>NC_060112.1:4375000-5000000 GCF_021155765.1 Diprion similis | reverse complement strand
GTCTCGAGAGGAGGTCAGGCGCCGGGGAATACCTCCCAGTGAAGACGTACCCTACGAAGGTCACGAGCTTCCGTTCTCTCGGTGCTGGAGGTACGATGTACCGCTGGCGACTCTACTCTCGGTTCAAAGCCCGGACCCCAAGTGGCCTATGCAGCGCTGCCACAACTGGGAGTTCAAGTTCACGTCGAGCGATGTTCCATACACGACGATAGCTTCGGAGTTAGAATGGGTGAGCCAAACCTCTGAATTCGACGGATAAAGTTAACCGTTCTTGATAGTGAACGCTCGACTTTGATGTCGACCCTCAACTTCAATGGTCACTCTCAATTGTTCTTACGGATGAACTCTCAAAATTGAGAATGCACCCTCAAAACTTCAGAGTCAGGCTTCAACGTTGGGGATGAAAATGTAGTTTATTTCCACAAAGGGTCTCATTTCAGGTGTGCGACAAGCAGTACCTGGTGAACCTGGCGCAGAGCATTTTCTTCGTGGGTTCAATATTCGGCGGGATTCTGTTCGGCTGGATGGCAGACAAGTACGGAAGGATCCCGGTGCTAGTGGTGGCAAACATGTTCGGTTTTTTCGCCGGGATGGCGACGGTATTTGCACGATGTTTCTGGCACTTCGGAGTGTGCAGGTTCCTGGTCGGTTTCGCGTCCGACAACAATTTCACGATGATGTACATCCTGGTGCTCGAGTACGTCGGTCCGAAGTGGAGAACCTGGGTGGCGAACTTGTCGATCGCAATATGCTTTCCCTTGGCATGCTGCACGCTCCCGTGGCTGGTACTGGGTCTCTCAAATTGGAAGAGCATCGCTATCGCAACGTCAGCGCCGCTGGCATTTGCGATAGTGACGCCGATCGTGGTGCCCGAAAGCGTGAGGTGAATTCGATCTGACATCACCGGAAAGCAGTAGTCCACTTTTCGTATATTTTAGGTGGCTGGCTTGTCAAGGAAGACTGAGCGAAGCAATCAAGATAATGCGCAGGATCCAAAGGGTGAACAAAACCTCGGTGCCTGAGAGCCTGTACACCGATTTCAAAGAGGACTCGGAAAACGTAATACGGCTCATTCGCAACGAAGAGTCAAGGGTCTTGGACCTTCTGCGAACCCCGCGACTGCGGCGAATCACAATACTGTTGATAGCCATTTGGGGCATAATCGCTATGGTCTTCGACGGCCACATAAGGAACCTCGGCACCACGGGGCTCAACATATTCTTCACGTTCACCATATCCTCAGCGACGACCTTTCCCGCGGACATATTCGTCGCCTTCACCCTCGACTACTATGGCCGAAGGTGGTTGTCCTTCGCGTCGATGTTCCTCTCGGGCTTGGCCTGCTTTTTTGCCTCCATGACCAGCGGTGTGTACTTCGCTGCCTTCGGACTGGTCGGCAGGTTCCTGATCAACATATCGTACACCATTGGGCTGCAGTACGCCGCCGAACTTCTGCCGACGGTGGTGCGAGCGAAGGGAGTCGCTGTGATCCACATATTCGGGTACGCGACCGCCATCATCTCCCCCTTCATCGCGTACACGAGGATATTCGCCTGTCAAGTGCCGGTCATAGTTCTTGGGATTCTATCGACGATCGGCGGGATTCTTTGCCTTTTTCTACCGGAAACGCTGGACCAAGAACTGTCCCAAACGCTGCAGGTGATTATACCGTCGGGCAATTTACTCGGCGATTTTTCAACTCGATTAGAGCTGCACCGGGTGATCACGTAGGTAGGTATCATAGAAATATCGTGGGTGCGTTTTTTGTCCACCACTTTTTGTGACCAACGAGAGTAGATCATGTCGGACACGATCGCGGCATATGGCTGACGGCTGATCGGCGAGTAAGTATCATGCCGTGGGTAACCCGAGAGCCACTCGCTATCGGTTACACCTTGAATGGCCCGGAGATCATCGGACAGGAGACGCGGGCGAGGATATCAAGTTCGCCCATGAAATTAACCTTGACATTCTGAGACGGTCTAGTACTGTTGTAGATACGTTATTTCCTCCCTGGGTATGTAGATGCGATATCGAAACTAGACTGCAGCCGTTAATAACCGTGTTGCAGGAAGGCGAAGACTTCGGTAAGGACCAGAGGTTCTTCGACATGCCGTGCCTCGCGCCCAAGCAGCTTGAGCCCAAACCGAACAAGCATCATCTTCACGCCCAGCGGCCGGCGATCCGAGGCGAGATCCTGAGGAGCAGCATAATCTCGGGTGCCGTTGGGAGCAAGTATCGTCTTTCGGTCTGGTCGCGGCAAGTCAACTCTGAGGGAATGAGTCTGTCCTCGAGGAGCAACCGAGTAACGTTCAACGACAGTCGACCAGCCTCGTCAGGATCCAGCAAGACGAACATTTGAGACGTGAAATTGACCATCATGGCAAGCCTTCGTATGAAGCCAGGCTCTGCGTGGATGTGTTAACTCGATAGAGAAAGAGAAACAGCCGGATGTTAACCTCGAGCGGTGTTGTTAAGTCTGGGCGGTTAGAAAATCCTAGACGTTTAATGGTAGCGCAAATTCATCAACCCCGGACCACGGAGCTGATCGTCGTCTGATTAATGCGGAACTTGTTACATCGGGAGACCCAATGAATGTTCGGAATTAAATTTACTAGAATAACATGATCGAACTACTTTCAACGATACAGAGTAATCCGTTTGTAGCAAAGGACATGGCTTCGAAGCAAAAGGACTTTGTTACTCTGTCAAAATTGATCGAGACGTTTCTTCTTAATAAACATTTATGTAGGAACTTGATTCGTGGATGACAAATGGTGAATAAATTTGTCTAACACCAATCCTCAATCACTACTGATCCTTCGTGATCTATAATTTGCATCTCTTACAGGAAAAGTGATTGTATGAGCTTGTTTTGAGAAAGGTGTTTTGAAAACTTTCAAATAATTATTATAATAAATTTTTGGGCTTCTCCACACGTCTTCCAAGTCGAAAACAGATCTCCAATATCGATATCTTTTTTTCACTGACTTTCAACAAATCAAAATCAAATAACCACTGGATTCAACTGCACCTCGATAAAAAGCCAGGGTGTTTTGGAGTTGCTCGTCTCAAATTCCATTACACGTATTATTATTTCAACATATGTAAATACTACACCGGGTGTCAAGACATTAGCATAGAATGGTTAATAATCCAATAGCTTAAAAATGAGAAACCAGTGCTTATTCAACGTCGGTCTACTCAACGTCCGCCACGTTAGATCTGCCATTTCAAAACAACTCAAACGGTTGTAAAAGGCTTCCAAAAACGACGCTTTCTCGAAAGCTCACGTATTCCAAACCGCCAAAACACGAAGGAGTAACGACTGTTTCTCATAAATAGTGGTAAAAACTTTTGTCGTTATTTTGAACATGGAAACAAAATCCATACACTTTGGAGTCACGTTCTTCGAGCAAGCGTTTTCTTCGACATGCAAATGGCTTTGACCCGGGGTCGAAGGCTATTTTGAAAATACATTTTCTAAATTACGGAAATTAGGGCCACTCTTTCAGGTCAGGCCGAGGATAGCGCATGTGGTTTCGTTTAGCGGTGCATTCCTTGGATTGTGCCCGTAGTCTTGGCGCGGGCGGAGGAGGATTCAGGTTTCATTTCTTCTCGGAAAATGCATAAACAGCTAGTCTGCGACGGTATCGTCTGGTATTTTTTGCACGAAGGGGGCGACAAGGGGCGCGGCGTTAAGCTGGGGCCTGGAGGCGTGGCAGCCCGAAAACTGCGGGTGGCTACCTTAATGAATTGCAGTCTGAAGAAGGATTTTCACGGTTCTTCGACAAATTAGCAGAGTATATATATATATATATATATATATATATATATATATATATATAGTGTCGTTCGTGTGTCTCTGCGTCTGCAAAACACTGAAATTATCGAACAATACAGGATCAGCGGAAATTAGACTACTGACGAGGAAGGTTGAAAAACACTTCATTAATCTCGTCAACTTTTCGATTTTTCGTTGATCCTACAAATGTCATTTCCGTTTTGTTTTTTCGTACTCTTTTTCCTATTATACTTTCAAAGAAGCACGAGATCCAATAATACTGAAATTAATTTTCGATATCACTTCTGTCGACTTGTATGTACATACTGTAAAAGAATTTTTGCAGGCAGCTCGGAGATTTGGTATCAGATCTGGTTACTAGGTTGACATTCGTAGCATTAAATTGACACCAAATTATGGTTTACGCTGTAGTATAAGTCCGTGCTGAAATGTTGTTCACAGTGTAAAATAGCAAGAGTTAAGAAGTGAAAAGAGTCTGACTCTCTTTTGTAGAAAAAGAAGGAATCACTTGGCGCAGTGGCGAAGAGAAAAATCGTTGGACTTCAAAGGAGACGAAGTAATAAATAAAAATGTGTAGAAATTCGAGAGAAATATAAGTAGGTAAGAAGTCGATGTTGATAAATGTACAATTAGGCCACGGAAGAGTGCCGCCACTTCAACTATAACATATTTTAATTATACAGCCGAAGGTGTGACTACATAATACTAATATATAAATCCTTTGTAAACTGGTCGCGTAATATTAACGGAGTAAGAGAGAACTACAGAGTGTCGATTTGACGAGTTTTAATAAATTTGTCGTTTTTACGATTTTCCAGACGATTTGCATTCCCGAAGTTAAGGCGCGATCATGGGAGCAAGCTTGCAGCTCTGACTGGTCTCGCCTTCTCGTGAGGTTGAATTCCATTTTCACAAATAATCCCGAAACCCCCGATACACATACCAACAGTCGTAAAAAAGCACAAGGCAATCACGATTTTACGATTTTTCCAGCAACCGCGCAGCGCTCATCGTGCATGCGCAGTATTATACTCCACGAAGGCATAAGGTCCCCCGCTTTTCCCTCCTCGATGAAGAAAGAGGAGGAGCACCCAGAGTCCCTAAACTCCGCGCGTGACGTTAAACCTCTTGAGTTATCGCCCCGCGGGCGATGCTGCTTGCAACCTTCTGCCAGGGACATTTTCCGCTCGGTTTGAAATGGGCGGAAACCGGAGACGACCGACGGTCATTACCGAGCATTAGCTTCGCCGATTGACAAGACTCGTTTCGCCCCGGAGTCCACGAGTCGCGACAAGCTGAGCAAAAATGTAATCATTGTTACATACAGAAGAAATAAAATAATAATATCGTTTTACTAACTGAGGCTGAGAGACTCTTACACTTTAAAAAAATCACGCAAGTTTTCAACTTGAAAATATATAGTCAAAATTTCGGTTAGATACTCTGCAGTTTTCAAATAATTCCATTTTTTATCAAAACTGAGTTTCGATAATACAGTTTCGAATACAAAATGAAAATTACTGTTTCGTAGCTGTAACCAGAAAGTCTAGTGTTTGTTGCTATTGTATTTGAGCATGGTCACTCGTTTCTGTAACTATGGCGATAATTTGACTATGATGCAATAAAAAGTTCATGTAACTATTTAATTAGAGGAAATACAGTAAATTAAACAATCAAATAATTTGACAATAGCCTGGATAAGTCATATTGTCAACTACGATTACCTACTGCACTACCTCATGTTATTACAATGTTTTAATAACAATTGCAAACCTAGTTTTCTCACTGACGATTACACATCGATTTTCAACCATCAGCAGAAAACGTTTAACGATTTTATCCCAAAAATAAAAAATAAAAATGGACAAAACTGATCAGGCTTTTGTAAAACAACGGTTCAGATTGAAAGAGCAAAAAAGAGGGAAGTTTCGTGTTGCCAGCATCCGTTCGGAACCGGAGAACCCATTTCATAGCTCGTCCCTTTTTGCTCGAAATCAATTTGTAGTGCACAGTCGATTAATTTTTGGCAGGCTCTATGCACACTTTATATGTATACCTGTGTGCCTTATACACGCGTCTGCTATTGGCAAACGCGTTTGTGTCGATGTGTTTCAGCCGCAGCTGTGCAGGATCGGTGTGGTTGCCAGTCATCGAAGAGAAGTGAATAAAATAATCCCCGCCTGACCAAACCTTTATTACAGATGAATATTTTCATTCCTGTTACGTCGTTATAACCGGGGATCTTGGCGTTCCGATTTAACGCATCTTATACCCAGCATGCACCTGTGTTTTCAGTGTTCGCCGTAATTCGTCCCCACTTTGAATAATTGAATAAGCCCTGAAGTTGTCGTTATAATTATTGTTTTACCAAGAATAATCGTATAACTTTTTGTTCATAAAGAAATGAGGAGATAAAGAGACAGAAATTTGTTTAACAGTTCAAATAGAGTATGACTGAGATAAAATTACCTCGACTTGATGCTCCATCACATAATAACATCGAAAATAATACCTGACGACGAACGAACCGTTGATACGTTTCACTTTTCAACGTTGAACGTTCTCCGCTCAAACTCGACTCGAACAATGCAGAGATAAGAGACTTCGAGGAAGGCCTTCATCGCTGACGAAGAGTCGGACGGAAACCAAGACGATTTCCACTTTACACCTGAAGATGACCCTCGAGCCGTACTCGAACGTGCGCTTTTGCGCCGGCTTAAGGTGAATTACCGGAGAGCCAATTTATGGCGATAAAACGTCGAAGGTAAATCGCAGCCCATCTCGTTTGGCTACACGTTACACTTTTGAAAAGTTGGCAAAATGCGCGATGCTTGAAGAAGCGAAGGAGAATAGAAAAAAAAACGGAAACAGAGACTAGGTGTAATAAAAAAAGTGTAAAAAAAACGGCAAAAAAACAAGAAGAAGAAGAAGAAGAAGAAGAAGAAAAGAAACACCGGGTCGTAACTGCGGAGGCAATTTTCACCTGATCTTCTCGAGAATGCTTTTACTGCACCTGACAACTACTGTGTTTACACAGTGCACGGTGCACTGTCTGCACTCGCCGCTGCTGCTGTGCAGCGAAATGGAAGATAGTTTCAGGTTGTGGGTTTAACCTCATACTTGAGGATGATCATCACGCCTTCTACCCAAGGAAGAGTAGTTACCATCCACTTCTCCCGTATATTCTATATTTTGATTGCTATGGTATACGCTGCACGCACCCTGCAGGGTGCTACCGCCATTCTTCTAGGGGTCTATTACTCGCTCTCAAGGTACTGGCTCCAGGCCTTCGATCGTAATGCTCGACAATTTTCGCTACCATTTCCGGTCCCACGTTTTCTCAACAATTCGTGCCTACAACTATTATACCGAGAAATTTATAGAACGCGTCCGGGTTTTAGAATCATTATATTTTATGCTCTATTATACAGGGGGATTTAGGTACAAGAGTGAAGTGCATGATCGGTATAACAAATAGACTCTTAACGTCTTATTGTCTGCAACAATCATCCTTGCACGTTCAACGAAATATCAATCGATCTAGGTTGGTACGATAAATTTTATACTTTAAGGGGTTAAATGGGTTTCGAAGGGTAGGAAACATATACTTTGTCCAATTTTTTTTTTTTCATCTCGACGAAAGAATTTTTTTTTTCTTTTTTTTTTTTTTTTTTTTTTTCTTTCAAACTTCGGACATTTAAAATAACAATGTTTAAACAACATTTTGTGAAATATTCATACAAAATTTTCAAAAACCAAAAACCGTTGGGGACTGGTTTTCGTGGGAACAAGTATCCTCGCTGTGGACAGGATAACTCATGATAGCTTCATCTGAAATAAAAAAAACCAAATATTTTCTGATAGTAGGTGAGTATACCTCGTGATTGAACGAAAGATTATTTTTCTTTGATCACAACTTACTTTACAAGGCAACACTTGGTCTAGATTTCACTGAAAATCGTATAATTTTGCATACAACTCTACCGAAAATTCAAATTTCAATTTTTTAAAATCCTTCGCTCAATCACGAGCTTCTCTCATCAAATAACAGAAAATATTTGTTGTTCCACCGCAAGGATACTTGTTCCACCGAAAACCAGTACTCAATGGTTAAATTTGTTAATTCTTTTATAAAAATCGTATAAAACATTGTTCGAATATTGTTATTTTATATGCTTGAGGATTGAATGAAATAATTGGTTTATTGTGTAAAAAAAAAAAATGGAGGAATGTACATTTTCACCCTTCAAAACTCATGTAACTCCTTAAATAACCAAACGAACCGAAAACAGCCAAATTCCCGAGACAACGCGAATTTGATACGCGTTCGAAAAGACGACGAAGACCATTCGACTGTAGACGAGACTTGGTCGAATGATGAATTATCATTGTAACATCACGAACTCAGCACAAGAAAGACAGGATCTTTGAAGATAATATTCGATGATTTATCGCACGATAGTTATTATAATAATGTCCATGCAACTTCGCCTCATCGCTTCCTCTCTCTCTCTCGTTATCTGTATAAAGAAGACTCACTACAAGCGCACCTACAGGTATATATAATAAATTGATGCTGAGTGATAATTTGCCGCTGTAACAAAGATCATACAGACCTTGGGGAGAAAATACAGAGCTGTGATAATAAGCCCGTTTTTCGACCACGAGGCAAATGCGGTGTTGCATTATAACGTGGCGTTTACGGTACGCAGTGCTCCGCAATAAAGTAACTATGTATATTACTACACTCGTGTACATTTTCACCCGCATCGCTTCGGGCAAAAATGAATGATGGGAAAGTAGCAAAAACCCAGACAATAAACAAAGCTGGTCTTAACACATAATAGGCGAGCTGTGTTACGGCGGACACTGGATATAGGCGTCTGCTAAAAACTGTGCGGCAACAATTTTTCTCGCTGCTAAAAATTTTTCATTTTTGGTTTTTTTTTTTTTATTTTTTTTTTTCTATTACGTTTTAACATAGAACAGTTTATATTTGTTAAATTTCGTCGAGTATTATATTTATGTGACGGATCGATGGGGCGGAAATTAATCTTTAAAAGATCTTGAAGATTTTTCATTTGAATGAAAAAAAAAGTAGAAAACTATTATATTGTCATGTATAAAGAACGATAAGAAAAAGAGAATGAATGATGAGGCAACATTGAATGTTCATTAACTCATGCGACTGAATTGTAAAATAATAATATCGCAAATTGGCGGATCGAGCGTAACAAAATGTTAATTTATACTGCGGCGATTATGAATTTTTATAACAGTGTATCGAATATTTATAAGTGTGACGTATATGCATACATGTATGAAAATTCGGTCAATTGATAAATATATAATTCTCTGTGAAATGAAATCGGATCATTTTGTGCGCTAAAAATTCATTTGCGCACTTTATTCCTGACTGTGATTGTATAAACAAGCAATTTTTCGCACAGACATTTGGAGCATTCAGATCAATGATTATGAAAAGTCACGTACAAAATACTTTGAGAACAATTTAATAAGAATTATAAACAATTATTGACAAGTGTCGAAGTGTCGAATGTAATTTGGTTATAATTATTTCAAACTATTAACTGTCTGTTTATACTTTTCTTTTACATAATTCAAAGAAAAGTGATAAATTACGGAAAATGTATACAGATTATTGCTATCGCCAAAATATTTTCAGAAATTTATAAGAATCAAAATGAACGACGTGAAACGAATAGTTTCCGATAAAAATCGATGCAACTTTGCTATTTATTCTACATCCAGACAGTGACGATACGAAAATTACAATACAATATGGATATAATAAATATTAATTAAATAGCGAAATAAGCGCTGGTGTTGTGCAAATAATACGAGATTAAATGAATGAACGATCGCGGTTCCGCTAATTCGTAACAAGGATATGCGATAAAGAAAGTTGCAGCAAAAAAGGAAGAAAAGAGAGAGAGAGAGAGAGAGAGAGAGAGAGAGAGAGAGCAATATGTACGGATAGAGAAATTTGTAGCAACGTTAAATTAACGTAAGCATGTCAATTGTGTGTCAAATTTTATCTTATTTTGTCGAATTTTATAAAAACACTCGACAGACTGTGTTGATTAAATCTTGATCTCCTAAAGTATAAATCATAAACTGAATTAAATATTTATATGTTATCTTTACGCGTCTCATTCAGCGCTGTAGAAGATATCAGTAGAAATGATGCCAATATGAATGGTCAAGAGCAGCTGCTGCCTGGTAAATTATTGTACTAACCATGAGGTCAGTTTGACATAAATAAATTCGTCTGACAGATTAATTTTTGTCAGAGATAAATTACATGCTATAAAATGGTCCCGACTAATTTCAATTAACGATCATTATAAAATTTGACCATTGAACGCGAATAATGTGGAGAAATTGAAGCGCGGTTGCCCTTTTTTTTCTTTTATTCTGTATAAACAAGAATAAAATTCAAAACAAAAAAATAAAATAAATAAAAAATAAATAATACTCAATAACATTCAATTAAGAATAATTGCAGATTTTACAGGTCGTCAAAAAACTTCATTAACCTTTATGTGTACCCGCTGATTATAAATTGCTGACGGATTATGTTTTATCTTTCTTAATTCAGAGGAGAAAAAAAAGTGTATAGCTATTTAGGTGTGTGTGTGTATATGTATATGTATATAAATATTGTACAATGAATTAATAAGGAAAAAAGAATTCGTTTACGTACGTTTATACGTTTTTGTAACATAAATATATATATAACAAATTGTTAAGTGATTAATCGGAGAGAATTGAGCCTGTGCAAAGGTGAACGCAGCTGCTCGCAGCTGCTGTCTCTTCTTCCTATAGCCGGATATACATGTTTCTGGCGGCTGTCAATTACCGCAAACCGTATATAATCCGCTGTTGGCTTCATAGAAACGATATGCACTCGAGGAAAATGTATTTAACACATAAATTGTATATGTATATGTATGTAAATAACGTGTGACAGACGGTAAGTAATTTCATTGCATGTAACAAATATATGTAATATATAAACCTGTGTAACATAATGACGATGATATGCGGTGCGAAAAATTAACATACTTCGCTCAATCTCAAAATTTAATCAATTCATTTACTAAAGAGAAACCGTGAGAGAGAGAAAAATAAATTAAGACATCGTTTATACTTTTCGATATGAACGGTTGTCTAGTATCTATTTGATAAAAATCTGCTGTTTGTAGGAATTGCAGAAGAGATATAATAAATTAAAAATTACATAAAACCTCGACCTTTTTATGATTATTTTTTTTTTTTTTTTTTTTCGATTCTTGCAGAAATCGGACAATTGAGGAAAAAGATAATTGTCCGTAATACTTGGCGATACATAATAACTCATAAAAACAATTTATACCGTTTCATCGAGTAGGTATTATTATTACGTTGCAGACAAGTTAAAGATAATCTTCGTTCATTTTTCCACGCCAAATAACAAATTATATATATTATCTATATTGATAAACATTTGTAATTTGTTATTTGGCGTTAGAAAATTTAGTAACACCGATAGCTTTGAAACTCTTTCTTTTTCTTTCGATTCGTCTGACGGAGTATGAGTACTGAGTAGTTATAATGTTAATAGAAGAAAATTAAGTAGTTACATGATGTTAAATTGCAATTTTTTTCTACCGGGTGTTAAAAAAAGCGTGAAAATAGGTTGAGAACCGTCACATCTCGCCAGAAGCTAATGTACATTGTGCGGATAAAATAACAAGGGGTTGACACCCTGTTCACTCGACCAAGCGCAGTCTCCACGTCGCCCAAAAACATCCCCCATAAGAGTATATCGTCTATGTCTATGTACATTTAGTTTTATGTCGATATAGGATGAACCGCTTCAAGTATCTCTTACGTCGGTTCTCTTCCCTGCAACTTTCCGTCTCAATTTCAATTACCAAATTCCACAGGGATGTGAATAGTCGCAGGGAGAAACAGAGAGAAAAAAGAAAAAGTGTTACAATAAGCATACGATACACTTGCATTATTATATATAATGTGAAGATATTTGTCAAATCAATTGTCGTTACCTACGTAAATAAATTTTCAGTCGACATTTCAAGTACACAATTAAGAAAATTAAAGAAAATTACTGATCGTTGGAAAGTTGTCTGGTTAAATAATTGTCATTCCTTCGATAGATTTTATGATAAACTTTATCCAAAATTTTCATTCGACGTAGCATAAAAACGTAAATTTAACGAAGCTCTTTCAGTCACCAACGTATAGTGTAAAAAAAAAAATATACATATATGTATATATATATATATGGATAGTATATAGTGTAACGAACTGATGTTAATAGAAAAAAGTAAATTTTACATTTGTTTATATTCCAGCACACTATAATTAATTAATCAGTTCTGTCATATATAAATCTGTTTTCGTTTTTCATTGGGGGTATATTTTGTATATATGTGATTATCAGAATTTTTTTTTCAGTATGAAAATATATGTAATGTATAGTCTGTTATAAAATTTTGAAGAAAAAAAAAGAATCTGGGTTCATTTTACTACTCTTCTACATATCAAACAGACTAAATAATTTCTTAAAGTTTTTAAACGCAAGACTAATTTGTGTACATTGCGTACAAGAATCTGCGCGAAGGTTTATATTTTCTACGGTAAACTTTAATTAATGATTTCAAATAGTATTCTGATGAAAAAAAAAATTAATTAGTCGGAGTAAAAAACTCCCGTTAGAAAAGTATCGGAAAACTAATCAAAGTTCAATCAGAGTTTCGATTATTATTAGATATACCCTGTGCAATAAAGATTCTCGCAAATATATTCAATCTTCGATGATAGGATATAAACATCGTTAAACAAAATGGATAATTATTTATAAAAATTGTTTAAAAAAAAAACCTATGAACTGAATATTACTCATTAAATATCAAAACATGCGGTACAAGTACTAAAATTTACGTTATACGGTCTAGGATGTAGTGAAAAAGATTGAAAAAACTTGTAAAAGAAAATTGAGAGCGAAATAATACTTCTAGAGAACAGAGTTTGGATCCGTCATTTGACTCGGCCACCCTGTAAATACATTGGGGCTGTATTCTGAGTATCAATGGCAGATCCAGGGTGCCTCGGAGTTTTATACAATGAATGCCTATGGTGTGGTGTTTGTATACGGGAGAGGAGCGATCAGCCCCATACAGTAAACCAAATTTGGATTAAGGAGGCCGGTTATGTACTGCGGCAGGCAGCGGATAGATACAGACACACCCTGGAATAAGGACCTCGCTGTGCCGTCCCCCATGCGAAAACCATGGGGTGCAGTGTGTTCCGGTGATCTAGCAGACTAGCTATTTGTTTAATAGGGGTTATTGTATCGGGGATGATGTCGTTTCGAATTAAAATTAAATGACACGTGACACCCTTCATTCGCCCCCGTAACGCGTCGGTTTCACGCTATTCACCATGAAAGCCTATTATAAAGAGAACTGACCCGGAGAGCGAGATGCGGCAGGATCAGTGAATCCGATGCTGTAATGGGGATGAAAACGAGTGTCCAACTTTTCGCCAATTTATCTTACGGCGTACGGGAGTTAAAATTATTTTTTTTTGTTTCTCTGTGTATGTATGGAGAAAAAAATTCTAATTCAGGATCCTGTTGTTAGAGAGTCCTTAATTATTTTTATTTTTTACGGTAAAAAAAAAAACGGCAGAGTTCCGGGTAAAAAGTGAAAATTAATGATTTTATTCATATATATATGACAATTTAATGTTGATGCAAAAACAAATCAATCTTAAGGTCTTATTTAATTAAAAAGAAATGTTAAGCTACGCAGATTTAATGCGCGGAAACCGGAAGATTTAATATTGACAAATATAATCCCAATAAATAGTTCCTTTTTCCAAATTTTTGCTACTATCTCTGACAATATTTAAACCGTTATATTGTAACGACTGAACCCATGAATGAAATTACTGCTATGAAATGAATGATTATATCATACACTCTGAAAAATTTTTGGTTTTAAAAACGAAAATTTCGTTACCCGTATAATATAAAACCAACCAAAATGTTGCGTCGACGAATGAACGAAAAACCGTAGACTCAAATTATCTTTCATATAAAATAATAATATTTTAGCCCTTGATTCTAGTAAAACCGTTTGATTACGCCTCAAAATCTAAAAGATTCTGTTAGGAATACGAGAGTCAGATTTACACGTTCTAAAATCAATTTTGAAAATATTTTAAAATAATGATTCAAGTCGCTGTACTTAAAAAATGATATTATTTCAATGTGATTTAATTCTACATGAATTAAATATGCCAGTATAAATAACAAAATTCTATGACTTGCATAATTACATAGGTGTAGTCAAATTGTTTTAATATCGATCACTCTTCTCTTATTACCATTAAAAATTACGCCTTTGATTGGCATAAATATATATACATATATTATATACGATGAATGTGTGTGTTCGTGTGTTTGAAATGTACAAGCTAATCGATTCCATCTGATTTTATAGCGGCTACGCCTCCGAAAGAAATTTCGCAGGCAATCGAATTTTATCGTTATATCATTATTATTATTATACGTATATGTATATACATTATACATGTATATAAGGTATCATTGTAACACTGTCCATTTCGATTTTATAATTGCTACTTGATTTATTATTATATACGCATGCACCCGAAGCTGCAGGTATATACATATATATATATATATATACATAAAGTATCATAATACATATAATGGCGGAATTATATTACCAATTTCAAACCTTCCGTCTTTTAATTTTTATTATTCTAGCCACAGATACCGATATATTATTGTGTATAGGGACAATAATTATTACTATCATGCAGTCGCCTTTATACTGTACATATATATATATATATATTTATATATACACATATAAATATAATTCAGAAGAGTGTCAATATAAAAATTCTCGCCTTACGTGATTGAGACAGTTTTGAAAAATGTTTATCATATTTTCGTTATCATATATATTATATATTGAATTATAAACGTATGTAAACAACTATTTTTTTTTTTTGCCTCTATTCTCTTTAAGGTCATGCAGCAGTCCTACTTTTACCGACCGAGCAACCCCCCCCTCATTCTTCCTATATTAAATGAACAAATAACGATAAGGTTCAAATTTCGACGATCCATCGTTCTTTGGTAATTAGCAGAATTCAGGAAAGTTACTCATACCCTGAAAATCGTCAATAAAATGTGTGGTTTTTTAACACGAGTTACTGTTTTCACATGTCTCACATTTCAGGGGCCAAAAAGTGCACAGTTGAGATACTTTCCACACAGCGGGAAAGAATGTGGAGTAAAATGAGCCATAAGACTGTTTTCATGCAATATCGAGGTCGCTAAACTAAAACTGGGAATTACAATATTTTCTCAAATAAAATATGACGACCACGCCAAACACCAGAAATATTTTTGACAATTTTCGGGATACTTGTAACTTTCCTGAATTCTGCAACGAAAAAGCAATGCATCGTCGAAATTTCAAATTTTCTGTTCATTTGTTTATTTAACAGCTATAGGAGGCAAACGGGTGAGTTTACTCCGTCGGTAAAGGTAGGAATGCTACACGACCTTAATGACGCAAGTGTTTCCCCGTCTTGCGACAATGTTGACTACGTATCCAAAATAATAAACGACACAAAGCGATTCGTACAACTAATTTATCTGAAAGTGTAAAATAATTAATCAACACGCAGCGCTGCGGCAGCGTTAAATCTCTCGTTCACGATCCCAGGCTTCAGCGTCAAGTCAGCCGTTAACAACTGATAAGCTAATCAACGCTAACGCAATGATCACTTGTTCTTACGTCACATTGTTATTATACGTATGCAAAACGCGATGCATTTAACTGGTCTAATAATATTTCTGAATATCGGTTATTAATTCGTGTCCAATTTCGGAGCTTGTATAATTTTCTGAAAAAGTTATTCGCATTCATGAATGTTGCAAGTCGATACTAATTAATTTTCCTGTTTAATGTAATTACATATAATTCAATCGGCGAAAAAAGAAAATCTAATATCGTTAACAAGTTAGATAGAATACAAAAGTTTCTTTAAGTTTTGCTAATTTTTTCATTGAAAATAGTATTTTTACAGTTTTCCTGAATTCCATCATGACTTTTTGTAACAATTTCTCATCTACTTTATGTTTGCTTTAGTCGAGTACATTTTTCACGCAATATTCTTCAACTGCTTTAAATTAAATACTTTTTTCTTTGGAAAATATCATGTAATGTCTGTATTATATCTACGCGGAGAAAAAAATTTGATAAGGATGAACAAATATGTTTCACATTCGGCAGCGTATGATCCTCAAATGTTTGTAGTTTTTGATATTCACGTATATATGTATATAATATAACGAAGCAAACGATATGTAAATCCGTTTAAAACAGGTTCGTTTATACCTGCAATAAAAAAGGCCAATAAAATATCTTTCCACCCTGCTTCTCTCCCTGTGAATACTTATGTATGTATACGTATATCGAATGTAAAGTATAACGTATATATGCATAGACATCAGCCTCGGCCGAGTTTTCCCAAAAAACTTCACCGTTCTTATATTCTCTCTCCCTCGCTTTATTTATTATTCCTTTTTCTCTTCTCTCTCTCTCTCTCTCCGTCTCTTCGTCGCGAAAACTCCACCCTTATACATCTAAGATGTTATATATATATATGTATGTATCGTCGATATTATTATTATGATTATTGTTGGTATATTCCCTTCTATGTATATATATATATAATATATATCTGAGAAAAATAATGGATCATAAATCGTTTGCACGCGAAATAAGGTATGTATGTACACATATGTACGCACGTACATTATATACATATATTATATTATGTGAATATGCGATAAACAACAAGAAAAAAAAAAAAAAAGGAGAGGGGGGGGGGTAAAAAATGTAAAGTGAGAGAAAACAAAAGTAATAAGATGAAACACAACGAAAGGAAGAAAAAAAGTGAATAAGAAAAACGAAAAGAAGCAGAAGAGGAAAAAAGTTTTCTTCTTTCTCCTTTTTCTTCATACATATATATATATATATATAAGCAACCCCCTCGCGGCGACATCTTTCCAAAAATACGAGAGGAATCGCTTTACATATTGCGGGGAATTGACCGTCTTATTTTTCCCTCTTTTCTTTTCTTTTCCCGTTCTTTCGTATATATCCTACGTATACGTGATAGGTGTGTGGTGCCATGAACGTATGCATGTATGGATATTCTTGGGTATGACAGAGTTTCGTACGACGACGATGGCCGCGGCGGGTGAGCGGGAGATAAATGCCCTACGCGATTGCCAGAATTTTAGGGAAAATCCGAGATGATGTGTATAAATATACAATATACATATGTACGTAAACGGCGAGATGGATGCACAGCTAACTTTTACCAAGGAAGTGGAAAATTTATTTTCAAGTATAAACTTATAACTGATCTGTCTGTATGTTCTCTGATCGAAACATAATTATGCATTATCGCGGTTTTTTCTTTCAATAGACGATATATTTTTAAAGATAAGAAATGTTCTATATTTTTATTATTGAATTAGATAGATAAGTTTTAATGTCGACGATAAAATTATTGCACACTATAAAGTAGTACCTATGTTTTGAAAATTTTTTACTTTTTGTTAGTGAGATAAATACAAACAAATTGGGTATAATAATGACCGTGACCGAAATATATTTTTCCTACGCATGGGGTCAGCAAAATTGTATTAACGAAGTACAAAAATTAAGTCATAAAATTCTTGCAGGGTAAAGTTGTGTATTAGATGTTTTTCATCCTCGTTATACGATTATAAATGTAAGTCAAGGTATTTGATGAGAAAAGTAGAAAAATTAAAAACAGCGCTACAAGATAATCAAATTATAATAAAAATAATCGTTTCGCAATATCTCAAGATTTCTAAAATTCTTTTCTAAGTAGATACCAAGAATCTCGCGGATGATTAAAAATCTTTCAATTACTAATCACCACGAACATATTTACTTCATTATTAGATCCTTTCAGTCGTTAATGCTGTATCCGATTTTTACCCAAGAGTTTATTAAAGCGAAAAAAGGTATTTAAAAAAAATCGTAATTAGATGAAATGCAATAACGTTTAAAATCAAATAAAATTTATAAAAATCACGTAACGATTTCAAAGATAAATCAGAAATTTAGATACCTAACGATAATTCCCGGTACGCGTTTATTACGACGAATTATACCGGGTGTTTTCAAACGTTTTTGATATCGCAGCGTCCACGCGTCATGCAGCCAGCTAGTTATCTCTAATCCCGAGAAGATAATCGTCTTAATTAGAGTGGCGAGATTCCAGAAATATCGTAAATCGAGGCAGATGTTAATTGGGACACATAGTTTCCGCTATCTTCCCCGGCACATCTTGGCTGGCAGTCGTCGTTCGGACCCTTCTCACTTTTTCTTATTTATCTTCTCCCTCACCCCCTTTTCTCTTTCTCTCTCTCTCTCTCTCTCTCTCTTCTCTCTTTCTCTCCTTTTCCCTCTCTCTTTTCACTGGGTTCGATTTTTTCTGCCACGTTTTTCTTCGTCCTAGTTCTCCGTTTTATTTTTATTTATATTTGGTTTTTTTCACTCCGTTCCTCCTCTTTTCCTTTTCTACACACATGCATATACATATGTATATATTTATATGTATACCTTATACCTTGTTTAAGACACATACACAGCAGGCAAACACAACTGGCACGCGTTCGACGGCGGCGGCAACGCTTTGCCATCAAACCGGGAGTAATTTGAAGCAGATTTTCTAAAGTGGATTTTCTCGCCTAATCTAAGTATATATATATATGTATTATATGTGCATATATACAACATAGGTCCTTAAAAAGGTCATTTTTGAATTTCGACGGACGCAACCCCCAAATCGGCTCCGGATAATTCAAAAATAATTCCCTAATTTATTCAGATTTTTACCTCAACTCCAACACGTGCCCCAAAGAAAGTGGATTTCCACATCAAATCTACTGAATGGATTTAGATGAAATTTGGTGTAGAGTGTTTTTTTGGTTCGCTGTTTACGAATTTGAGTTAAAAATTTGAAAATTGCAAGCAGCGGATCAAATATGGTGGACCAAAATCTCAAAACTTGACATTGCCATATCGGATCCACGGTTCTGAATTTTCAAATTTTGAGTTTAAACACCACCCTAATATAGTATAATTAAATACAACGATATGAGCTTCATCCTTCCAGCTACCCTTATTCGTACACGTCTTTTCAAATTTCCACGAAGGAAAAAAAAAATAACTGTATTTGAATGCATTAATAAAATGAAAAAAAAAAAGCAAAAAAATCCATCAAAATGTATACATACATATATACACTTCTAACAAGTTTTTAACAGTGCAAATTAAAATAGCAAATGTCAAATTTTTTCTTCTCCAAGGAAAAAAATATGCAAACAAGTAGGCCACCGTGACGAAATATTTTGTCAGAAACCAAAGAACAAATTGATAAAAAAAAAAGAAAAATACAGCTATTCACTTTTCTTCATATTTTTCAATGGCACCGCTATATATAGATATTCGTGTGGCGGTTTGAGGTATGTAACCTTATGTATGTATCGAGGCTTTGGCGCATCTGCGAACTCTGGCATCGCTAACGACTCACTCTTTGACGGCACGGTTATACGATGACGTATTAATGTGCAGAGTACATATGGTCACGGTTAAAATACACGTGTGATATTCAGGGGGTGCAACATGGAGTCGAAACTTTACGATCCAGATTTCACGCTCTCCTCGCTTATTATCTATTTCACGCCTCCTCCATTCGGTCGGTGCGGTATTTTCGAGAATGCATATCCTGCGCCATGCACCACTGGGGTAGAAAATTATACGCATTATGGTTCGAACAACTTGTCAAATATATTGCAAGCTTATATAAAGATCTCGATTGGAGTAATTGAAAGATCGAAAAAGTCAGATAATCGACACGAAAACACCTGCGATTGTAGAATTGTAAGCTTGATAGATTTTTTGATGTTATATATGATGTAGACATGAGAAATGTGGCTCAAGTTTTACGCCGATAAAAATAAAAAAAAATGTTCTTTTGCACTTTTTTGGTCCACTTAACGACAATTTTCCATTATATATATATATATATAATGGTCTATATAAACTGAAGCGCGTTTCTCACCTTCGCAAGGTTTGAAAAAAAAAGAAAATATTCATTTTGATTATTTTTTATGTCTTTCCTCTCGTTTACATACGATAGTTATCGTGTATAAAATAACGCGAATGGCGGCATGAAATAAAAGGGATGAATGCCCGTGGCTGCGCAGACGAAGTGTTGGTTCGATGACGGAGACGCGGTTTTAACACTTATTACTTTATACATGTATGTATGTACGAAGAACTCGTCAAAGTCAGGCGCTTAATACTTCTCTGGGAGTTGTTTGTTTACTTAAACAGGAAAAAGCATACGCGCATTTAGTTTAAAGCTAACCGTTTTACTCCCGACCCGCAAGTCTCGAATGTACACAAAAGAGCGTCAATCAGCTTCTCGCTAAATGGATACAAATGCATTGAAAATTTTATTTATTTACACGTATATCTTGCAAGAATGAAGCTGTATACGTTTAATAGGTATAAGAAAATCCGGAAAATCAGGGGGAAGGTTGAAGAGCAGAAGAGAAATTCCGTGATATTAAAACGTATTGAAGAGAACTAAAAACAAAAATGATATCCTACATGTATAAACAAATAATAACAGGCGATACGCATCATGCAATGAAGTACAAAGAATAATTATTGTGTATAATTATTTTTCATTTTTTACTATTTCCTTTGATATAAATATGCGTGAAACACTTCATTTCTACCGCAGACATTATCATGATCTACGATTAATTTGAAATTATCTATCAGAAATTAATGATATATGATAATTATTCGAATCAGCCAATTACACAACTTATTGTATAGATCAAACGAGCGGGTACATGGAGAAAATTATAACAAACAACGATTGAAATATCCAACAATTAATTAAATTCATCGAATCATCAACATCCGATCATAAATGAAATAATTATAACATAGACTAGGAAAATATTTATCAAGTCAATGTTCCCATAACGTTGGGATTTCGTATTGTGGTGAAAATAACACGCGTATAAACATGTGATATTAACAACAACAACAACAACAACAACAACAACAACACAATGTTATATAAATATAAGCCTCTGAATATAATATAATTCAATATTGTAATAGTTCCTTATTCGATAGAAGTCACCGGTACCCATGAATTAGATTAATTTAATCCACCCCCGCGGTGTAATCGTACCAAAGATTTCGTTTCACTCCCTTTTCCCCCTCTGAACGCAGCCCCTGGTCCCTGACAAAGCGCCCTAATATGCTCACGCAATACTTGAACGGTCCCTGCTTATACCAACGTTCACGCGTGTATAAAACCACGTTAAACAAATAGTTTCCGAGACCATTTTACGACCGAGTGAAAGAAACGAACGATCAATTGAATGCTTGAACTAGCAGGAGCAAGAACTGATTTTGAGAGAAGAAGAAGCAGAAAATACCGATAAGATAAAACTGCAACGATGGTGAAATAGAAAAAAAAAACAAAAAAAAACACATCTAACAATGTACAAGGGAAAATTGTCTGCGTCAATAAAATTCATCCTATAGAAGAAAATTCAAACTGTAATGAAAGAATCTATGCGAACTCATTATGAACCCTCATTATGATTTTTTTTTTCAGCGGTAGAATTCATTCCGATGACGATATTGTCTTGATCGGATTCTAGAGCGGGTTTGAATCCGTTCCTAGTCGAAGTGGAGGTACGCCTCCGTGGCAATCTTCTCGCATCTGTAACTCCTAAAAGCTAGTGTGTTAAAGCGTTACGAAAGAGAGAGAGAGAGAGAGAGAGAGAGAGAGAGAGAGAGAGAGAGAGAGAGAAAGAGCAGAGTGTCGGTTGGATGTGTGCGCAGGCGCGCGAATGAGCGAGCGCGACGGAGTGAGGAAGGGAGGGGGGGAAGGCGGAGAGCATCGACGATGCGCATGCGTGCGAGCGAGCGCGAGCGATCAGCTTGGCCTTATAACACGGCGTATATACGCGGTGAGGTGTTGGTGCAAGGTTTAACAAGGGTCTGACAGGCTCGTTCCCGGTGTTATTTATAGTTTATGTCGGCGCATCTCTCCCATCTACGCGCCGGAGAGGAAGAGAAGGATGTTAAGAGAGAGAGAGAGGGAGAGAGCCATCGACTAGCTGCGCAAACGCGCATAACGCAGCACAATATACCTGAACGATTTGGAAAAAAAAAAATAATAATAACCTATGCACGCGACATGTTTATAGAAAATTATTTTACACAGGATGAATTCGCGTGCGTTTTTATGAAAAAACTTAATTTCATCAAGTTTCAAACAAACATAGAGGGCTTAATAATGCTTTTTTTTATTTTTTAATTAGTACTGGATTGGCACTAATTACTACCGCAGGTGTTTTACGTGTGAATCAAAGTTTCGAAAAGCAAAAACAACTGTTCGAAATTCTTATCCTATAGACGGTTGCAGTTCATCCAAATCACTTTTCTCTGTATGTATTGGTTTACCGGTTTCGATGGTTTTCGAGATTTTGGTGTTTACGGTGCTGACGTAATACAATTATTCTAGAATTATAGGCCAGGATTGAGAATTTTTCGACGAATTTTGCCTTATCAGATGTGGAGCAAACAATTGTTTTGGCAGCGGGACAATTTTCGAACATATTGTTATATTTATATCTTGGCTCCCAGCTATTTTCGGAAGATTTTTCAGAAGGAATTTGAAACCGTAACAATTTTAACTTTCATGATGTGCAATAATAAATTGTTGCTAAAATGTATCACCATGAAATTTTAGAAATATTTTTCTTTCTTTGGTTTTACCAAAGAAGGAATCATTCTTCTCGAAAATCTTTCCGATTGTAAATCCTCTGAGACAAAAAAGATACTAAAATTCGTAAAAGAGTGTTGTTCTCGTTTATTAATTTTTTGAATTCAGTTTTAACATTGTTTAATTTTCTTATTACAGGTACAGAAAACAACAATTTTTTTCATACGCGAAAGTGATGCCATTGCTTTCTTTCGACGTCTATTCAGGAAATTCGAAAAATTTCATAACAATTTGTTTTTAATGTTAGAAAATTTCCCCGCGGCTAAAAAACTTTTTTATTGCAGATTTAGCAAGATAAATATTTGATCCCAATGATTCAGCATAATTTGAGCTTATCAATTTATAAGAATAATTGTTCAGATTATTCTGGGTGATCAAGAACAAAAATCTCAAAACTCGAAGTTCGGTTGAGGCCACCCTCGTTATCTTTAAATTCATAAAATATGCATACAATTTATCAAGCGCACAATCCACCAAAATAAATTTATAGTTGTCGTTACTGTACAGTTTTTAACTGTTTTCATTTTTTACCATAACTGATAAATATAGATCTGAGTACAGAGTGAAAATGAATTTTATACCCGTGACCAGAAGTCTGGTATATCATATTGTCGTTTTTGATTCTTGTTACTAGTGCTTCATTGTTTTGTATTTATCACGATAAACAATTTAATTGGTGTAACAATAAACTGATATCAAGGCCTGAACTAAGAAAAATGTAATCAACTAAGCTGACAAATTTAAAATTAAGTAATAACCAGAAAATATAGTATCGACAACTATAATCACACTTAGATAGTTACTTGTACCAAATTTTCGTGTAATTCCAACAATATTTGAACCGCGATTGAAACGTTACCAATTTTACTAAAAAACAAGCAGCTTTAAGCTACCCATGAGCCAACCCTCGAACTTCCTGTTCTCACACTGCAGGTTCCAAGTGCACAGAAAAAATAATAATAATATCTAATTCGAATTTCGAACTACAAATTCGGATTTGTGATTAGGGATTGAAAAGCCCTCAAATACCATATTACTTTGAACCACTTTGAATCACTAATGGATCTACTATTACAAATTTTGGAAGTCTGACCTCGGGTTCGATATCGGTGACCCAAAGCCTACTAATTTCTATAAAAATCGAAAAATTTTCAGTTTCTTTTCCACCAATTTGAATTCATCATTTTGGATTTCAGAAACCTGATCTCAGATTGGTGATCAACTACCCAAGAAACCAGCGAGTACCAATTTTCATAAAAATCCAAATGTTTTTGGATTTCTTTTTGCAACATACTGAATACGTCAAATAAAAATTTTGCAAATCTGACTTTAGATTCGCGATTAGCGACCCCAAAACATACCTCGCGACACCGATTTTCATTCAAATCCATTCATCCATTCTTAAGATATGATCACTTTTATTTTATTTTTCAGAATTTAGTTATTTAAATTATTAAAAAAATACTGAACTGATCATAGCCAAAATCTAATAAATTCTAAGCTGCGAAAAGCCACATCGTTTAAGATATCTGTCCCAAAATGATCGGAAGTGATATTTTCTAGATCTCGAAACCAACGTCGAAACCATAAAAACTCAACCGTTCATTTTCGTGGTCATAAAAATAATTTCATTTTTTCTTTAAAAATAGCAATGGAAAGTTAAAAAATCTGTCAATTATAACAACACATGAAATTATTCTCATCGTGGTTCTTATTCTCTAGCCTACATGACATCCATGTCGCAAGATCAACAGACAAGTAAAACGTTACTCAGGGCTTACAGAGAGACGAAAAATAATGGCGATTTTGGGAGGGATGAGGAAGTGCCGACTCTCGACGCAAGCACGTGTTAAAAACATAACCACTTACTTGAACGGGGTTAGGCACCGAGGCATATTTATCTCCGAAGCCACTCCGGCAATTCGGTTAACCTGCAGCCCTTCTCTCGCTGCACCCGAAAACCCCCGCAGTTTACAACACATAAACGGATATGGACAACGTTAATCCATACTTTGTTCCTTTATGTGTAATATGGGTGTAAATGTGATGATTTTTGGATTTTTTTCTTGAATGTTCTTCAGATTCCGGGTTTCCGTGTTTGATTGATTTTCATACAAATCAACTACTGCAGACAACTATTTGTGCGATTAATTTAAGAGCGATTTGATGTTTAAAGGTTTCGTCGAATGTTCGCTTTCTTCGACAACTTTACCGACGAAATTTTTGGAAAATATGCAACTTACAATTAGTGGCAGATGTTTAAGTTTCGTCGCGTTACGTCAATCAAGAATTATCTCTCAAATTGCCTAATTGTTGAAAAACGGAAAATAGTTTACAATTAAATCTGCATAAGATCTTCTAGAATATGTAGTGACAAAAACAAAAACGGTCGAAAGCGAGCCATTTTTCGAGTCGACACACATCTTTGAAGTACAAAAACCTCGGTATATGTATAGAGTCTCGTGCCTCAAGTATGCAATACCAACACCTTGGAGCTGTCCCATAATTTAGGAAGATTTTGATGAACCGGCAGTCATGGCGTACGGAATGACATGGCATTGATTGCTTGGAGGAGAAGGAAGAACGAGAGTCAACTACGAACGAGGCGATCATTGTTTTCCGTCTAGACCGTTTGGACAATTATTGCAGCGAGTATAATGGCCGAGGTATTATAAATGGTCAGCAGTCCTGCGGTTGGTATCAATGGAAAGTCTAGACAAGATCGTTGAAAAATGCAGTTAACGACGGGTACAATATTAAGTTGCAGGAAACTGATTTTAAACCTTAAAAAAAGGAGCCCCGAGAAAAAGGAAATCGAAGAGGCGATGGTCGGACTGAAAAAACTGTCTTTGTGAATGAAAACCCGGATAACAGAAAGAGAGAGAGAGAGAGAGAGAGAAAGAGAGAAAAGGCTACTTCCGACTGATTGGTATTCCTCGTCGAGGTGATTCGTAGTTATCTCGTAATTCAGAAGCCACTTAGAATTAACTCAGAACTAAGATACCCAGAACAATGAGACAACGGTTATAACACGTAAACAGATAAGTTAACACGACTCGTAACAACAATACGGAATAGACGATGGGCATGAATAATATGATGTAGGTACACACCGGTTGCAAGGGGATTTTTTTAATTTCTTTCATTTCATTTCATTTCATTCTACTCTTGTGAGAAATTAATATTTACAATATGCAGCCTGACAATATGAGCGTATAGTGCAACAGAACGTTCATCAACCCATTCGAGGATAGCTCAGCCTCGTGTTTTATATACATAAGGTTTGGTTGGGGTGTGTGTCCAACTTTGAATATCAAACTATTCGGGGAATGATTTATCGATGAACCTAATATGGTTGGTATTCATTATCGACGCCTCGAGACTGCGCTGTGAGTATATATACATACAAACATACACATATATATATATATATATTACGCTGTACACGTGTACAGAAATACGTGTTATCCGTGCGTATATTATTTACCACCTGTCGATTTAACCGCTCAACTCAAAATCTCAGACTCATACATCATTTTGTTGTATGTCCTATATTGCCTCGTATATGTATACGCGGATGAAAGTATGAAGTATAAAACGATTACGCGGATGAAGAAGAATCATTAGCATTTTTGTTTATTGTGAACTGTTTTTTTTTTTTCATTTTTTTTCTGCTCAATTTGAGTGCAGTTATCTCGATGTCATTTTTTTTTTCAACAGTTCAGTTTCGGCTTTTGACGAGGGGATTTAGAGATTGAAGAAAAGAAAAAACAAAACGGGATTTCTACTAAAATTTGGAATCGTTTTTTTTTTTCAGGCGATTTAGAAATGTTTCCAGATTCTTGGAGTATAATTTTTTGTTAATAAAGAACCGCTGAAATGTCGTAGTTCTCAAAATTGTATTTTTGATAATTATTATTGCTTTGATAAAGCGTATTAGTTCAGCTTCATATTTCTCGTGGGATGATTGGAAAAGCTTGAGAAATAATTTGTCAGTCTCTCTGGTTATTCCAAGTGTTGATTACAAACAAAAAAAATGGATAAGAAAAAATTAAAAGGGGAAATTTCTTACAGATCCACCGAATCAGAATTGCTCAGCTGAAGGCTTAAACTCGATCTGCACTCATCCTTAAACTTAATAAGACTGTTTAAGCGATCTATAATAATTAGTAATACAGTTGAAGCAAGTCAATGTTTCATAAGAAGAAGAATTTTTTCAAAATACAGACTTATTGAAGATGATTCATTAAGCGTTTTTCAATCGATCCAACCGCTGACACCGTTTTTCGATATCAAATTTGTCGCGTATGTAAACGAAAGTGTACAGATGATACAAAAATAAAACATAAATAAATAATTCTATAATACAATTACACACAGCAATATTTCTTAAGCTGTTCATTTAAAGAAAAAGCAGAAGTATAAGTATGTTGTATTGTAAAAAAGAATGAACAAGAAACAAATACCTATTTGCACATGCAGTTTGAATTTTAATATCAAGCTCACACTGCACTGGGACAGCTATTTTGAAAATAGCCGGAATGAAAGGAAGGAAGGAAGAAAGAAATGAAGACAGGAAGGAAGGGAGGAAGGGACGCACGAAGCTTTTATCGCAGAGCGAAAGGTTAACTAACCCCCGCACAGAGAACGAAGTTAACTGCAGGGTGAGGACAGATTTACCATAAGATCCAGTGGGACTTGTCTGCACCGTGACTAAGCGCTCCCGGGGGAAAACATACGTTGCGGTATATAACAGCACAACGAATTGGTAAAATTTATATAAGCACGTGGGTATAACAGCCGACCTCCTCGCACGTTCTTTCATACCCTCCATCGTGGATATGGGTGTCAGGTATAAGGTGGGCGCTGCTCTTGATGGGGGTTGCTACACTGAATGGAGGATCGTGTCGCAGGATGTACGTTTCAACGAGGCAAATATCGCCCTCCTCCCTTCCCCCACACACACACACACACACACATACGTGTACTTCGTGTACAACGAAAACGTATGTAAACCTGCGTTGTATGCATATTTTATGCACGGCAGTTCAGAATATAATTTGTACCATCAACTCGCATCGTTAGCTCCGCATATTAACGCAATCACGGTTTCGCTTTTTTTTACTTCTTTTCTCTTCTTCATGTATCATGAAATTATACTTCCCATCGAGAGAAATTTCCAGTTGTGAGGTTAATTGTAATTTTCATTTCTTATCGTGACTGAAAAATGTGTACTGTTAAAAAAATCTAACTAAACTTAACGTACCAACCGATACATCATATATTTGTGTCACTTGATACATTTCTGTTAGTAAATACGACACAATAATGTAATTTTGTAATTTTGACATTCAAACTGTTATATCAACATTTTATTTATAATTTTTGCTTTATCTTTCATTCAAAAATGGCCAAAACTAAACAAAAATTACAGCGGGCCTGCTGGGCCACTAAAAAGCTAAAATTAGTTTTCGAAGTGTATAAACGAACAAATTTATTAGGTATGTGTTATTATTCTTGTTCATTTAATTTAAAAATAATTTCATCTTCATGGCCATATTTGTCTGAAAAAATAAAGTAAACTAAACAAACAGATTCCACGTTGCATTAACCACAAAATGTGGAACTAAGAACCATAATCAAACTATAAATAGTCAAGATTCGCCAAAGTTTCTTGTAATTCTAACGATATTTAAACAGAATTATTATTACGATACCGATTTTACTAGAATTATCTGGGCTTCCACCGTAAACAAATGTAATTTCTCTTGGTGTATCAGCGAGTAGGTATGTATGTACTCATATGACAACTCGATGACGGTAACTTGAAAGCAAGTATGTGCCATGTAAGCAGCAGCAGCAGCACGCCCATCGAATAATGGCTGCGGGTGCAATTCGTTGGCAAGCCTCGATGATGTCGTATTCGAATAGTAAATCGTAATCCCCCGCATATGGGTGACCCCATTTATCACTCGGCTTTACAATGGAACTAACCGAAGCCAATGAGGCTTGAACCGATTCTCGTATGTGCGATCACCTTCTGCCATAACTGCAGCAGCCGATACGATCCGATCCGATCCGATCTGTCCGATCGTTATTGAGTGGACGATAATTAACCTCCTGGTAATTCGATTTATCACCAGAGTCTATCCGACAAGAATATACTCAATGCGAACAATCTAGCTGAATTACAGCTCGACGTTACGAAAACCATTTTTCGATGGTTAAGGGGTTGGAATTTTGGTACAGAGGAGGGAGAAATGGTCGAATTAGTTTCGGTGTTTTTTTCAGTTTTAGTTTATAGGGTTGGTTAATTTTTTGAAGATATGGACGTGATCGTAGTGGTTTTGAGAAAACAAACAATCATCAAAATCTGGTGACAACAAGATTTCTTCAAGAGAACAAAGCGAAATAACGATATCTGCGGAATATCATAATTCCATTATTTCATCGTTTCTATTTAGAAGTAGGTATACTGCACGGAGAAAAGAAAACTAAAGAGAGCAGCTTTTATTCAAAACTGCAAGAAAACAGAATTTAGTTTAGAAAAACTGAAAATCACTGTCTGTGGAGTAAAATCTGCTACATTTATATTAAAAAGTCTACTCGAATCGGGTATTTTTTTACCAAAAACCTTGACGTGTTCCTTCTTCCCAGCAGTTTTGAGTAAAATCTGTTCTTTTTCTTTTCTCCGTGTGCAAATTTTCTTTTTTTTTTCAATCAACCGTAAAGAAGTTACTGTTATATACTTTGACTACAGCGTCAACTAAAACCTGTCGCCAAAATTCCCTGAGACTTTCAAGATTTTCCTGGTAATTTCATGGTATTTCAGATTCGTCAAAAGCGTAATTTCTCATTCATATGACTACCCAAGCAAAGCATTCAAGAAATACGACTCAAATCACGTACACTTATAAAATTACCTCTCTTTTTTCAACAATTTTTAGTATACAATTCCTTTGATTCCCACCGTCAATTTTTCAGTAAAATAATCTTTCACCGTCGAAAATTGTTTACTTGAATATAAAGATCTGTAAAGAAAAATTCCACGAGCAACTAGAAATTTCCAGGTTTTCCTTATCTTTTCAATCAATAGACGCTCTGGTGTCACACAATTGCTGCAAAATCTCAAATCAGAATTCTACCAAACTTAGCCTTCTCGTTGTTAGCCTTGTTGCTTTCCTCAGCGCGTTGACCATCTCATTTTTAAATACGCGTATAATTTATTTCGTTAGTACGTAGGAACCATGGAGAAACACGCGAGCCCCGCGGTGTACCAAATGAACATGGAACATCGAGGGATATATATATATATATATATATATATTCGAGTTGTCGTTGGATCGGTAGCTTAATTATTGTGTAGCTTGTCAGAAGCCCTGGAGCAACTTCAGCAGCGAGGCTGCAGGTAGCCAGAAAGAAAAGTATATGACAACGATCGTCAACGGCACTTATTATTAAAGAATATTGATACGACACGCTGTGTCGACACGGAGTCAAGTTTCTTTCGGTATAATTATCAAGTCGAAGAGCTTATGACGGGGTTTCAGATTTGGTAGCAATTTCACCCATTTTATCGCTTACAAATACTATCTGGCACTGCCTGATTACAATTTGTAATTACAATTGCGTTTGTGATGTGTAATTAGAAAAAAATATCATTGATGAAAATTACTCTGTATTTTTTAACTAGGGCTTTGAAATACCATGCAAATTAGCAGTGTAATACGAATAGCACTTTGCTTTTATTTTTTAATCAAAGTCAAATACAATACAAGTTATATTTCTTTTTTTTTTACTTGGAGTGAAACAAAATGAAAATTCAATTTTGACATTATTTCCGTCTGATTATAAAACAGATAATGTTATTTGTATTGTATTTAGCCTTGATCACAAAATACAAGTGCAATTTGTATTTATTTTTTCGTTCTACTACGTAAGTCAAGCACGGAGAGAATAGACGAGCAGATTTTAGATTTTTTGGTAAAATATCCTTCCTAAAGTGCATAATTCAGTGAAAACCACTGTGTGCAAAGTAAAATCTGTTACTTTATACTTGACATGGGTATTTTTTATTACCAAAAACTCTGATGTATCCCTCTTTTCCAACAGTTTTGAGTAAAATCTGCTCTTTTCCTTTTCTCCGTGTGTATTTTATAAAAAATTATTATAAAAAATATGTAGTTCGTACCTACTCTGTTTTAATTATGAAATTCTACTTTGTACTCGACTCTGTTCTAATTCCTATTTCTTTTTTTCTTTTTTTTTTCTTTTATTTTACTGCTGATTGCAAAATACTAACATAATTTTTATTTCATGTAATTTGATACACTTCATTGTCGTCACAGTTACAAATTATAATTCGTAATTTGTAATTTGAAACAGACTAATTACAATTCTGCCTGTATCACTGCTCAAAGGAAGGAGCAGGTGGCTGATTGCTTGTGACAAAAATAGTCCTAAGAACACCCAGAGGGTAATTTGTGGGTCCTAGTTGATCTCTCCGCATAGTTAACAAAAGTAAACGTGCGAAAACGACGGTCCTCGTCCTTTTGCCTGTAGCTCGGATTCTATTACCCTCGAAACACGCCGTGACAAAGACACCCCGCTGGGCATTCGCTGCTGGACCGTAGAGAGTTTAGAAACTAGCTTGCGAAAAACTCGTGGACGGATGAAAAAGCATTTTTCAATGATAATGGCTCGATTATGTTCTGCAACATTAAATTCGTCGTGTGTCAAACGTTTTGCAATTATTCTCATCGCATTCGACAATTCCCTCTGACAATGCAATCGAAGAAATTGATTTCTGAGGGTTTTCAATCAGATTTGTAATTTTCGTTTGTACGTAATGCGGAGTGATTTTTTTTTAAATATGGTGCCAAAGCATTTTGTATAAATAAAAAACACGATAAATATCTTAGAGCAAGTTTCCGGGCCCCGACATACGTTTGTTGCGATATTTTACTACAGCACGAATTTCGATAGAGGTACAAACGCGAAAAGACACGGATAAGAGGAAAGTGACGAAAAAAAAAAAATCATTTCTATGCGGAGAGATTGACAGAAAAATTTGTTGTGAAAGAATGTGCATATTTTGAAAGTGTTGAAGAAATTGAAAAGTGCGTTTCATCGGGATTATTATTAAAGCATTATTGTTTTTGCGTCAAGAATGCCATCGAACACATTAAATTTCGATTGCTGCATTGATTGTGAAAGCGTGATTTTGGGAAAAACTCTTATTTCGTTATTTGAGTACAACTACTTCGAAGTTAGTACATAAAATGCAAATTTATCAAATAGTTTAAGATTTTCAACTTTATTTTAAATCAAATTATAATAATTAATTTCAACCCCGTTGGTTTTATATCCGCACTCAGGGAAATCGAAATCACTGTAACTGAGACCCAATCGAAAAATCCGCATCAGAGAGCTCTTACAAGGGTTGACTGCGTTTTGTTTTTGTAATTCAAGACTGTCCGTGTTTTTTGTGTGTCGTGTGTGTGTCGAGGCCTAGGTGACATCGATAACGAAGAACCTGGAGGCTCGCTAGCCGGTCCTCAGGATAATTTGTTACGCTGATGATCGTCCTCGCGTTCACCATCCCTTCCTACCTTCCTCCTCTCATTCTTTTTCCTTTTCTTCTTCTTATTCTTCTTCTTCTTTATCGAACAACAGAAACGTGCAACATCTCGAGTTTCACAGAACGCTTGGTGCTCCTGCAGGGCTGCAGGATGATCTCTGACGATCTTCCGAGAAGAGAATTATATGGCAGGGCAGCTTTTCTCGTTCGGCTCAAATTTGTCCCATATAGAAGCTCGAGAAAATAACGGTACATAACATAAAACGCAAAAGAGGGCTGAAACGTGTGATTTACCGACGGCTTCCGAAGCCTCGACACCAATCAGAGACCATATAACTAAACAAAGAATTGGTTATCTCGAAATCTTGCTGCACCACCGCTGCGCAGGAGACGCGGAAGAATTAGAAATGAGAAGAAACTGGGAAAAGAAAAATGTCGAATAGAATAAATAACGTCAGGTCGGGTCGCTCATCAAGATCGCATTATTTATTTCTCTTCAACATTTCTTTCTCTCCCTGTCCTGGTACAAAATAAAATTTAAAGAATCATCCGCAGCCCGTATCAAACGTTTATACAACGATTTTCTTCACATCCTTCATCGGTAATTCATATTCCTGCAGTATTCAGAATAAAGTTTTTATTTTTCTTTCGATTCGTAGTCACTTAGTTTTTAATGATCTACAATAAGAGTTGTAGGAGAAAATAAATAAATCATCAAAACGCCGAAACGAGTTAGAATTTATAACAACAGCTGTAAAACCGTTTTATACAATATACCGTTATTATTGGGTCCGTAGATTTTCCCCTAATAAAGACATAATTTTGTTGAAGATAATATCGCCGATCTGTCCATGCATAGCTACAATAAATAAGCGCAGGTTCTTTTCAAGGGTCGTTTTTTGGCCTATTATATACCCGAAAATCCGAAATCAAGCATGATCTGAATGCTAATTTTTTGTCTTACGTTCGTTTTCCTTCTTTATGTATCTCTCTATCTCTCTCTCTCTCTCTCACTCTCTTTCACCAAAGCATTGACGCCGATCTAACCTTGCGATAGTCACACGAGACCATCGAGTCTCTGGAGTAAATTTAAATTTTTTATTCTTCCTTTTTTTCCGTTCTCCGACTTTCCTCCCTCTAAGTAAGGGCAACTTTAAGGGACGGAGAGAGCTGGTCTTCACAAGGAGATAAAAGAAAATTATAAATCAAACGAGATGAGGAAAAAGAAAAGAAAAAACTGTTCTCACGTGGCACCATATATACATATAACACTTATATTGTTATAAATCATAATTAACTGCAACCAAGCGGGATTAAATAGACTTAACGACTATATTTCCTAATGTCGGTTGCAGAGTAAATAACGAAAACTCCAAATCGAGAAGTATAGATAAATAGGATCGGAGATAAGATCACCCCTATATGTATATTGTATTGATGCTCATGCAGGGTTGGGGATGAACGACGCAAGAATATAACCGTGTATATAACACACACCTATACGTATATGAACTTTTCCAATAAGACGCCTGCAGTTCACAGCTCGAGTTCCGAGGGTGGGTGTAATAAATTTTTATTTGGTTTTTTCTTCAACTTGCGGGGTGTGTTGTATGTTATATATGGACCAGCGTTTTTTCTTATTTTTACTCAGTATTTTATTTCCGCTTCGGTTTTCGCGTATCATTCTTTAACTGATTATGGGCATTTGAAAATAACTTTTCAACGGGTGTGGAAGACATATTATTGTGATAAATGAACTTGGCACACGGTAAAAAAATATCAACTAGAGGAAAAAACTTTTTCAATTATATATTCATTAAACGAATAAACTTTTTTCGCGTCTTTGACTTATAATTTTCATAACCGCGAAAAGTTTTCGTTTCGACTTTTCGTTAACATAAAAAAAAAAATAAAAATAAATAAAACTAACGACTTAATTCTAGTCCCGCAACTTTATATCAATTGACTCAAAATATGATTGGAGAAATTAATCACTCTATGACGTATGACGTAATACCTATTAAAAGATATATTAGAATTTTTATTCTAATTATCACCGATCACCATACGACAACCACTGAAGACTTTATTGTTAATTCAATAATTCCCCGACAAATATAAACCAGCATTTCAAAGCTTAAAGTGAACCTTCAACTAAGAAATAAATTGAAAAAATTTACCTGCGGAAAAGAAATTTTCTAACATTATCGCACAAAGATTAATCATTTCTTTTTGACACTGTGTATCTTGATAAAAAAATCATGAACGCCATTAGACCGAACTTGATCGCCGTAATATCGGCGTCGCCATTCGTCACGTACATTATACGTTTATATGGTCAATGTATATGTATGGCATCTACTGTATGCCCATAGATACACAACGCATGTTCAACGACAGCATGACTTGACGCGCGAAATTCCGCATCGCAGCAGCATCTGCAACGTCGAGTTTGCTACATCGAGGCCTGAGATGAATATGTTCGTAACCATTAATATATGGCCTACGTAGCCATTGTTGCGAATTAGCCGGCATTCAGGCAGCTTTGTTAAACGCGACGGGGGTTGGACTCGGTGTAATGGTCGGTATATAATATGGTGGCTAGATCGAAGGGGAAACTTTTCTCCATCATGAAGATGAAGAAAAATGGTTAACATTTTTTCTTCTTTCGCCAGGCAATCGATCGGAATCTAATGGTCGACTGATAATTATATAAAACTTCATCAAATGGAAGATAGTAACATTATTTTTTTATTAAGAATATTTCTGTACAAATTTAAACATGTTCTGGACGTGGTTAAGAAAATCGATCTTTAGCTGATGGAATTGAATTTTAATCAGAATGTTTCCTCAGAATAAAAAAGTCATAACTTAATGGGTAAATTCCATGACCCAATTTGTAATGACAAGATTCATAATAATAGATATTAAAGTACGATCAACGCTCTGGATAAAATCATTGTAACCGGAATTTTTATAGCCTCAAAATTCATCGGTTTCGAAAAAAATTTCACGCAAGGGATGTATTGTTTTAATTAAATGTAACTTGATCATCGACTTTTTTTCTGCATTATTTATAATCATTCTCGAATCTGTTGGACGTTCTGAAATTCGTATTTCATCACACATCACGGTATAAATAGGATAAAAATTATGAAAATTGACGAGCTTAATAATTCTTGGTAATTGTTTCCTATCATGCAAGTAGCCTGGGGGTTAAAAAACTTCTACGAACTGATGTCCTGCAGCAGTGGCTAGCGAGCGAGTCAAGAGGTCGTCTCGGCTTAATTACCGTGTAAATTAATTATTATTCACGCGGGTCAGTTTCTTTTTTCGCGGTTTTATATACGCACAAGTTTAGCCGAAATAATGATGTGCTTATAAGGCGTGTTGTTCATGAACTGCATAATATATCGTGCTGTGTGATCAGCTATATACGCGGTAACGGCGCGTTAAAACAGTTCCGAGCATTTGAATATAGTTTTCAACATTTATACACGCGAACAGCCAGGATTTTTTTCAAGACCTAAACGTCTTGTAATTAAATGCAAATTTTTGATTAACGTTTTTTTTTCCTCTCTCCTTGTTCCTAGAATTACAGACCAATTTTGTGCGGCCAAGGCTATACGGGTGATTGTAAAAATACCACTAATGATCACTTTAATCGTGCAGCAGAAAAACGTTTGCCTAATCGCCATAATGTACCTTGAAAAACATATTCGCGGTCTGGAATTATAATATAGTTATAATATCTGAGTGATTTCTGCCAGCCATGATATTAACGAAAATGGTTACATAATAGCATTCCGTTTTCACTCGACCGTAAAATAATGATGATACGGTAACTAAGAATAACATTATGAATTATTATTAACCTTTCTGTGATCAATATAATGATATTAAGATTGCAAAGAATAGAGAAGTCAAACGTATATATATAGACCTAATAAACCCTCATTAAAAATGCATAAATTTTGTTCACATTCTATTTACATCTGTCAATCGGTTTGTAGTTTTCCGATTTTCGTGCCAAAATAGTTGGACGTAATTAATGCGTTCATGAATAGCATAATAATAATCAACGATACATTACACGAACTGCTTAATGTCCAATTTTAACGATTCCGTTTATTATATACGTATGATCTATGTAATATGTATAGACATTCACAAAGATGTGTGTGCAAACATGCTGACCAATTATAATATTATTTAACATGTAATTATAACTGTAGAAAAGACATTTCGCTCGTACATCATTCTGACAAGTTTAATTAACATTCCTAACTAATCTCGGATCTTAATTATTCTCTACCCTTAAATTTCAAACCCACCACCTTGACTGCTCACCCTCAGGCTATCTGTGAGGAACTTCTTGCAGCTATACACCAAAAACATATCGCTCGGTACAAGCCTTTCAGATTTTTTCTAACCGACTGCTGGCAATATAAAAAACAGCTCAAACCCGTTCCGTCGAGGGACGAGTTAATATTCAGAAAATTCATTTCCAAAACAACTGAGTCAAAATTAATCGAACATTGGACAAAGGGAATAGAATTTGAGGGCTGAAGAAATTGCACGACAGCGCAATCCTTCCACAGTACTTAGTCATGTGGTAACAAATAATCTGTCGTTAATTACTCACCGAGATTGTGTTGCGTCGATAACTTAACAGCGACGATCGGAAAGTGGCGGAACTAGAACGATGCATCCAGCGATAAACTGCTCGGATATTTCGTTTGTTGGCGTGTTGAAAAAAACATGTTGACGAGAAAAATGGCCGACATCGCATTGGGTCTGAGGGCAGTCCGAGACAAACTAGCAGCTGCATCGGCGAGAAGAGGTCCGGTACGTATTGAAAAAATTCCCATAACCCGTTTCACTTAAAGCGAAAAGATAGCGAATAATAATTCACCCATTTTTCTCGGTTGTTACATAAGCATCTACCTGAGCAACTCGTCCGTCAATATTTGCGGTTATAACCGCGCGACGTTCTTCTGTCAACCATGATCAGAGAGGTTCGATTTCCTGATAAATTGACACGATTTATCAGTTTTCTTTCCGCCTCGTGTCGCCTTGTTTCTCTGATTTTCAATCGCATATTCGTCGTATTGTTCTCGCACGCGTCGTGTTTTTCTGAGAATGTTTATACAGCTGTTCGCTTGGCGATCGATACTCAACACGTTCACTTACCACAAGTCGTCAGCTGACCCAAGTCTGATCGTCAACTGTTCTCACTCGCGCTCTTTTTTACCGGCAGTCAGTACAGCAGCGAGGCAGTTTGAACTTGTGTTAGCTAAGAATAGCTAAGAATCGAAAATTACACGATATTCGAACGCGACGCGACCTGACTTGACGGCGGCCTAAACAGCACTGACAACAGGTCTTCGATCCGGATCAAAACAGAACACCGACTCATTGTCAAACCTGGAGAATCGAGTAAACAGAAAGGCAGTAAATAAACGGAAAGTCTCGAACTTTGGGAAACCTTTCAGTCTACGAGAAGTACGTTATGTAATCCGTATATTACAACGAAATTAGAAACATTTTTTTACCGAAAAGTACTTGCTATTGTTTTAATATTGCGCAAACAATCTGCATTATATTTGTATCCCATCTGGCGATGTTTTCTGAACTCGTAACGATTTTTTTTAATCGTCTATTTCTTGCTCTTGATTTTTTCCACGTATATTATAGGTATATACTTATTTTTTATGCTAATGGATTTGTACTTTTCAACGGAAAATTTTTACACACATTGTTTGTGTTTAATTGCAAGTTTGTTATACTTACTTACGGGTGTTTGATACGTATACATTTCTAATGTATACCACGTTCATTGTATTCTTTTTATCTTGACCATTACTTGGAATTAAAACAAATCTAAATCACAGGAGTACCTACCAGTTTAGTTTTGGAATTCAAACATACACCGTCGTAATTTCGTTAACTTTTCATGTATTCACAATTTGAAAACAATCTGTATATAATTCATGACTTATATACGAACTTTCAAAGTACAAAATTTGGAATCAAAGTAGAAGGAAAAATAAGATTTTTCAATATCGTAAACAACTATTGCATTCAAAGGGTATAAAATGAAACTTTCAGACCAATCATTATAATACATCTAAAAAAAGTAGTTTTTCAAAACACGTACAGATATTTTTTCGCCTACTAATTTCGATAATCATTTCCGTGGTCAGTTGTTTACTTTTTTTTCTTATTTTAATGCAGGAATTAGCGCATTTTGAGCCTCGACTGGTTGCCGTGAGCAAAACTAAACCTGCCGCACTTGTGATCGAGGCTTATGAGGCGGGTCAGAGGCATTTCGGTGAAAATTACGTTAACGAATTGTTAGAGAAGGGCCACAACCCGGATATATTATCAAAATGCAAGGATATACGGTGGCATTTCATCGGTCACCTACAAAGCAACAAGATAAACAAAGTTCTAGCAGTTCCGAATTTGTACATCGTCGAAACTGTACATTCCAAAAAGCTTGCGACTGGGCTGGACAATGCCTGGCCAAAATTCCGAAAAACTGACGAATCGCTGCTGAAGGTGATGGTACAGATAAACACAAGCGGCGAAGAAGGTGATCAGAAATTCTATTTTTCATTAGATTAAAAAAAAAATGTCATGTTTTCTTCCAACAAAAGATATGTTTCTACTTTTAATTCTTCATGATTAATGATCATGTGCTCTTCTCTCGTGCATAGAAAAAAATGGCTGCGAATCGAGCGAGGCTTCTAACCTGGTGAAACATGTGATAGACAATTGTAAAAACCTGGAATTCACCGGTATAATGACGATCGGAAAGTACGGTTACGATCCCAGTACTGGTCCAAATCCGGATTTCCTCAGTCTGAGAGATTTGCACAATAAGATTTGCGAGGAATTGAGTCTCGATCGCAAAACCGTTGAGCTCTCCATGGGAATGTCGAGCGACTACGAACATGCGGTAAGTCCGGTCGTGGAATTCAAAAAATCCCAGATTCGTGTTGGCAAATTCGTATTTTTGTCTTACAGATTGAACTCGGTAGTACAAACGTCAGGGTTGGATCATCGATATTTGGACACAGACCGAAGAAAGGAGAATGAAGGTGATCTCTGCTAATGATGTTCAAAACGCATTAGTAACAGCGCCGAAGAGAACCGAAGAATACTTGGACCTGAAAAGTACTTGATTTACGCTTACAAAGACAATATGTTATACATATAATATTACCCGAATCGTTCTGGGAATACTATGAAGAATAGTCTGAACCGTTCGACAAACGCTTTATTACAGCTGACCGCAATTGGAGTACTTAAATCACTGTACCTAGTACTTATTGGTCACAAGTACGTTAACGTACGTACCTACAATTTAAACCGAACGGTGGTCGCATCTGTTATGAATAAAATCCTATGTTTTTAACAATGTTGAAATACAAACTTGTCCGTGCTTGAAAATGGATTCCCTTTGAAGGTATCATTGCTATTTCATGAGTGATTCTAAATCTCTTCCATAAGCTTCCGCTTCCTTTTCAATGTCTCTGGTCTTTTCAACGTTGCGAAGACCGCAAATATCTTGGCAGAATTTCACGTAGTCTATAAACGTGTCCCCGTCCTTTTTGTATAACGGCGCTTCCTCCAGGGCACGCTCTGCTTCTTTTGCCGAAAATTTATCACCCCAGGCCTGAAGATCGCGTTTCAATCTGTAAGATTTGAAATCATGATCTGAACTGTTTATCCTGATTTTTTTTATACGTTCATTCACCTTTCTTCAGATATCATTCCGTTGCCGAGGTAATCCCACTTCGATAATGCTGCTAGCAGCTCTTCTTCAGGGTCCAATTCCACAACTTTGTACCTGTTCATTTTTAAAGAATTACTGTTAACCCCGAAACCGTCGCTTCGGTGAGCTCTGCAAAGTTTGCATCCAATTTTTTGGAAGAGCATGTTCGTTTTGGTTATTTTGGCATCAGCATCGAGAGTTTTATACTCCTAACGGTTTTAACTAAGTTCTACTGCCTAATGATCAGTGTTCAGAAAATGTGGCACCTCTCCATTTCTGGTAAATAACTTTCCGTTTAAGAGACGCGTAAAAAAAGGTCAAACTACTAACCCAAACAGTTTAACAAACGCATCAAAGTCGACATCACTAGACGACATTTCGATGAGCATTTGGTCGAGTGCTTCATCAGTAACATCCGGTTTCCCCATCGAGGTAAAGGTGAACTTCAAGTCCTCTTTGTCGATGTATCCGTCTCGATTAATATCGAAGAGGTGGAAAGCCTGAAAGGTGTTGAAAATGGTTCTTAACATTGTCATGGAATGATTACCAAACAACGCAATTGTCAATGCTCGCCTCCTTCAGCTCAGCCAATTTCCGGAAGTCCGCCTCCCGCAGCATGATCACATCCTTTTTCTGTACTTTGGACAACGTTTCAACATCCGGTTTTTCCTCGACCGTTCCATTGTTGTGCGACGAATCATCAGCTGCGACTTCTCCTTGAATGATCTCTTCTTGTTCCTGGATTTGAACCACCGCATCTTCACTCTCCGCTGGTAAAACGGTCGACGATTTTCTGCTCGAACTTTTGGACTTTCCCTCGGACGTTTTAAGCGACTTCTTCTTCTTCTATAATAGTGATCGACAAGAGACACAAATTGTGTAAAAAAGATATTGAAACCGTAGACTAGAATTTGGTATCAATTCAACCCCGCCTGATGTCAATTACACAAAACTATCTTATGTTGAATTTCTGAATTGACCACAAAAAATGGTCCACACGAACCAATTACAGTTAACTTCAGCACCACCTCTTTTTACAATGTATACTGCATTTCCGAATGGCTTATGATGAAAGAGACCTTATCTTTGCTGGGATTAGACTCCTTGAACTCTTCAGAAGCAACCATCAAGTCAGACATGGTGTAGCCACAGTTTACGGATTCAAAAATGATGGCAAACCCCGTCGAATTGAGTCGAGACGTAATGTCGTGGACCAGCAACTGCCTGCTCAAACGTCGACACGGGTAGTTTTATAGAAGCACGGTAAGTGCCCGACCCCCACTTGCGGAATGAAATTAACCTCATCTCCAGCAACGAGATGTTTTTCTAGATATTAGATGAAATTATTGCTGAGCAGGGGGGCGTTTTTTACCTGTAGGTACCGAATTCCAGTGGGGCGGTCAACACGGACGGTGTGCTATTCGTCAAACTTAAAATCCAAATCCAAATTCTCAGGAGAGAGATCAACTCCCCCCAATCGCCAATATGGCGCTCGGCACCGTGCTCACTGCCTAATCAGGATCGACGATGAGTGACGAATTTCATCAGCTGCGACCCTGCAGATCCAGCCTGGAATGGTCCATTCCGATTCCGCCCACCATCGTAATTCGCGTCACTTGGCAAGTACTCATCGCATTCGCGCTTCCTGTTTCCACCTGTTCCTCGGATGTTACAATTTTCTTCCTCCGACCCGTTAACGCTGAAGGTTGTAACTCCGCGGATAAGTGGTTCGCTTCAGTCTCGAAGAAGACGGCGTTCGCCAGCCTGCTCATCGTCCAGAATCGGTGAGTCTGATCATATTTTTCACCCTTTTTTACTCTTTGAGTAAATTAATGTGTTAATTGATTTTATGCAATTCATCGACGTGAATATAGATTAAGATTAAAGATTCCGTCACCGCGTGGTGTGTTGAAAAAAGTAACATTTGTATTTAGATGTTAATTTTGATGGTTTATAACCCCTTCAATCTCGATAATGCCAAAGTTATAAAATAATTTCGTTGTATCGTATGAATAATGATGAAATATTGTTAAGATGTTATTATGAATATCGACTAATCACGTTCGTAATTTGAAAACGAGCCAAACCCGATATTTCTCTGGAAAATATTTCCCACCAACTTGTTAAAAGTGTAAACGAAACGGATAAGTTACACATAAAATTTAATTAACAATACTGACTGTTTTTTCATCACAAAAAGGGACAAAGTACGTATATTTTGAACATGATGGAACAATTTCACTTCTCAAGTAATGAACTGGAGTGTAGTTTCTGTATATCAGACCTTCATGGAAAAAATAATTCACTGGACGTGCATATTTTAGTGTTAATATTGAGATAACAAAAATTTCAACGATCGAATCAAGAATTTTTCCTGCAATGGTAAAGATTTTTCAAATGTACCAAAGTGCGATTCCCAATGTAGCAAACCCGTCAATCAAACTTGCAAAATTCGAACTGTTGCTACAAATTTTCTTGTTACCCTTAAATAATAACACTAAAATTTGCTGGTCTAGCAAAATATTTTCTTTCATATTTCGACACAGAATACAGATCATTCGTATTTTAATTATTCTAAATCTTCCAATCGATTGCGTAAGGAGTTGTTAACACTACAGAGAGTACAAATTTTTATTTTCATAATGTTTTGCTAATTGGCGACGTTGATAATATTTATGATAAAATCATTACGTTTTTGAGAACGCGCCAAAGATGGTGTATCAATTCTGGTGAACTTTGGTTCAGTTTTCTTTTTTGACCGGAATAGATATTGAAAAATGACTTCTAAATCACTTACAGTTAGTTTCATATTTGTCCATGTTACCTCTCTGATTATCTAGAATCTGCGGCGCCTTTTGTCTGACTTGACTGCAACTTGCAGCGACATCACGTATCCCTGGTAGGTTGATCACAGGAGAAAATATTCTCTGCATTGCTTATTTAATATTACCTTAATTTCCAAATACACTCAAATGGAGAAAATTAAAGCAAAGGAATGGTTTTAATGAATTTTACTGCAAAAGAATCTTCTTTCGGGTTGGTTTTCACGTCTCTTTCTCGTTCAGAAGTTTTAAATGACACATTTTTTTTTTTCACAGAAAAATTGCATTAAAAACGAATTTGTGAGAGCAAATTTGAACTCTTACAACCCGTGAAATTCATACAGCTTTTGCCTGTTCAAATATTTGTTTATGTACAGCTTATCAAAATGTAACTATTTTGAATTTTGATGCCGTTCCAAGTTTATGATGAAGAGTCGTCTTCTCTTGGGTAAACGGTGCCAGCAAAATTATAGATGCTTAAAGATGAAGATTGGGGTGGACAGATGAGGAGTTTAATAATATCGAGGTTAACTGCGTTATTTTGGTTCAAGCCGTCGTCACCCGGTAAGCGTTTAACTCAAAATCCCACTATTTTGACGACCGAGTAGCAAGATTCCAGAAACGAACCGCGATTAACTTTACTGCGCAATTAAACCTTGGAATCGAGTTATTACTCACAGTAAATTCTCGTAGTTTTTTATCTTGCAGCTCGGAAATGATTCATCATATGAAAATATTTGCCGTAAAGTACCGTAGGTCAGCTGCTGGCTAAAGTTATGAAAATATTATTTAATAAATATTTGCCAGACGAATTCGAATCCTGGCACTTAATCAACATGGCCGCCGTTCACTCGCTTGCAATTCTATTTCGAATCTACAGTCGTGTCGAGCACTCATTAGCTATCGGGTGACATTTCACTCCAAACAAACTCGCGGCAAGAATAATGCAGTCATCGTTTCACCCGCCAAAGGAGCGTAGTAATTGAAAATTTTTATCGTGAAATTCACCCGTGTCACGTGTAAAATGTATATGCCTGTTGAAAATGAAGTCTTGCATCCCTGATTTTTTTATCGTGCATGATCTTGTGCACGTCGTAAAACTAAACTAATAATGGTCAAAATTAACCAGATCTGAATTGTGGTGAAATCAATGTGATATAAGAGTTGAATAAAAACTAGAGCAAAGCTTTTTTCGTCGCAGAAGCGATATTACGTCATCAATTCATACGCAAAAACTGAGATGCTAAAATACGATATTAATATTTTTGACTTTTTTGAGGAGACTGATACGAGTGGATGCCGATCTTATCGCGGCTTAATTTAACTCTTTCGATAAGATCTTTCGAGCTCGCCTGAGAATTAAAAATATCAAGCTTGACACGAGTTAAAATATAGCCCGAAGAAAAATGTTGATTTCTAAATAAATTCTATAGAGGCACTGAGTTTAGGCAGTGGTAATGCTATGGTTATTATTCGCAACATTTCATCAGTGTGCTATTGCATAAATTCTGAGAACGGCTTTTAAGGTCCTTCGCAATTAAAAATAGCGATAAAGGTCGTTTCAAAAATAGTGAACATTACTGTGTTTTTGCCGATCGAAACTTTGAAAAAAAAAAATCATCTTGGATTTTTGAAAAAGAAACTTAAGAACACATCTGATATGTATAATTTTGGTAGTTGGCGCGGTTGCAAAATTAGCTGATTTTTTTTGAGACAAGTTGAGACATGATTATATGATAATAATAGAAATGTGCCTGGGCTTTAAAATAATTTTTTATTAGATGAAAGATAACGTGTGGTGAATATGTCTTTGAATATGCGTATGGATATGATGAATGATGATACGGTGTAATGAGAGAATTGACAATCTCACAGGTTGAAACAATAATCCGGCGATAGTTAATTTATGTCATTTTGCAAGATGATAATGAATGGTACGTACCTACATAGGATAACATCGCAAGACTTTTCCCCTCCTCCAAAATATCGATCGCAAGCTTTTCTAAACGTGGAATAACTCGAGTTCTAGCATCCTATATGTTATAAGATATCGATAATATACACGATATATATACATGTACAAATATATATATATATTATATGCGGAGCTTGACGTGTGAATTGTATTTAAATAATTTAAGTAATATATATTAACAATGTAATAGTATTAAGTACATAAGTATTTTGGTTTTTAATTCAAAAAAAAAACTCTGCATGTTGTGTGGAGATGTTTTCCCAAACTGCAGCCGTTCTTCACGCAGTTTTTCGACCATGCGCGTCATTTCTCCATTGTACGTTTATTGTTTTTCATTTTGTATTCGGTTGGTTATTTTTCCAATACTTTTCAACTTGTCTCACGCATCGACGGAGTCTCTTTTCCTGTGCATCTTGAAAATTGTTGTGTCCACGACTCCCTCTGTCTCTCCAGTTTAATTTAAACCGGTCTACGAGTCAATCTTGCGACGATCGTGGTGATGGTGATTGTTTAATTTGTTGTTTGCTGTTTACGAGGTTTGGTCGTCCTTCTTACTCGTCTTCTTCCTCGCCGGTTCCGGTCAACATGGCGATCAGGGAGGGTGTGTCGATGAATCCTTTGTCGTCGATGTACATCTGGTCGAAGGCGTCGTTGACCTCTCGTGGGGTGAATTTGTCTCCCCAGGTCAAGAGGGCGTGCCTCAGCCTGAAAAATTTCCAAAACAATTTCGCATTTATACCTTATCTTGTTCATCAACTAATTAGGCACCTCACATTTTTTCTTGTAATCAACTTCGTAAATCGTTAGATATACGTCGTACATCAAAGTGCCTCAGATCTTACTTTTATTATCAGCAATGAATTTTTTTAATCTCAGACTTAGATCGTACGATTTTAGCATCATAGCACTCGCATTGTTTCGAAATTGTATATTGATATAACAAATTTATGTCTGAAATCCAGATCGTTGGGTGAATCGTGACAAATTTTATATTCACCTTTCACCGTCGATTTTGCCGTTCTCGTCGTAGGTGTTGAAGGCTTTGATGACAACATCATCGTCGTCCTGACCTGCGATAAGAAAAAAAAGTGGAATGAAACTAGCGTTCACGATTTTACATACACTTTGGAATTGCCAATGAAATTTTTTAAAGTAAATGTCAGTAAAATGTTCAGCTGAAAAATTGGAATATGGGTAAAAATCAACATGGCCGCGGTCCGTGCACTTCAGATTCTATTTCCGCTCAATAGACGTTCTCACAACTCTCTAGTTATCGAACAACATTTCAGGCCAAAGAAAAGCATGGCAAGAGCAGTTCAGCTGTCATTTCACTTTGGGCAGAGGCCTAGGAGCAGAGTATTTAGGCTTGTGAATTCGATCAATATAGCGAACGTACCTGATCCAGACATGCGGGCGGCGAAAAGGTTGAGCAGTTGGGTGAAGTTGATGGGTCCTGGAGCCTCACCGAGCATCTCGTCAAGTTCCTTCTCGGTAGCGAGTTTACCGAGAGAGTCCATTGTGGCAGCAAGATCGTTCTTGCCAATAATACCATCCTTGTCGTGGTCCATTAGCTGGAAAGCCTGTCGATCGATCCAGAGTAAGTTAGGAGCATTTCCGGGCAAGGGCTTTCGGGCTTTTATCACACTAATTCTTTCACGATCTTCCGACCCTCCTAAACAACGCGAAACTCTCGAGGATGTGTTCCTCGTACGCACCAACGTTGCTCACATTCTGGCATAAATAGCTCTTTCAAATTCTAAGCTTCAGCGTACGAGAAAGAGATCATCCTCTTTTCAACTTATTTTCAAATAGAACTCATAGATAATGCGTTGCAAAAAAAATTTTAGGGTGCGAACTTTCATCGAAGTTAAGGTTTTTTTTTTCGTGAGGGTAGAGCTACGTGATTGACTGTAAATAATGCCAACATGACCCTGCTTGGAAAATGATGAATGATCTTGCAGGGAGTCGCGAGTTGCAAACCACTCATTTGAATAAGTCTAAACAATTTCCAAAAACTCCGAACCTCCTTGAACTCAGCAACCTGCTTCTGTGAGAACATAGAGAAGACGCTGGAGCCGGAACGCTTGGCCTTTCGGCTTCCACGGCTGCTTGCTCTCTGGCTGGCAGTTTGGGATGGTGGTTTTGCTGGTTCCGGTTCAGGTTCGGGTTCGGGTGCGGGCGGTGGTGCCGCCGCCTCCTCCTTCTTCTTGGGCTTCTTCTTCTTCTCCTTATCCGCCTGTAATCGTAATTACCGCATCAATCAATATTGGCGGTTCCCGAAAAATTGCTGATTTTCTTTATTTGGGATTTTTTAGGTACTTGGGGTACTCGGGTACGGTTAATTCATCTATCGAGTGAGCATAGTCTCTTAGACCAATGAAACAGTTCACTAAATATATTCAGTTAATTCCATCACCATTACCATTTTTTGTGTACAATTCATTTTAATCAGCTCAGGAATTGTTCTCAAGTATTTCAACAGAGATCTTTACCTAGAACATAGTCATTTAGACTGACCATAAAACTTTCAGGGCATGATGATCCAGAAACTTCATCATCGCGCAAATCTTGGCAAGTAATTTGAACTATTGATGAGTGATGAATGGATCATGGTTTCTAGGCAACTGTGAACGAACATGATAGTCGGTAGTTAATTCGACCCTGACGATTACGCGACAACTAGGTAATATAACGAGTTTCTCAGACCCCGGGAAGATCCAGGCGTGGCGGGTTAAATCACCAGGGAAATCTCGATCGAGCCGTGAAAATTTCTAAGGCGTCCCTCGCGCAGAGCTGAGTCTAATTATAAACTTGGCACCGGCCAAGACGTATTTAGACACCGGGGGCGGATTACGCCTCGACCAACGAGACCGGATCTCGAGTTACTCTTCCATTACGTAATTTTCTTATTTCGTATCACTGGGACGATTGTGAAAATTGACGTACTCCTTTTGCGCTATTGAATCGGTTTCAGGCACGTATGAAATCTATTACACAGTTTCATGTGTGTTTATGTAATTCAAAAATATCCCGACTTTTTTCGCAATGCAAATTGGTGCAATAATGATCCTATTTTTTAAACGGTGATCATTTCAAAATTTCTAATTTATCCTTGGTTTTCTTTACACGCTTACTGGGTACCGAGAAAATGTACTTTCAGGGTGTTTTGTTAATTACTTATTCGTTTTCATTTTAAAAAATTAGTGAACAACTTTGTAGCTGTCGAAATTTGAGTTGCAGTTATGTGGAAGACGATTTTAAATTATGTGCTGAGAGATATGAAGAATGTATTAGTTCATCACGCGTGAATTCCAAGTTGTTTGCATAGTTCTTGGTGCCAAATTCCTCGCCGCTACATTTCCGAGTGATATATCAACCAGCTACAATTACGGGCTTCCGTGCACTATTTATTTAAATAGGGCTTGCATAAAAGCATGCTGACACGCGAAATTTGGACATACTTCATTTCTGAGCAACGACAAGTAGTCACGATCGCGATGCTCCGGGAAGCCGAACACCCTAACGAGTCTAAAGTACACAGTGAAGCACTTGGTAATTCTTGTCGAATGGAAACACTGTACATTTATAATTGAGCACACGTAATCCAATTGTCCAAATGAAACGCAACCCTTGCATCTTCGTGCAATTATGGCATCTGTAATCAGTATCACACTTTTCCTTACATCACACCCGGCTTACATGGTATTTCGTTCGTTTAACAACATTCACTTGCAATTTTTCCCGTGACTATAAATTTGTACGACATTCACTTCCGTTGAAAACACTTGAGCTGGACTAATATGTTGATCGGTTTTTTGTTTTTAAATTTCGTTTAAACTTGATCATCATTAATTTTTCTTTTGGGAGGGGAGCTCATCCTGGATTTGTGCGGGTATCGTGTTGGTTTCCTACTTACCATGGCTAGTGTTGGTTTCTGGGAGGATGGATCGAGATGGTCACTACGAACCAACTGTCGAACTCGTAGAGGTGGACTTCTCTAAGTAACTTTCGTCCGTTCCCCCACCATCCGGAACTTGAGTGGTCGGGGTGTTCTGCCCGGCTACAACGCCAACGTCTATCTGACCATATTTAGTGCGAGGGGAACGAAAATAGCGCCCTTACAACGTTCGAAACTAAAACAGTTACCCAGGCTACGGGGACTAAGCCTGGAGATCCACGCTGCCATTACCAGTCTTACCCGATCGAGGGGGAGTTCGCCTTTCACTAAACCAAAATATATAAGTCAAGGGTGCGCCTATCCCACCCGTTCTTTCCCAAATACTGATGAGTGCGACGGCCATTGAGGGAACCAGTGTGTCACGGGAACTGATTATTATAGGCTCGAAACATTGTTTCTTTTCTCGAGTACCAGAACTTCGGGAAAATTCCAAAAAATTGTGGTCACTTTATGCCGTTCCAACATCAAAAACCAAGTTTTAAGTAAAACCAGTTGGTTTTTCACAAGGTTGAAGATACATACATTTAACTTCTAGAACTTAATGTTCTCTTCGAAAAACATGACATTTCTGCTTGTACCTGGGAATCTGGAAAGAACAATTTGGAACATAAAATTTGTTTATTTACCAGAGTTTGAAGTTGAAAACAAAGAAATCCCCCTGCTCAAACGGAAAAGGCATGGAAATCAGTGCCTTACGAAGTCAAATTGGACTAACGGCGAACTGTCAACCTCAAGACAACCATATGCCCTGCTCATTAATTGGTTACGTAAAATGTGGGTTCTGATGTTCAAAGAATAAATGTCAAATATGGATTTTTTGAATCCTACAAAATTTGCAATACGCGAAAAATCTGATATTTGCATTCTACAGGATGTAATCAGTTTCCTTGGCACATTAGTCCTCTTAAATGTTCAGATCTTATAACAAACATCGACGTTACTTCTTGGCTGCCTATAAGCCTCAGTCCCTTTTTCTCTTGGTAGGAATACTCAGAATTGACCTGATTTCTCGGACTTAATAACCGAAAGTCGAGCTTGGACTCAAGTGAGTGCATTTGACCTTCGTGATTACACCTAGTCTGCACGATTCTGGCTGAATTATGATCACCTTTGGTTGTCGTGATATAATCGCTGCCACCTGCGACTAGCTATACGGCTTGATCGTTGATTCACGCAGTTTTCGTTCTCGGCTTCCGATCTCTCAAGAGATATTCCAAGCACGTGGGTCCAGGAATAACTCTCTCTGCCCGACATTTGAGCTCTGGGATGCGTCAATGCTGCCGCCGCAAGTCGATGTATGTGCTTTTAACAGATAATCACGCCCTACTCTCTTCGTCCAGGGATTTAATCTCTTAATTCTCGATATCCCAGTGACGTGACACTGATCGTCACATTTACAGATTCCAATGTTCGTAAACGGTCCTGTGTAGCAAGAAAAAATGATTTTGTGGGTATTCGATGGTTTCATGGGGTGGAATTTATGTCGGGCTCAAAATCTGCGGGAGGCTTACCAAAATCTTGATATGCGGTTAGCCCAGTCACACGTTTATAGAATTGATGTGCGGTGATATGTGATATTGTAATTGCTAATAGCCGAATTCCTACATCTTCAACACCGGCGTCACTGCAAAAGGAATCGCTATATCTGAGCCGGCAGCCTTCTAAAATTAACTCGAGCGTCACTTATGTTTCACTCGCGTATACAATATTCCTCAGCCTTTGCGTGTTCCTATTATACTTTTTTTCTTCAGTTTCTGTCTCTTATTTTTGTTTCTCTCTCTATCTCTCTCTCTTTCGTTCTTTGATTTTCCTTCATTACAGAAGATGACCCAAATACTTGATTTTATTATAAAAACATCGCCGAGGCTTGTATCACTTTCATTTTTATCCAGACATGATGCGATTATGCAGTTTAAGCTTATTTAGAATTGGGAAAATCGGAGAAGAATTTTTTTAATTGTCAAAAGTTTGCCGCCATTATGAAGGTACAGATTTTTTCAGCTTGAGTTTCGTCTGTAAAAATCGCGGAAAAGTATTGGAACGCTACAGACGATAACAAAGGGAGGAAGTTTTATTTCGGGACAGTTGGCACAGATACAATGCGATCGTTTTTTACGTAATTCATTTTTGTACTCTTCCGCCAGAAGTTTTATACTACAGCGCATATAAACCTATATGCGTATTATGTAGTGTTTCACTGAATGTAATACACGATTACCATGATAAACGTGTTTGTGTTTTTTTAATAATTATCAGGGTACCCGCTTGTGCTTGATAAATGAAAATGATCAGTTTATTCCAAACTTTCAAGAGTCCGCATTGAAGAAGACAATTGTTTTGAACTGAAGACTCTACTCGACTGGATAATCATTTTTCAAATCTAGGCTGCATCTTATATTTCACAACAGACATTAAACTATAGATATGTAGAACATTAATGTCTACTCAACGAGATTAGAAATCGTGAAGACATCGACCATCTTTCTTCCTATCAAGATTCAGATGGACTTGGATGACGCTATTCGCTTGCTATGGCGGCGAGTATGCGCACAATCTGCTGGAAGGCTGGATATTTTTCTTTCTCTGCGCTTTCTGTTCAGGTTGCATTTTCCGGATCCAACGGAAACTCTTTGACGTCTTACCTTCTCGGGATGCTTAGACGGTCTTTCTGGAAGACCTCTCACAGTTGAAGTTGCCTCGCAGTTTCTACAGAAACAAGAATACCAAAAAAGTACCACGGCAAAAACGTGGTTCGGAATTCGTGCTGCTCTTCCACTGATTACTTAGTATCAAAACCGTATGTATACGCACCTGCGAACACCGGAAGACAGATTTTTGGATTCCGATTTAGAACCGTTGAGACGTGGAACAGAAAATGAATTCATGATGGGATCAGACCTGAAATAGAAGAACTAATTAGCAGAATACTGAAAGTTTGTCTACAAGTGTTTCAAAAGTAATTTGAATTCATTCATGGTCAAGGTTTTTGTTTTTTCTCTAAGTATTAATTAGACGTCTTCAAGAGAGTTATAATATGTTGACATGAGATCATCGATTATTTTTAGTTATTTTCGAAGTGGTTAAAATTCTGCGATAACACTTTAAATGAAAAAAGGGTAATGATATAAAGATAAACGCCCTAAGCGTTTCAACGGGTAGGTCGATTTCAGTTCGAAGCGCGATCATTAATGTTCTGTACTGGCAGTTTACCTTGGTATCGAAGTGGCCTGATCCATCCGTGGTTCGTTTACCGAAATCTGCGACGAATTTTTCGTCACATTTAACAGGAGTTTGGAGTGGAATTCCGACGATCGATAGGAGCATTCGGACCTAGTTGGTTTGGAAAGATTCGCACTTTTCAAGGGCGGCATGTACCGCTGCCTTTCTTGCAGACTGACCCACCAGTCATGGCTGACGTTACTATTCATTTTCCTTCGAAATGGCCGTCGAGTTTTTTTCAAGGCAAGTAGAGAGAGAGATAAAGACATGTAAAAGAAAATTCAAGCACTTGGACACCATGTCTTTCATCACGGAAAAAAACGCCCAACTTTGGTGTGAATTCGCACCTCAATTCGTAGATACTGATAAATTCCCATAGGCAAAAAGTTGAGAGTACAAATTTACACCCAAGTTGATGGTTTTTTCCATGAGGGTTTATGCAGTGATTTAGGAAACTGCATTCTGTTATGAACTAATACGGTTTTACTCGGAGTAAAAACTTTGTTGCGAGATGAAAAATAATCGTTGATAAAAAGTAGAGAGAGTAAGTTAAAAAGTACACGTCTTTGGCGCTCGATCGTTGATGGCCATTCTGGATCGTGGACGGACAACTATCGTCATAGTGTGTCACAGCCAAGACATTTTCTTCGCTCGTTTTCAACCTGAAATGCATGAAATACATCGTTGAGTGACGATTTTCGAGCTACAATTCATCACAGTTATAGAATTTAATCGAATCAGAATACAACACACGATCACTATTCCAAAATAAATTTGCGGGCAGAAGAATTATTTCTTTCCATAGAATAATCAATTCATCATACTTTATTCATTGAAGTTTAATGGCAAAATCAGAAATAAATTTATACTCACTGACGCTTGTTCGTATTGAGGCGATGATTATAAGCTACGGATGCTAAGAAATCGGCGCTCATTACGCGCTTCCGTTGATCCAGTTTGTGGTTGCTGCACAACAGAAATCCACATTCTTTACCATCATCAGTGTACAAAACTGCTGCAAATAAAATACTAAAACTTACGTGCATTTCAGACAATCGCACCTTATTCTGCCATTTTTTAAGTTTTCCCGATGCCCTTCGATTCGTCGAGCCTTTCGTCTTAATATCATTGAATAAGTATCGCGGTGGCAACGGCTGTAAAATGTGTAAGAAAATTTTCACCCTATAATTCCTTGTTTAGTATAAAATGGATAGACAACGAATATTTTTGATAGAAAATATTTATGCAGTTACATTATTTTTCCCATATGCGTGCTAAGAAATCGCACTGTTGCCTTGGCAAATTTAGGGAAAAAATCTGGCGAAAAAAACCTTCTGAACATCACAGCTATACCATTCGACTCTGTCATTTCGTACCAAATCATTTTTAGTTTTTTCTGACTACGGTTAATTTACGATTCCATTGACATTACTCGATGTTCAGATCACTAATATTCATCCAATTGTCATCTGCTCGAAAAAACAAACGGTGAAAAACCAGAACTCGTTTACGGGGATCAATTTCAGATCGGTTCTTTCATATTACAGGAATCACAATTGCATCGCCTCACGAGACTGTAAAATTTGTTTACTGTTACGCAAAAAACTTCAATAAGCCCGATAAATCTATATACTTTTAGTTTTCTACTCGATCTTCATAATTTTCTCCTGATTGTTCTGATCGAATGTGCAAATAAATGTTCGAAATATGAACTTCGCGATATTGCGCCTGATCAACTGCAATCCGTGTGGCACAGATTACCAACAGTTATCGCCAGCATTGGACAAGCCCATCTATCGGTAATTCAACGTACTATGCAGCAGCTCTTTAAGCACGATTTCCTAGTTCTCTGGCGGAGTGAATGAATTTTTCTGCCCGCAAAGATGTGGTTAGAAACCGATTGATTTTGCCGATTCAAACGAGGAATAAAAAAATAAAATCAACATGGCAGTGTCATTTTGTGGTAAAAGAATAATCCTCACACGATCCAGCCTTGTTAAAACCCCAAGGAGGAACGGATACATCGTACTGTAAGTAATAAGTAATCGGTGCGTCCCAATTTCTAGGTTACAGTTTCGTCATTGAATGCAATCGCCCCGATTATCACTCGTGGCTCGATGTTTAATTATTGAAAACTTCTTGTCTCGCCAGAAAATGTCTCGATTTCCTATTTTTTCACCTGGTTCCGACAACTCGTCGTATATCAACATTTATAGAAACGTTTCTCACCGCACAAACCGCCTGCCGAGTCTTTCCAGTCGGCAGCGCTTCACGCACATCAGTTTTCCACGTCTAATCATTTTTATTTTCTCCACGAAAGGATCACTCGTTATCTTATTATGTACCATTTTTCTAAACTTCATTCAAACGCCGTATCATCCGATTTACATTTCCATTCGCCCGGATGATTAACAAAGGCAAGCATTTCAAGTTGTCTTATTTCAAACGATTCGTATTTGCTTGTTCTACAAAAGATAAGACTCGGCTCTCTTCCATATAACTTTGATTAAGACAAATTTTTATACCTCTTGATGTGAAAACTATAATGATAATTTATCTGAAATACCGATCGATTAAGCTTGATCTAAAACTGTTGATAACAAGCTCTTGAATACAAAAGAAGACTTGCAAAGCTATCCGAGAGTAGAAAACGGTGATTCTTAATCCAAATATTACATTGATTTATACTTGCTTATTACCGTAACTCAGAATAAATGAAATTTAGGTGCATGGAAAATGTAGTGTTAAATAGTTGCTTCTGAGTTTCTATTTGGCACTGTAAAAAAATTTGAAAACCATTTCAGATGGTCCAAAACAACTCATCCAACATTGTAATCACACGCTTATTTTGAAAAATTGAACAAATGAATCGTATCTAAATCGTGAGAGATTAATCCTTCCAACCTTTCCTGATTATATTACTGACATTACTTACTTAATGTTTTTTTCCACTTAATCATTCTGTGTTCTAAATTTCAACCAGAGTACCAGAAATCGGCGAAGATCTACAAGAAAAAAATCCGCTGCTCAAAGATGATGGATTTCCAGAATTCAATCGGCTTACAATTGAGAAGTGCGTTGCTGCGATCGGAAAACAGTCTGTGGAATTCGAACAAGGAGTCAGGCACATTGGAGAGACTGTTGAAAGTAAATAAAATAATTTTTCGCCATAATTCTCTAAACCTAGTGAGATATTTTGACATTATATTTTTACTACTAATGTTTTTGAAAATTGTTTCTATAGAAATGGAGTCTCCCGACCTATTTAAAGACATGTTGAATCCCATCGATGAATTGGGCACTCCGTTAGAAACGACATGGGGTTTAGCCAAGACACTCTACCTCGGAAATAAAAGCCTCATGCCGACTAAATGTTACAAGAATATCCACAATAGAGCTAAAGGAGCCAGAGCGTCCAAGTATATCATCAAGCCGATATATCAGGCGTGTAAAAAGGCCAAGGAAGATGGGAGTTTAAAAATGACGGAGGAGCAGCAAAGACTTGTTTCCAAATTTGTATTGGAGGGAAAATTGAATGGCCTTGAAGTCCCTCCTTCTGATAAAGACAGCTACGAACTCGCAGTATATAGAATGCGCGAAAAACAGACTGAATTTCGGGATAAATTAGAGGTGTTTGATGAAAATTGTATAACAAATCTAATTTAGAACTAGAAATAAGGGAAATTTGTGCTGGATACATTAGATACAGCATTGCAACACTTTATCAGTCTTCAGATCTGAATGATGGAATGATATCGTTAACTTTTGGCAAAACTAACCTTATAATCTGTTTTACAGGTTTCAACAAAGCAATTCAAGCACATACTAAGCGATCCTAATGTAGTCAAAGACTTTCCTCGGGAGTTTCTGAAAAGTATCGCTGTAGATTCTTCGCAACCAGAGAAAGGCCCTTGGAAAATAACTTTGGAGCCTCATATCATGAACACGTTTTTAGGTAACAAAGATCTATTGTATAATAATTTTGCATCTGTGACGTGAAATACAAGCAATATCTGGTACAACAATTCAAGTGGTTGCATACAAATAGTTGTCTGGATGAATCATTGAATTGCATATCTGGACTTTCAATTATTCAATTCAATTGGGGTTTGTTTTATTTAAAAGTATGTAGATCGAGCTTCATGTACATATTTTTTTCATTAAAATCAATTAGAAGAAAGCCTTGTTATAACATTGACAATAACATCATCATTTCACTTGGTAATATTATTTGCCACATCTAAAATATCTCAGAAACGGCATACCTGATTTTCTTCAAATTTTTTAGCAGTATTCTTGAATAATTTATCGTTTTTGCTATGATCTGAATTTTTTTCATGAAAAATAGCAACCCTTTGATGATAAAATTCGATTTTTGGTCTAAAATTGACTTTTTCATTTGATTAACATAATAACATGATGGTCAAAGAAATAAATTTAGAATCATGACACAGTTGATAACCTACCCAAAAATACTATTTCCAAATTTGAATTAAATTGACTTGGCCGTTTTTCAGATAACGTGAATATCGTAAAACATGTCATGGGGCGAAATCGTTAACATTATAACCAATAGAAAACCTTCTTATTGATTGATACTGATTGATAAATGGCTTAAATGAATCGTAATCTGCATATGTTTAAACAAAAGAGATCCCAATCAAATGGAACAATTGTTTGTCTAGCTATAAATTCCAAAAATTGACCCGATTTTTCAGACATTCTCTAGTGTATACCCTCTGAAGCAAACCAGGAAACATCAGCAATGTGAATGAATAATTATTACAGAATACTGTCCCGATCGTAATCTCAGATGGAAAGTTTGGGTTGCCGACCGCGAGCGTTCGGTGCCCTGGGAAGACCGGCACGTGTCGACAAGCGTGACTCTGGAATATCTGAGAGACGCGCGTGCTAGAAAAGCAAAATACCTTGGATATAAGTCCTACACTCACATGAGCATGGAAACGAAAATGGCTGGAAGTGTAGAGAATATTTACAGCGTTTTCGATTCGCTGTTGGAAATAGGTGAATACCAGCTTGAATTTGGAAAGTGATATGCATCGAAAGCTGATGATCGATACTTGACGATTTCAAACTTGTATGTTTCAGCGTGGCCTGCGCAGCTGCAGGAATTGGACAGCTTGAAATCATTTGCGTATGACAGAGGTTTTGACGGCAATCTTCAGCTGTGGGATCTTCCGTATTGGAGCAGAAAACAACAAACGACTTTACACGGGTGAATAGAGATGATTGAATATTGTTTATTCTTGATGACATAACGATTGAAGGGAGAAAAAAAAAATTAGGTGACGTTTATGTTCTAAAACAGCATCAACGAAGTCCAGTTGAAGGAATACTTTCCTCTGCCGCAAGTGCTGTCCGGTCTTTTTAAACTGTTGGAAAGATTATTTGACATAAAGTTCATTGAGCGAAAAACTGCAGACGTTTGGCATCAGGACGTTCGACTGATCGACATTGTAGAAGGAAATGAAATCGAGCCCATCGCTAGTTTCTATCTGGATCCGTACGCCAGAGAGGACGAAAAATTTCGGATAGAGGAAAGCTCGGGATGGATGGTGACTATTCGGAACAGGAGCGCCATTACTCAAACAAATCCTCTCGCGGCTCTCATATTCAATTTCCAACCGCCTCGCCAGGACAAACCCTCTTTACTAACGTTCAAGGACCTCGAGGTCCTCTTTGCCAAGGTGAGAAATAGTTTAAAAAATCATTCAATTGTACTTTCAACATCATTAATTGATTTCAGAAAATTTAACATGGTGTATTGCGTTTCTAGTTCGGTCACGCAATGCAGCATTTATTAACCAAAACGAATCACTCCGAGGTTGCCGGCTTCTCATACGTCGAATGGGACGCTGTGGGAATCAGCAGCAACTTCATTTTGAATTGGTAAAGAGTATTCGATTCTGTTCTGCATTTTTAACTCACAGGTGGTACTTTTTAAAAAGTCTTCACTTCCGAATGCGTGAAAAACAAGATTGAATCGGATAAATGCCGATCATCGTTGACAAAGCTTGACCATGTCACAAAATTTTTCTCGTCTTTTTTACCAGGCTGTACGAATATTCGACCTTGAAAGACATCGGAACACATTACGAGACTGGAGAATCATTGCCAAAAGAGATGATCGAGGGATTGGCAAATATCAGATCTCACATGGCAGGCTACACACTTTGCAAGAAGCTTTACCTGTCTAGGCTCGACTTGGAGCTGCATTTGAATGCGTAAGCAGTTCTCAGCACCTGACTACTTCTCTTCAAGGATGCCCAATTATTATTGTTTATCGAACTCGCAAATTAACTCGACAAATAATATTTTTCCAGGGATATATTCTGGCTGGATCTTGTGAAAAAACTTTGGAAGAAACACTTCGCATTTGCCTTGGACAAAAGGGACGGTCATGTCTGTTCGTTCGAGGATATATTCAGCGACGAGTGGGGAGCTGCATATTACAGGTGAGAATGTTCATCAATAGAATCGGTTCTGTGAGCAAGGCGCAATCTTATTCACCGTATTTGGCTATTGTTTGATCTGAAATTGCCTGAAACGCTGTAATAAAATTGTGATTTTTGCTTCGTCAGTCATTTGTGGGCGCAAATGGTGGCTGCTGACGCGTACAGCGCTTTTCAAGAGGTCGCGCCTGGCGACGAACAACAACAGGCTGAAATTGGGAAGCGGTTTAAGGACACGTTTCTGTCGAGCGGTGGAGCATGCCATCCGAGCGAAGTTTTCAGACGTTTTAGAGGCAGGGATCCGAGCCCCAATGCGCTGATAAAGAATCTTGGATTAAAGTCGCAGGCTAAAATTCAGTAAGATTTCAAAAAGCACATGTTGGTTCTTGAACGTAATGATTGTTTGTGCGATTTACGTACACGAATTATTGTCCGGCGTATAGCTGGGGATGACATCGAGAGACAGTGTGAATAGATATCTCTTTTCTAGATAGATTATAGGTAATTCTACTGCGCATGATCTCTGCTCACTTTGAGGAACATCACTTGATTATGAATGAACAATTGCCAAAACTGATAAGAGAGCGAGACAGGGATAATCTGTGTGAATAAATCGTTGTCCTCCAACCGATGATTCAGTTATTTATGCACTGTTTAATCGCTTCTTGGTAACTGTAAACCAGTCTCGCTGGTCATCTCGCTGACTCTGAATTTTTATCAAGTATTTTCCAATCGTTTCCAATGCTGCAGGGCGAAAAGTGTTAATATTCGATGAAACTTCACTGCCGTTTTGGAGTATCCTAGAAATTTTCGAACGTTGTATCATTTCCCTCAAATTTTGGTGAATATTAAATTGAAATGAAATGTTTTCACCGCAAATTAGTTATCTTTAAAGCTCTCAAAGATAATTTATACAATCCGATTGCACGGTCTCTTATCATTTGGCCTTAATTGTTTACCCGGCCGTGTTATCGTCAAGTTTACCGTTGAATGACCCCCAGGTAAGAAACATAGGCGAGTTACTATCAATTGTAGAAATATTATGTATAATGTCTTTATAGTGTATTTAACATATGATTCATTCAAGTATATATAGTATTATATATACATATATAAGTGAAAATTAATTACATTTATACAAAAAAATCCTTTACGATATATATAGAATATTATTTGAATCGTGCTACGTAAATGACGCAAAATCACCAATTTATAAAAATTGAATTAAAGAGTAGGTTCCAATCTAATAAAGTGAACACTGTACCATTCAGGACGTTGGAATTTTTTTTTTAACTTATATTTAAACGAGAAATTTTTTTTCATACAAATTATACAACTAAGTACACTGAATTCGGTATAGATACATAACTTCTGAACCGTTTGATTCCATCTTCTTTTTAATATAAGAAATCTTTTTTCCGTCATTGTTCTTCTCGTCGACCTGGCAACACGTCTATATTACAATTACACCTCAAGTCCAATATTCGTTATATTGCTGTAAAATACAGTTGCTTCTATACATAAAAAATGCACACACCTGTTTCGAGTCAAAGCTTTTCGAGCGATCCTTTGATGATAGATGTTAATTCCGTGTTTTATGGCATTTTATGATAAATTTCATCGGTGAAAATATTCGTTTAGAGTATGATGAACGTATAATCTTTGCGAATATACGCTTAAATGGTGTCAGTTTATTGAAACTGTTGGCGACAATCAAACCATCGTGTTACGCATACGACCGAGACTTTCTATTTCCGATTCTAAAATGTCTCCTTTCTGTAACGGAAAAACAATGACTTATTTCATCGGAATTTGAGAAAAAAAAAATAAATAATAAAAATAGAGCTCATTTAACACTTTTTAGATTCTTTGCATTACATGTAAATAACGGTGGTACCAACCTTCAGATACTCCGGTGGATTGCGTGCAAATCCAACACCGCCAGGGGTTCCGGTTAGAATTACATCACCGGGTAGAAGCGTTACAAATCTGAACAAAAGAATAATGCATTGCTTAAAGGAGATTCAAGTTTACAATGAGAAAATAAACGTATGAACGCAATGTTAAGAGCTTATCTTTACAATCTATCTATTTTTAATTTTCTCTATTCTTCTTTTTCAGGTAAATTAATAACTCCATAGACTTGGCGATATTCTGAATAAGTTCAGTCAATAGAAATGATTCTGACATGATCGTTTTCGTTTTATTTTTCGCTGAGAACGTTTAAGGAAACTCACTGAGAAAGATAGGCGACAATATCGTGGGGCTTGAAAATGAGCTCGCTGGTATTTCCATCCTGCTTAAGCTGACCGTTGACCCACGTTTTGACAGACAGATTGTTTATGTCACATATTGCCTCTTTCGTAACAACGGCAGGTCCCAAAGGACAGAAATTGTCCATGGCCTTGCCGAGGAGAAATTGGCCCCCGTTTCGAGTTCCTTTTTGCCAGTCACGGGCGGATAAGTCCTGAGCGATTGTGTAGCCGAATATGTACTCCTCGGCCTCGTGGTTGTTCAGCGCCTTGCCCTTCTTTCCAATCACTATCGCCAGCTCCACTTCCCAATCTACTTTCTATGAGACGTTAACGTGTGTTAACTAAAATTAAAAGTTGGGAAAGAAGGGGAAAAAAAATCGTTTGAAAAATGCTCAAGCAATGTTATTTTCGCGTTAATGAAAGGGAACAGTAACAAATAAAACAACATTTGTACTTTGTAATAAAAACAAATCTGAGCAATTTCGAATAACACAAGCTATTAACGAAATATCGACGATTTGAGAAAACATTACGTACTTAAAATGTTACAAATTATTGGACTTCGGTGGTTTTGGTACGAATCTAATGTTTCAAGCTCGTTTTGATTATTGTCTGGATCTTTGCAAGTTGTTTGAAAAATCATTTGAGGAATCTTGCATTATTGTATAGTTGCAAGGTTCAAAAACAGCATAATCGGGTCAAAACATGCAGCGTTTAATCGTTTCAAACGTTTCAAATATAGAATCTCATCTCAAATTGTTGATTGATATCTTGACTTGTGTTATTAGAATTACTTTAGAACCATTTCTATTACATAAAGGGGATGTTCTTTCATTCGTGTTTCCTATCAATGGTGCTAATAACATCCCTGGCGAGTTTTTAAACGGTCTTTGCTCTTTTCCTGAATCTTTGATTCCGACGTTAGAATCCTTCATCCTCAAATAAATCTGGAATTACTGGAAAAACTTACTTGAAATATCTAAAAGTTTCGATCTCTCTAAACTCCTAAACAAGTTTTCTTATTCTTTCAGAAACTTCTTCGAAGGTTCAAAGCGTTCAATCATTGATAATATACAATGATAAATTACAGAATATGTTATCAATCGGTACAATAAATGTCATAACACACATCGCTGCAATCACTTACATCGGATATGCTGGGCAAAACGACGTCATCGTTTGGTCCTACGATATTGCTGGGAAACTTGCTGAACATGACAGGACTTTTTGGGGATTCTACTCCTTGTTCCTTGCAGTGTCCACTGTAGTTTAGGCCGACGCAGGCTAGTTTGTCCATCCGGGTAACTGGGGGAAGGAAATTTACGTCGGATTCTGGCACTATGCTTCTGCCCTCAACTACTATCCTGAAAAGGCGATAGGAAGGATCATGTAAAGGGACATTAACCTTATCAGATATTCATTTAAAGGATCTTGAAGTACAGAGAATTTATGAAAAAAAGAAATTATAATATTATTATGCAAAAAAATTGGACAATCCGTATGATTTAGGCATTAAAGAGATTGGTTGATCGCAGGGATCATAGAGCGAAATCAAATGAATCTACTAGATTTTCAACAACTCCCAAGTGATTCAAAATGAAATATTAAAATCTAAGCTTTTTTTTTGTACTTATAGTATTTTCTGATTTAGTATTTCTAAATAGTTCTTTATCGCTTGGAAATATTATAATTTAGCAAATACTCGACGTACAAAAGTGAATAGAAGGTACCAATTTTTGGCCAATCTACTTCATCAAAGAAAACAAAATAGAAAAAGAACAACTTGCATTCTTAATGGTTGAAAGCATTAAATTAGCCATAACAAGATGAACAGGAACGGACATCCTATGCCTGTTTGAAAAGTGTGTTGTAATTTTCATGCTCGTTCTGAAATATTTACCCAACTCGTAATGTTTCTAATGTTCTCTTTACACGTTACGAGCTGTGTATTATTAAACTTTCCCTCTGGATAGGCGACCAGTACATGATAATATATTCTGCCGAATAATTTTTGTTGCATCTTTAAACTACAGCCTCAGGCAGTGCACAACAATAGTTGCATCGACACGATGATACACTGACTGCATGATATACTGCTTGGCTACAATTAATTTCCAGCTTATAAAATTTTGAGAAGCAATGGCAAATGTGGAAAGAAATCGATTCTGACCAATCAAAAACTGGATATAATTATTTTTTTCGATTCATTCGCGTATTTCTTTAAATCAAAAAAGAAATATCGATCTCCTGAAAGAGTGTCTAAGAAAATTATTCTTATTTTTTATATACGTCAGGTAGCTTCTTTTTTTTTTTTAATCACGATGATTATCGTTACGTAATTGAATTAAAGAAAAAAAAGGTTGTTCAGATATAGCATATCTTACAAGTTATTACCTATTACGTATACGAAATCAAGTACATGATACTATATTACGTAACGTTGCAGTTATACTAACAACTCCTACATGTAATATATTGCCTTGAAACTGGCGCTTTATCTAAATTCGTTGTGATATCGTTAGGACCCCTGATGAGAACCAGACGAGGCGTGAAGAATTTCAGATCTATATGAGGCATTCCATGTCAGATTAACCAATGATTTTTGCTCACCATTTTTCATTTGCCTTAAGGTTTTTTTTTACGATTCTCCGATCTCAAAAAGCATTTCTGAATTTTTTCAAACTTTTTCCCATAACCGTTAATTTGTTATGATTATTGAAAACCATCTAAAAATTGGCTTTTTTTAAAAATCTCAAAAATAATATTTTTCATTAGAATCGTTGAAAAAACACTGAAGCAAAACAAAAATGATCAAGAAAAATCATTGGTCGAGTTGACATGGAATGCCCCATATGTATAGGTACGGGTTTCTGCTCCTCTCATCACTCATACACAATTTTCTTTTTCAGAGCATTGAGTTGCTTTTCTTGCTTTATGAAAAAGAAACGACATTTTTTTTATTTTCAATCCGAAATAAAAACACGTGTTAGGTATCTTCAATGATTAATTATTTTTTTTTTATTGGCCATTGCACATGTACTCCAATTGAATTTGAACAGTGGAAAACCCAAATGGATTTATAATTTCAAAGTACCCGTGATTTTGTGCTGTGAAATGTTCATTTTGCTCATAAAACCTTTGTCGATAGTAATTATCTTTAATAACAATATGTTGAACAAATTCCGACAGAAAAATCTCCTCTAATCCAAAATCGACCGATAAGAAAATATTATCTCTGATTCTGCACTGTAGCATAACTTTTTAATCATCATACCGGAAGAATATCTGAGAATTACTGTAGCACGATTAAAATTGAATGCTGATTGTGGGTGGAAAAAACTTTTTGTTCGGTAAGATAATCATTTTCAAGGTAAATATACGCGGCACATTTCAGGAATTAACAGACAAATTTTCAGCACACGTCGTCACAACAAGCTCGTTTGTTAGTTATCGTTTGGTATTCAACCTTGCTCTGTCGTCACGTGAGCAGGTGCTTTCATACACGTATATTGTATTCAAGCTACACACTCATCAGACGATTTTATACGTGTCATACATTTCAACAGTGAAATGTTTCTTTTTGTTTATGTGAGATGAAAAATATTTATTCAAAACACACGGGTACACATCATCACTTGCTGTGCAGTCAAGCAGATACTGACCAACCTTTTCACAGTGTCCATTAAACTCTCCTTCCTATAATGGAATATCGAAATATTGTAATAAGTATTTTGGAGGCAAAATATCAGTGTAAAATAATATAATAATCTGGGTCACCAGCCAGTCGATTTACCACGGAATGCCCTGTATATTCTCCCCTACTTTCGGCCCATTGATTAACGGTCAAATTTCACCCTGCCTAAGGCATTACCATAGACTGTTGTTCACCTCATTTAAAACTAAAATGTGCAGATACGGGAATGTTTGGGTATTTTTAGATGCGTTTTCTCCCGTTTTTTGTTTTGTTCAAGGCGAAGAAAAATCGGCAGTGGGATAAAATAACGAGTCTTTTTCCTCTAATGTTAGCTCGCAACTTACCGCCGAACGTTCTCGTACTTAAATGGTACTGATCGTACGCGCCCTTGACAGAAAATTTCGATAATACTGTAAGAGTAAAATACCCTGATTTTAATTTTTGTCGGGAACTAATTTTGCATCATTACGGCTCTTCGCGAGACATGTTTCCATATCAGTAATTTCCTTGAAGTTGATTGAAAGACTTACTGGATTGCTGAATTAACTTACCAGATAAGCATTTTACGATCAAGTTCTCATTAGCAATTCTTTGTTATACCCGAGTTAGAAAAGTTGCGCGAGCCTCAGAAATACTTCGGATTAATGGGAATTTAGTAATAACGGCGAAAAAAACTCTAAAACGTAGGGAATCTACGCATTAATTGCTTAAATTTATACTTCAAATCGATCATTTGCCGAAATCTTGGTAGAATCAAAAAAGCTTTCCTTAGTCAATAAATCACACGTGATTATATATATTTTTTTGTTAGAACAAGGTCTAAACTCTCATTATTGCCGAACTAACGATTTTCCAGAAGTACAGAATTTTTAGTTCAAGTATAACACGTGTCTCATTCCATACAACTTGTCAGAACATCTCCTAAATCCAGTTTCTTCGCAGAGTTTTCGAAAATAATCGTTTAGTAAGTATTGACAATTGGATTACTTTCATTTTAATACAAAAAAATCAGACCTGGTTCCAGCAGAGGAAAAAAATTTCCCCTAATCCGAAACAGCAATTGTTCTAATTTTCTCAACAGCACGTAATGCCCAAAAATTACCAATTCACGAATGATTTTGAAATCTCAGAATGGAAATGGAATATTCTCCAATGAATTTTCGGTTCCTCGACACTGTCGTGGTTCTTAACCCGGCAGATTACGTATTCCTTAAAATTTCCAATCGTACAGTCAGAATTATCCTGACTTTTGGCTAACGAGTTATTAGTGAAGTATAAAACCCTGCGGGCCCGATCTTTCGACTTCCGTAAGTGGGTAACGTAAACATCCATACCATCCAATTACGCCTGACCTTACATTCCTATTACGAGGAGTTTGAAGTAATGAAAAACTGTTTTAAAACAATTTCTAGGAATTTTAAACGATTCCAAACTGATTTCGAATTATTTTAAACGGTTTTAAACTCATTCCAAGGCGTTTCAAACGATGCAGTAGTAATTTCTAGCGATTTTAAACGGTTTCCAAATAATGACGAATTGTTTCAAACTATTTCTAAGGAGTTTTAACCAATGTCAAACTATTTTAAACGGTTTTAAACTAATTACAAGGAGTTTCAAATGATTTTCAATTGATTGTAGACGATTTTAAACGATTTCAAAACGATTAAGTATCGTTTCAAACTATTTCTAAGGAGTTTTAAACGAATTCGCAGTGGTCTCAAAATAATTACAAGCGATGTCTCAGTCATTTCAAAGAAATACCAGCGATTTCCAACGAACATGTAGCCCCTCGTCTTGCGCAAGTCTGAGCAGGGATCCGTATCTACTCGTCGGTGAATAAACAGGCTCTCGACTGGACTATCTCGACTGAGAAAGAAATAAATATTCTGCACCGCGATTAACGAACGTTATATAATTGACTGCATTTTTACCTCTTGACATTTTTTAGGAGGTCATCGCCGCCTTCCAAGAACTTTCTCAGATTGTTGGGGATCCTCGAATCGACAGCCGATATGTCTGTGATATCGCCGCCCGGCTGCAGTTGTACCCCAAGGTGCTGGGGGCCCCCGTTTTTATTCACAAACTGTACGAACCTGTCGCATTATGAAAAATACATGAATTACAAAACAGACGTATGTACGTGCGTGGTGGATAGAAACGAATAATAACAACAGCTGCGCAGCAACTCGGAGATGCTTAAGGCTCTTAGGCACATAAGTTTCTTTTCAACATTTTCACAGCTGCCCGCGTGTTGCGCAACAATGAACGGAATTGCGTGTGTAGGTCGAGTCGCGTGTACATACCTGCATAACGTATCAGGGCTGTGCATTTTTTTGATTTATGTAAACATACTTTACGAATCTGTGAATAGGAGTGTGCCGCAATCCTTAAAAGGCAACTTTCGTTACGTAATTCTCATTATTACTACTTGTACCGCTGCTTCTTGATAACTTATTATACAACGCTTGTATCTGCGTTTATAAACTATCACAGTTAAATACCGTTCGGGGTTTTTGCATCAAATTATATAATTATGCAGACACATATTTAAACATGCGGTGAAAATAGTCTGCTACTCGATGTTTAAGCATGTTTCGGAATACCTGTGGCTTATTCTTGACAATAAAAACAGAGGCGAAAAATAAGTGCAGACGAACGATGAAAGTTATGAAAAATTTAGAGTATAATTATATTCAGAAAGATCGAATCACCGGGATACAAATTAAGGGAGTCTGTCTTAAAGCAGGTATAAGATCGAATGAAGGGAGTTCTCGAATCATGCATGTAGCTTCGCCAAGAAGTTAGAAATGCGGTTCAAGTATACAATTCAAAAGAAAATTCGCAAGGTTTTGTGACGCACACAATCGCGCATAATTGGATGAGAATAATCGCACAAGGTTCCTAGCACAGGTATTCGGATATAAGAAAAAAGAAGCCGGGAAAACAGAGCGTATTGGAAAAGGCGATAAACAGAGGAGCCGAAGATGCGCGGCGCTTGCGCTCAGCGTGTGACGAATCGAAATACGTTGCTTCGCACTACTTCGCAGCAGGTAGGTAAAGCAGCGTGTAACGTTCGCGTATTCACTCACCTCATTTCGAGCGATCCGGTAGTTGAGAAGCCTCGACTTGCGACTCGCATAAAATGCGTCGCTGCGCTTTTAACAGCCGTTTTATCGGCTCCGGAGGGGCACTTGGTCGATAGACACGCCCTGGCTATCACTCTGATCGATCCTTTGAGTGGCATGATTTCTGAACGGCGTTAATTGCCCCCTTTTTTTTTATTCTATGAGTAAGTAAGTATGTACGTATGTGTATTATTATTGAAACCGTCTAATCGTGTCGTGGAAAAATGTCCGATCTGTAATCGGGCCTCGCGATACGATCGATTCACGCCGTGATAACGCTTCAGATTCCACCGTTCGCGATCTTTTCCGCACTCCACGCTAACCCGCTTTTCGAATTCGGATTCGCTTTTACATTCAGATACGCTCACCGTGCCCGACCAATTCGGACTGAAGACTGAACGCAGCGTGCTGCCGTCGTCGTGCCCTACGCACAACGTGCCGGCCGGTTCCGCCGGCAATTCGTTGCGATTTCTACCTACTTACCTTCACCATTGACTGAAGATAGATAAAGACTACGGTCTTATACACAGGTTTTGCAACTTGGGCGAAATTTCAATAGAAGACAGTTACTCCACTGTTGAAGAAAAATCTAGGTGGCGCTGCGATCGAGGGATACAAAAACATAACCTACATTCTGCGTGTGACGACGTAATGCATTTGTTTATATCTTGGATAATGTAATGTATCCCTCGATCGCAGCGACGCTAGTGGCTTGGCACGTCGAGAGGCCCACGTCGGAACTCACAGCTGCAGGACCTGTGTGTTGGACCGTGACAAAGACTCACAACCCTGGGTTAATTATTGTAACAGTTTTGTGGGCCTGGGGGTATTACCAGTTTCACGCCGTATTGCTGACTTCATGGATAGCGCCATCGAAGGGGTGAAGCGAGAAATTAAAGGGTAATTTATAGTTCGTAGCGGACATAAGCATGTGGCGGAGTACAACTCATACGCAACCCTGGCCGCTTTTCTTTTACGTCAATTTTCTGACACAACATGACGCTAAGTAAGTTCATTGGGGTTTTTCTGTTAGATTAGACCAATGAAATGACTTAGTGTCGTGTTTTGTTGGAAGTGTGACGTCAGTACGGCACTCCACGACGACTTCCAGATGCGTTGACTCCAGATGTTAGGCGCTTAGATTCGATCGCGCAGGCACAGCTAGACGCACGATCAGGAATTAGGGGGTCGGTTATGTAATTTCTCTTTACATTACCCATCATCCAACCATTCTGATTAGTTGGTAAATTTTAATCAATTCATCAGAATGCTTGGATTGTGGGAAATGTGAAATTACAATCAACTCCCTAACTACTGATATGGCTAATATGAATACTATACAATTTATGGACAGTAAACGGGACCATATTTATAAGTCTATGAATGGGACACCCCTCACCACTGGACTTCCCAGACTTGTATGCAGGATCTTATACATCTCACTCCGAATCGATTCGATCACCGATATCGTTGACTGAATATATATATATTCAGTCAACGTTGCATACCTATATCTTTTCTCTTACGACTATGATCTATATCGTGTTCAGTACAGTAATTTATAATAATGAAACGAACAAATACGTAAAAAAAATTTCCGACCCAGCATCGGAAGTGTAAGCGATATAGGTATTCTACTGAATCGGAATTGTATAGAAACGAATATCTCTGTAGATATGGGTGATTGAAATATTTAAATATTAGTAGTTTCTTTCGTAAAAATTATTATACGGAAGTCATGCTATCTCTGTATTGGCTATGCCGTGACAACATAGCTTCTAAAAGTCCTTAATTAACCTCAAACCTAACCCATGCGTCGATTTTTACTTCTATCGAGATTATCATGAGTACAAATTTAATATTATTTAATCTGATGTCGGTAATTCGTTGGCGTCCGGTTAATCCGGGTACTGATAAAAGAATCTAATGTAGAACATGTTCAAAGTACCTAACAAACGAAAGAATTGTGAAATTTTCTGGGATATCACCGTAATAAATGCCACGTATAATGTTTCAGTAAAATGCACAAACGGTTAATATAAAATCTTCACATCTAAATACGACTCTCTACAAATCTGCATTCATATACATAGTGGTATACAAACGAATATCCAGCAATGATATGTTATTAGTTTTAATCCTATGTTTACACTTTGACAAAAGAGAAGGTTGGTCGTTGTTTTCACATTTCCCCTTAGTTTTAAGCTGTTCTTTCGCCTGCAGTAAACAGAGTAGAATGCTCTTATTGGTTGCTTGCTAAGTACGGGAGGTGAAAGGGGGGGAGGAGGGGGGGGGGGGGGGGGGGGGGCTCGCACTCCGAGCGTTTTCGCTGCTGCTACATTCTGTTGCTTGTTGTACGTGAAAAAACAGCTTCACGCATATTTTATTTGGTCGGGAATCGCCAGAAAATTTCAATCGACGCCTGACTCCGCGTGAAACGGCAATTTTCCGACCATCCAACCGCGTTGTGCGTAGCTCGCACGCGTGGTGTTACCGACCGGTTGAGACTTGTTTCCAAGAGCAGCGCAGCTTCAGTCGCATTCGAGCAGCCGTAGTGAAACCACGTGAGCTGCGTTAGTCAACAATTCGAATTGCCATGTACAGTCTACGTGTTCGGGAAATGTCCAAGCAACGTTATTCGATCAGGGTATTTCCATGAAACTCATTGTGATCAGTATCCGAACGGCATGCAGCGTACGGACCATTACAGAACGCAGTTACTGAAACAAAAACAACCGGCGACATCAAAGGTGAGTTTTGTGTTACAAATTTTCAATCTTGCGCGCAACTTCAGCTCTTAGCGATTTCGATTCTCGTCTCGATGCGTCGGGTGTCGTTTGTTATTCTTTGTGTGGATGATTTTCGGTAAGTGCGTAGGTGCATTGTTTGTAATGCTAACTCAGTCCGAGTGTTAATGAAAAAGTGTGAATGGGCCTGGAATCAAGTGTAATTATTACACCGCATTGTCACAACAGTTTTGTGACCAGAAAATGCCCTGATCATTTTCCGTTGTTGTTTTATTTCTAACATTTTGAAACTATGGACCTCGCGGAAGGTGACTTTCGCGTGAGTTTCGTCTCGGATCGCTTCTCTCATGTGGACACATGTTTGTGGAATGAAAATTTGACTGCGTGGTTGATTCTGGCGTTGTTCCTTACGTAATAAAAAACTGTGAGCGATTGTATGTGTTTCCGAATTTTTTTCTGGGGATCGATCGATAGAGGTATCCTCAATTTCGTAATCCTTTACTACATTTAACAAACGTTAATGCATCAACGGCGGTACTAATTCATTTCGAAATTTCGAGTGAACCTAAATCGTAAATTGTTATTACTTTCTCGTAGTCATTATGTTTTGGACAAATATGATGAATTTTGAATGATATTCAAATCGTTATTAAAGTTACATTAAGTACTAAAAAATATTTCTTCATCTTACCTGATTGCAGAAAGAAACTGCAGCAACGTTGATTGGCATTAGCAATGCTAGATTGAAAGGCCTCATCAATAAATCTTGGAAGACACCACTCGGTAGTGGAACTGATGAACAACGCAGGTATAAAACAATTCCAATCATTTCTTACTTGTTTATGTAAATAATCGATAAGATTTTACAAAACTTGTCATAATACATTAGCTACAAACTAAAATTGCACGTGTTTAAACATTGAGTATATGGATTTTGAATTAGATCAAATATTAACAAAATGTTATGGTTTTGTCCTTCGCTTGATTACAGAATTGAACTACTGCAAGAATGCTCGAGGCTTGCGAGCTTCCCCGGTAAGTGACCCTGGTAATCTATGCTGGAGAACAAAATTCAGAAGCTGAGCAGGTCGCAATTTTATGGAAGACCAGAAAACAGGTACACATTTGAAATCGTTCTTGATTATGCCTTTGGACTAATTTCAATTTGAGTAAATTTGTCAGTTGAAATTGATTGCTTTTCAATCCATCGTGATATTTTACAAGAATAACAGTAATTTTCCAATGTCCTGTGTATGGATTTTGAAAAACAAGTTCTAATAAAATGTTGTTATATCTTATCTGTTTACAGAAGCACACTACATTACAACACCATTGACCACATTTAGCGATGATCTGAATGCCGTGACCCAATCAATCGATCTCTGACAACAAACTAAAAATTAAACCACCCGCTATGCAGTGAATAAAACTTAAAGGTACATATTCGATATGATTTTTGATTATCAGATCCCTTTTGATCTTAAACAATTTTAACTACTCATTAATTTTAGATATTTATTCAATATCTGTGCTTCTTTTCTTAGCTCTCTAGTATTAATTTTTGAAGATCATTTATAAATGAATCAGAAACCACTGGAATATCATGAAAGTAGCTCAATATGACAGACAGTCTGAAGTGACATAAAATCTGTTCCAAGTACATGGTGCGAGTAATAATTTATTATATTCTTATTGCAGTGTGAAAAGTGTGTCACCACCATGCAACCTAAGAAGCCACGAGAACTACTACATACACGTATAAAGTGTGGAGCAACCCGGAGAAGGTGAGAAAACTTATTTTAATTATTGTTTGATAATTCAATGCGCTGCATTTAAAACTTAATTCTTGTCATTGCGTGAAATGCAGCAAACAAATGTGGAAGTAGACAACAGTAATAATAGAAAATCCAGTTTGCTGAATTAATTTGAGCTTCCTTTTTCATTTTTTCAGAGTTAAGCAGAGACATCTGAGTAACTTCTCCATTACTTAGCAACGATGGTGAGTTTGCATGTGTTTAGGTTACGGGTATTTCCCTGGGACTCCTCTGTCACGTGGCGTGGCGGTAAAAATTGTTATACAAATCTTCGATTTCTTTACTGCATGGATAGGCTCATTCGCAATCTCAACGGTGCTTGACTTTCAGTCGATTCATTTTTTTTTCTTATCAGAGTTGACCTATTTTGCCACAGTTACTCAAAGTTCGAAATTTTGCACGTTGTTGAAAGTGGAATGAGCATCGCGACAGGTGACCATCACTTACTCGGCATTCGCGAAAACAGATTGTGTTTATGTACAGATTATATAATTACAATGAGGTCGTTTAAGTGGTGGATAAACCTGAGGTTTAAACATGTTCCAACGATTGTTTAATTGATAATGTTTCAAAGTCTGGCAGAACGTAACGTAATCAACTTGCATGATATATCTTGAATCATTTTCAATTTTTTAACGCCCAGCAACTATCCAACAATGCTTAGCTCGCTTAGAAACATGCTGATAAGCATGCAGGATGTTTTAATCCATCGTTTTGCTCCTCACAGGTCATCAATGAAAAAGTAAGTTACAGTGACCACGGCGCAAATGAGGAAGAATGATGTGTGTTGGAAAAAATGGAGAATCGTTTAAGCGAATATAGGTAATCGGGTAGGTAGGTGGCCGTTGTGGGATCCGTCGCATGGTTTGATGTGGATGTGCGTGTGAATCTCTTTTCAACATTTCCGTTGGGTGGTTCCGTTTGGAAATCAGGCGAGGGTAGGAAGGTCGCGATGCGCCGCGATGTTATTAACTTTTGTAATCCACAGCATCAAACGATCACAGTGATTTTCATCCAGAAACATGTGAAAAACTGAATATAAGAGTCTGTCTCCGAACTATTTATTAGTGAGTTTTCAAATTTCAACGAGGTTTAATTTCCCACTTCTTGTCACTTTGCTATCATTTTCCAGTCGTTATTGAATTCAATTATTTAGTCATTGTCTATCATTATTTCATTCAATTGATCTCTGTGATCGTCTGAATGGGCAAAACGCATCTCTGGACCATCTATCGCGTTCCGTGGTACGCTAGATGGGGAGAGATGCTGAGCTCGAAGACTTCGCGTCGAAGAGGACCGCCGACCGTCACGCCACACAATAATGCATGCCTTCCAACCTCCCTCCCGGACTTGACTCGTATCGCGGAAGAACAATTCGCATCGCAATGTGTCGGATTCAAAATGACGCAGATGCGGATTGGTTTTCTGCAGAATTTTGCGACAAGTCCTAGACATTAAGATTTTTTGACGGATTAATCGGCCGCGCCTTTTTGCGCGCAGATTAATCACGGGAATCGGACGCGTCATTTGCGCGACGATTGATAATCAGGGTGGCGACAGACCGGGAAAGCCGGGAATAGTTGGGGAAAAGTCAGAAAATTATGATGGACCATAGCGAAAAACGAGCACTTTTTATAGTTTTTTTTCAATCTTCAGCTATGCTCCGTAAATTCAGTTAAACCAACTTTCGGAAATGGTATCGTTCGATTTCCTATTATTCGTGTGAAACGAAGCAATAATATGTGTTTTTTAGATCCAAATTTATATATTCAAGGTGCACAACTTTTCGAGCTTTTAATCATAAAAACTCCCCAACATTGCCTAGATTTCGTGGGAAAATGTCAGGGAATTCTAAATGTTTTGACGGGAAAAGTCAGGGCAATGACAAAGAATTATGTTTGAACCAAATTGTCGCTATTCTGATTATGCAAATCTATCGATCGCTCCTTTTGCTTGACGATTTCGTCAACGGTATATGATAAAGTAAATCACGCTCGATGTGTTGAGCCTTCATCTTTTCAATCAAATTCGTTACTAACAACTGAGTTTTCAAGTCTGAATTATCCGCGCCTTTTGCGCGTTGACTTGATACTTTTTGGTTCTGAAAGAAACTTACTTATCGTAAGTATTTATAACACATATCTGAGGTGCACAAAAGTATTTTTTTAATGATTGTATTTTTTTTGTTGCAGGGCAAAGAACTATTTTTTTTTTACTAACATACTGCGAAATATTGAGACTTCACTCGAATAAAATATTTATTTAATTAATTCCAGGTAGAAAATTGATTTTAATTCAAACAATTTATAATTCTTTAGATAATAATTAAGTAGTAGAAGACTGTTTTCGCGAACTTCGTCTGTTTCAGCTAATCAAACCTTTTATTTGTTTCAGCTAATGATAACTTTTGTCTGTTTCAGCTAATCAAACCTTTTATCTGTTTCAGCCAATGAAAACTTTTGTCTGTTTCAGCTAATCAAACCTTTGATCTGTTTCAGCTAATGAAAACTTTTGTCTGTCTCAGCTAATCAAATCTTTTATCTGTTTCAGCTAATGAAAACTTTTGTCTGTTTTAGCTGATCAAACCTTTCGTTTTTCCGATGAAAATTCTTTCACCAACATCTGGAGCGATTTTCGGGATTACCAATAAAGCCTTGATAAATGCTACTGAATTGAATCGAGATGTGTAAAATTACTGATGGGAGAAATATCTCACCTCAGGTGGTTTGGCAGGATATCTCTTTTGCGGTGAAATATTTCCCCGATCAGCAATTTTCTATAGCACATTCCAATTCTATTTTTTTAAGGCTTATCAAGGGTCTATTGTCAAATATGAGGCTGGTAGCAGAAATTAATTTCGATTTGGTGACAAGAGTTACGCCGAAATTACTTTAGTTTGTATTTCTGATGCATCCTAAGTATTTCCGACGTAACTTATCCTGTCAACGTTAGCTTAAGTGTCATTAATATTATTGTGAACAAATGATGCGATTGGTTTAATTGTCGTGTATGCAGAAGCACTTGCACGATAATTACCAATGAAAATTTTGCATTCAATTTTTTTCTCAATCATTCTTCCAACAAAACATCATTTCTTTATATATTTGCAATTTATTTCGGTACGATCATTACAATGACCGTTGACTGAAGATACCTTCAGTTTAAAGAAGTTTAAAAAATCCCGTACAAGAAATATGTGTACGCCGAAATTGTACACCGGAAAAATAAATTTCAATCAAATACATGAACGTGTATCGTTTATATTCACATGAATATATCTCAAATTTTTTAATAGACGACAGTGGAACCTCTAAGACCGTCAATTTATTTTTTCTAAAGTTTTTTACAAAGTAAACTTTGAGCTGTAAATATTTTGAAAAATTTTGGATTACTTTATTTTTAATTCCAATCGTTTGAAGAATAGTTCCATGAAGAGTTTTCTTTATTGCTTTGTTGAGTACTTTTAAAACTATGAATTGAAAAAACTCAATAAGTTTTGCAAATATCCGAAAAATTCTGAAACACCTTTCTTTTTGGTGGAAGCACCTTGAAAACATGTCGAAAGCTAAAGCTATTTTATGAGTTTTTCCCGAAATTTTGAAGCGGTAATTTGACTTCAATTGAGAAAAATTATGCAAGTTCTTGAATATGTGTAAAAATAAATAATAAATATGAATCTATCATGAGTTTCGTTGCATATATAATATAATCGTCCATTAACTGGGGTGAAGAATAAAAGTCTTGTCAATTCATTCTAACTGGTTTTATAATATATATATGGGGCATTCCAAGTGAAATCGAGGAGTCATTTGCCTCATGTTATCAGACCCTTGCATAACTTTTTTTTCGCATTGATTCCACATCAAATGAAGCCCATTTTTTTTTAAGAATTCTCTCGCTACTCCTCCAGATGGCGCGACGATCGTTTTTGTGTAAAAAAAAAAAGGATAGCTAAAAAAACACTATTTCTAAAATTCTACAATTTTTTCCACAGATTCTAGGTCAAAAATAAGTAATATTTGTAATAATTAGAAAGTGGGCTGCGGCTGCCTCATATTTTTTGTTACATTTTTTTTTAGTTTCCAAAACTTATGCAAGGGTCTGATAACATGAGGCAAACGAATCCTCGATTTCACTTGGAATGCCCAATATATATATATATCGAATATTTGTGAATTAATCTATAATTTGCCTAGGAAAAATAGTTCCGCCTGTCCGAATACTGATAGCTAGCTGAAAGTGTGTAAAGTGGTCAACCCCTACAAGACCTGCGTGTACAGCTTTCCATACATGGGATTGGATCAAGGGCGAAGGAAACTCACAACGTTCTGCAATCATGAGCTCGATTCACATTACATTTACATTCAACGAGTCAATCAGTGCCAAAAAGTAGAATTACTTGCAAGCCTACATTTACGAACCAAATCTTGTCAGGCAGATTTGCGTGTCTACAATACATTCTTAGGTGAGTAACTTGGGATTAATTTCCGAATATTGATGAAAAACTCGATTACTAATAAGGGACTGCATCGTCTGAATGAAAAATTGATTAAAAATGAATATGCTACTAAAAATTCCTAGCGGTGTAACTTGTAACTTCAACCAATGACGATGAAAATACATAAAAAACATTTGTACTACGTAAAAGAAATCATCTAGAAGAAATTCGAATACTGTAAGCCGAAATATCAACAGTCTGAGAAAAGGTTACATTTTTAATCAGAATTTTTAATATGATTAAACTCAGGTGCTTTTACTCTTAACTCTTACATTTTGCACACTGATCAGATCCTCACAAATTGGATTATCTATGTTTTAACAGTTCTTATCTTTCAATTCTTGCTGGTTTTTCGCCTTTGTCTTTAGCTAACTTTTATTGTATATTTTCACATTTTGTTACAGAATGTGTAAAATTGGTACGAGCTCAACATATACATCTAATCTAATGAATTGATAACTGTAAGGGTCGAAAATTGTATTTTGTACAGGATTACTTCAAAGATGGTTTAGTTCTTGTGAAAACGAATTCCTCTCTAGTGTGATACGGGTTGTAAGGATCATCGACGTAGAATCTAGGACGGCGCCAGAAATTGGTTACCATTTTGTCTAATAGCCAAGATTGTGTAGCATTTACGAAGATGTGCTGTCTTAGCCGTCTTTTATTCGCTGGCGATTTCTTCCAAAGTTTCTTGTGTCGGCCTGCCCTTGTGCGAATCCAACAACCCCTGAAAAAGTAATACATAAAATTGAAAAAACATTACTACAACATCAATCAGAAACATGACCAATAATTCGATCAGGGTGAGCCGCATTACTTATTGGTCAGCTAAAATTATTCTTGTCACAGTTTTCTAAATGGGTTGCACAGAGAGACTTGAAATAAATCTTGATCTTCATATCAAAAGGTTTCAGAAGTATTTTTTTTTTTTGTTTCTACCCAGTCAGAAATTCTCAGATGTGCATCTGGTTATTTTCCCACTTACAAATTGAAGAATACAAACTCATGTCTTCGTAGTTTCAATCAACGAAAGAAAACTTCATCAGTACAAAGATTACCAGTGCAGTCTGTAGAATCGGTGGATAACCGCCTTCACCGTCTTTCGTTTCCCCTTCTGGAGTGAAAACTTAGTCAATGTTCTCGCAGGTACTTGCGTTGACTGACTAGGAGCTGACAGAAGCATCCTTCCCAGAGGTTCGCTGAGTAAAAGAAAGAAGGAACAAAAGAGAGCATGAAACATGTGAAATGTTATAAATTTTATTTGACATCTGTTACCTGATTATCGAAACTCGCGAATCGCTAGTCGAGTCTGCGAGGGGTTGAAAATGGGTAGAAAGGGCGCTGAAACATCGGCAATTCGCTGTCGCGGTCGAAAATCCAGCCGGGATAAGTTTAGGAAGATTCGAATATCCCGCGGTTACTCCGGCTGCGCGCGCAGCTCCAGCGGCTGGAAAATCAAAATGGCGTTGAGCTTAGGATTGCTAATCTAACCTCAAAACTGGTTGTAATTCAGCTGTTATTTTCTCCGCGAACACCATAAGAGCCTAAAATGCAGGTGGAAACACGGAGAAACCGATTACCTGGATGAAAAATGAGCCGTGGTCGAAAAATTTAAGAGAAAACCGAGAAACTCACCTCGCAAAGCTAGACCGACGATGCGCAGCATTCTGCAGCCGCTCGATTAGTTCCGCGATTCCGCGGTTCACGATCAGCTGTTTGACTGACTGCTGGTTCCCACGTTAGACCGTCGTTCCTTTTTTCCGCCTTGGCTGAGCGACCGGCCGCCCGCGAAAAATGTTCCGAATTGGATTAAAATTCCCGTGCAACGGTCTGAATCGGGTACGTAAAGCGTCTTTCGCTGGTCTAAGTCAACATCGAAATCAGGCGTCTGTCCGTCGCTCGCGACATCATCTCGTCGACTTTTTCCACGTTCATTAAAGTTTCCAGCCATGGCGAAGCTCGAGGGCTGACACGAAGGTCGGCCAAATCGCCTTCCTCGGCACCGCGGTTCGAAGATCGTCAGTGTTTTTTTTTTCTTTAATTTTTTCAATCAACACCTTGGCCTTCTCCAATCGGTTTTCGTCGGGAAAGTTTCAGTCGTTTTGATATCTTCATTGGCTTCTCTTCTGATCGGATGACAAGATGGCTTGACTTAGACAGAGCAGCTTACATAATTCTGTCTTACTTTGTTCAACTTTGCGTCACATGTACTAACATCCTGACCCTATGTTTTCAGGTTAAGAAACACGGGTACTGCAGACTTCATCTCCTCAATGCCAGGTATCACGAGACACGAACTCCCATCAAATGCGAACCCGATGGCAGGTGAGAATCGATTCTCTGTTTTCATTCCGCTGCACTATTGTCAGATTTCTGGAACTATTCCCACTTTCATGTAACCATATTTAGAAATTTATTGTGTCGATACCTTGATCCTTAAAACTTCAGAGCCAACTAAGTTACTTTTTTATATGATACAGCTCAGGATGATAAAACTCCAACCGAACTAGTAAATCTGCTGATTTGTAGTTAAATTTCTGCGAAGCAAAACGCTGCTGAAGTTGAGATCCTTAGAAATTACTTAATGTCAAAAGCACCGATGGGTCGAGTCAACGGTTGCATCGAACCATACTGCAATTAGTTTTTCTCTAAATCCTCGATAGTCAAAGTTTCAAAGGCTCTGTATTTTTTCTTTTTAGTTATCCAAAAACAGAGTTGAACTAAATTTTGTCTCACATTCCCTCGATTTACTGCATTTTATTGAAGCTTGTATTTTCTTTGGCAATGTGTAAATTACAGTGGCCAGTTTTTGCTTTCAGACTTCTAAAGGATGTGAAACTTATGTCCAGACTTTCTGGACGTAAGTATTCGACCGAAGCACCAAAAAGGTATTTAGAAATGTGTGAACAGAGATATTCGGCCAGTCTGCACGTTGTAAAAGTATATTTTTCTGCTGTTTAACGAAATTACCGCTTTTGGTTGCATGCGGGGGTTTTGGTAGCGGGTGAAACCTAGAGATGGAACTAAATTTTTTGTCTGTAATTCAATTACTGCGGATTGAAGCATTAATCAATTTGCTAATGATTATTTATGAGAAATTTGCATGATGTGAAACGTTAAAAGAATAATTACATTATTGTTCACTCATTATTAATTTTCTGACGTCAAATTTTCTTCAGAGAGAAAACTCGAGGTTCGGGGGGTCTGTTAACACTTGGAGCTTTGGCACTCGGAACGTTTAGTATTTTCGCTTATGCCAGAATGGATCCAGAGTTCAGAAAACTGTTGGAAGAATGGATTCCTGGCTCCGACAGAGCGGTCCAAATCATTTTCCAAGAAGAACAATCACTCTTCGATTCTCTGAAAAATCTTTACGAGAGAATTACGCAAAGGTAATCATAGTTCAATCAAAATACAATTCCGTAATAATTTGAGCACTAAACCCCTGATTCTATTCTTGATTAGTTTATTTTTCACCAACTTTATTGCTCAGATAAAAACTGAAAATAAATAATAAGATAAAGCAAGAACTTAACAATAAAACTTCATTCAAAAGTTTTCATTAAAAAATCTTTTTGCAGCTCCAGTCAACCAGACTGGAATCCATCGAAAGTGGGAAAGAATCCGGTGATATCAGCCTGTAAGAGGACCGTAGAGAATTACATACGTGAGACCCGTCCCTCCCATCCTTATTATCCTTCCTTGCTGGTTGAAACATTATGGTACAGTTAAAATACAGCTGCATAATCGTGTCCGGTTTAAACTAGATTCGATCTGCTTGCTGCCAATACGATACAAAGCAAACTGAAGCTGTTGATACTGTGAATGAAAATTCCGACTAAACTGTGCCATGTATTTTCTCCCAGGTTACACTGCCCTGTATGATTAATTTTAAACATTAAGTAGTGACTTTCAAATTGTAATTTGGTAACTTGACTAATTATTTGAATTGAAAATGAGTGAAAAGCGCTGTGTATGTGTCGAGCAGCATCTGCACAACTTACTTGACTAACAATTCGTGTGTTGCTCTTGCTTAGCTCCGAAATCAGCATTTGAGCCATTGTCTGACGTTAAGGAACCACCGAAGAATGACCAGTTTTCCCAAATCCGCTTCGTCGGGGATCCTAAAGATGATAATGAAGTCGGTATGTTGATAACGACGATGAACGCCTGTTTTTGCTAATTATTTTTCACTAAACAGCTTTCGAATAACGTATAAATGTCACAACAGTCCAAAAGACTAATAATAATCTCGAACTCGTTGCTAACAACAAATTATTCATCGCTGCGTACATTTTTTCTTAGCTCCGAAAGAGGTTTCTTCACCAGCCAAGGATAATCAGGACAATTTGCTGCCTGAAAATCTTGTTGAACTTGAGGCTTCCTGTGGACAGGCAGCTGCAAAAGCCATTGAAGCTTACCACACGGCAACGTGCGCAATCGAGAAGTACAATAAAGACGTAGTCAAAGTAATAGAAAGCACCGAAAACACAGATGTTCAATTTTGGGACAGGTGAGAAATCGAGCATCGCTTCTTTATTTTTTAGAAGTCATAAAATCCAACAAAGCCTGTAAAAGTCAAGTTTCAGTTTAATTCTAAATTTTTTTTATATTTTTACTCACGTTTGCGTTTTTGTTCTGTATTTAAAAGATTGAGGGATGCAACAGAGGCGAGGAAAAAGGCGCTGACCGAGGCGGAGAACAGCGCAGGCGAGGCTTTGCGTTCTTTGAGAACATTGTCGAGTCTGATCGACGATCCGAAGCTCGCTGCTTCCCCTGTTTCGAAAACAGTTGCGAGACGAAACATTAAGCAAATAATCGACGACGTTGACGAGGCAAAGCAGAAGTTCGACAAAGAGGCGCAGAGTGCTAATGTTACCGAAAGGTATTGGAAACAGGTTCTCACAGCGAGGAAAAACTTCGAAGACGAGCTGGAAATTCTCTTCCCAAAAGTCAACATTTCCGAGAAGAAATTTTCCGTCGACGAGGATTCCTTCGACCTTTTCGTACTCCACATGTATCACAAAGTTAACGCTCTTAACAAGGAACTTCAACGACTTCAGGTGAGAATCAGCAATTTAATAGTTTCGAAACACATATGTAAATAAAAATTAAAAGGAGAAAAAATAATCATTGGTCTGCAAAGTTGAAAAATAGGCCAACACCTTTTGCTCTGTATTTGAGTCATGACAAATGCAAATCTCGATTCTGAAAATCATTTAAAAGTCAGCCGATATTTCAAACCTCAAATTTTATTGATGCTAAGCATTTTATCTTTTAGACTGTGAATGCTGTGAAATTGGAGCACGCGTTAAAGTCGGTTGGTGACGAAGCTGAGCGGGCCAAAATTGAAGCCCAGATCTGCAACGAAGTAAACAAGGAAAGGCAGATTCTGCAGGATGAATTTGCAAAGAAGGTAAGAGGCAACAATTTTCCAAAATTAATTTCGCACCAGCAATTGTGAACCAGATTTTGTTAGCTGAAGTAGAGCTTATGCATGACAGAATGTTAAGAAAATCTATAAAAACCAATTATTCGTTTCCGAAATTGATATAAAAAACCGTATCGAATGTATAAGTAAATGTGAAGTAATTGATCCATGCCGATCACTGTGGATAAGATCGAATATGTCGTATACTCAAAACGGTGGAGAGTGCTCACAATAAAAACGAATGGTAGAAAGTTGTGCGGAGAAAAAAATTTTCAAACAAGTCAGTGAACTCCGATCTTGATTGCCCTTGAATTTTTTGCTGGTTTTGACTTTTTTCTCTTTACGTTTTACGTACTGAAACTTTGAAAGTAAACCTGTTAATATGATTAATTAGAAAGAGTTCTTCGCGATATTGGAAAGTGAGAAAAGTTGCCGAAGTTCGATAAACGGCTAGCCTTTATCTTAGCGGCCAGCGTGGATCTTCTAAATATTTTTTTTGTTGTTTTAGTTTCTATACAATTTGACAGATATTGATAGCGTCATAATTTTCGATTTTATAAGTTATTCGATGAAAAATTCGGCCGAATTACAAGAGCTTAAGAGGCTTCGTGGAGTCTCGCTTAAAAAAAGTAAAGGAGAATGAAGTTATTAAAGTTAACGCAACGCCACGAAACGTTGGAACGAAAATCACTTTTTGCAATTTTCAGAATGACTTTGAAGGGTTGAGTTTCCAAAATATGAGAAATGAGAATGTTTTATTTCATTCTAGTTGAAGGGAATATTGTTAGAATTTATTTCTCAAACAAAAAAAAAGTTATTTGCTTTCATCGGAGTTTATTTTATTCAAAAGTATAGAGATCCAGTTTCATTTCCATCCTTTTTTGATTAGAATTAATTGAATGGAAGCATTGTTATTAATAATAACAACATCAACCATTTCGCTCGATGTTTTGCGATGCCTAAAATGGGGTGCCCTTAAAATTAAAAAAAAAACTTTGTCTTTCAAAATGTTTTTTAAACAGTCAAAAATAACTTCTCTAAACATTGTTCAGCATTATTTTGAATTGTCAAAAATTTTCAAAAATCAATATTTACCCTGACATCTGAAAATCATTTTTATTTTCTTTGGTCACAATTGAAAAAAAAAAAAAAAAAATGCAGCGTTTATATTCCTCGAAAACTGAGTATTTCCTTAAGTACCCCGTTTTGCCCCCCCCCCCCCCCCCCCTCCCCACCCATAAACGTCAACGTTGAATTGTTTTTGTACAACTTTGAATCGATTCAGAATTTCTCAATATCGTACAGATTTTTATGTCTCTATCTCTCCGTGAGACATGACAAAAAAAAAATCCAATCCGACCGATGTTTTATGAAAGAATGAGATGCACAATGCGCTTTAAGGGGATGATATAGTCAATGCTTACCGACGGCGTTAAATGTCTTCTATTTTGGCTATTATCAGAAGCCATGCATCGCGACGAAAAAGCGAGTAATTCTGAAGAAAAACACGCTAATAGATTTTGATTTTACGCAAAAAAGTATTGGCGTGTTTATTGTTGAGAATTGCACGTGGAATTCGGCTGTTATTCCTTTTTTTCTATTTTGTATTATGCGATCCGCTTGTTTCTAAAAAATACGTCGTTACGTCAACGTCACAAGCCTCAACTTGACGAAAATAACGTGTGGATTCGAATATCGTCGGCACGTTGCCGCGCCTTTGATAACCGGATAAAGGATTTCGGAGGGTGCATGCATGCATGCATGCATTCAGAGTTCGGAATTCGACGTCGTACGTAGGGTGCAGAGCGAGAGAAAAATAGAGAAGTCCAGAAATGGATAGAGATTTCGGCGAGGGGGTGAGGGGGCGAGAGGCGCGGGTCTCCGGGTTAGTCCTGCAGCCTTTTGCAAGTTGACGATATTGCGCGAGGAGAGGACGAGGAGTGCAGTTTCTCTCTCTCTTCTCCTCTCTTCTCCTCCCCGCCCTTTCCGCCGAAAGAGATAATATTGCCTCCTGCCTCGCGGAATATTGGCCCATAGCCAAATGGAAATAGATAAAAAGTTCACCGTTATGCCGGGGATCTGCTGCAGTGGACCCTCCATTATTGATGGAGTAGCTAATAGGCGTACTCGGACCGCATTCGGCCATTGTCGCACCGCGGATTGTTGTCCGAATTCCTTTGCGTCCTCTGATTTACCTAGAACAAAATTTAAAATTAGCAGACTCTTTTCTTCTATTCTCTATTCTTACTGGGATTTTTGTACCGTAACTTTGTGTCTACTGGTTACTACTCAGTTTCACTTGTCATTCTAGTCTCCCTCCCTACCCATATTTATAACTCCTTAAGTCATGTTGTAAAGCTGACGTAATAATGCAGCTTCAACTTTGAATCACTATAATTCTTAGCATGAACTAAAAGAAAACTTTGAACACATGAAAGATTTTTCTTTAATATTTTTATATGTGATATTTGTAGATTGTAATTTAAGATTTGTAGATTGTTATCGACAAAGCAATTCGTTGTAATTATTCCAAATCAATTAGACACATTATATGTACTTCTTCAACGACTTTCTGAGTTTTCTCTTTATTTCAAGGCATTCGCACTTATCGATTTACAAGCTTAACCCTTAGAAGACCAGCATGCGCCATGCCATTTGACCTAAGATCATTGACTTACCAACATCTGACTTTGATTTGGTCCAATGTTCTGGACTTTAGATCACTTTTCTATAGAAAATAAGATTTTTACAAATTCCTCAGACACCGGTTATCTAAGTATTGTTGGGAGAAAAGTATCAGAGGTAAAGCAAATATTTAAATCACTTTTTTAAGGATAGGCAAAAAATTTTTTGGACACAAATTTTTATAACAGCTTGATTTAGCGCACCCTAATAAAACGTGGACACATCTGCCTATGATATTACGTAAGTAGTTCGCGATGTTCGGTCGGTTAGGAAGTTGATGTCGCCACTGCTAGCGAAGCCCTTTAGCATAACTTGACACGGAGTTTAATGATCCTTATGCAAATAACCTTACTTATGATCGGAATTTACATCCGTGAAACTTTATCGCAAGTCCCTTATATGTATATACGTTAGGGTGGTCCTTATTTAGGATGTCAACGAATTTTTTTGCCCCCACTCCCTCCAAATCAACTTCAAATGATTAAAAAATAATTGACAGAAATTTTTTTTTTTTTTTTTTTTTTCCTTCAATTTTTACCTCAATCGAAGTTTTTTTATTGTGGCAATAACGTGGGAAAAACATTTTTTTTTCTAGTATATATTTTGTTTTAAAAGTAATAATGTTCTGGAAAAAAAAAAAAATTTATCAGGTAAGAAAGGAATGAAAAATAAAAATGAACAGAAAGATAAGCAGTGATGAGTTTTAGTCGATGATTTCACAACGAGCTTTTGATTTAATTACGATTTTCACAAATTTTTAAGACAATATTTTTTATACAATTATGTCGCAATTAATATCCAGTTTAGGTATAAAAAATTTAACTGATGAATAGTTTGAAGATCTGTTCAGTGCTTTTTATTTTCTCAGCGTATATGTAGCAGCTGACTATATTACCGTTTCAATTTACTTATCGAATTCCGCCGTACAAGTTTTATAGTTTAACTTGTACAGGCACGGTTGATTAAATATTTCCTTTTAGAGTACCTCGAATGGATGAATTGTATATTCAATATCGAATTATATATACAGCAGCAGCAGCAGCAGCAGCAGTAGCAGCATAGGTATATAAATGTGATGAGGTAAATTTGAATATGAAAACAAGTAATTCACTCAAGTTCGATCCGTAATTTGCAGCGTCCGCAACGTTAGAAAGGAAAAAAGTTTTCATTTTCCGGCAAATAAATTGGCTTACGTGAGTGCAAGTAGTGAACTTTTTTTTTTTTTTTTTCTTTTTTTTCTTTTTTCAAACTAGAACTTTATTGCGTTCTTTCTTAATTCCCTTTTTTTTTTTTTATTAATTATTATTATTTTATTCCGTATATACCTTTATTCACTTTACGTGATAATTCGGTTGAATATAAAGTTTTCCGAACTGCAAAGAAGAAGAAGAAGAAGAAAAAAAAACTGCTGAAAAAGAAACTCTATGACAGAAATATATACATATATATATATATATATATTGTATATAATATATATAGGTATACGTACGTCTTAAAATTGTCTGCGCGGTTTCTCACTCTTATACCGCTATTGATCGTTATACTACGTATAGATATAGACGTAGATATCGAAGAATTGAAGTTGATTGATTATCGCTCTTCGACACAGCGCCGAGTTTCGAACTTCGGAGAATGACGTGTTCGAATAAAAAATGTTCGATCCAGATTCTCATGCTGGTATATGATACTGAAATACAATTTACATTGAATGTAAATCCTATGTGTATACATATTTATATATATATATATATTTTTTTTTTTTTTTTTTTTTTTTTCTGGCGTATTACATCTATATAAAATGTACATTCTATGTAGGTATACGAATTGTCGTAATTTTATCGTTTCGAGTACGAAAAAGAGAGAAAGACGAAGAAAGCGAAAAAATTTGTCAGTATGGTGACTGGCTATAGAATTTTAATAACTATTTTCATTTTTTACTATAATACAAAAACTTGGTTCTGAGTACAAAATGAAAATTGGTTTTGTCGTTATAACTAAAACAATCTAGTATGTGTTGTTATTCTTAATGATTATGGTAATTCGTGTCTATATTTTCTTTCAACTATCGTGATAATTTTTTTAGATTTACGCAATAATCGATAAATTGATTTTAAAATCTTATTTAACCGAGAAAAAAAAAAAAAAAAAACGAAGAGAATTAATATCGCATTGCAAAAACCAGAAAATATAATATTCCCAACTATAATTACATGAAATACATGAATCGAATTTTTTTTAGTAACCATGAAATTTTTTTCTGTGTGGAAAGAATCGAAGAATTTTTTTAATGCGACCGATAAAAATACGTTAAATCGATATTTAAACTATTGTGGAATTTATGAGATGAAAATACGTCTCTGTGTAAATTATCGCTGGTCATTTGGTGGTAGATACTACTAAACTTTCGCAGGGGAATCGCGTGTGGTTTTCGAATCGTTGCCGCGACCACAAAAATCATCATCCCTTGGTGTACCGCAGTCTACATATACATACATACATACATCCATATACCTATACCTATATATCTACCTTATTTTATGTCCGCCACACGTTCGCTGATATAGCCAAATATTTCACGCAGCTGTACAGTCAAATTTAATCCTGGTTGACCACACGTGTGGCGTTTTGGTAAAATAAGTTACGTTATACGATTCACTGCAGCAGCTTTTATCTCGTATTGTATATTATGTATACACGTGAATGAATGCACTATACATATTATATTGATATCTATATGCAAAGCAGAATTTTGTACTACTTTATTTAAAAAAAAAAAAAATTTTTTTTGTGCATATTATACTAAGTTTCGATTTTCTTTTTTCCCATTCTTTTTATTTTATTGTTTTATTTTCACTTAGCATTAATTACCGAGTCTTATAGTTTTTCTTTGTTTTAATTTTCTTTCGACTTTCTTATAATTTCTTGTGATTTAAAATGATCTGTTTTGTTACTTAAAGATCGCAATCATTTCGCGTCATTTCCTTCTACTGTGCAGACTTCATTTTATTCCAAATTCATTTTGATACTAAGATTTATAGAATGAGCATAAAGAAAAAAAAAAAAAAAAAAAAAAAAAAAATACACAGAAAAACTGTGCCCGAGTTGAATTTTCATTTTCATTAATTACTTTTATTTACAAGAGTGAAAAATATTTCAAGCTGCACCGTGTTTACATGTAAAAAACAATAGGAAAGATTTATTGGAAAATTTTTTCTACACTTCTCACGTGTGTATGTACGTGAAGTTGCTATACAGTGTTTGAAAATAATTGGGTTATATTTTTTTGTTATTTCCACTAAAAATGATCATTACAAAAGTTACCGAGCATTGAATATCCCTATTTTCGATTTATAAACTATATAGATATACTTTGGCAAAAAAGACATACGTTCTTTTTCTACTTGTCGTATATAATCTGATTCGTCTTTATTTCAATCTGAGAGAGAAAAAAAAAAAAAAATGCCCAAATAGTTACAATATGAAATGGCAAGGGTAAAAAAAAAAAAAGAAGAGAAAAAATAAAAACAACAGAACAAAACAATTCCCCAAACTTTCCTATTAATTAAAATGAAAATCGAGGCAAAATCCGCTGCAAATAATTTGACTCTGATTAATAACGTCCAAGGTATATAATTATCCATAGCGTTATTATAATAATATATATATACACACACACACACACACACACACACAGGCATATTATTATTTCACGCAGATATTCGGAGAGCTTAAGTTTGCCCCGGTTAGGCAGTGACCCGGGTGAAATCTGCTCTCTCTCTCTCCTTCTCTCTCTCTCTCTCTCGATCCCTCCGTTTGTCCTTCAGCCCTTTTTACCCTTTCCCTTCCCTGTGTGATCGGATTGATGTATTTTGTGTGCACGACGTATGTACGTCGCCCCTCTGCAACAGAAGCCGCAGAACCGTGTAGCCCTTATTTCTCTCTCTCTCTCCCTCCCTCTCTCCCTCTCTCTCTGTGTGTGTTGTTCGCGGATACTCCTAGAGGAGTGATACTTCACCCGATGACCCCTCTGTGTACCCATCCACGAGTATACGAATCAATATGTATATATAGATATACTGTATATATATATATATATATATATATATATCGTTCGAAGGCGTTACTTTTACCCCGTTTCGAAACTCGCTTCTCCTTAATCTTCGTGATAGTTTTTTTAATGCAAAAAAAAAAAAAAAAAGGCGAGAATAATCTTATTTCTCTCACAGTTAGTAAAAATAATTCTGGTAACATCGGATTTTCTATGTAGTACGATTACAATTGGGAATTGAAATGTAGCGCCGTGACATCTGGTAGCGAAATAATGCTTTAATTCAAGTTCTCCATATTTAATTATAAACGATTTTCTTCGTCGTTTTTTTTTTTTTTTTTTTTTTTCTTTTTGTGGTAGATCGATTTTATACATAAAAACTAAGAACTCACAGCTTATTGCACTGAGTCGTCTGTACCTGAGATTTTTTAGTTACGATTACAAAACTCATTTTCTCTTCGTAATTAGAACCGTAATTTTCTGCTACGGTAAACCATAAAAATAGGCGAGGACTCTATAGTAAATATAAGTAAAAATTTCACTCGACATATTTTCAGGGAAACTCGTTGTTCCGCAAATTCAAACTAGTCTGAAATTGAGTGGAAATCGTGCAGCTTAAAAATTCCTCTGAAATTGCTGTTCAGCAATTTTTTTTTTCACAACCATTTTTTTAGACCTTAAAATTACCGACTTTAATCTCGTGTAAAAATTTATTGCAAAGCAAAGAAAAAGAAGTTAGCATTAGGCTGTAGAAACAGTATTTTTTGTGTCAATTTTCATCATCTAAATCTTTAAAATGATTCTTGAAAATCATTTCAATTATGCTATAGAAGTATGATCATCGAGTATGATTAGAATCGAGATTAGATCTTTAGTTATCCAATTGTTGAGACTTGAAAACGCGAAGATTCGCTGAAATTGATTCGAAAAATTAATTTTCGACTGAAACCAACCGCATAAAAAGTTGATGAAGAATAAAAATAGCAACGACACAAAAATTGCTTTAAATTTTCCGGATAAAGGGGTAAAAAATGAAGAAAGGAAAATAAAAAGAAATTTATAAATATTTTTCAAAAATTTTTTGCTGCAGCTTCTCGCGGAGACGAAAAAATACAACGACGAACTGAGGACGCAGCTGAAACTTCAGGCTCAAATCCACGCTGATCATCTTCGCGACGCTCTGTCTCAAAAAGATCGAGAAACTCAGAGGGTGATAAATCGGACTTTGAGCGAACAGGTCGAGGCTGAAGCGAGCAAGTATAAAATCCAACTCGCCGCCGTTGTTGGAAGGCTGCAAGGGCTCGACGCAGCGTTGAAGGGTACGTTTTTTGAAATAGTATTTTAAAAGACACGTTTTTTCTACACAAATTTTCAAATATTTTACATCTAAAATGAGTTTAGTTAGATTAGATCGCTTTTATTCTTTTATTATGTAAGTATAGTATTTTTTTTTTTTTTTTTTTTTTTTTTTTTACCTAAGAGCGTCTCGTAAACGGGAATTTAATCTCCGAATCATCGAGTATAAAGTGATTTTATTTTGAAGATATTTTGTCTTATGGTTCCGTTAACTTTGTTAATTTTAACGATGAATCGATAGTTAAAAATGGACACAAAACTGTTTAAAACAATTGTGCCCAACTAACTTGAATTAATCGATAAGAAACAAAAGTCGCATTTTTTTCCCGCCCACCGAATCTCGTTCAATTTTTTATTCATCTGGGCTCTAAAATTGAAAAAAGTGTTTTTCTTAAAAAATCCGAAAAAGTCTGGGTATAAGTTGAAAAAAAAAAATTGATTGAGTTTTAGTTAATTTTTTTGACCAAAAAACTTCCGGAAAAAAAATAACAACATTCATCTCGTTGTTTTACCGTAAATGTTTTATCAGGGGTGAAATAAAAGTTGAAAAGTAAAAATGGAAAACGTAGAGTGAAAACTGTCTGAAATCAATCTTTTCGAACCTTTTTATTATACTAAGCATTTTTCTCATCGAAAAAGAGTTTTTTTTTTTCAACTGTTGAACACTCTTCTGTGTTATTATATTATACAGGGTGTCTCATTTTAATCACTCCAATCAAATATCTCGTAAACCAGAGATATGAGTGAGAAATGTTTCCAACAAAAGTTGTGAGGTTTAAAGGGGGAACAACAAAGTTGAGATTGTTCTTACATTTGCATAAACAAAAAAAAAAAAAAAGAACTCGATATCACCGAAATTTCACCGTAGCTAATGATAATTTTACTTTCGTTTAAATGTTTCTCATTAACTCACTCAACTTGAGATTCATGACGTAGGCTGAGTTCCCATTTTTTTGAAACTCGGTTGCTTCCCTCCCACTTTTTCGCTTCTCTCATTTTTTCGCCCTGCGACCAATTCACGACCCTTTTCCTTTTCTACTCTTTCCTTCTCTTCCTATTATCTCTCGAATGTCTCGCTGTATTTACACGCCTCCGTTCTACGCTGCTCCATTTACCATTTTCACTGTCTCTCTTCTTTAAGGTTTTTCCGACGTCCGTATTTCCCTTGTATCACGCGTTTACTTACTTCTTTCACGCCTAGACGATCCCTTCTCTCTATATAAATTTCCCCTCATTTTCCTCAACGTCAATGCGTTGAAAAATCCTCGCTCTTTTTCTACTTTCGACTTTTTTTTTTTTTTTTTTTTCTTATAGGTATATGTATACGCTTTCTCACTATGTCACTACTATGTTTTTTTATTTCTCTCTCTTTTTTTTTTCCTTTCAAGTTTCATTTTGTTTTTAAAACAACATCCCTGACTTCTATACCTAGCTAAATATAAATTCTTCTTTCCCAATCCTGAATACAACCCCGATCCTCGAGAGATTTCTCAACGGAAAATGGAAACTCCGATTTGTGTTTGTTTATTCAATTTCTTCTTCTCTCCGACACTTTTTTCCAAAATCATTATTTTATAAACTTTTCACCAATATTATAATATCACAATAAATAATTTACCCAAAACATACTCCCAACTGTATAAGAATCGCCGTTATGCAAAAATTATCAGTATTAAATTTATACCTTATTTCTGAAAATTTTGCGGATTTTCGAATCGAAAATATTCACCAATTTGAATTTTTTTTTTTTACGTTACGCCTTAAAATCAGCTTGTACATATGATTCCGGCTTAATCACTTTCTCAAAATTCACTTTCCTTTCATTATTTCTCAACTATTGTTGCTGTATTAACGTTGAGCTTATAGCACAATTCCACCTTATTCCGTATTTTTTTTTTTTGTCTCTTTTTCTTTTTGCTCTCTTCTACAAAGTGTACAAAATCGCACCTCTTAGGTTTTTTCGTTGTGATCTCTTCCAGCTGTATGGAGGTGAATTATAGCTGTGGATATATTATATTATGTATCCTATCCATATAACGTACCTTTTACAGGCTATACGGTGTAGCCACTATGCAGTAGTATTTTCAATTTTTCAGCCCATCCTGCATGCCAATATACTTACGCGTACTCAGGTGTATGTACATTTTTTTTATTTATTTATCCGTTTTTTATTTATATACTTTTCTTACCTTCGATATTTACTATTCGGAGCTTACCGTACACGAGAGTTCAAGTTCGTTCGATTTGGAATTCGAGGGTATATATATATATTTATATATGTATTTACATTATACATATAAATGTATCTACAGGAAGGGGGTGAAGCTTTCGTATCCAAATGAATGGCTGGAAGGCTCTTTTGAAAGTTCACGCATGCAGTGACATGTAGGAATGAAAAAAGTTGTTAGAACGTTTTATCAAAACTATCTTGTGTCAAAATATATGCGTAAGTGTATTTATAGTGGGGAAATTATTTTTGAAATGGAATATTTCATTCGCTGCGTTCGTAAGAAAAATAAAAACTGAAACAGGATAAAAATGTAGAAGGTTAAAACAAAAAAAGTCAGACGTAATAGGGATATGTCTGAATTTTGACGATTTTATCTTCTAGTTTCTTTTTTTTTTTTTTTTGTAATTTACTTTTCTACTATTCTACATTTTGAATTTTTACATTTAAATAATTCTCTATGGTAGTTGTTTGTGTCTTTAAAAAATTCCACAGGGTTATATTTTTATTTTCTAATTACTCTACATTTGTACCCCTGAACCCTCAAAAAACTTCATTGTATAATATCTATCGAAAAAAGCATTTCTAATTTTTTTGAAGCTCTTATCATATCGGAACATGTTTTGTTTTCTCTTGAATCATTTTTTGGATAAAATTTTTTTCTGATGAAACTTGACAGAATTCAAATCTAAATAATAGTAAAAATGTAACGAATGATTGATTGGCTCGTAGATAATACGTGGCTCAAAATTTATGAAAAAATGAATATTTTTTTGCAAAAAAATAAAACTATCATAATAAAAAAACAAATTTTTCACTTATAATTCACGGAAGTTGACTGCTTTTCAGGATGTATAATAAGTTTATATTTTTTTTTCACGAATCTCTGATTCCAGACGGGAAGAACTTGTTCTGACTTTTTTAGTAAATCTTTTCGATTTCGAGTTGCATACATTTTGCAAAGTTGACGAGAGGAACTTTTGGAAAATTATCGGTGAAGAAAAAATTCACGAATTCTTTTTTCGATAGAAAGATTTGTGAAGTTTCAAAAAAAATCAAATTAATCAAAAATTTGAGCTCAACTCATGCATAGAAATTCTTTGTTATTATTACTTCTATCATGTTTGACTAATCAATTTTTAATGATTACATTTAAAGAATAAAAATTCGGAATTTTATTACACCAGTACGATTGATCTTTCAGATTAAAAATGTCTTAAGTCGTCGGGTGATAATTTTTCGAAATACATATTTCATAATTGATAAGTTACAATGAATAATAACTACAAGTGGCAAAAAAATCCATTTCCACACTTCTTACGTTGAAAAAAGTGTCGGTAGCGTAAAAATTTCAGTAGCATTGAAGTTTTAGATTTCAGAACCCCTTTAGAATTTTTGTCCCAACGCCGACGGAAATGATTAGCTCTTATCGCACATCCGGTAATTTTGTGTGCTAATAGCTTTTTTTTCTTGCACGAAAAAAAAAAATTCAAGCATCACACTTTCATGCCTTTCCTGGCATCAAATTTTACGCTCAATTTGCCGATCAGAAAAACGTTACCTTTTATCTTCTCTCTCTCACCTCTTAATCTTGGGAGTTTCGTTCCTCGATCACAGTTCAGAAATACATGAAATTTTCAAAAGATGCGAGGTTTTTTTTACGTCAAAGAAGTCATTTATAAATTCTATCAAAAAAATTTTCATCTCCTAGAGAATTTATTGTATACGTATGCTGTAAGGAAGCAGGTGTGAAAATTTGATCTCAAAATGTTCTCAAAGTGCTTCGGTATAATTCGTTTTTCAAAATTCGCTGTATTAATTCTTCGAATTTCGCCCGCATTTGAGAAAAAAAATAATGTTAGTTTATCGCCGAAGAATTTAGTGCAGAATATTTCGATCATCCGATTAGCGCAAACTACTTACGTAAAAAAAGCTGCAGAAATTGAAAATTTTTTCAGTTTCATTTATTCTCCTAATCATATTTCACTTTTATAATTGTAATTCGTAGAGTTTAGTTTCAACAGAAAATTCTTTGACTTTCCTTTTGTGTTTTTGCTTCTTGTTTCACGCTCCCGTTCTCTGAACGGATGTTTATTTAGAAATTTTTGCACAAATCAAACTTTGACATGAATTCTCGGTTGATGGATAAAAAATGCTTCAAGCTGACATTTTTTTTCAACGTATGATACTTTGAATAGAGATACTTTTTTATCCTCGTAAAAGCGTAGAATTTGTTCACTACTTTTTTTTTTATTTTTAAATGTTAGGCATCACCATATAGTAATACTACGAGCTTTCAGCCTTCGGGTATCTAACCATTCGCAACTTTCTTGTTTCACAAAAGTTGTATTTCCTTACTTTAACTTTCGCCACTAAATAATTCGCAAGTAGCTGCTTTCGGAACTTCAACATTTGTTATTCACAAATTATACTATTGCACAATGATATTTACTATAACAAGTAATTAAAGGAGAGAATTAAAAAGCTGTAAGTGTCATTGCTGTTTTTTTTTTTTTTTTTTTTTTTTTCATCTTTATCAAAAAGTTTATAATTACAAATATATAATTGCAAACATAATGTATGTATAATGTACATCGTCCATAATATTATCTGTACAACTTCCCGTTGAACTTACAATTAGAGCTCGCCTGCAGGCCAATTCTCGCGAGGGTTGAAAACAAAAGGTTAAAACGTATGCAGCATGTGTTGCAATTATAACTTTGGACATTTATCCTCACGGTGCGAAGGAGCTCGTGCCTTGCTCTCTCCCTCCCTACCTTCCCCTTTTCTACCCTCTCTTTCTCCCTCTCAAGTGGTATCATTAGCACGGAACTCCCGCTCCTTGGAATAGGGGTTAATCTCGTCGAGCCCAGTTTCACACCCCTTGCTGCAGCGTATTTGTTCCTTACCGCTTGTCCTCTTTCTATCTTCTTCGCTGCGTCTTTAAGAGGAAATTGAAAGATTGAAGAATCGATGTGTAAATCGAATAAAAGATGGTTATGAGGTGGTTAAAATCTATACGACTGTTGAAGAGACGTAACGTAATCTTAGAATATGTGAAATTTGAAGCGAGAAATTTTGGATTTGCAAAATTTCCGAGTCGGTTGAAGAATGAATAAGAAGAATAAGAAAAAAATAACGATTTCGAAATTTCAGTTTTTAACACGTAGTATAAATAGCTTATGACGGTTTCTAATTTTCAAATACTTTGACTAATGATATTCATATGTGAAATATTTTGGATTCTTTAGAAAATACTAGACCAACATGTCACCGATTACGTTGATTCTAAGTAAGGCCAAGAATCGTTTTTCAGGAAAGCTTAATTACATTATATTATATTTCTGATTTGAAAACAAAGAATGTTTTGTAACATTTCTCCTCTCTGTATGATCATAGAAAAAAAAGGGAATAAAATGAAAAGTTGACTTTTCTTACCGAGAGTTTTCACAGCGTTCAACGATTTTTGGACGGACGTCCGAATCTTTCCGATCAATTTTTTGTACAGCAATATCTCGACAACGAATCAACGAATTTCGACAATTTCGATATCGTTTAAAGTGGTTTTTCCTAACTTGGAACCAATTAAAAAATCCGCTTAGCCGTTCTTCAGTTAATTACAAAAAATGCACTTTTTCCCCGTCCTTTGAAAACTCGAAAACTAATAATCTGAGTTGAATAAAATTTTTCTTTCTTTCTTTTCCCCTCTCTCTCTCTCTCTCTATAGCGAGAATGAAAATCTTTTTGTCAAGAATCCTTGCGACAAATTTCGCAAATTCGGTCCTCGATTTTTCTCCAATCACCGACGTTTTCTTCTTTTGTAAAAAAAAATCTATGACGCAAGGAATATCCAGCTTTGTTTACCGCATACGAGTTCAGGGACTTGTGCATATATCGGAGAGAGTCGATCGCGATAGAGGTGCGAAACTAATCCGCAAGCCGATTTTCCGCACGAATAAAATTGCCGGCCGATCGCTCCTCGTTCCAGTTCATATTCTTCTATAAAATATACGTACAATGCCCATGTGTGTATACACATATACATATACATATCCGTATTCAACCGTATGCGATTCATCCGGAAGAAGGAGAAACAAGTAGAAGCGATGCTGCAGGTGCGCCGACAATCTGCGGGGTCCTTTGATCGATATATAAGGACATACAAAAGCGGCGCAAGCCAGCCCTTAAATTTTATCCCTGAGTAAATCGGACTTTGATTCATATACGCGTTCGAAGGATTTACTATATGTATAAGTTTTTACCCAATATGTATAATATAATTTGTCGGACGATACGATTTACCAATTTTTTACCAGATTTTTTTCAAAATCTTTTGAAAAGCGAATTTTGCTTTTCTTTTTTCAATTTGGTAAGACAGTTTATCGACTTTATAAGGTTTTTATTAAAAAAATACTTACTTCGCCTAAGCGTAGACGGAAAATAAAGATTCTTTCGAAATTTTCTAGTTGTCTTTTCAAGGCAAATTATCAAGACTGAACTACGAAAAAAAATACGGGATTTTCATTTCTTTATGATACGCAAAAAGGATAAAAAGAAATTGATCAGATATTTTTTTTTTTCCTTCTTTTGTACAAAAAAGAAAACATCACGAAGTATATCCTTAAATTTTCGAAGCGAGATGAAAATGAAATCATAGTTAAATTGGTACAAATATTCCCAAGAATATTTATCAATGTTTATTTAATCGTTGAAATATTTATATATATACTGACTCAATCAACATCTTATTTTTATTTCAATCAAAAAATTTCTATATATACTCCGAAATGTGTGCTTTTTTACAGAAAAAAAAATAATCGAAACAACTCATTTTCATCCTCCTCTTACTTTCAGGATTGAAAATGTCGAAAAATTGTTTTCTTTTTTGCTGTTTGTAAAGTTTCATCTCGGAATATATTTCATAATATGAAGAATCAGACGTGTTCTTACATGAAAAATACGTTAGGTAATATTCTTTTTTTAAAAATTATAATAAATATTCGAAGATAAGGTAAAATTGAACAACAAGTGTTTACTGGTTTTTTTTTTCTTCAGTTAACTATACTCTGAGATAATTGATTTTCGACTCTCGAAGAATCACGTATATCGAAGATGTTTTTCGCAAGAATTGAATCTGCGGAGATCGCTGATCTAACCTGAAATCCGAATGATTGACGGCTTGTTTTCATCGTCGGTGAAAATCTTCACTTATCTCAACTTTCGTGTTATTGTGGGGTGTCTTTCAATAAATTGAAAACTATATCGATAGTAATATTCACAGCGTCTATCTAGATATTGCATATCTACTTGTACTTTGTATTTGCTTGTCGATCGAAATTTCAAAATTTATAGTCTCGGGATCGGTGATAGATTAAGGAATGAAATTTAATACTAGATACTATGAAAAACAAAAAACACCAACACACACATATTTACATTTGTTTCTTCTTCTCAATCTTCAAGAAATTTTTATACATTATTATAATAATGAAACATTTTTATCATTTTGATCAAAGTTGAAATATGCAGTCAATTACTTTTATTTTTGAAGAAAATTCGAAAATTCGAAAAAAATCAAATTAAGACTGAATAATCGTATAAAATAAATAGCGATTCGTGACGATATTTTAGCCATGTAAACTATATAATACATACAGGTCTAACATATGTATAATGTGAATACCTGTGTGAGGGAAGAACTTAAACGAAAATCTGAAAATTTGTACGCGTCACGCGAGAGCTTCTGTGTCTATATATATATATATATATATATATATATATATATATATATATATATATGCGAGTAATATACAGTCAGATTCAGCGCCTAGATTAACTGCCGCATATAAAACTTGCGAAAGGTCTTTTATTCTATTTTACCTTTCTTTCTTTCTCTTTATTTCACCCTACTTTTCACCTTGTCTTTTTTTCTCGCGCTTTTAACGTTTCACTTGTTTCTCCCAGAACTTTGACAAATTTTCGGAAACTCTGTAAATCTGTAAAATTAATTGTGTTTATGTTTTTTTTTTCTTTCTTTCTTTTATCTATATTCATCCAAACGACAATGATGAAAGTATTTTCAACAACGATGCTCGTGCTAATAGCAATAAATAGAATCGTCTCGAAAGAAATAACTTCTCGTATATTAAGTAAATATACCATCGTTGGTAAAAATTAGAAATTTTGCGAAATTTGAAATTCCAATGATTGCGACTCTTCCTTGAAACTATCACTCAGGTTGACAAAATCGGGGCTTTAACGGGCACTCGATTATTGTCAAAGAGCCGTTTCGGGGCGAGGCTTGGTATCCTGCGGGTCCTGGCAGCGCTGGATCGGAGGATAATAAGGTATTCAAAGGAAGCCAATTGAGAGACTCGGGAATTCTGCGGCTAATCTTGACCCGCGGTAAGCTCTGCGGTCGCATGTATAGAAGATCCGTAGCCAGCATCCTGAAAGCTTTAGGAGTATACCGATACGACTGTGTCAGTCCGCCATGCGCGAAGTTTTGGCTTTTGTCACCGTCTATCAGCGATTCCAAGCCAAATTTATCTATATCTTTATTTGTTTATGCGTTTTTAGTTAAAAAAAAAAAAAAAAAAATAAAAAAAAAATTAGGGGTATTTATTTATTAATTGATGTTTTAGATTTTTATGCTACACTCTTTCTCGCAGCGTAACATGATTTTAAACACACCGAAATTATCGAGATAAATTTCAAGCAGCATAGATATATATATATATATAGATAAAAGTAATGGTTTAATAATGTAATAATAGTTATTCGTTATTTTGTTATACAGATTCGATACTGTTATCTGTGAGTAATCGAAACGTTGTGATATCGATCAGAGCTAGAAATTTCTCGTTTAAAATCTGTAAAAATATCCACGATTGTGGATTTGTGCTTTTAAATTTTTTTTTTTTTTTTTATTATTATTATAAAACCAATCAAAAAGTATAAAATCCCTTCTGAATCTGAGAGATTTATTTGATGTTTCTAACTTAAGAATGAATCAGGGTTAACCGCGTCTCAGAAAATGGACAAATTTGAATTAGTTTCAACTAGATAAACAAAAGAAAGAAAAATAACATATAAATTTGCGAAATCATCGAAATATAGGGATAGAAATATATTTTTTTGATTCGAATAAATATATCGATCAATTTATTTGGTAATAAAAATTGTTTTTCACGTCGATGCGGTTTTGTTCAAGAATGAAACGATCAAGTTCTGGGAGAAAAAAAAAACATATTTTGCAAATTAAATACGCCAGGTTGATTTGGCACGGAATGCCCTCTGTATCCTGCAGTGTCTTTGCGTCCCATCGGATAGACTCGGTCCTCTGATCCTCGACTTAAACTTCGCTCCTTTAAACCGAGAGACGAGGATCCTTCAACTTCCTTGCGCTGATCCACATCCTTTCGATGTGTATGTTGGGTCGAGTGCAGGTTGTGGAGGTACCTTATACCTACATAGTAGGTACATACATACCTTGGCAGGTCATCTTGTTTTATCTTTACGCGAACGAGCAGTGAGGAGGTGAATTGAATCGAGATTAATTCGATAAATTGGATAAACTTTATCCCAAGCTTATTTTTATTTAATTTTGTTTTATTTATTTATTCTTTTATTTATTTATTTTCTTTGCCGACTTACAAAGCGGCAGGGTTGAAGGTCCGATTTTGAAAAGTTCCGAAAGCGCTAAATTCGGAATTTTTTCCGTGGCGAAACTTTAAGTAAAGGAGGAATGAAACCTTGAAGGAACATCAAAGTTTCGAATGGCCGGAAACCCGACGAGTTAAAGTTCCGAAAGTGCGGAAATGAGAGATTTTCAAAATCTGAAAAGTTCCGAATGATCGAAGATTTTTAATTCTTTGAATTTTTGGCGTGATGAAATTTCCTTACTTTGATCTCACTTTGTTTTGGATTTTCGATATTTTTATGTTCGAAAATTTCGTCGTTCTGATTTTCAGTTTTTTAGTTTCTCAGATTTTCTTAAATTTCTAGTAAACTACGCTGTGTGAGTATATTTTAATTTTCGGAATTTTTTCTCTATCGTGAATTGAATTCTTGAAATCTTGCACTTCGAAACTTTGAGCCGTCGGGATTCGGACTTGATTCGAAACTTTGCATTATCCCAAAAGTACATCAAGTTTCACTGCCAAATTAAGTGTTTTTTTTACATCTACGTGTAAATTCCTTTCGTTAGATTTCTTCAAGGGTTGAAAAAATACTATAAAAATTTCAATCCGAGTTACGAAGTATTAACGCAATTAATTGATGAAAAGAAAACGAAGAATATAATAGGTACACGGAAGGGACAAAGAATTTTTATCAATGCACAAGATGAAAAGTAAGTATAAGAAACAAAATGAAATTAAATGGAAAGGAGTACAAGCAGAAGAATAGAAAGCACGAACCTCCCTCTGTTTCAATCCAGTTTCTGTCTGTCGTATTTCTCCGCTGGCCTCGTTGTTTCGCTGTATATGTAGAAGATTAGCGTGTAGGATTAATTTTCATCCCCGAGCAAAGCGGGGAGGATGGAAGATGAAATTAACACCGTTATATTAAATATCAAACTGTTTTATACATGCATAAATTTAACCACGTAGGTATTAATATTGATCGTTCCATATCCATATACGTAATGTACGTAATGTTTATTATACGTACAGAAATTTTATTGCGGACAATTATTTTAATTTATCAAAGTGAATACCGTAACCGGAGCGAAAAGACGAGAGAAAGAGAGAGAGAGAGAGAGAGAGAGAGAGAGAGAGAGAGAGAGAAGAGAAAAATTAATTTCTCATGCAATATTTACTGCAAAATTTATTCCACGTCGTGCATTGTTTCAGTAAATCAATATATGGGGCATTCCAGCTATAACTGAACAGTCGTTACCTCGACATTTTTTCAGTTACATTTCGATATAGAAAAAGACGTTCGTATTTCTTAAAAAGAAAAATTATTTTCCATCCTTTTTCGTTTTAACACCTTTCATAGTAGGAATTCTTTGTTTTTTTCTTTATTATTTTGCTTAGAGTGTATCCTCCGACTTTTTTTTTTCAAACAAATTCACTGAAAATTGCATTAAAAATCACAACTTTTGATTTCTATCCACCCCATCATGGGAAAATTATTTTTCGATTTTTTCTGTTGGTACGAAACTGTGAAAAATATGCTTTTATTCGCGATAAAGGAGTAAATACACAGTTAAAGTTGTTTACGCTATTATTTGTTCATTAATGTTGTTTGTGCTATTATTTATTAATTAATTAACAATTTCATACTAATAGTAAAAATCGAAAAATGATTTTTCCACGATGAGATAGATAACAATCAAAAGTTATCGTTATGAATGTAGTTTTTAGTGAATTTATTTGAAAAAAAGTCGGAGGATACACTCTAGGTGAAAAAAAAAAAAAAAAATCTACTTTGAAAGGTCATTTAATTTACCTTAGCTATGCATGTACAAATTTTTCGAATATCCGTAACTTTCCAACGAATTAGAACGAGAATTTGAAAGAAATAAAAATTTTCTTCTTCAACGAACAGTTCAGAGCTTGAGAGAAAAAAAAAAAAGATTGGTCAAAGCTTGGTGATTTGTCATGGAATGCCCCATACATTATACAGGTCACAGCGTAATATTATATACCTATAACTTTGACAAGTAAAAATTTGTACAAAATTTTTTTCTCACTCAATAATGTGTAGATACTAATTTATGCATTTTATTTCCCTTTGCTTGTCGATTTCTTACTTTTCCCCTGAAAAGAATATCTACTTTTTAACTTCATGTTGCATCATATTTATGGGGCCTCTTGTGAGGGAGAGCTGCAATGTAATATAACCTGTATATGCAGGGTTAAGAATGAACCGACGGAATTCGCGATAAAATATGCACTCGCTGCGGCCGCGGATTGGATTGAACAAGAATGAATACCCAGAGAAAAGCGTATAACCCGCGTAACGTTGACAAAGTTCGCAATTTCATACTCAGCGATAAATTCTACACTACATACATACACATACACATACATACACACACATCCTGGTCATACAAGCAACGCGAATGTAGGCGATACGTGTGTGTGTGTGTGTGTGTGTGTGTGTAATGTATGCCTGTATATTTTTCTTGTCGCGGACGGGAAACGGATGAAAAAGTAAATGCAATACAAAGGTGGTTGGAAAAAAAGGTGGATAAAAAAAAGTTGTGTGCGTGGAAATTTTTTTTTTTTTTTTTTCACATCGTGAGTGGAAAAATAAAAAATAAATAAATAAATAATAATTTAAGTTACTAATTGAAAGGACAGATTTATAAATCGAAAGAAGAAAACACATGCATATGGTAAAAGTAAGGACAGTTATTTTAGCAACTGTTAACGAACCAGATTGGATTTCTGGAAAAAAAAGTGCTTTTATTGAATCTATGTATTCATTAATTTCGTAAATTCATTAAAGCATTATATTTATAATTCTTGATAACGATTTCTGGGTTCGATGCGAAGTATAATATGGCGGTTAGATATAGGAAACGAATGATTTTTTTACTAACTAAAATAGTCTCGTTTGATTGAACAAAAAAGTGGAACCTTACATTTTGATTGAGCGAAAAAGTAAAAAACAAAGAAAAAAAAAAAACACGACGAAACGACAAGTCTATGTTATTTTATTATTATTTTACAAACCCTAGTATCACGAATCTTATACAAAATTTATTTTCCGTCTACACTCATAACTAGGAAACGAAAATGGAAATATAAAAATGTAACAAGAAATTACTCGCCTCTGTTTCAGCCCGGATCGAGGAAGAAAAATCGGCATCTAACGCCCAGATGCTCTGGGGTGCTTGTCAAGCCCTCGCGAGAGCTGTAAAAGTCGCACCTCCGGGTGTCAAAGCTGAAGATGCCGTCAGGCCTTTGGAGGCAGAAATCAAAGCGGTTTCAAAAGCAGCCAGTGAGTTGATATTCTTCGTATAGAATTTATCTCAGCTATCTAAGCGTCAAGGGGAACATGACGCAGATTCTTACCTTCGAATTTATCAGAAAAAAATGAACGAATGAAGATCAAAATCAAAACATACACTCAAAATTATGTTTCGTTTATTATTATTATTATTATTATTATTATTAGTATTATCTATTTATTTTTTAATTTTTTTTTCTCAACGAAATTTATCAAAATCTTTTTGCCATCGTGAGCAACAGGAATTTTAATCGTATACATTTTCAAGTTCCAGATATAGGTATGTAAATATGTCATTGGAGAACGATCGAAATAATATTCGGTAACAAAAAAGTTGAGTCTGTTCTAAAATTGCGATCATGTTGTCATAAGAAAAAAAAAAAGAAAAAAGAAAAAAAAAATCGAATTGGATTAAAAAAAAAAGTTTCGATTTGGCACGGAATTCCCTGTACTTAACAAAATTTCGGACAATATATATCATTCCCTAACCGTTTTTGCAAAGTTAACATCTTCGTCGTGTCATTATCTATCTACTATTCCTGAAGGCGGATAATTTTCGTGATTGAACTTCCCTTTGTTAATTTTCATTTTCTCCCCAATTTTTCGGGGAATGGTGTTTATTTTTCAGCTGGTTCAGATCCGTTGGTGAAAGCGGTGATAAACGGCATACCCGAGATAGCATCTAAGAGAGGAGTTTTCCCGGAGGATGCACTCAGGGAAAGGTTTCTCAAGGTGATTGTCCTTCTTATTCTCCTTCTTCAACCTCATGTTATTATACTTACTTACTTACTGATTCGTGTGTAGGATATACTTACCGGATTTAACTGCTCACATGTTATACTCTTGCTTTTACTGTCTCGGATTTCGCAAGCGAAGGCGAATACCTTATACCGTTTTGTAACGTTTAAGGTTCGTTCAGGTGTACAGTCTAGTTACAAAATTTACGAGTCAAAAGAACAAAAGAAAAAAGAAAAATGGTTAATCAAGGTTTAAAGACACGGACAAACGAACTAATTGAGTTATTGTTATAACATTACCTAACATTTCTTCGATATGAGGAAGGACGAAATTAGATCTTACAGCCGATCTATATAATTTACTTAGTAAGATAATTTCGAGTGGCTATTCAGGTAGAGAACAATTAACAAACGATGTTGAACGAGTTTAAAACGATTGCAGACGGTTTCAAACCGATTTCAAGGAGTCTAAAACATTTTAAAAACTGTTTCAAACCAACTTCGAGGAGCTTCAAACGATTACAAAGTGGTTTCAAGTGATTTTAAACGGTCTCAAAATGATTCTCATCGATTTCTAACCAATTTCAATGAGTTTTAAACGGAGTAGAAGTGGTTTCAAGTAATTTCAAACAGTTTCAATCGATTTTGACAAGTTTCAAACGATTTGAAAGTAGTTTGAAATGATTTCAAACGTGCTGAAAATGATTCGAATCGGCTTCTAACCAATTTCAATGAGTTTCAAACGATATGAAATTGATTTCATGTAATTTGAAATGGTTTCAAACTAATTTCGATGAATTTAAATTAATTTCAAAGTACTTTTGCGTGTTTTAAACAGTTTTTAAATTGTATAACGTTTAAAATTAATTTTAACAAGTCACGAACGATTTCAAACGGCTTCAAAATTGTTAAAACTGTTTTCAGAGTTATTTCAAACAAATATTAATAAACTCATACGATTTCGGAGTCATTGGAATGAAAATTTGTTTGCGATTTTAAGGAGTGAATAGACCCTCGGATAATTCATTCCTTCCTACAAAAAAGTACGAAGATCTCCATATCTTTTTGCGTAAAAAAATATATATTTTTTACAGCTTTTTAAGTATTTTTTTGTGCTTAACGTCTTCCGAGACTTCTTTGTCCGGACTGTACACCAGGTATGTTTTTAAAGTGCTTCATCGTGGTTTCGCTGAGAACAGAGAGCAAAAGAGAGACCCTTCGTATTTGCTGTTTTCCACGTTTCGTCGTCTCTGATTCTACAACTAAATCCTCTTTGATTCAGTTCGTTTTCTTATACGCATCTTTTGCGCATTTTCATAGAATAAAACCAGTCTCAAAAAGGAGGAAAATCTCGAGTGTGGAAACGAAGACGATTAGAAAACTTTAAATAACAATCATAACAGTGAGAGAAGAAAAAAGGTTTATCACAAATAATAATATCTTGACGATTTGGTTCTCAGGTAGAAAACATGGCGAGGAGGTTAGCGCTTGTGCCAGAAAACGGTGCTTCCTTACCAATTTATCTCCTCAGCTACCTGCAAAGCTTTCTTCTCGTCAAGGCGGCCAGTCCAATACCAAAGTCAGAGCTTGACGACCAGCCGATTGATCCTTCAGAATTGAGCACTTACGACGTTTTGCAGCGGGCTAGGTAAGTCTCATGAAATTATTGAAAATCTGTTGTCTTTTTTGTGTCGATATCACAAGCACTTAGATTCTAATATTTATTTTCCATATTCTATTGCTATCAATTGATTTTCTGCCAACGAATTTTCGCGATAACACTTCCCTGTGTTATCCAGAATAATCTGAAACTATATATAACACATTAGGAAATGGTAGAAACAGCGAAGAAATGAGAAATAAATCGAGGTAAATAGGGGTGGGGGGGGGGGGGGGGGGGGGGGGGGGGGCAGACAAAAAAGGTGTCATTAAAAAATCTTCAAAGAATCCCTCTCGGCTACCATGCAGGCCCTTTTTTCACGATCTCAGGTTCCTCTCCACCTTCCAACCGAGAAAAAGAAAACCGGAAGAATCCCTTTGGGAAATATGAACACATACCGGCGGGGTAGCGGTGTAATCTCTACCCTTAGTCCCTCTCTCTTTCTCTCTCTCTCTCTCTCTCTCTCTCTCTCTCTCTCTCTCTGTGTTTCTGGAATGAAATATCCAAAATACTTTGCGGTAACTGTAATCAAACAACGTTTTCACCGCAAGGCGTGCAGGAACTTTTCCACATGATATTCAGATGCAAAACATTTGCCTTTGCGCACTTGTGTTGGTATATCTATACCTGTAATACACGTATACAACGGGTGTTCCGTTTCAAATTGTTACAGTATCAATACTTGACTTCGGAGTTTCTAAATTCAAGAGTTGTTTGATTTCAGTTGATTTGCTCTGCAGGTGAATTTGGAATTGGTTTTTATTATGTTCTAAGTTTAGTTCTGTGCTGTTAGTTGTCTTAAAACGATTCTTTACTGTCCGATGTCTAATTATCTTTTGTATTTTTCGATTTTGAATTACGATCTCTTTTCTGTCTTTCGAGATTTCTGGAAAGACGGAAGTGGGAGTTTGAAAATTAGATATTCATTGAGGAGCTGGGTTCTTTGGTAAGTCAGCACAAGACTGTTGGTCTATGAGCGCCAATCGGTAAGTGCGTGACAGGACGTCTTGTCTAGTCGCGTTTCTAGGAATAGACGCTGTTGCAAAATGCTTATGAATTTCCTGTTTCACGATTTTTGCGTTTTCGTTTGCAGGTATCCCTTATTTGTCTGATTGTGTTTAAAATCTGATCTTGCAAGAATTTGTTATTACGAATCTGAGATTAAGCATCCTGTGCTCAGGGTAATGTTAATGCGGAAAAATATATATATATATATATATATTTTTTACGTCTGTAACACCGCTGCAATTGTGAAATTTTTTGAGGAAAAACTTAAAGAATGAAAACCAATTTTTTTCACCCTCAAGCAAAACTTTTGAGCAGCTTTTAACGAGACGAATTCGGTCGATTTTGAATTTTTTTTCCCCACGATTTCTCGTCGACATGTAGCGTTTTGAATTTCATCGTTTCGTTTGAAAATGAAATAGATCCAAAGAAAATGAACAGTCGTCGGTAAAATTGGATACCTTGTATATACGGGAAAATACGGAGCTTCGTGAAAGCTGAGTAACAACCACTGTCTTCTCTCTCTAAGCCATTCGTTCTCGAAAGTCCAAGTTGCAAAAAGTTTCGAGTCGATTTCACGGCGAACGTCTCGTTTCTTAGGTTCATTTAAATTTAATTGTTGTCATTTTAGCGGGAGAAAATTGGATAATCAATCTTTAGTTGTAACATATCAATCGTATTAGAATTACGCGTAGCTGTTCGCTGTCGATGAGCAGGTTTGATGTCAGTGAATCATAAAGTCTGTAGAATAAATCAAATATCATCTGGTATAACGATTCGTTGAATTTTCTCTTTTATCACTATTTTTAAAGACGCAAGATGTATAGAAAATCATAATTTTGGTTCTGGAGAATCTGGAAAAGTCGGGGAATTTTTCACAATTCGAAATTACTGGCAACACTGCTAATGTATCTGAATATATTTGCTCCTGTAACTTGATACTACGTTTATTCTATTCGAGTGAATTTGCACAGGTTTTATGAATTCTACTATTTTGATGAATACGTTGGGAGAAAAAAAAAAAGAAATTATTCTTCTACTTTTCAATAACGCCGAATTTTTGATTGGATAATTTATTGTTTTTTCCTCGATTTCTTTCATTTTGATTTTATAATGTGTGAAAAATGAGAATATTATTATATGTATAACGATTTTCGAGAATTTAAAGGTTGTGAAATTCAGTTTTTAAGAAACCGGTTTTTTTTTTTACATCTATTTACCTGAGTTGTATGTGAATTTCGAAAAGTCTAACCTAACCGAATATAACGTGATTCAGAATTAAAAAAAAAAAGAAAAAAAACATTCCACTGAAAAAGAAAATTTTTCAAAATCGTCGAACAAAATATTGACTTTGCGATTAGTAGAGAAAAGAGCGAAGAACCATGGCTGAAATAACGGAGTCGTTTCATCATAGAATATTTTGAAAATAACTGTAAATTTTACTATTCATTGTTATTTTTTTTTTATTTTTTTATTCTTGCCGATTTTTCGACAACGTTAATACAACGTAGTTTGATTTTGAATTTGGAAACGACATTACATTAGATTGTACATACATACGTATTGGTATCATGAAACTCAACGAATATTTCACGTATTATAGTCTGCACAGGACGCCTTTTCCAGCAGCTTTTGCGTTCCGCCTCTGGCGAGGCAATTTGCTATTCTCCTTTACACGCTTTTCTGTAATTTTCGCGCGTACGCGTAGACTCACAATCAGTGTTTGCCAACATATACGCGGAACATTCCATGCCAAATTAACCAATTTCGACCCTCATTATTTTTAATTTTGAAGTAACTTTTTAGGCGATAACAGTATTCGTGAAACCCCAAATTATAAAAAAAAAAAAAAAAAAAAATTCACGCCACCATTCTTGAGTCACAAATTTTCTCACTTGCCACAATAGATGTTCCGCCTTGAATAGAATTTCTCGCAAAATTGTAAAAAATTTCATATCTTGTTGCGATTATTTTAAACATTGGCCCTATAACACAACAATTTCATTCTACCCCTTTTTTTTTTCAAAGTACTTTGAAGTTTTGATTTAACGAAAATCAATATTTACATTGAAAAAAAAAAAAAAAATAAAATAAATAAATAACAACAGACCTTGTGATAGATCAATATATGTTTCAACAAAATAATAAATAGTGAGGCGCGAAATTTGTTGATTTGACACGGAATGCCCGTTATGTTGAGTGTATATCTACCATCGTGTACCTTATATAGGTGTTCAGAATTGGTGAAACGATCCTGCAGGCGCGTCGGACGTAATCATTTATTATTAAAATTAATTATTGAGCTCACCTTACGACGAAATGGGGAAAATTCCGACTTGGATAACGCTCTGCAACCCCTGTGTACATACTTATACTTCTATGTGCTTTTGGTCGTTATCCGTTTTCACCTGTGTATATATATATATATATATGCAATATATGTGTATATATACATATATGATATGTACTCGCTCGCCTGCGAGAACCGCGCGAATTTTCATCCTAAGTACAGGTGAAATGTTCAAATACACTAACATATTTAACTTAGTATAAATCACACGGTATTCTTAATAATTTGTTTGTACAGATATTATTATCCGATATCGAAATATACTATATATAATAAAAATGGTAAAAACGTAGAGAATTTAAATTCGAAAGGGTTTAGAAATTGTTTGTAGACTTTTTTCTGATAGCATGGTAAACAAAAAAAAGATCAAATTTTCAAAAAAATCCAAAGTATACAAAGACTATTTAAAATTTCAAACTTAAAAATCTTAAAACAAAAAGACTGAATATTTTTGTTGTATTATTTTTTGCAAAAGGCTAAAAACAAAGATTAAAAAAAAAAAATGCTTTAATTTTGATCATCATTAAGACTGTTGTATGAACAAAAAACCAAAAAAGATCAATTTTTTTTAGGGGGTACTAAAAAATATCAAAAAATTGGGGAAATAAAAAATTAAAATTTTTCAAACTGTACGATTTGACGTGGAATACCCCATATATATTAGGATGGCTTAAGAAAAAAAGTTTTTTTTTCCGCTCTGTGAGCGCTCTAGCTCAAGGTCTAACAGGTCGCTCTTTCAATTTTTATGTTCTATTCATTTAACTTGGGAAAGTTTCACTTTTACCTGAGAGTTGAAATATTCGTAAACTATTCAAGATTTTTTTTTATTTCATGCATAGGTCCTTGAAGCTGATTCTTCGAGCTTTCCAAACCTTTGTAACAAAGCATAGTCATCAATATTAGAATACTATCGACTTTCTCTTTTTCGGTGAAAGTTTGTAGTTTTCAGATGACTCTAATTTGTCTTGTAACGATGATAACTGTGCTTTGCTGCAGTGGCTCGGAAAGCTTAAAGAATCAGCTTCGAGGATCTGAAATGAATTTGAAAGAATAAAAAGTAATCATTTAATGAACCACCTTTTAGAATTGAACTAGAAAGCTGATCTTTTGGGTAGTTTTTTTTTCTATAAAACACTTGAATTTTACTCGACAAAATTTTTCTACATTCAGACATTTCACTTTAATTCTTTCGTGTCGATTGAATTATTTTCTCAATTTATAATCAATTTAATTCCCACGAGTTTGAATTGTTTTTTGTTTTCATTGGTGCAATAGATTGTAATTTAGGCTGACATCTGTATTAAATTAAAATATTATAAATACAGGTAAATAATCATCTATTTTTCAAATTATTCATCAAAATTTTTCTATCCAATAACCGTGAAAATTATTTAAAGAGCTAGAATGACGAATAAACTTGTATTGTACATACGCTACGTGTGAATTTATTTTCGCTCGATGTGGGTATTATACAGGTGTGCAATTTCATTCTTCAACATTGCGATATTGATCCTGTATCGCCGATCGCAATATACATGACAATAAGTAGGTACACCCCAAGTCGTGAATATTTTTCAAAGCAATTTATGCGGCAGCTTTATCAAATCCAGAGATCAGAAGGTGATTTTTTTTCTTCCTCTTCATCTTTCTTTGTGCAATCCGAATGTTATTGCAATATTTATGTATTTATATATGTATACGTTTTATAATACTGAAAATTTTATAATCTGTCGGCTTTCAGATATATTGCGAGAAATTGCAACAAAAATTTTTCTACTCAATTTATTTTTCGCGCGCGGGTTCATCGATAAAATATTATTAAATTACGAATTCTTATCTGTTTATATGTAAATAATAATCGTCATGTCGAACTATCAACGTGTTTTATAGTAACGCTGTATCATTTATCAGATTTTTTTTTTCGATTATTTGTAAAACAGTGATTATGTTGCAGATGGAAGATGATAAAAGTATTGAAAACAAAAAGAAAGAACAACAACCGATAGTATTCATCTCAAAATCTGCAAAAGCCTTTTTTCTCTCTTCTCAGATTTTGTTTTTAACAGAATAATTGAAATTCTTGAACTTTTGAATGTCAAACATTTTTTTTTTTTTTTAATTCTTTTATTCCTGTTTGATTTGCGGAGAATAAAGCTTCAGAATTAAAAAACTTGGGGAAATGTCAAATTCAATCAATAAACCGTAGATTTTTGTCTTCTTTTATAATTTATTTAACCCTATTTATAATTTTGGTTAAATATATCGTTCGAAAATAGATTATCCAATTTTTTGGTAACCACAAATATAAAAATTTCTGCCGTTGTTTGTGAGTCGAAACAAAACGTATGCAGAGAGAGATATACGTATATACATGTAATATGTAGCAGCTGCAAGCTCAATGAAGCGCAAATAGTTTGAGCATCGAAAGCTTCGCGACCTGACGACCCGCTCTGCAGTTCTAACCGCAGTTCTCGTTGCTGGGTTGTTCTTGTTACAGTTCTTGTTCTTGTTTCGAAAACTACATTAACTCGAGGAGCTAGTTTATCGGGACTCCCATGGAACGGCATCGCATTGCGGTGAGAGAACGTCATAAGCTAAATTCAATGCTCAACTTGCTCGGTACACGGTTTCACCTGAAACCCCGTAGCGTTCGAGTCTAATGAGAAAAAATTTCCTGCGTAAGAAATTGTCATTTGTGAAGGAGATTTAAAGATAAAGAGAAGGCTGGAAGTATCCGGAAAACAGTTTTTTCTTTGCTGCATAGCAAAGAATTTTTTGAAAAAAAAAAAAAAAAAAAAAAAAGAGTAGCACGTATAACCTTTTTTCATTTTTCCTCTTTAATTTAGAATTCTAGTCTTTGTCCGAAAAGTTTATTTCAAATGTTGATAAGCATATCTGGTACAGTAACATGAAGTAATTATAGCATTTTGCACATTAACTGTAGATTATTACCGAACCGCAGTCGGATTAAGGTTCATTTTTCTTTGGTAATTTCCGTAACTTCTTGATTGTCTCTTCTCTCGTATGATTACGTAATGTGTAAAAATCTAGCTATAACAGTGACAGAATAAAATAATTAAATGAACTAAACAAAAAAAAAAAAAATTGAAGAATTCTTAAATTTTCGACACGCGATTTACACAAATTGTATTAATTAATTATTATCAGTGATTTTTTATAAATTGAAAATGCGATGAACAGAACTGAGTACCTATAACGAATTCATTTCTGCATACATCGGAACGATAGAAATTGAATTCCAGAATTTTCAGGGAACTAAAGCGGAATCCGAAGTCAAATATTTTATAACCACGAACCGCCGTGTCGAGCGAAACATAAAAATGGTAGTTATATTTTTATTTCATTTCCCCTATAGGTACATACATAGGTATTCATCCTTATTTTTCTTTCTCTCTTTCTTATCGCTATAGTTTCAATTTATACGCAAGGAAGCGATTTTGTCGATTCAACTTATTTCCCTTCTTCTTGTTTTTATACTGGCCTCCTCCTTTTTTTTTTTTTTTTTTTCTTCTCATCTTGCGTACGATGAATTTCTTCCAGCAGAGCCACGAGGCAAACCGCAGAAGGTGAAAATGTTTTTCCATATAAAGGGCGATATAAATTATATAAGGGATGGGAGTTTAAAGTCATATTATATGGTAATGCTGCGAGCAGGGGAAGAAAAACCAGCAATACAAAAAAAAAAAAAAAAAAAAAAAAAAAAAAATAAGAAACTTCAGAAACACGGTCACGTCACGCGGTTTTGAAACAGGATTTTATTCAAAGGAAAACAGGTAAAAATGAAGGCTTTTTAGACGTGTGTACGTGCGTGTGTGTATGTGTATGTACGTATGTGTGTATGTGTGTGCAGTTTTTCTTTACGCGCGCGAGCGCGTGTGTGCATGTGCGACGTATAAACTCTTGCGTAAGGTACAAAAAACACCTTGCGGCATAAGTTGAAGAGGATGAAATGGGGTTGGGGGATTAATTGCCCGGTGCAAATTACCGTCCTCGGTGTACATGTTGTATATAATGTAAAAGGGTTATGTGCGTATTATATACCTGTATATATATATATATATGTGTGTATATGGTGTAAAAAGAGGCAAAGGGACGAGGGTTGAGGGGAAAGGAAAGCCGCGATTAAAAAAGCTCCGCTCTCGTTATCCCATTGAACATGATTTTCGCGATCTCGGATAAAAGGATTTTTAACCCGCAAAACGTTAAATAAACGTTGCGCGTTACACGCGCCGGTGTAAAATAGAATCGCATCAGGAACCCTTTGCAAGGGATTCCTTTTTGTATATATATTATATACACTACTTACCTACCTTATATACCGAACCGCGTGAAAAATTTAAAAACCCTCCGGGAATCTCAGAAATTCTCTCATTTTCTTTCTCTAACTTTTCCGATGTTCTCTTTTTGTCCCCCCCCCCCCCCCCTCCCCTCCATCTCACCCTTCCACCCATATTTTTTTACACGCTTTTCATTACACACCCAATGAGAATAGAAAACTCTGAGCAATATCACGCGATGAATTTTATCTTGAGATTATCCATGAATTCCATACTATAATGTTATAGTATTTTTGTATTTGTGTGAGAAAAAAAAAAAAAAAAACACGCGAAACTTATTTGAAATAATTTTGTTATTCGATCGAGTCATGAAATTCAATTTCGTATATGATTGTATGATTATGTGATTTACTAATTTGAATCATAATGTTATGTAATCTTTAAAAACTCAACATAATCCATGACTGTAGAATCTAACCTAAAAGTACAAAACTCGACGCTCGTGTTATGTTGTGTAAGGAATCTAACCTAAAAAAATACAAAATTCAACGCTTATTTTATGTTATCTAAGAAATCTAACCTAAAAATACAAAATTCGACGGTCATGGGTTATGTTACGTTTACATAGATTAACCCAGTTTCGCGGTCAGCCGGCGATGGCGCTGCGGGCTGATTCCGCTATGCCTACCAACGTAACCGACTCGTCGAAAAAATTAACCGTCTCGAGAATCGTTGCGGACAAGTGTACCTAGATTACATTCGTATAATAAATGTACGGAACGTCCCTGGTTTTTTATGTTTCAGATACTGGCTCGACCGCGGTGACTTCAAGATGACACTGCGGTACATGAATCTTCTGAAAGGCGCGCCAAGGTCTGTGGCAAATGACTGGATAAACGAGGCTACGATTCTTCTCGAAACACAGCAAGCGGTCGACACTTTGATAGCTCACGCAGGTGCCGCTGGTCTCGTTTTCTTCGGTGGTGGAGATTCGCCGAAGGTACGGAAAATTATACGAACGAATTTCTTTTCCAACGAATAACGCACCTCGTCACGGTGTTGCTACACAAAAACGCTTCACAGTTTTTCAAATTAACTGATTTTTACATATTCAATTCTCGGTTTGATTAAGGCCCCGGAATGTGGGAAAATTGTTCCCAACAGTTTTTTTTTTTTCGTTTTTTTTTTTCTTTGACGCCCTGTTTTTTATTAGATAGAAATTTTGTGGTATTTTCGGTATAATAATAGAACAGAATGAAAATCTTGCAAAAATCTATGAAGATTATCTTGTTGGTTATTTTTTCGTTTTTGTTAAACTGGAAATATCTTGAAAGTTTGAAAATTGATGGTTTTTATCTCAGCTTCTCATTCAAGTTTCGAAATGTTTCCGTGAATTAAGTCATAAAATCAACTCTCAATTCATACAAATTTATTTATTTATTTATACAATTTTTCTCGATATCGATAGAGCAAATCATTATAATTACTTCTGATTATGTCAACTATCGAAATACTTCCCCTCTTTCCAAATTCATTCATGTTCTGTTTTTTTTTCTTCTTCTTCTTCTTTCTTATCATCGATTGAAATTGAATCGTTTAAAAAATTGCGTAAAATTCTAACTTGGAAAAAAAAAAAAAAAAAGAAATTAACACATTTATATTTGAGGCGAGAATTTACAGCCGCATTTATTAACTTTCACAACATTTGATCTGAAACTTAAAAATATTTGGCGACATTTGATGCCCGGTCTGTTCATTTTTCATCTCTTTTCTCTCTCTCTCTCTCTTTCTCTTTTGTGCTGTTTTTGCGCTTCTTGTTTCTTGTTGACCCGACATTCCTTGCACGTCCCGACGTCTTACGTTTCCCGACACGTCGCATCCTGGCGGTATCAGCTGCACCCTATACGTCGCATCGCCATGGGGATATGGACGAAAGGGCTGAGTGCCTGACTGCCACCTGCGTTCCGTGTCAGCATTGCGAAAATAATGTCCGGCACACACGACCCTCGTCCTTCTTCTTCTTCTTCTTCTTCTTCTTCTTCTTCTTCTTCGCCCCTCGCTTCTCCTTCGTCTATAATTTACGATGCCCATCCAATCGTCAAATTTGTATTTGTCTCTATCCTTGCACGATGCTTAGACCACATTTTGTCTTTGAACGTCTAAAATTTCCGAATATGAAATCCATTTTAAGATAGCTCTTCAGGAACCACCAAAAAATATGTTTTCTCGAATTTATCATAGTGAGATCTTTAGATACTGGCAAAAAATGAATACATCAATTGATATCCTATTTTCATTCACTGAAAATTTCTGGATTCATTTCTGGAAAATGGCTACTTCGTCATAATGAATAATTTAATATAAATATTCTCATCCCCTCATCTCAGAGTGTTGACAAAAACGTGTTTTTGGTAGTTCCTGAGAATTGTCTACCTCGAAATGGATTTAATATTTGAAAATATCGAAACATTTTTACACGGAAAACACATCGAGTCAATTTTTTCTTTGCCGACCACAGGAACTGCTTGGAATTCGATTACTCAAAGGCTATGCTATGAAATATCCAAATTACAACCGTTTCGAAAGTTTTACTTTGCCCATTATACGTCATACGATGCGTGCATATTTTTTGTACCTTCTGTTACAGGATAAGTCAGCAGCCGGTAAGAAGTAACTAGAATGAAATGGTAACGTATATTATACATTGAAAATAAAGAGCTGCCGAAACTTTAATAACGGATACATAAGAGAGGGAATGAAAAAAGCTCAAGCTAGCCAACCAGTCGTCAGCCTGCCTTAATATTCACACGATGTTTTGTACAGTGTGTGTATTTTTTTTTTCCTTCCTTTTCTTCCTCCACATTCGATTTTTTTTAGTAAATTAATATTAATTAAAATAGAAAAGAGCGACGAGAGGAGAAAAAAAAAAAAAAAAAAAAGTTGAATTAAATAGAGAAAATTAAGTGATTCGTGTAAAATTTTATTTGCAAACTTGTTGTCGTAGTAATAATTGAAAAATAAAAAGTAAAAACAAAAAGAATGATTTGAAAACAAATAAAATAAAACTAAGCGTTTGTCGAGACGCGGCAGTGCGAAAACCGATGATAGATCATTACAGAAGTGACATAGAATTATGGACTTTAATTCCGTAAATTTGTGGAAGAAAAAGTTTAATGGTATAAACGCGAGTGAAGAGATACAAAAAATGATCATTCAATCAACGCGGAACGATGAATTATATGCAATAATACAGAAGATAACGAAAAATTATCCCGTCGTAGCGACAAATGACATTTTTGAAGATTTCTATTTCATTGTAGTAAGTATATAAACGATATAAACAATACGCAAGGAATTATCATGATATTAATTAGGGACTTTTAAAGAAATTCTCTCGTCGTATATTAACAATTGTATATAGGCGACAAAATAGAAAAAAAAGAAACTGAAGAAATGAAAAAAAAAAACCAAACAAACAAACTAAAAATCAATAAGTCATTAGAGCGATTGTTCTTTTCGATTTCGAGTCATTTGTCCTTATGTTATTATAGGCATACACGTTTGTATATATATGGAACAAATGATGGATAAAACTGCTTTATTCAATCTCGTCGAATGAATAATAAATATCCTTAATACCGTCTTATTTAATAATATCAATTATCGATCAGAGTGTATACGTACCGGGAATATTAAATGAGAATAGCGAAAAAAAAAACGGGATTTTTTTCTACTGGAAATAAACCGAGAAAAGTGGGGAAGTTTCTGGTATCTTAGAATAATAAGATGAATTTTACCCATTTAGTGCATATAGTTCATATTTTTTTGGGAATATTTTTTCTCCATTCTGCCTGGGTTTACATTTTTTAATAATATCGCGTATCCAATGGTTTATATATGCAGCAAAATGGTGAATTTTGTGGTAAAAGGGTGTATAATTTTTCCTTTTCCCGGCATTCGCTATAAAAGCACTCAAACCCCATATCTATACGTTAAAGCTTAGTGGTGGATACGCGCCTGTAGCACCGATATATATTTTATTCATCACATTTGTTAGTGATACAAGGTCGCATCCACCATTTCTGTGTTTTTTTTTTCTCGAAAGACGCAAAAACTTTGAAAACATAAAGATTTGTCAATTTCGGAAATAGTTTATTAAAATTTTATATTTTGTCAAAAAAATAATATCGGACGTAACGATATAACGTTGCAACCGCCATCTTCTTCTTTTTTTTTGTTATCGCAAATGCTTTAAAACTTTTGATACGTGAACATTTATAGACCTCGGTAAGAATGTTAAAAATTTTTTGTTTTTTCAAAAAATAATATCTGACGTATGCATTTTTTTGTTTCAACGTTTTTTTTTTTTAATGTATTCTTATGTTTTTCGCGTAAATACAAAGGAGAAAAAATACGCCTTTTTACCTTTACGTGTGGTAAAAGGTCGTATAATGGCGCATACATTGATGTAACATTAGACACGCGATGTACTTCATGCCGAATAAAACTTCTAATATATTTTAGGTATTCAAATTATTAATGTCTCCTGAAATCCTTTAAATGGATTTTATTGATATTGATTAAATTCATCCCAATTATTAATATATTATAATACCAAATCCAACGGAGAAAGTGGAGATAAAAAAAAAAAAAAAAAGAAAAACAACGGACAGAGAATTACCATTTTTGTTTACTTTGTTTTTTTAGCGCTTCTCTGTCGTGTGCAAATAGTGTTGGGAATTCCTATAAATCGGTAAGTAAAATATATATATTTGTATATGTTTATGTTTATGTATAAAGAAATATAGATAATCTTTTGATTGACGATGCATTACATGACTGTAGCAGCAAAAGTTTTTAAAATACGTTTATCATAAGAAATGACAACGCGAAGCCCCTTGTGTATTATTATAATATGTTTTTATGTATTTATAGTATTATACACGATAAATGTTTGCAAAACAGAAAGAAATGAAAATTAATCAGTTAGATTTGTGTATATGTTCGAAAAACTGCGAATCAGACGACGATGAATATTTCGGCACACGGTTGGAACAATAAGAATTTTTATGTAAAACACATTGAACAATATTTTTCAACAGGTGTCTAACTGAGCTTTTTTATTGTAATTTTAACACAATAAGCAAGCTGACGGGTGGGAGTCCTGAAAAAATCAAAAAGTTGACTGGTCGAAAATCCCTAAAGTTTCTTTTAATCGAAAAAGTATTACCAGAATAGTCTGCAGTACGAATGAACAAAGCAAAGAATGTGAAGATACAGAAAAATCAAAGTTTCGAAATAAAAAAAATTTCGAGCGGCTATTACTTCGAACAGCCAAATAATAAAAAAAAAAAACTATTTATTGAAAATCAAAATTGAGAAGGAGCAAAATTTCGATACGCAAAATGCAGAAGGATTAAAATCCCCAAACGACGAAATACCGAATCTCCTGAAAATTCAGAATTTGTAAAATTCGTCAATACGATGCTAATTTTATCAAAATTATTTCATTGTATTAGACAACCGTCTGTGTCATCTAAAAAAAAAAAAAAAAAGAAGAAATGATGACATTGGAAAAAGTAAACGTGTTTCTCACTTCCTGCAACCTTTTGGTATTTTGGCCGTACTGTCTCAGTGGGTTTCGGGATTTTTTCTCTTCGACTCTTTCGTTACACTGATGAATTCGGATTCGTTAATTTTCGAAAAAGTCACGAGCATGACATTTGAAAAGTCGACTTTTTGACTGTTCGGTGTTAAGACAACTTTTCGTATGGATGGTATTTTTACATTTATAACTGTCAGTTATTTGACTTTTGAGATTCGCTCCTGACGACTTTTTGGTCTTTCGCATTTTTGCATGGTTTTCTATTACCATCGTTGTTGGTCAAGTATTATTGCTGCCGCCGTTTTTAATGAAACGTGAAACTGCCTTAATTCCTCGTCTAATATCCTTCGCGATGGTGGTCTTAACCGCAGTTCTCAATTTGCATTCATAACTGCAGGGGGAAAGCGCGATGTGCAATGTAGAACTGTGATTGGCATCGGCGGGCTGCAGTGCCGAGCGACAATGAGTTTATCGCGCCTAAAACACCCTCGGGTGTGTGTAACAGGAGGCGTGTAGGTACGAGGTTCGAAGGTGGTTAGGTTTGTATACGTGTTTACCGGGCGACTCGAATTATTATTCATGCAGTCCTGGCTGCTTTGAATTTCAAACCCCGTCGACTCGTCCACGTAATTTGGATCCCATGCATGCATGTACGTGTGTTTATGTCCCTACCGCGAGTCTGATGGGTCTTTTTATTTGCAACGATGCACCGAAATTTTATTTTCAGTTATACACGCCTAAGCATATTGATATAATGTAATAATTTTGTTCATTTATTGCTGATCGAATGACTGAGATATACGGTGAAGTTCGTTTGATCCAAGTGTGCGATATTTAAAGATTTAAATTTTATTATTGGATTATTTTATAATTTTATTATCTGGATTTTATTCCAGATTTAAATGTACAGCTATTATATAGATTTGAGATGATTTATTGTTTTGTATACGGCGCTAAATAAAACCTTGATTTTTTTGTTGCTTTTTTAATTGAGAGATCACTACACGAGAGGAAGGAAAGTTATCATCGATAAATCGTATTTTTGAACTTCGTAATATTATGTAAGTATTAGTTGAGATGGTTTTCTTTTCAGGAATGTCTATTGTCCGTTAAATGGAGGAATTAGTAACGAGACCATGCTGTGGGAAAGAAAATTATTACTATCAATTTTTCGTGAAAATGTAATTATTTCTTACAGGCGAAAGTAAAGAAGCAGAGGATGAAAAAAGATTTAAAAATCAGATTTTTAAATCGCCTGAAAAATCTTTGACATTTTTGAAATCATATGAAATCCCTGAGATCTCTTGAAATTTTTTTAATTCTTATGACATTTTATGAAGTATACTGTGAAATCGTCAACACACGATATCGGATTATTTCTTTAATCATATGAAATCCTTTAGAATCCTGTTAAGCTCGTTAAAATCTTACGGCTTCGTCTGAAATGTTGGGCGATCCCACGAAATTTGTTCAAACGAAATGCTGTTAAATCATCTCAAATCGTTGGAATCCCTAAAATCTTGTGTAATCTCTGAAAAGTCTTCTAAGTTGTTTAAAATCGCGTAAAAGATTTTGGATTTATTTCGAATCTGATGTCTTTGAAGTATTTTGGAATCTTATGAAAAATCGTAAAATTTGGTGGAAACTTGTGAAATAGAAATTGTTCACATGTAAAGTGAAAAGCATTCAGAAATATTAAGAATCCATTTTGCTACTTTCTTCGACAATGGATGCCAAAGTAAATTAAACACGATTCATTTTTTTTTTTTTTTTTGTCAAATCATTGAGCGTTTACTTGAAATCCTTTACGCAGAATTCGAAAATATAACTATTCTACTATTGGATTTTGATGGAGAAATGAGAGTTTCTGTAGCGTTTAATCTTTACCATATTCAACCCCCGTAAAAGAGCAGGTATTTTCCTGAAACTTGAGGAACCAATAGCGTTGAATTCGATGGAGGAAATTAATAAATCAAGTATGTAAACATCGTTTTTATTTCTTGCATTAGAACCATTACACTTGAACAAGTGTGGACATATTTATTCTATGCTTTGTAAAGCGAGTTTTTGAAAATTTAATGTGTTTTAGAAATATATAGATCGAACGTGAAATTAATTTTTTCTATACGAAAATTATGACACATATCAACAAATCCCAGTTTATGACTGTGTATTATGTGTTACAATAATAAAAAAAATTTAATGTGTCATATATTTATCAAACAATTCCTCTTGATTTTTGATTTCTTGAGGATATAACAAGAATCTATAACTCAAGACGAACAAAAAAAAAAAAACAGGCTTACACTTTTCTCGACATTCCTTTTCACTTTTGAGTTACAAATTCATTCGAATAGTCACAATTATAAATTTTTAAAAATTTTATAATCGAAGAATCGAACGAGATAAAAATTTGGAAAAAAATGAAGAATAAAAAATAAAATTAATAACAATAATTAGCAAATAAAAAATTGGATCTTAAAATCTTGTCCGATTTCATGAAAAACAAGAGAAAAAAAAGTTTTACACTCTTAAGTTCTTGATCGAAAGTATTCCATGCTTTTTTATTAATCGTCAATGTTTTTCCTGGATCATCGATCGTTATTATACCTATATTTTTGGGACAATTAGATTAAATGCAATACGATGCCGTGTAAAGCTACATGTACCTACACAGGAAGTTGGAAAAGGTTCGGCAGTTAATACCACTTTGGACGTTTAAGTGGGGGAATTAAGTTGCAATTTGCCGTTCGTTGTCGAGGATTATACCTTAACTAGGTTTGGAACGAGCCCGAAGCATTCGGCTCGGGATGTCCGCAAAGCCTCGGCATTGGAGGCACCGAGTTCCGGGGCTTGAAGGGGGCTTGAAGGGGGCTTGAAGGGGGCTTGAAGGGGGCTGCTATGCCTGCTAATACGCGTATCTTACAATCAACCCCTTCCTTCGCCTCGGATCTACGTGGAAAAGCCTCGGAAACGGCGCTTTCCGACTTTCTGCAGGGACCAGGAATTCTCCGAGAACTTTTATCGAGGAATTGATGAGTTGTGTCGAGTTGGAAATAAATGCTTTCGTTGATTTCATTTCATTCGAATTATTTTATTCGTTGTTCTATGATGATTTTATGAGAAAAAAAAGAACTGAGATTATATCGATATTTCATTCCAAGGTAAAATGTCTAGTACATTCATTTTATTTCACTTCGAAATGGATTATTTTCGCTGAAAAAATTATTATTCGAAAGTTTTAATCGAAACAGATTTTATTTCGATTCTTATTTTTTTTATTTTTATTGCCAGTAGCAAATTTTGTATTTTTGATTTTTAATCAAAATTCATTAATCAACGATACCAATGTGATAAAGAAACAAATGTTTTCGATAAAATGATTTATCGCGGAGATAAATTCGGATGAATTTAATAAATTTTGTTGAACCGTTTGGTAAGGATTTGTAAATATTTAAAATAAATGTTTGACAAAATATGTAAATTCTCTTAAAATCCTAAATATCTCTCTCGTTTTTACAAAAGCAAATTTTATCGAACGAAACTATTTTTTCTCTTTTTACTTACGTGAATGGTATTAAAATTTTACGTCTAGAATCCAGACTCAAAATTCGTGTTGACGTGAAAAAGACAAAAGTAAACTTTATCAGCAATATATGAAGATTTTTGTTATTATTTGATTTATAGAATAAAAATTCATTTAAATATAAATTCAAAATAAAAAAAATTGTTTTTTTTTCTGTTGAGTGATCGCTAAATGTTATATCATGATAAATGGTCATAAATCGTCTACAAATCTAGAAAAAACATTTCTCTAATTTTTTTTTTATTATTTAATAATTCATTGTTTGAACAATTTGTTAATAGCTTTTGGGTAATACGAATGTTGGTAATTGTTGTTCATAGTATGCCAATTGTTGTTGAATTTTTTCAGATTTTTGTCGAATCACGGAATACTAAAATTCTGATCAAATACAATTTTCAGCTGAAACATGTGCAACATACATCCTTGAATAAAAGATAAAATACGGCCATAGGGTCACTGGGGGCATGTGAGCGTTTAGCGAGCGGAGCGCGATAACAAAAAATTATAATAATAAGCAAGCCTTGGTATTCTATATTGATAAAATCAAATTTCCTGAATTTTTCGCTATTAAAATCGATTTTTAACAACTTTGCGCACAGGTGGGATTATTTAAATTATTTTTTTCGTAATCCTGAGAAAATTTCTCACACAGAAACCGCTCCGAATGGGCAAGATCCCGGAAGTCGTAAAATTCCCTATTTTTCTAATTATAAAGAAAATCGAATTTCGGTAAAGACAGTAAAGACTCGATTTAGAAATCTGAAAAAATTAGAAGAATATTTTTTCTACATTTGGAGCCGATCCACGACCATCCAACATTGAAATTCCAAAAAAAGCCATTCAACAACCACCCTAATATAGGTATATATATATATATATATATACGGTGAAGAGCGTGCAATTGCAAGAGTCCGAGCCTTCGAGCTTTTGCGCTTGCAGATATGAAAGCCGTTAGCAGCGGCCGGTATATAACCGAGATATTAGCGCGTGTAATATGTTTTTCCTTGTTGATATATATATACATATATATATATAAAATTCACACACACGCACACCTATATACCTATATATACACATATTGGGGCGATTCCCAGAGTTCGCAGGGAAAGCACCGATCGAACATGTTGGGACTGTGATAACGAGCCTGATGCGTGTCGCCGACACGAACAATCTGCCCCTTCTCTGCTTCCCCTCTCCCTCTTCTTCTTTGTCTGTAGAATAATATATATATATAAGTAGTATATAGTCTATTCGATAAAACGACAATGAAGAGCAGCGCGCTCGACGATTTCCATCAAACTTCCATCTGGGTCAGAAAAGCAATAAAGCTTCGATCTTACTCTACTGCGCGGAGCGAATACCTTAACCTGAAATAAAATTCAATCTTGAATTCACCCACATGTCTGTACCACCGCAGTTTGTTCATTTCTTTCGACAAGTTTTATGCACGCTTCTCTAAATCAGGCGAGCATACATGCACACCCGGAAGAAAAATCTACACATATATCTCAATGCAAAACTATTAGAAATAAATTTTCTTCTTTGAAATAGAAAAATAGAAAGAGTGAAAAAAAAAAAAAAAAAAAAAAAATAGAAGAAATTTCATATAGAATGAAATGAATGTAAATTATTTAATAGGATTGTATTTAAATTGAATCTTTTTGTTTTTCATTCAATTAACTTTAGGAGAATATTTTTTCAGAGTATATGTGATCATTTAATTTTTATTTCACTTACGGAGATATCAAGTGATTTATAATTGTTTCTGAGTTTTTCTTTAGTTGGTTTAACTAGATCTCGGGAAAAAAATAAATCGATTTAATTACACACAAATTTTGTCTCTGTTTGATCTGATCTGAATACGTACTATTCGCAAGTATAAAGAAATCTGATTAGATCTCAATATATTTGTCTAATTAAACTATATCTATAAGTTATATATTCGGTTTAATCAGATTACGTACAAAAAAAAAAAAAAAAAAATTTGCATCAAATTAAATTCGTTCATTTTTAGGGTTCCGGACGTCAAAATGAAAAAAACCGAACTCTTATAGAATTACTTCGTTTTCCGTCCGTCCGTTCGTCCGTCGAGAACCCTTTTCTCAGAAACGGATAAAAATGTCGTTCCGAGCTTCTTTGATTTAAAATATGATTTGTAATTCCGTTGAATTTACGACCGACTTACAATTGCTTCAGCGAACGATCCACCAGTTTTCGGGTGTATAATTCTCCCTTTCAGAGATTTTCTTCCATTCGGATATTATCAATATGCTACAAAATATTTTCCAAATTTTTCTACACGACCGAAAAATACAAGTTTCAGACGATAGTCACGGATTCATCGATCGTCATCGTCATCATCGTAATATTCAGGACTATTTGCAGGGCAATTGAACTTCGTTGTACTAGAAAATAGGTATCGGAATATTACTCTCAAAATCTTCATATCGCCAGGTAAAAAAAAAAGGACCATCCCACTCGGAAAGTGATTTTCAGAAAAATAAAAAAGTCATTTATCGATTTTGTATTTTATACAAGAATCGTCTATGAGTTCATCGAAAGTAAAAATATTTATCCACACAATCCCCTTTTAATAGATATGATCTCTAATGTTGGATTCAGGTCAGAGAAGATAATTATTACAATCCGGTATGAATAGATCGATTATACGTAGTATACGTATATGTAAAGTGCATATATGTGGGTGTAAATGGCTGACATTATAAACACGCGAGAATGTGTCCCTTATCGATCGACGTGATCCCGCAGATTGTTATCCAGATAAGCACGACAAAAGCTTTGTGTTAGACCATGATGTACCTACAGTATTATATGTATATATCCTAAACTCGTTTGACGGAAATTGCTAAAGACAAATATTTACGCCGGTTTAACTCGCGGTTGGAAATCATTGGAAAATTTGCATTTCAATACAACGGTGTTTAACCTTTATCTTAATTAAAATCACTACCCCTCGGAAATTACACACGTGCGAAATTAAACACGCGTCGCGAGTGAAAGACGAATTGCTTCAAATTTTTTAATACGACAGGTACACGGAAAGCAATTTTTATTTTTCGTTACTCTGCTGTATTTAACTATTTTTATTTCTCATCGTAACCGGGAAATAAAGTTCCGAGTATCAATTTAAAATGAATTTTTTAGCTAGTTAACCAGAAAATCTAATATATGTTACTAAATATTTTTTTTTTTCTTCGTCTTTTCTATTTTTTGGAGCGCGGGGGGGGGGGGGGGGGGGCTATTACGATAATTTGACCTCAAAGTCTTATTCAATTGAAAAAATGTAGTTAACAAAAAATAGTTACTTCGTCTAACGATGATTACAATTTATAATGCAGTATAAAAAATGAAATTTATCTCCGTTTTTTCAATTATATCTCATCGTTTTTGGTTGTAATAAAAGGTGGAAAAATTCTAAGGCCCAGGTTTTGTGACAGCTGAATAATGAGTATAAAGTTAGGAGGCGGTTTCCATGTAATTTTTGGGAAGTTAGTATACGTACGTCCCATTTAATAATCGTATTTATAACCGCGGTGGAGAAAGCTTATTATATGTACACGTAAGCTGGGGTAAGCAAATTACGAGGAAAATATTATTTTGCATAAAGTTATTTACGTAACATGGTTTGAGTCTTTACATTACCTTGAACGTTTTTATCCGGCAACGGTTAATAAAATCTGACGCGATATAGCCGAATAACCCTATAATAAAGTCACGTGATGTTAAAGCGACTTACAAGATTGCCTTGCGAACTTCAATTTCCCCTTTTTTCTGGATAAACTCGCTCGAGCGAGGAAGGATGTGATAAAATTATTGCTTCCTGTTGCTCAAGACATTTTTTACTATTCGTTTATTTATTAGATTTTTTTTTTCAGATTTATACCTTGGAAAAGAGATTACTTAGCGATAATTGATAAATTTTTTAGTCCAACTCTTGTAAGCTGCTTTAAATCGTCGCAGAAAAAAAATGAAAAAATAAATAAATTTGTAACAAGAAGTAGGAAAACAATGAAAGAAAATAGCTGCATTAGCATATTTATTAGGTGCACGTAGTCTTCTTTACTTCGCTAAGTTCTCAAAGCTCCTGACGACGGTGTCTTCACCTCTTCATGCCCGATTTTTATCTTACTCTCGACTGATAATTATGTGAGACTCTGTGTAACTTCACGATTTTTGAGAGTTTTTGATAATAGAAATTTCAAGCGTCGAGCTTGTTGATTGAAATATTCAATGTACAAGATAGAATTTATTATCATTATAAGAATCTTGAAACATTTGAAACGGAAAATTATGAAAACTATGTCAAAGCTCGAAAATTTTTACCGCTTATAAGTGGAAAGATTTGATTGACCCAAAAGGCGAGATTAAATTATTGTGTAATTCAATATTTGCGACGATAACGTAATTACGTATTTTGATTTCCGGCAAACTTTATACATATAAACAGAAATCATGCGATTTTCGCATAACGATCGTCTAATAATTATAGTAATTCGACCTATTTTACCCGTGGGAATAAGTCGACCGACGAAACTTTCGAAAAACAATTAATCAATGGGTTAGAAAAAGAAAACCCTGTTGTTAAAAAAGGGTTAAAGTATAATATCCTGACATTAGGGGTGAAAGAAGGCGATCTGAAAACGTCGTATCATTCCACTCAGTGGGATTTGACTAAATTCTTGAAATCGCTATTTGAATACCCATTTCCCCGTTAAAAAGGGAAGCTTCACGTATAATGTAGAATTTGATAGCAAAGTTGAAATGAATTTTTAATTAGTCGTTTCTCGCGAAGTCATTAATCTCCGCAAAAAAAAGTGTACGTATATCGCGGCCGTTGGAAGCTTCACTTCACCTTTGGGTAAAAAAGCTGCAGGGTCACCGCTGTAAAAAATGATCCCGCAACTGAAAGTCCTCCAAATACATGGCGGACGATCTCTATAAAAAAGCTCCTCACACCCTCTGCCGATTCTTATTCATCAACAAAGAACTTTTACTTCAACTGCACCAGTTATTACGGGATATAAAACGCAATGATTTTCTTTTTTTTTTTTTCTCTTTTTTCTCTTACGAAATAATATAAGGTTAAAAAATTAGACTCACCCTTCAATGATACGGCAAATTTGTTTTACCGACGTAGATAGTGCAGATATTCGGGATTCATACGAGGCTTGTCGTTGACGACACTTATTGAAGAATCGGTACGCTCTGTGAAATCATATGGACGACAGAGCGTACAAATTCTAAAATAAATATAGTAACACAGCTGGTGCTTTTTTTCTTTTCTCTCTTCCTTCCGATCATTCTTGAGGCTTTTTATCCTCGTTCCTGCAGATTTAAGACAGACATGCTTCTTGAATTAACCATTCTGAAGAGTTTAACCAAAGGAGTAGAACAGCAGATTTTTCAATGTTTCAAAACTTTCTTCGACCTCTAAAAACCGGACTCAGACAAATTGTTTGCTCGAATAAACAAAGCTTGATTTAGAAATTTTCGTTCAGTTTCGTATCTGAATAGATTGGAAAAACTTTAGTATCGATGAATTTTTCATGATAATCGACAAAGGATGTTATTTTTTTTCATGTAATACGCGTATAAGCAACTATTTTTCAATATAATTCGAAAGATAATTTGTTCGTATTAGAGTGAAATTTTTTATTCGTAAATAAAAAAGAGAGAAGAATTTTTTTTTCTCCAATTTTCAATCATCAAATGCTCAGCGCGTGCCGTCAAAATTCCACTTTGACAAACATGTATTTCGATTTCGATTATGTTTTATTGCATCTTCTATTATAAATGTACAACTTGTTACATAGTTTATTAGGTACCCAATTTATGATCTGTGATGCAGATGTGTGTGTGTGTGTGTGTGTATATTTTTTTTCCATATAGATACATACTACTGTCAGGTATATAATGCTCGTTATTTTATTTACTCATCAAATACGATTCTTACGTGTATATATATATATATTTATTTATTTATTTTTTACCATTTCTGCGCGTTATTCCGCGCGCTATTTGTATATATATATATAATATAATATGTATATGTAATAATGCAAGGGTGATGAAGTGGATAAAAAAAAAATTATCGTACAGTACAACGAGGACAGGAATAATTAATTAATGAGCTAATTAATTGATACGGATTTTCAACGATCGACGTGAAACGTACCTTCGTCTATCAATTGAACAAGTTTTTTTTCTCGCATGCTGCCAATTTCTGATAAATATATATCAGGTACGATACAATGATTTTAAAAAATTGCGTGCAGTTTTTTCGTTTTTTTTTTTTCTTTTTTTCTTCGTTGGAATTTTTTTCTTCATAACGATATTTGTGAAATAGAACTGTGCAGAATAATTTGCAATGAATTTTAATTTTCTAATATTACATTTCGTGCCAAACCATTGATCTAAAAATGATCAGTGCATATTATATATATGTATACTATATATTTCGATCTATACGTCTGCAAAAAAAAAAAAAAAAAAAAAAAAAAAAAGAAAACGAAAAATTAGATTCTCTATAATATCTCTTGCAAAGCTCTCCCGAAAGTATTTCGTATGGTAATGAAGTTATGTATAATGTAGGCACAGATATAAGAACTATAACAACAATATTAAAAACAATAACAACAACAACAATAATAATAATAACGATAATGAGAAACTGATTGAATTATCTTGATTACAAGTGAAATTGATTGATTACGTATAACTTATAATACATCACGTTAAATATTAGTGTTTGATATAATACGTTAGAGTATTGAGCGCTGAGAACATCCAAATGGTTTTCGAAAATTTTTGTTAAGGCTAAATCTATGTTACGCGTAAGACTATTTCTGCGTGTAGGAAAGAACGTCCGTCAAAAGTTAGGAAGATTAACTTCGACCATTGGAATTAAAGCTTGCTGCAATGAAAAGTAAAAATCAATTATACGTATTTTAGAATAATGATGGAATGAACGAGTTCAGATAGTGAAGTTTACACGAAGGTGATTACGGTGAAATTACAAATCGTGTTCTTTTCGTCATCGTTGAAATAAGCACCAGCAGAAATAGGTTTTCTATTCTTTCTCCCACTAGCTTTGCAAATACGATCAATGATATTAGAGGGAAATTATGCAAATAATACGCAATATTGCGATAAATATTTCAATCAATATGAAGCGTGAATAACCATAACGAATACAATGTTAGGTATAAGTTTGCCAATATTTTAATATATTTTCACACAATCTTACGCGTGTAATTTTTTGTAAATTATCTTCTATGGAAGTGCAGTAATAATTATATTTATAAGGTATATATATATATAATGGATCATTATGCATTTTATTCGTATATCTTATATGTATATATTGATAATAATATTAGTAATAGTAATAATAATAATGAACGTTACCGTCTAAATTTCTAACTTCAATATGCATGTATGCCATTTGTTCACATAATAATTATTCATGTACGTATAATAATATTCAATGCATTGTATAAGTTATGTGGATGCCTTGGTACTGATGGCTAGCTCGTTAGATTATCATTGTCGTTATTATTATTATTGTTATTATTTTTTATTCCATTTCTTTTTTATAACTTGATAAAATTTCCTAAAATCAATTTTAAAATTTGCCCTTTTTGTTTTTTTACTTTATTCTTTGCTCCCACAAAATGTGATCGATCTAGACAAAAAATCATTTGACGACGATTTTCTCGTGATTATAATTAATATTAAAATGAAAATATCGTCCAACGTGTATTTTATAACATCGGTGTTCACGGAATGTGTATAATATAGATAGTTTTCATCTTTCTAGTATAAAATTAGGTAATAGGTACTCGGTTCGTCGATCGTTTGAGAGTAATTTTTATAATTTAATAATCATACACTTGTTACTCGGATGAATGATAGTCGTCTAAAATAATAACTAACTACGCGATAGTAATATAATATAATATATATATATATTTTTTTAAGCTGTCGAAGCTATATTTTATCGTGATTTTTTTCTTTTTTTTTTCTTCATATTCGATTAAATTTTTGGTTACCTTCTTTATTACTTGACTACTGTTATTTTAATTCAATTTTTTTTTATTCATTCGTTAATCATTAGTATTATTATTTTTTACTTTTTTTTTTTTATTCTCATTCGAATAATTTTATAAGTTTAATAGGTATGCATATCCATATAATACATATATATATATATATATATATGTATACATATACATATGTATACATGTATATATATAATATATTTTGTATGAATCATTTAACATTATCTGTATGTAGTTATTCCACGTAAAGCTTAGAGTTGTTTTTAATAATAATTTATAACGCTAGCGTTTCGGTTGCTGGTAGATTTATCATTGTATAGCGTTGCAATTATGTTTTGGTAATTTACTATAATTGATTCTGTACTGTAAATCGTCATTTCGGAATTTTCTTTATCGTCGATCATGTTATTACGCTTATTCTGCTACATTCACAAAGCGAAAAAAACACAATCGAGACAAAAAACTCAATTGAATTTTAGTAAAATGCATTTGCAACAAATTGCGATGTAATGTTATAGCCACGCATTGCGGTATTATTTACTCGAAAACGAACAAAGAATAAGAAAAAAAAAAAAAAAAAAAAAAAAAAAAATTGATACAGATTTAATTGCTAAAAAGTATTAGTACATTTTACAAAGCAAATATTTCCCGATATTTCGACAACATTTGTACAACAACCTCGGATGATTTTAGTTCGTTGTTTTATGAAAAATCGCATTTTTTTTCTTATTTAATCCTGATCGTGAAATCCGTTAAAAGTATATCTATTCTCGCCATTTGAAGGAATTCAAGTTATTTAAATACGAGGTTGCAATAAATAGATCGTCTCGTCTGGGTGGAGATAATAAAATCTGCATTTCGTCGATGCCGTCAGATTCGAAAATCGTACGAAATTATTCACGCGGAGGGTCTCTGTCTGTATTTCATGCAGGTATTCGCGTGAATTATTACTTACCCAGAGACCGAAAAAGAGAGAGGCAATTTATACACTTAGGTATATATGTATATAAATATAGCCTAACAAAAGGTGAAAAATTCAACCGGAAACTGCAGGCGCATGCGGTATAAAAATCACGCCCTCATCGACGCCTGATTGAAAATCCAATAAATAAATGGAGTGCAGCAGTCGGCACTGCTGCTTCTGCTGCTTCTGCTGCTGCTGCTGCTGCTGCTGCTGCAATTAATGGCGCTGCACGGGGGCAATTGGTTTAAATCGTTTGCAGCGAAATTATCGTATCAATCTGGCGACGAATTCCCGCAGAATATGCTTTTTGCATTTTATTATATCGACCGCTGCGATCATTTGTGTTGGTTATATTATTTATACAAGTACATTAGGGGCGATGATTTTATTTATTCTTTTACGACGCGTGGTGTGTGTGTTTTTTTTTATTTTCATTTTTTTTTTCTTCGTTTTCATTCTCACTTTTCTTGTTTCAGTTTTTAATTTTGTGTAACCGATTTTCTTTCGTTACATTCATGCCTATGAACTTTTTTTGTTCTCGATTTTTTATTTTTTTTCTCTCTCTATACTTGATTATCGCTATTATATGTACGCACTTTATTGTATTATAATTGTTATCATTACAATTATCTTTATCGCGTTATCATATTATATGTATATAGTATTTTAGAATATGATCCTTCATGTGAACTGATTATACAACTACGTACCTTCTCAATGTTTACAAGCTATGTTATTATTAATAATAATAGTCAAAGTTGCGTATATTTACAAATTTATAATGCAACGCAAAATGTACCTATAATGTACTAATAATAATATCAATAGCAATAATAGTAATAATGATAATGAATGGAAAGAGTGAATATTTATTCGAAGAAAATGAAGAATGAGAGAGGAGAATAAAAGAAAAATCGTTAGATTCGGATAAAATTTTGTGAATTTCGTTGACAAGTTTTAATATTCGCAAAGTAAAAAAGCTCGCAGTGTTAAACACTGAAAAAGAAGAAACAAGGTATACCGTATTTCAATTATTACTTACATTATTATTGTTATTGATATTTTTATCTGATTCTCCTTTGTTCGTTTGTTTTCCGATCACAATACACAAGACAGCTAAAGTGGCGGAGGGTGGGAGAAAAGAGAAAGATGAAATGAGATAAAGGAACGTGAAGTTTGAGTGGATGAGAATAAGAAGAATAATAATAAGAATAGAAAGGAGAAGAGGAAAAAGAAGAGGAAGCAGAGACGCTGGGTGAGATGGGGAATTAATCACGGTCTGTTACCACCCGCCGTTGTTGTTTATGTCCGGACCCCTCGAAGCAGCGTTATTAGCCACGAAGATTGCTCCCCTGCTGAAGGAAGAGGCTGAGGAGCACTGCCAAGGCGCACATTATGGCACTGGAAGTGGACGACGACGATCTGGGGGCCGAGTTGCATCCATCTTCCCGACAGCAGTACGTTTTAGTGCTCCAGGACTCTGAAACATTGATAACGCGTCGGCTCAATTCGGGATATTCGGGGTGGAGGAAGGGTGGAGGATTCCCCGCTTATCCCCCGGGAACGACTCCCCCTCTTGGTTCGGGCGACTTGCCTTAGGATCCCGAAAAAATTAGAATGGCGATAAACTGCATCGTTTCCCATTTGTCTTCGATATTTCTTATCTTTATTATATGAGCCGCTCGTTGCAAGTTCATCTTTTTGATTGTTCGATAGATTCATTTCGAGATTAATTTTTTTCACCCCTGAGTAGATGTACGAGGAGGATTATGGATACAGATTCCTATACCGACAGTTACCGATACTTAAGCCGAGAGACGAACCCTTTCCTGAATTATTCGGCGGTAGGGAATATTCACACTCTGATTGACTTCGTAGATTATCGGATCGTTTCGTTGCTCTACCCTTCTCACGATTTACCCCGTATTACCATAGTTTCATCCCTCATCGGACAAAATTCCTATTCGCTGAATGTCGGCATAGGAATCTGTGTCCAGAACTCTCTCTCCTTGTATATCCACTCTTCCGCATGGATGCGAAGCGATGAAAAGTGTCGAGGCGGTTGTAGGTTGGCAGAAATCGATAATGTTTATAATAAATGTTATTGCGAGGCTGACTAAGTACTATGAGTATTTATCAATACAATTTTAAGATAGAAAATTTATGGGAATAGTTGACAAAAGCTTGGGTATCGATCCTTTATGTCATATTGATTCAAGATTTTGGTTAAAAATCAATTGGATTTTTTTGATTTCATTAATTTCAGGTATTCCAAAGACTATTTTCTACGAAGTGAATAAGAATAATTTTATGTTTACGGTAATATCTGAAAGAAAGACAGACGGAAATGTTTAGTTGAACATTAGAAAAGAAAGATATTTTTGGTGTTATACCTATAAATAGAGATTTGAGTTGAATTTCGTAGAAAGTATGTAAGAGTAACGAATCCCAGGTCATCCTGCTAGTTTCCGGGACAGGGCTTATATGTTCATTTTGTAAGGCATACAGAATGAATTATACAGTTAATTTCAATCCTGAATGAATAATGTTCTGAAACAAATAACCTGAAATCGATTACCCCCTTGAATTTTGCGTTCTTTCTTGAGTTTAAATATTGTTCCCGCTTCTAGAATAATCTGACATTTACTTTTAGAGTAAAGCGGATGCATAATTTTGGTATTTTGCGTGATTATGATAATAATCGCGAAGCTTACTCTTCTGAATGGAGTGGAAACAAAAAATGAAAGAAAGGCTCGTTACTTGCAGGTCAGCCGCTCAGGCATCACGAAAATTAGTATAACGATCTTCTTCTCAAATCGAGATAAAAATGTTAATGAAAGTGTAATTATAAAGCTCTGCAGGCCCCGAGGGTAGCCGCTATTTTCAATTAGCCTTATTCATCGCGCAACTCGCTCTGAGATAAAGTGACAATGCTAGATAAGAGTGTTTCAAAAAATTACACCGAGCAAAATTTCATCCGGTATATCGTTGCAATAACAGTTTAAATATTGGTGAAATTGCAAGAAAATTTTATTACAATCAGCACTTATTTAGTGTGATTGTCGCCAACCGACAATCCAGTGATTTTTGACTTGTGTTCTGATAAGAAGCTCATTATTTATTTCTCACGCAGCTTTTTTTTTCTCTTTTTAAACATTAAGCTTTCTAGCTCGGTATAACCCTCTCTTTCATTCCGTCAAAGAAGTGAGAATCAAGTTCGTAAGAGCCGTTAGTTTATAATAAGGGATTTATCCACTTATAAATAAATCCCGGTTGTGTCGTACGACCTTCGGCAAATGACTTGCACGCGTGAGAAAATTGTGAAAAGGAGACGAAAGACTATGACGAGGTGATTTCCTCGGCTCTCGCTGACCCGGCAGCTCCGTAATGCGGATAAGCAGCTTGGAAGTACCAAGTCGACCAAGAGTCCGCTTGACCTTACAAGGTGGCAATGCGGTCTCGCCATCTTTCCTTCGAAGAGTCCACCGGATGACCGTACACGCACACTAATACGATTGGGCGTCTTCGCGAGCGCAGCGCTGCTGTACCGTACTGCGCATGCGCAGCGGCGATTGCGCGCGCCGAACGAGGCTGCTCCAGCGAGCGGCGGCCAGTGTAAAATCGAGCTATGAATAAGGTGGCTGATGAGACGGGCTCGTCTCGGCGAAATCAAAGGAACGTTAGCTATCTACTGGTAAAAATAAAAGGAAAAGAAAGTAACGTTAGCTCCTGTGTACGTCACAGTGATCATAGTTGTTAAGGTTATATTTTGTGGTAGTCTGATTTGCAATATTTTTGTCAGTTGAATGAATCATGTCGTTGTTCCGCAAACGTCGAATTATTAAACGCAATGGGTAGTGACAAAGAATGGTAGAACACGAGTGACCATGATAAAAAAAAAAAATAGTTATAGATAGTAGATTTTTTGGTTACAGCTAGAGAACTCATTTTCATTTTATACCTGGAACTGTATTACTTTTCGGTTATTGTAGAAAATAAAAATAGCTTAGGACTGTATAATGACTACGACCAGAAATCTTTCTATAAAAAACGACATTTCTTTTGGTTCAAGGGGAGTTTGAAAAGTAAAATAATTCTCAATCATCTGACTAATTTTTTCGTTCGTTATTGAAATTTCGAAACTCGCGAAATATTTGGAAAATGATAATATTCGATCTGGAAACTGTGGAAAAGTAAGGGAATTTCACAATCCAAATCAGTGTCAACTGCGTCAGGATACTCAATGCATGAGGTATAAGATCCCTGGGGATCACATTTGCTCTGTCCTTTTGGAGAGGTCGAAGCGTCCTCGTCGCGACTGCCGATCAAGAATCGATGACATTCAATCGTTTCCTCGTTATTTTGTCCCTGGATCGCAGCGTGCCTCGCATATAGACGCCGCTCTGACAATCGAGTTGACAGATCGTGTATCTCGAGCAGTTGGTTTGACACACCAACGCGTAACGCCAAAAAGTGGGTACCAACCCGTTATTTCGAATGACTGCTGGTCCCTTGAGACGCCGAAAACACTTCGCCAAAATTGCACACGTTCCGAGATCCAGAATATTTTATGCGGGATGCACTGAGAGTCGAGCGGTTTTCCCATATTCGATACTTTCGGGACCTTCGGTTCGCAATTTTTTCAGAGAAGTCTTTACGCCGTTTTAAAATCGATAGTTTTACTACCGGGTTACGAAGATGAATATGTTCGTTTTGCTCGGTTTGAATATCGGAAACGCTAAAAGCAGGCATTTTAGAATCATTAATCTACTTTCTAAGCTTACGTAAGACTCAATGACACCGTTCTACCTTCTGTTTTCAATAAATCTGTTGTAAAATTCTGGAGATCCCCGTAAGGAGAAAACCTATTCAATTGCAAAAACAAAAAACCGTTAACAAACCATATTGCTGACCATACAGTTGATCAAAATTTGCAATTTTCCATAATACAATTATATTATAATTTTTAGATAATTGTGTCAATTTTCAGAATGTTTGTTTTGTTTTTTAAAAATGGAACTGCTACCTGTCAGTTCTACAATTTCCAATAAATGCAGTTCCGGTGGAATTTTCAATACAATTTTCTACGCCAGGTTAGAAATCGTCTTAGAAATGTGAAAAACTTTATGACCCCCCCCCCCCTGCTTTTCCCGCCCGCAGGAAAAGAAAAGAATAAAAAAAAAAAAAAATGATACGTACAGAATGCGAGATTTCGAAGTGTCGAGATATCTGCGAAATTGCAAGGTTCGGCGGAATTCTAGAAGAAGAAAAAAACCGTATCGCGTGCGTGATTTCCGAGTATATATATCTCGGATAAGGAAGAAGCGTGGGAAAAGGTTTCACGGATGGTTAACTCGCGGGTGACGGAGGCGGATTCGATGCCGTATCCCCAAAGCTTCCTGCTAACCAAGCTAATCCTTATTTCATCCCTGTCATCTTCCGCGAATGACATCCGCTACGTTACCTGCCACCTGCACAGTCTATCATAATTATAATCCCGCCTGAGGCTTACACGAAGAGCCTTTCGCAATTTTACCCCTGGTTTCGGATACGCAGGTGAGACCCTGAACTCCACTTGAGATCCTGAACCTTTCGGAAATTTTTTTTTCCTCGTGCCGTTGGCTTTGATACAGGTGGCGAGGCGCCAAAGCTCCACTTCGAACTTGATGGCTGATGCTTGGGTTCGAAGGATTTGGACACTGGCTATCGGCATTTGAGAACGAAATCGGTCACTTTCCGTGTTAGGTAAGGACTTCGAGTCGATTTTTACGACGAATGGCTTACTAGGGGGATTCGAGTACAGATGACCATGAAAGAATGAGTGAATTTTGGGGATTTATTCGAATGAGTTTTTTACGATTGATATATTTGTTTTGCTGATCGAATACAAGAGTCTCAAATTTTTTACTGTGAGTAGAATTTCAAATTCAAACGCTTGCCATTGTAGTGGAACAACGAAAATTGGATCGTGGCAAAGAAGATCAACTATAAAAGAATATAGTTCTCCTCAAATTTGACTTTACCCTGTTAAACCGTTTTTGAGATAGCGTGAGCAACGCAAAAAATGTCACTGAACGAAATGGTTTATACATTTCATGAATGTATCTCCATGAATTCAATAATTGATTCTTCAGTAACGAATAGGTTGCATTGTTTGAATAAAGACTTGGTTAGTATTGTACGGTTCAATAGATGTTCCTCGACAATGACATTTGAGCATTATAACCACTCTATGAAGCAAGATTTTTCGAATGTCTTTCAGAAAGTTTGTGGGAATTTCGTCATCGATTAAAACGACCCCAAGACGTTAGAACCGTATCAGAAACACCAGAGTTTAATCATTCGGAATGTCTCAATTACATCCTAAACCCCCTTTTTCAGGTTGTTTACATCTTAGCTTCTTTCATTCGAATTATCTCAGATTTATTTCTCTCACATTATATGTAGTAGGGATGTTGTTGCATTCATTTTCATCATCGTCAACACAAAAACCCTCCTGGAGATTTCCTTTTCATTTGTTTTCATTTGTCCCTAACTTTTATTCGACGAGTTTTTACGAAAGTGCTAGACTTGCAGGATCAAAGAGAAATCATGTTGAATCGGAAGCGCGAGAATACAGGAAAGGTACGGGAATTGGAGACATATGATCTTGTGTACAAGCCAGGTATTTCACCTGGCACTGAGGTCCACCTGTGTCCTCTGGGTATCCCCCCATAAATCAGAGCCTCGGTCTCCAGGACCTTTAGTCCTTTTCCAGCGGATCGTTTGCGCAGCGCAGGTGTAACGGGGGCGAAAATTCGCCCCGCAAAAGAGCCGATGAAATATAAAGAAGCCTTGCGTATCGGATGGCTGGCCAATCTCTTTCCGAGTTTCGACGCGACCAACGTGACTCATGTTTCAACTCAGTTTACGCCGGTGTCCCGCAGGATGTATTCCTTGATTATAGGTAGATACCTACCTTATCTCTCTACGTGGTTTCGCCGAGGATACTGTCCACATAAATTTTTTATCTTGCTGGTTTTTCTGTATCATGCGACTCGGGACCTGACAACCTGCAGGTATATTGCACTCCTTGTTTTCCATTATTGATTAATGTTTCCTTTTCCTCGGTCTAGTAGGTCGGATCTTCTTTTGCTTTTAAACGTTACGTGAATGAGGGTGAAATCGTCGCTTCGATATTTTTGAAATTTGGTAAACCCTGATGCGGGTGAATATTTTCATTGCAGGGATTTTGGGAATTCAACTCCTTAAAAATTATTTCATAGCTAAGAAATTCGTTAAGACGGAATGAATTGAAGCTGTTGAAGATTGCGATAACAATAATGAATCTAAGACTGAAATTCAATCGAATATTGAAAAATAAACAAGTTATGTATAATAGTATAATGGATAATAGCGCACTTCACTTTACAGGAAAATAGAAAAACGAAACGTATATGTATACGTACACTTATATATTCCAAGCTTGCAAAAATAAATAATAATAACCACAATAACAATGATAATAATTAAAGAAGTACATCAGTAAAGTTAAAAAAAAAAATAAACAAGGGCGAAGTGAAAATTTGAAAAAGAATTTTGACTCCGCTAAATTTTTTTAATTTTACTTTTCAAACGTCTTTAAACATGAATATTCATCAATGTTTAATCGCTTGTAACAACGGATCGATGCCTGGCCGTGCAGAGCAAAGTGTCTATTGTAGCGTGACGAGGGCCTCGACATGTCGTCGGCCAGCGACCCATTATTTTGAAGATAGATTTTCCGCACACCGAAGGACCTTCTGGTGCGAGATTTACCCGACGAATAAGAGGAAGAAAAATAGTGTTTCTCGCCCGGTAAACGCTCGATCAATAACAGGACGGAAATTTCAACCTCGGACTTTTCGCAGGTGCACAAACGGTGAATTTATTTTAAGTGATTTATTTTAACACGATCCGGTTTGGAAATAATTAATTTTTACTTCTTTACAGGAGAAAGTACAGATCTGCACAGTTTTTGCACGTTTTTAATGAAAAATCGTAAATTTTCATTTACATCGGTAATAGCGACTGTACACATGCAATAATTTTCTACGCGTGATAAAAATAAATAAGTAAAACGTGTTCATTACTCGATGAGCAATTTTTCGTTACAATTTTTATCGGAATAGATAATCTTTTCACAAAATTCGTCTCCGAAGTCTGCGAGAAAATCTCGATGAGTTACATTTTCTAACGTCTCAATTAATATTCGATTCAACATATTAAGTATCGACAAAAAAAAAAAAAAAAAAATCTAAATTCCGCACAATGTTGTAAAATATTTTATAGAGATTTGTTTTGAAAAATTTGATTTTGTCTGATTGTAAATAAATTTCGATACTTACTACGGCGTTATGCATTAGTTATGTAAAATTTTTTATTATTATTACACCGAGTTTGTCGAGTATTTCAAGAAAATTAATGAATTTCTTACACTTTTTGATATAAATATTAATTTTTAAGATTTTTAAAGAAAAAGAAAAACCGATCATTATCCAAATCGTGCATATTTACAAGAGATGTTCATGTATTTTTATCTTGAATACGTTTAAAACTTACGTTATAAACTATATTATTCTCCTATCAGTTCCTAACTTATTATTGACGATTGTTTGAATTTTTATAAAAACAAGGAAATCGTTCGTTACTTCTACTTGATGTTCGAAAAGACTGTATTTATAATTAAAATTCTGCTTGTCTATCTCGATTTTGTAAATCCGCTGCATGCCGCGTTGAGCTGTGTCCTTTAGATCTCGGATGATTTTTATTTTTCCCATATTTTTCAAATCTACAGGTTCGAATTTTCCAAATGAAATAAACCACTTGGCTTTCTTATGTAATATAGGTACAGCATTGATGGATGTTGCAAGGCTTTTCGCAGAGAATTTTTAACATCGTTACGTTCGCGCTTTTCGCTGCATGCAAAAGCGTTGCAAATCTGCACGTCACACGGTATACGAAATTTCCGATAAAGTCTCTCTTTTGCGAGAATTTCTATTCACTGGCTTTTGCTCTTTATTCTTTCATCACTCTTCTGACTTTTCTGTTTTATTCAGTTATACACAGCTGTAAGTGCGGATTTGCAATGTCGTACGGATGCGTTCCACTTTCTCCCAACACCAATAGAAGTTCTCGTGAATAGTCCGCTCAATTTAATATTTCTTTCTTTGGTAGCTGAGAAAAAATAATTTTCCTTTTTTTGCTTCTAAAGTTGAAGCGAATTCAACTGGTTGAATGAAATAAAGTATGAGGTCAGTCATACATACTAAGTAGCTGAATTCTTATTTGCATAACCTTTGCGATTGTCATTATTAAAAAAAAAAAAAGCAAAACTACGACCTAATTATTTCAAAATACTATACTAATTATACATAATTATCATGAGAAGTGGAAATTTTTGTTTTAATCAAATCTTCCAATTCACTATTGTATTTTAATGAAAATAGATTCGCTTGAATCTAGGAAATTCGTACGTTTTATTAGAAAAACCCAATGACGATTATTATTAGGTATATTAACTTATACCGTTAAAATAATTTGAATATATTTGATTGAATGATTTTATTTCATTTCACCCAATTGAACGTCAGTAAAGAGTGGAGAAAATTACTATAAAGACAAAAATAGAAAACGGAGTGGAATAATGGCTCAATTATTTTCTATCGTCAAACTGACCTTTTTGTTGGCATTCCGGTACACAATCTCGAACAATGGAACCCTCGCTGACGTATTTCTGAAAGAAAAAGAGAAGAATTAAATCGTATCTTGTAATTCAAAATTTTACACGATTTAGGTCAGTATCCGTAAATTTTTTCTTTGAATTTCAGATAGACTTGTTTAAAAAATCGTCTAAAATTCGTTGTAAATTTTTATGAGTTGGGGTTACAGAGCTCGTATGGAATTCTGATTACACAAAATTGAAACGAGAAATCCTAACAGTAATTATACGCATATTTGATAAACGATTAATCGAAATATTACCCGGCTCTGAAAGGATGGAACCACAAAAAATCGATACTCTTTAATAATCTCTCCGAAATAGTTTCGTTTTCCAGTATGGAATTCAATATTGCCATTAATCTATTAAAATCAATTGAATATTTAACGATGCGAAGATATAAAAAAAAAAGTAGCCCAGTGAATTCGAATGAAATTATTGTCTTCCGAATATACCGAATCATCGTAGATTGAAATCGAACTACTAGTTTTATAACAATTTTCGAGAAATTTAGAATAAAATATCGATATTCAAGCTTTCGAGTTTTCACAAATTTATCCAGTATTTTCATTTTTGCATTCTTGAGGACACCTAAATTCGTAACTTGTGAATATAATTATTTGACACGCGTTATGCAATCGGTTTATTCCATGCAACGAGGGGACCCCCATTGGCGAAATTGAATCTTGCGATTAACAGATTACTCAACGTCAAGGCGTAAGATTCCATATAATATATATATATATATATTATATATATGTACGTATATAGCCGCGTGCCGAATCTGCGGTATTAGGTCGGAATCCTGAAAGCTCTCACGAAACTTGAGCGGAAAACTTTGGCCAAAGTTTCACAGCTCCAGTCATGTCTGAGGTGATTGCCTTTCGCTTCCTCATTTCGCCGCATGCGATGCGAACCTTCAAACCAGCCTAATCTTATTGTGTACACGTCAAGGCGGAATATGCCCTTCGCACTCTGAACGCAGTGCGTGTAACATTCAAAGTCGATTCCGTTAAGCGTTGATGCGGAAACGAAGGTGAAACAGATACCCTGTACTCTGATCCGCGAAACTTATATATATATATATATATATATAGACGCAAACTTTGCCAAGTTTTGTAAAACAAGAAGATTTTTCGCTTCCTTTCACCGTCGACGTGTCGAGGAAAAAGGAATTTTTATAGCCGGAAAAAAGCTCGAACCCTAAAGGTTGAATGTAACTTTTTTTGTAATTAAATTTTTTACTTCTAATTGTTAGCACATTCTTCCGTTAGAAAAATACGAACCAATGTTTATTCTGTGCGCAGAAGATTTCTCATCTTTTCGAATGTGTAATTCATTCGGAGACAGTTGTTTAAATCCTTTTTCTACATTTTAATTTAAACAAATTAAGCTTTTCATTCAATGTCTACAACATTTATGTCTAGACTTGTGTATTTTGTTGCATGAGGTAAATTTATGTCAGGGACACAACAGATGACGATATAGTCTCTAGATTTTTATTTCCGTTTTTTTTTTTATTCCTTCTTGGACGAGTGAATAAACTTTCCTAACCGGAAACCCTTGTCCCATTGTTTCCGCGTTATTCTTTCATACTGAAAATTAAATGCAGGTTTGAAAAGCTTAGACTTTTTTCTGATACTTTATACAAATTTAATTACTTTCTTTTTCACGCTAATTAACCGCAGTTTTCATCAGGATCCACTGATATTCAAATTTGAATATTCATTTCTGTTATAATAAATAAAGTAGACGGTTCTCATTATTTATTTATCATTTGGCGATATTGAGGAGCAGAAACGTAACGAGATATGAACTGGAAACGTTTCACGTGTATCCGTATTACATCGGGACGTTATAATAATACAGTCGAGTCGTTTGGCAACGAGCTCAAAAGCTAAAGCTAATTCAAATGAGATTGCCGCACCGAGAGTTCTCGACGAACAGGAAGTTGGACTTGACGCTAATTCACGAACGATGAAGACAAACGAATATTGTAGATATGTATATACATAATTCTCTCTCTCTCTCTTTCTCTCTTTCCGCCTCTGAGCTTTGTCTAACAACGAATCGTTGCCTTCGAGAATGCCTTGGAAGTGAAAATACAATTTCGTGTAGTTTACGACCATGAAGCTCGAACCGCAATTTGAAAGTTGAATACACCATCCGTATTCATTTAATTATGTTCAGCTGACATTTAATTTTCATATTTATGGTCTATTCTCGAAGTTCCAAAGCGTTTATCCAAGATATGTGTGTAATTGTTTTTATTAGAATTGCCTAATTTTCATTCAGAAGAATCGTACTCTAAACGGTGGAAATTATTCTTTGCATTCACAGGCTGCGTAATATTTAAAATAATTGTGCTTCGAATATAATGTATATTGTGTTGGAACTGCAAAATTATGCAGTTGTGCATTCCTTAATTTCAACCATCTTTCGAACAATTATTGAACTTGATTATGTGTAATTCAAACCAAAAATGGTATTGCATCATTCGTTACAGTCCTAGATGTATAATTTTCATAATATTATAGAATTTTGCAATTGTATTCATATTTCGAATCATGAACATTTGTCTTTTCAAATTCAAATTGCAATTATGATACTGCAAATCGCTTTCGTAAAACGGTTCAAAAATCCATTTTAACAAAAGAAACAGCAATTGATTCCAGCGACACTTTCCCTGTTTATTTATGCCATTTCTGTGGTAATTGAGCGCATGGCCATTCGAATGAAATACCGATTCGAAATGACGAAGTCTAACCCACTTCCGGCAATTGGCGCGAAGAGGAATCATCCTGTGTTCAAAAAACGACAGCAATGTATCGAATTTGCGAGGGCAACAAGGGTCGGCAACAGAAGATCGTAAATGAGCAATATTGCGACCGAAGAGCTCTCATCGAGGTTTTCTTCTGCTTCTCCTTCATCGCGGTCATCATCATCATCATCATCATCATCATCATCATCATCATCATCGTCGTCGTAGGCTTCTTCGACCTTTTTCCGGTTCATCTCTGTCACACGGACAGTTCGCCAACCGAGACCAGAACCTTGGCGGAAAATGAAAGACGCGAATTCGTTTGGCACAATTCCTTTTGCCAAAAAATCACGTTTGGTATGGTGGAAAATAGATTTACTGCCACAGTATGATGATTGGTATTAATTTTACTGCTAAAAAATGTCGATGTCAACTTCCGGAGACTATATTTTAAAGCAAACATCGGTAGCAAAAGTCCCTCTGTAAAGTGGTCGACGACATTAATCCCAACCCTCGAGGGCCGAGGCACTAAGTTTTTCTTTTTTCCTCCACCAGTCACGCTTCCAATCTCAACTGGAATCTGAATTCGGGAGGTGTTGAGGAACCAGTGAAATTCTGAGAATGTATCCCGCCAACTGACTCATTTCCCAGCTGGTTGGGCTCGAGGAATTCGCTTGCAGTTTCCGCCAGCTGTGGGATCAATTTGCCGTTTGTCGTTCATCTCTTTGCGAAAATTGATTCTTCTCATAAATTCTTACAGAACGATTCCTCCGTTTCTCTAGATTTTTACTCTCTATCTACTTCTGAGTTTATCCTTTGAAATTCGCTAACTCAAGCGCTCCTATAGTGAAAGGCAGAATTTACTGATCTTCCTCTTTTTCATCTTCTCTTTGCTTTCGTTTGACGAACAAAAAAAAAATAAGTTTCGTTTCACTCGTTGGACTCGGTTTATTCTCTACATTTCCTTTCCCTCTCGGGCGACACTCCAACTTTGTGTTTGCACCCTTCTTGCATTCTGTGCTACCAGCTGCGCCCCTTAAAACGTTACTCGGGATTCCTTGAGGCCGACACTTCGCACCTAATGACCCCCCCCCCCCCTGCCCCCCTAAAGCTTCAACTCGTGGCCAAGTCCCATTTAATATACGTGCCTATAATCTCCGCTTATTCATATAATCATCATTTGCAGGCCAAGAACAGAGTATCTATCTGCAAATTTCAGCTGAAATGCAATAGTTTTTGGTATTTACTCGTTTCGCAATTTCGAATTTTACTTGAGAAGTGCTAAAGGCACATGAGTGAAAATGAAGTTTTTCAATCTTGCTGACGGAATGATCACTGAAATCCGGGATCCGTTATGGATGAAGGAAATTTTCAGTCCAGAAAACAATTTCCGAATTAAAGAAATACGAAATTTTAAAGACCAAACAAGTGCAGGTCAGGTTAATCGAGCTGAATTGAGTCAGAATAAGAAAATAATAAAAATTATATAAAATGTTCAAAATTGAATTTTTGTTCAACTCTTTAGTTGAATGTGAATTGAACATTCAGATGAACTAATGGCGTACATAATTTTTAAATATGTTTGTGTTATGAAAAAACCGTGTCAGCTTGAGTTTTTGTGAAACTCATATACGCACAGAATCAGTTATTATTTATTGTTATTACATGAACTTGCGAATTCGGCGTTGCAAAATTTTTTTACCTTTCAATCTTATTGTCAGATTATGAATTATTGAACTAATATTTCTATCAAAATTCACCTTTTCAATCTGATTCTGCATCAAGGTGGACAATTTTTCGATAACACTAATCAGAACTAAATACATTCATTAATTTTAAAATACCGTTACTTATAATCTTACCGTTTTTATACTTTTTTGACTAAATCGTACACCTGAAATTTTTGATTTACTTGAAGCTTAAAATAAATGGTTTTTAAGAAATCCTGTTCAATATATGTCCAGATATTGTTAAAAAATAAAGCGGCAAAAAATGGTGATTTTTTTAAAATTCGAAAGTAATTCCACGGTTATCGAAGGAGAACAGGAAACAAAAGATTTTTTGGAAACTGTGATGCGAAAAGTTACGGCCTAATTGTGCCACTAATTGGCAATAGACGATTAATTTTAACTGAAAAAAAATCTTTTATTACTGATTTGAAATTTTCAAATAAGCTTTCACGCCATAGATATGATTGTAATCGTACGACGGGTAAAATATATCCAGGCTTTACCGCACTTGTGCGCTATTTGAACAAGTTTTGGATAGAAATGGGATGCGATTGCGGTCAGATCCTCACTTGGCACGGCCGCAGCTTGTAGAAGTGCGGGATCGCTTCGCCCTCGCAAAGAACGCGTCGAGGATAAGGTATCCTAACTGCTCATGGATGAGGGTATAAATTGTAACTGAGAGGAGCTTCCAGAGGTTGGGTATAAGGATGAACCGGCTTCTGTTCGCGGTTTGACTTATCACGTGCAAAATCGGGGGATTCGCGGAAAATTGAAGGCGTTACGAGAGCGTATATGCAAAGTCCGTACTGCAAGTCGACGTTCTTTCTCTCTCGTCGTGGCTCAAGCCCGAGGAATTCGATCTATCGTCGCACGTCACGGTTTTCGAGTTATCGCGTAATCCTGCAGACGATTCACGGTAATATGCATCACCGATTTCCATGTAGAATGCGAATTAGCATCGCATGATTTATTGGGTCTCAAATAAGGTTTCGAAGTGTAGAAATTTATGCAAAATATATTTAAAAAAAATACATAATGAATAAGCTATATTGCTGTTGCTATTGCTATTGCTATATTTCTGTAGTTTAACCTTCTTAAATTTCCGTTCCCTGGTATTTCAACTTTCTACATCTTGAAATTGTATAAGAAACAATAGATTTTTGCCTCGTTGAAAATTCGATATTGCAACCATACTCTTTTCTCTGATTCTTCTACATTTGCTCATCTATCGAAAAATTTCGTATCAAACATTTCACTGAGTGACAAAATGAAATAACAAACTTTTGAAATTTTAATTAACATCGCATTTCCATTCAGAGGAAGGATTTCATACCCTGCAGTCTTGGGATTAAACCGAATGTTTGAAATCAGAGGATTTGCGAGATGACGATTAAATTTCTACCCCTGGGAAAATCCGTGCAACCCTTTCAGAGTGAAAAGTATACTTATATTTTACGTATCCAAGTTACCTTACAGGTTATTAGCATACGTATATATATATATATATATATGTTTACAGACGGTGTAAAAAAATTTCACAAATCCTTAGGGAGGACAGTTTTATCATTGGGATATCGTATCCAATCCTGTAGGACGAGTTGCGGGGGAAAAATTTAAAGGGATTGAGAAATATTCCAACGGTTTTAAAAATCCGTAAAAACAAATTATCGCCCGGGCGCGCCAGTATAAACCTAGTATTGAGAATTGACTGATGAGTTTTGGAGCGGTTTGACCCTCCGAACTTTCATCAAGTTTCTAATTAGACTTCCCCTCCTTTCGCTTTGCCACCCCTTTTCATAACCCGCCATTCCATTTCACTAATCCTCATCCCTCCATGCACCCCCTCCCTCTAATTCTCTCGTTCTGTATATACATACGTATATCGTTCTAAGTTCTGCTAAACTTTGTCTCCGACGTATATATATATATATATATATATATGCAGCCATCGCCATTATCAACGCGAAGCCAGTCACTGCAGATGAGCTTTTTTTCTATTCTTAAAAAGTGAATTTTATCAAACTATATAATTTGATTTTCTTTTTTTTCTACGCATACAGCTGCATTCATATTTCAATGCATTTTTATTACTTCACGTATCCTCTCCTTTCGCTTCTTCTATTTCTATCGCTGTATTGTTAATTTAATTTCCCGCAATTTTCTGAATCACGTCGAGTTATGTAATATATGTATAACACATCGAACGGAATTACCTGCAGCGTATGTTGAAGCAAAGTATGTCATATTTATTATACTCGATTATTATAATGCGCACGATTTATGAACGGCACGTGTTTTGCGAGCCAATATATTTTGTTATATATATACATATATATATATATATATATATATATATTCACCCTGGCCGTTCAGCCTGGTTTGTTTTTTACTTTATATATACATTCGCTGTCGTAGCGAAGCCGTCCTTGTTCATCCTTCACTCGAGGGCTCCGGTTAACGACTCTAATTTCCCCAATTCACTCCTAAATACAACAATAAGTTGAATTCAAAGTGAAAGAGAGAGATAGAGAAAAACGGAAAAACTTGCCTCGAAAGAAAAAATCAAAATAAAACGTAGAGAGAAGAAAAACGTTGGGATGAAAGAAAGAAAAGGAAGAAAAAAAACGAGAGGAAAAGTAAACCGAAGGCGAAGATTTCCGAGTGATGTTCAATTAGGGTCGTTGCAAGCAGTAGTAGTGCGTTGTTTTTTTCTTTTTTTCTTTTTTCGTTTCGTTTTTCTTATTTTGCCGTGAAATTCCTTCGTCGCCGAATGTTAAACACCGAAGAAAAGAAGCGGAAGGAAAGGTTAAGGAGGGTAAAAATAAATCTCAAGTGAAATTCTGCACGTGCCATATTTTTAGGTTCGCAACGGCTCGCGATCGTCTCTTTTACTTTCAAAAATCTCTTTTCTCCCTGTCGTTGTGTCGCTGCAGTGATCGACGTGTTCATTGGTAAACGCCCCTTGTCCTGGACGTTCATTCTATCACGGTATTAAAAGCTTTTCACCCCCCCCCCCCCCTCCCGCGCCCCCCGCGCTCCTCCCTTGGAAAAAAAAGAAAAGGAAAGTAAAAAAAAAAAAAAAAAAAAAAAAAAAATGATCGTCAAATTAAAATTAATTAAGCAAAAGCGACGCTTGCGCTTTTAGCCCCTCTATAGTAGACGTCATTCAAAATGACGGGAACGGTCCACACGGTTGGTTGGTTGGCTGGCTGGTTGGTGAGCAAAGAGTCTCGAGCTCGTTCCAGGATAAAAAGCGAATAATGAGCATGTATTAATAAGCGGGAAATCCTGAAGGAACGGCAGCCGTGTGATTTTCAATCAGCTGGAGCATGACGCACGTGTGCGATCAAAGCTTCTTATTTTATTATTTCATTCATTCTGGTTATCGACATTTTTGAACTTTGATATTATTTGTCATTTTTGCTAGTCAAATTTTGGAGCTTTGCAGAATCTTTCGAATCGATCAAACTGTTATCAGGATCAATCGATAAATTTCCCGAATTTGATCCAACAAAAATGTGTTTGTACAATCTCTATGTCAACTTTTTTTTTTTAACCGAAAGAATTTGTTTGTACTGGTTTATCAATCAATTAATAATTTGAATAAATTTTTATTATCAATTTTCGATCGATCGATTTCTCTACAGAAACTCCATTATAAGGTAAAAATATAATCCTTTCAGTGATCAGGCTTTACGATTTAAAAGGCAGTTAATTATCTTTACGGTTGATATTTAAACAAGTGACAAGATCGTCTTGACACATTAGGTTTCGGTATATAGGTCAGGATTTAATACCATTTATACAATTATAAAGAAAACGCGAGGCTTGAATTCTTAAGAACCGTAGAATTTATAATTTTTTTTTTTTTTTTTTTTTTCTCCTCATCCGAGCAAGCGAGAGAGAAGAATTATCATCGTGCTGTTGAAGAATTTATTTAAAGACCAAGAAACGGAGAAATTTTATTACACCTCGGTTTAAAGTGATTTGTGGAAATGTTACATTTTCGATCATGATTTAATTTCGCAGATTCTCGTATTCCAGAATATTATAATACCGCGTTAAAGGACGTGCGTCAGGATCGTATACGTGATAAAAAAAAGTAAAATAACAAAAAAAAAGGATGTAAAAGTGACAAAAGGAAAATGGAAACTCATGAATAAAGCGATTTTACTTATCAAGTCACTATCTCCCATATTCATATTATTCAATGTTTAGAATATACTTTATACATATATGTATATATGGGGAATTCCATGCGAACCGGACCAATGTCTAAATCTCATAATTTCTAATTTTGTTAAAAAAAAATTCTGGAACTGTCGCAACCTCGAAACAGTATCCTAATTTTTGTTCAGATTTGTTATTTCAACTGTTCAATTATTTATAAATATTCAAAGTGATTTAGAAAAGGACTTTTTTTCAAATTCTCAGTAACTGTATTCATGTAAGACGAGCCTGTTTTAACCGGTTTTTCGTGCTTGTTTTCCCTAAATAAAGTACTCATTTTTTTTGCATGTTCAATTTTTTTTTTCATCAACTGTTTGAACGGTCTGAAAATCCCTGAAAAATTCTCAAAAATTCTAGTTTTCACTTAGAATTTTTCTGGACCGGTTCCATTATGAAGCGATTTTTGTCTATTGTTTTGACACATTCAACTTTTCTTTGACAATGTTATAATGAAACCGGTCTACAGGTGTTTCAAGTGAAAAATAGAAGTTTTGAATCTATGCGGGAATTTTCAGACCGCTTAAACAATGTTTCGGTTGATCAATAAAATTATTAGTGTTAGAAAGATAGAAAGAACATCGGCCCATTGTGATCGGCCCAAAAATTTAAAAAAATGGTCATTTTCAAAATCACTTTCAATACTTATAAATAATTAACCAATTGAATAAAAGATCTGAAAACATTCCGGGTACAATTTGTGAGTTCTGAGAATTGTAGAAAAATTGTTGAACAAAATCAAAAATGGTGAGAGTCAGACGTTGATTTGGGTTCGCATGGAATTCTCCATATATATATATATATATATATATATATATATATATATATATATATATATATATATATATATATATATATATATATGTATATAAATAATTTTTACCGGCCGATTTTGTGAATATCGACTCCCGTGTTTTTCTCCTTGTGAATTCAATTTCCCGATTGACTAATCCATAATTGGTAAAAGAAATTGGTTCCGCGTCCCTTCAGCATCAGGCATGCAGCCTCTTTCGAGGGGAAAAGGACCCTTTATAATATGATCTGGAGGCAGGATGTTACGCAAAGTGAACGGAGAGGCAGAAACAGAAGCTCAACAGCGTAACATCCTCGACGTTCCTCCGAATCCCTATATCGACAATTGCGCTCCTGAGGTTAAGGCTCGCAAGAAACGGGGAGGAAACTGCCAGTTCCATAAAGCGAAGAAGCTTCGAGTCGATTCGCGGCTGCTCGACGAGAGCGCCGATCGTCTTCTTCACCCCCTCACCCCCTCACCCCCTCACCACCGCCACCATCCCCTCGTGTTTCTATGTGTTTGCGCAAGCCGAGGGTTGAATTCACCCCGAACGAATGGCTTCTGGCACACCGAGTGCCTCGCCACTCTCGACGCTTATGGAACCCATATTATACGCCCGAGAACAACCGCCTCTCGCCTTTCAAACCCCTGACGCCACGCCGTTTTGCGACGGAGATACGTAACCCTAATGGCAACTTTTGTTTCACCTCGGTAAGTGAACGAGGTCGGTTTGGTGGATGGGGGGGTGCTCGGCCATCGCTTCTCCCGATATTCCTGCTTCCGATGATGTAGATTTAATCAGAGCTGCCCCGATTCGTGAGGGAAAAGTTAAAGCTTCGAAATGGTGTTTATCGGATCATTAGATTTGTTTCTTGTCAATAGCTAATTTTGTATTTGAAAATATGAAAATTAAAGATAATTGAATTTCAAACGAAAGCTTCTACGTTTCGAATCGTTTGAAAATTGTTTAATAGATGGTAGATGAGGTTGATTTTATTCTAATGCTGATTCGTTTTATTCTGAATCATTTTATTCTTAATCTACCAGGTTTTTTTTTTTCAACTATTTCTTAATGATTTGAAATGAAACGTTCTATCTAACGAAAAGCTTCTGTTTATGATTTCAGTATTTTCTAGTTTTACACTTTTCACAATTCTCCGTAGCCTACGGATACAGTAACTTGCGAAATACTCAACGTAACAAAGTTAGTATAAAGTATCAACTTTTGGCCAGTCAACATCTTTAAACCTAAAAGAAACTTAACAACGTTTTTACCAACAAACTTGCAGGAATCAAAGGATTCGGACAATTTTTTTTTTTTTTTTCTTTTACAAGTCGTCTGGGATTTCAAAAACATTTCGAAAATTCCAACTTTATCCAAATATCTCGTCCGATTATTCCCCGATGTCGATAAAGTTGAAATTTTTGGGGAGTTTATGAAATTTTACACAGCTCGTTAGAAAAAATCATCCGAATCCAGTGATCCGTTTTATAGCTACTGTTGCTTAAATTTTGAAAGTAAAAATAAAGAAAAAAACATTTCTGAAAACAAGTTCGAAAAATTTCGCCTCGGAAAATAGCACATTTTAATTCCAAATGGTTTTATTTAGAATATCCGCAAACGTCTGCTGCATAATTCCGTATATGAATCCATTCGTAATTTTTATTGGTGAAAATTTTTATTTTGTGCAATTTTCTTTTTATTGTAAGTTGAATATAATATAATCAAAATATATAACAGAAATTTTCAAATGTACGCAACGAGAATTAAATTAAACTGATTGTTATTTCGTTATTTCAAAAAGTCAAGCTTCCAGCCACCTTGAAAATAAGAACAAATAATTTTTTAATAATTTGTAATGAAAAAGAAACGTAAGAGGATTTTACTCGTATCTGAACGTATAATTTCTCGTGACGATTTTTTTTTTTTTTTTTTTTCTTTTATTCTTACCGTTATTCGCCAAACAACGTTGCGAAAACTCTCTTTCTCCCCCTCGAAGCAGAAGAAAGGTAATACGATTTATTAGTCAATTATGCGTTACAAAGGTTCGCCGTTTGCTTGCAACAGCAAAAATAATAATAAAAACAAAAGGAAAAAGATGAAAATCACTCCAATTGCATGGTGACTTTTTATTCCGTTTTTTTTTTGTGCGTGTGTGTGTTTGTGTTCCTTGTTTGGTCTTGTTTCCAGCCGATAAATTTTCACACGCGAATTTCACACGTTTCTTTATTTTACACGCATCCTTGCGACCCCACTGGACCAATTAGGCTAATTGAAGAAGTTTGGATCACAAAGGGCTACGCGTTGCGAACAACGACCTGTTTCACTTGATTTAATTAAACGAATTCTGTCCGGCATGTATTTCACCGCGGTGGTTGTTATGTGAAATATTGGACGCCGCCCTGCCAAACAATAATTTGGGAATATCGATAGCACAAAAAAAGAAAGAAAAAAAAAATATTGGTGATCAACAACCACAGTTTCGAAAGAAAACGAACAAACTAAGAAATTACAAATGACGTAAAAAATCTGAACCGGTATACAAATCTTCATGCAATTTTATCGTAATGAAAATTTTATTCAACAGGTATACATGAATGTTATAGAAAAAAGATGCTACCTATACTGTTTTTTAATAGTTATAAATAGTTATTGATATTCTAAATACTATAATTTACGAATGATTTTATGCATTTTGTTGGAGAATGTATACAGAAAAATTTCCATTTCTCATATTTTGATAAATGGTTATATTTTACAGTTTGACAAAGGTAAAATAATGTCGTGGGCAGCTATAATAAAAACAAAAGCAAAAAAAGAAATGGTATATTTTTTGCATTTAAATTATTGTCTGCTTTTATTCAGATTTTATTTTTCTTTATATATACAAAATAAATTCAATTCGAGTGTAACGCGTGATTTTTCCCAACGTAGAGAGAAAGTTTGATACTAATTGGATACCTACGGTCGTCGAAAAATACGTATTTCGTATTCTATTTGGAGTGTATTTCGGATCCATTCAACAAACCTGCACTGCAGCCTCGAGTCGAGTCGAGACGAGACGAGTCGGAAAACCGCAAACGCCAGGCAGTCAGCGTATTCGCGTTTTACTGCCAAAAAGAATCACTCCGAAGGTTCGTCCGACAGTGGATTGAGCTTTTATTGTCATGCATAAAGTGGTACTTCCGGGCTTTCCGTACCCGCACTGACTTCGGTCAGAAGGGTAATCGTAAAACAGGGATCATCCGGTTCTTACGTGCTTCTAAGATCATCCCTTAATGTCGTTAATTGCTAGGGTAAATCCGCGATTGGGGTCAACCCTGGGGTTCGTGTTGTCGGACAGAAAAAGCTCTCTTATCTCATCCGGGGAAATAAAACGTTTTTCACGTATTTGCCCATTCTCGTTGCAAGATGTTCTTGACGAGACGGGGATTCGTTCGTTCATCATCTCTTAATATGTTTTCAAAATGTGGTAGAAAGTCGAGGGACAAGTCTGTGGATCAAGAATCGAACCAGTATAACTCTAAACAGTATAAGAATAATATATTTTCGTTTCATGGTTCAATTACGTTTTCACACGAGACGTGGATCGTTATACATAACTTGATGAAGTGGAAAAGCTCTGTTTTTCACTACTTCTAAAAATTCTTAGCGCATTTGTTACAATCGATCGGAATACCGATAAAATCTCTCTGTATAAACCTTTATCCCATTCAAATCTCGAGTATTCAAAAATATATTTTGGGTGTTGGCCGGCGTTGTGGATTCTGAACGGTTCTCGTTTGTCACGTATTCCGAGGAGCACGACTTCAAACTCACATAAAAAACAAAACAAAATAAGAAAAAAAAAATGTATTTTGCCGTATCATTTTGTTTCGACCTTGTATGATTTTTATACATACCATATGTAAGCAGTCAACGACCACATTCGTGTTCGCAGTTTAAGAACTCCATCCGAGGAACAGAGAGAGGCAACGTCCCGAGGCCAAATCCTGTTTCTCGTGTATAAACATGATGTACCTAAAGTATTTCAAGCACGTAGGGCAGAATCTGGAAGTCTAAATTCTGGAATACAATCATCCCCGAAATTGCAGTCGAGCTTTCTAAAGCAGCAGCTCTCTCTCGAGGATCTCTGGCGGGTCAGCGCTCGCAAGTTTACGTTTTCCATCCTTCTTTTTGTTTTTACTCTTCTCTTTTTATTCGTCGAATCTTTTTGCCCTATTTTACGTGACGTATTACCTGCATTATCGGTATCTGAAATCGGCCGAATTAGGTTCTTGTTTTCTCTCGTCTTTCTTTCTCCACTTAGCAACAAATAAGCCAATTTCACGCGAAATTCTCTGCTCAGATTGGTGGGTAATTTTTTCCACCAGATTTTTTCTACACGGTAGAACACGAATTCGCGAATCACATTATATACATATATATATATATTTTTTATACACACCGCATGTAAATATTGAACCAATTTCTTTCTACGAGTAATTTTAATGTTTGTTTTTATTTATCGTTATAATTTTTTATCGTTCCTGCAACACGAAGAGAAACGGTTCGCGATCTTTCAACAAATTATCACTCATCTAGATCACGGTAATTTACTTCATATCAATTTTCAAAACAGCGAATTCGAATGAAAAGATGAAAACTTCAAAACTATCTGTTCATAATTTATTTTTCCCCCTTTACGATGACAATATTAATTTCTAATGTTAGACGAAAGAAAAAAAAACAATACAGTAATAGGGGTGGGTGGGACAAAGTATGTCCCTTAAAAAAATAATGCCTTAAATTAGAATAAAATGTTTAATTTTCATATGAAGAATTATGTTAAATTATTATCTAGCTTTCTCGAGAAATAGTAATCATAAATTCAAGTTCAGAAAATTATTTGACTTTGACGAATCGAGAGTAAAGCAAAACTTGAAAATTTTCGCGTTATAAGGTGTGCAATTACTCGTGTAAATGATTTCCGAATAATTAATGTTTAATAAAAAGTTTAGGTGGATAATTTATCCTTTGTTATTTAAAAACATTCAAAGGACCCATTTTGCTCCATCCTCTCCTACAACTCGTCTGGAATTATTATCAACAGTCGAACTTCTTCACTTACATAAACTCGACGCTTATTAAATTTTTTTACTACGTCGAATCTAAGCTCAATTCTCTTTTCGAACACTTCTTGTCTAGGCTATGCGCCAGACACACGGCTTAGTAATTTCCTAATTATAATATTCCGGCATCTTTCCACACTGAGAAAATTCCTCTAATTTCTACGGTGCTATATATGGATATCATAAACAGCAGCAACCACCACCGGCACGTTGAGCTGTACTATAAATTTGGAGCAAGGCGGGCAAATTACAGGCTTCCCTGCAAGTTACGTCTTTAGTAGAGTAAAAATTACAAGGGTTAAATTGGGGGCGGACCTTGAGAAGGTCTCTCTTCACGTGTACAAGGTGCTTTCGCGCAACGTAACACGGTCACCTCATTTCTTATATACGAGTGGTGGGCAGCCACATGGGGTTCACTTACTTGGGGTTGGACCCCGATTATTACCCTCTGAATTAGAGACTTGGCTGTGTTTGTTTATCGGCCTTTCCTTTAACGGGTTACTTGCCCCACGTGGGCCTAGCTCGTTGTGTTACTGCCAAAGAGTCCTCATCCCCTTGAACCTACGCCGAGCATGCAATTCACCCCGTTTTACATCCCCCTTAGCTCCATCCGATCGCTCTTGTGGCAACCGTTGTTGTTTCGCTAAGAATTAGAAAGTGTTTAAGTGTGCTTCTTGCTTTTTTTCTCATCCCACGCGAAGGAAAGTTTTGCGTTTTTTAAATTTTATCAGATTTTGATGATTTTTTTTTTTTTTCATGGGATTTTGAAAACATATTATTGTGTTTCTAGGAATTTTTATGGGGTTTTGAAAACCTTTTCAGGAAATTAACTTTCACGAGTGAATTTATTTTGATCTTTTGTGATAATTGGTTATTGATACACTTCTTTTCGAATTTCGATATTCGCAAAAATAATTCGGAAAAAGTGAAATTCCACGCAAGCTGAAAAACGAGAGCGAAAAATGACTTGAGGCGAGAAAAATTTCTCAAATGAATTGTTATAAAGTGAAGAAGGAAGTAAGAAAATACGAAATACGAGAACCGTAACAATAAAAAATTACTACAAGCCGAGATAGCTGAGGAGGCTGCGTAGTATATTTCCAAAAGGTGTAATTTGGTGTAATTACCTTTGTATATTTAACCTTTCGTTCTTTTTTATTTATTCATTCTTTCGCAGTATATACTTTATACTTTTCTTTTTCCACACCGTTGTAATGCAGTCGAAGAATTTAACTCTGCCGAGGGGGGAAAACCGCGATACGTATTCCACCCGAAAACCAGACAACTGCTTTCTCGCTTCCGTAATTTCGACGAAATTTGTTATACAAATGCTGAGCATTGCGGTTGAGGGTAAAAAAAATTTCTCCACGAAAAATTCATCGCACCTATATTTATATTGTGGAACTTTTTATGGATCAGTAGAAATCAGGATAAACGTTTGCATCAATCCTAATTCTTATTTCTCATTGTTTCTAGCTTTTCACCTCAATATCTCTTTTTTGAATAATTCTAACCATTGCAGAGGGTTCAACGTACAATGAAAAATATTGGAAAAAAAAAATATTAATAAAAAAATTACTAATCACTTGAAAAATTTTTAAATATCTCAACAATATTTTTCACTCGGGTTAATTATAATCGCGTTTTTTTCGTGTAACCAGATTTTAATCCAGATGAATTGTATCGTTCAGATATCATCAAAAACAAATATATAAATCAATCAGAATGTGAATGAACGGATCGCGATTGTAAAAATGTTTCCTTTCTTCTTTATATTTTTCAACTCGACGCGACTGCTTCCATCCCTCGGGATTAGCTTGGTTTTTCTATACCGCAATCGACATCCCATCCAGAAGCCAATTACCAGCCACGTAATTACCATGGGTATTGAATTCACTGATTTGATACACGTGTGTATCGTGTGTATAATATACGTATACACGGTACATTATGCGAACAAACATGATATCAGTGATCGTGACTGTGAAACGATCGTACTTAAAAAAAAAAAAAAAAAAAACAAGCTGATAAATGCTTCGATGGTACAGATTATATATTTCTAATTGATACGAATAACGTGCCAATTTGACACAGAGTAATCAGAGCGGCTTTAATATTTTTATATTTCGATGTAGAGCATCGAGCACTACATTTCAATGAATTTTGCCCCCTCCCTTCAGGCTAGATTTTTCATCAAAATTTCATTTGAATCATTCAATCAGTCGGTTTGAGATGTAAAAATTCAAGTGCAAAAAGCAGAGTTATTTTTTCGGTTAAGTAATCGAATAAATAAATCGATGGAAAACTGTACAGCATTTTGAAATCAGATTAAAATGGCGGTTTGCATCTGCATTAATCGCCTTCGAAAAGGATAAATGGAGAGAGATTCTAGCTATCGGTGGATGTCTGCTCGAAGTGCTCGAAGAGAGGAGACCAACGAATTCCTGCGGGAAGTCTGCAGAGTGAGATTGGTCATTCAAACGAGTTCCGCGGGTTGGCCGGGTTTCGGCTTTGTCGAGACTGCGCCACTTCTATACCATGCTGGGTGGCTTTTTAGCTCCGTGTGATTCTCGGCGGAAACCACAGGAACTCCGGATGTGGACGCTCGGTTCTGGTCCTGGTCGGCGAGAAAGGCTTTGGAATATAGAAGCGCCGACTCATCTCTGCTCTCGCAGATGATCGTCGGCCACATTCACTCAGCATCCTTTGCGAAAAGCTCAACAGCGCAACTTCCGGTACGCGGTTGAACGCCACTTGCTTTTTTGCTGGTATCTACTGATTGGGATTCAAAAAAATTTCACTACCGAGTAGGGGGTTTGATTTTGGACGGAGAAGAACCCATTTTTTTTTTTTTTTTTTTTTTTTTTTTTATGTATATAAAGACGCATGGAACGTACAGTAATCACGTTAGAAATGTGTTGGAACAAATATATGACCAGATACAAAGGGTCTAAAAGTGAAAAACCGAAGCTAATCTAGTTTAAGGGGTAACAAACACATTGCGTAGGAGAAATCAAGGGTAATTTTTTACAATTTATCTAATAGAAATGAATTGATATTTCTTAATTTTATTTTTCATATAATTATGTTGATATAAGGCTTGATATATAGGAAATTTTTTTTGTTTTTTTTTTTTAATTATTTGAATACAAAATGGCGGTGGAGTGGCTGATGAAAGAAAAATTTTTTTTTACGGGCGACCACTTGCAGGTCGCAATTTTTAATCTAGGACAAAAAATGAAAAAGGTTTTAACAACGTAATTGAAAAATATGAATTCATTTTTTTTAGGTAAATTGGAAAAAATGATTCTTGATTTCATGGACACAAGGTGTTATTACCCCTTAATGCAAGTTTAAAAAAGCTCGGTGGTTCGGGAGAAAATTTGAAAACATTGAATTTTAATTGCAAATATCCTGACTATTAGAAAAGTAAAAAAATCGCAATATTAAACAATGTTTTCAAATTAGTAGAACGGTACGATTTATCTCACGCAGTAAATACGGTTAAAATTCTTTACCTGTATTGTTAAGACTTTTTTTTTATAGTTAAATGTAACTATATTATAGCTTCGGTGATACTTTATCAACCTCTGACTCATCATGCTTTCGTTCCAACACTTTTTGCACGTTTCATAAAATAATCGATTTTGCATCGTAGTAAAAACCGTTGAATCCGCAAAACCATCTGCGAGAATATTATGTATATTATAAGTAAAAAAAAGAAAATTATAAAACCATAATTATTAGACTATGAAAATGATATAAATTCAAAAATAATATCTGTCCAAGCCCTCGATAACAATAACGAAAAAAAAAAAAAAAAAAAAATTATATGCAATGTCCGGTGCATAAAATTCGATAAAAAAAAAAAAAAAGAAAAAAAAAACTTGGCTTATAGCAATGCGTACAAAATTTTCAGAGCCCACGTAAATCACACCGAAGTTCAGAATAGTGGCAAGTAAAGTTACTTCTTTGAGTAGTTCTCAGTTGCTGTGCTCACTCTTCCTCTTCATCTCTCTTCAGGTTGGATTCTGCGATAGTCAGAGTCCTCTCATCTTCGATATCTCGTAGAGACCTTGAGGGGTCGTCCTTTGTCACCGAGAGTATTCTTTGTCGAACTTTTCATGTTTTATATATAGATATATATCGGTTTGAATAAAAATTTGAATATGAACAGCGCGTGAGTGTGCATTTGGGCTGTGTACTTCGTACAATGTGTATTATATGTTGTATATTGCGAGGTAGTACAATCTCAAATAACCGAAATAGGATTTGACCTGTAACAGTGTTAGCGACGTGTTCAACTGTGTCACATCTTCTCTAAACTTCTGCCAGTTACGGTATATCGAATTCGATCTATAGATATACCTATATTCCACGTTATATCTATCACATTATATACTTTTTATCCTAGAACAGTTTTGACCCTATATTTTATATTCTAGTATTATTTATTTGCGATTTAAGATAAGTGAAAGGAATTTAAAACCGTGCTTAAGTTTCTCAATTAACATTCTTATAGGTTTCTAATCGGTAGCATGAACTGAAAAAATCTCTTGCAAAGGTTGGTTTGCCAAAATCGATACTCTCTATTAATTTTATTACGATATAGTCGAACATCTAGTATTCTTCAAATTATTTTATTCTCAGGCTAAGAAGATTTGTTTAAAAGTGAAGGGACAAAAAAAAAAAAAAAATGTTGTCAGAAACGAAAACTTGAGTGTAATTCATATCGTATATACATATATATGTATTTAAATATTCGTATACGTTAAAAATGGTTAAGCATCTAGTAGATTTATTCCATTTCACTCTACGGTGGCTAATTTTTATCGGAAAACACTGTTCTTTACAAATTTTCACTTGAACACATTTTTTCAACATCTTCGTACCGGTGAATATTCAATTTCACAACATCACGCCAATACTGATTCTGATAAATATATGGTGATGTTGAATTGAAATATTAAAGTATTGAGAAAAAAAGATTTGTCCCAGCAACGTTGTAGAAAATAGTATGTTGAATAAAATAAGCCATGGTATAGAGTGAAATCGAACAATATTCTAGATATTCAATAATTTCGAAGCGATTTGAAACGAAGCATCGGTAACATTTACCTTCCTTTGTCCAAGTTTTCATTATTCTCAAGAACCTCATAGCTGATTAAAATAAAAATTTAACAAACAATCAACTTACAAAAATCACCTAACAAAACCGATAAAAAGTAAAAAAAAAAAAAAAAAAACACTTGGCCATTCAACCTCCTTAAAGCTCTGAAGGAACGGCTGTAAATATAAAAGGATAATGTATTTCAATTTCCAAGGAGTGGGTAACGCGTTTCGGTTATACATAAATACCGTGGATTGAGAAAAAATAAAAAGTGTATAAAAAAAAAAAAAAAAAAAAAAAAAAAAAACAAATCCAAAAAAAGAAGAAGAAAAGTCTGAAAAAGAGCGGCACACATTCGCCCTGCAGGATATTCGGCGCGGCGTGCGAATGCCACCCCTATCCTGTATCCTACATAACCCTATATATCCTATCGCGGTGAGCTATTGGCTTTTCAATTTATCGGACCGGAAACGTAGCATGGGCCATACGCGATATTGGTAAACATGGGCGTGTGGATGTGAGGAGCGTTTTCCATCCGTGTTACCCATTCGGGGCCTCCGTGCCAATATTGCAAAGGAGGAAGGTATATTATACATACCATGTATATTGCATTCGTGCTTTTACCTCTAATGAAGCACCCTGAAGGCAGAACTGTGACGTACACATGAACCACACATCCGAGTCCGGGCTTGTATGAATGCCCAAGTCGATTCACACAGGCTTCGGAAACTCAAATAACTAGTTGAGTCGTCCTACGATTGCTGGAGAAAGACGCGCGGAATTAACTCATTGAAATTGTTGCTTGACGATTGTTACTGGACACCTTGGCTATTTGTTTCCCTTATTTTATTAAGAATTGAAAAATTAAGGAACATAACAACGGAAGGGAGTTGTATGTAGGTATCGTTTTTTTTTTATGCAATATTTATTTTGTCTCTTCTCTGAATCAATTCGTTTAAGCATGGCTGTAACGATGTTTTTCATTCTTGTAAAATACGTTGGGGAAAAGAAAAAATAATAACAGGAATAAGAAAATTGTAAAACGTGTGTTTGATCGTCTATAAATAATCGTAATTTGATCTTGTTTATAAAAAAAAAAAGAGAGAAAAGAAAAATCAATCGTATCGGTACGCAAAAAGAGTTAGACTTATAATATTTAGAATCGAAATACAAGATTTTTAAACAAATAGAATGAATGTAGAAAAAGATTGTGTATATTATCTTGAAAACTCGGACGAAAGTTGAGATATTTTGTTATATCGAAGGCAAAAGCAAGCATTGTGAAATAATAATGCAGAAATAACTTGAGCGAAAAATTTCACACCTACATAACTTGTGAGAACTTTTATGAATTATGTTGTACGAATTTTTGAAAGGCTGACATTGATTCTTGTTTTATAGGGTAAGGATTTTACTATAGTTTTTACGTACAATCGACCCGCAATCTCGGAGATAATCTCTGTAAAAACTTTTCTTCCAACGGTTTCGAGGCTGCTGACAGAAAGAATAACTTGGGTTACCCTTATAATTCTCAATCGAAGCTCAACTTCTGCTCTTTTTATCCGTGTATTTAATTTTCTCACCCTGATCGTGATGTCGGAAAAAGATAACTAATAATCGTTTAAAAAGTGACAAGGTGAATATTTTCTCGTCTGTTGGAAATACCTTTACGATTCGTTGGCAAAATTTAAAAGACAAACTTGTCAGAGTTTTTCTTTTCTTTATTTATTTTACTATTACAGTATAAAAACTTTCAGTTCAACGTCTACTTGTAAAAAACGTTGCTACGTTTTGGAAAGTAAAACCTTTCTCTGCGTTCCCAAAGAGTTTTATTTTACGCAAATTATTGGCAAATATACGATGTCAATTTGCTTTTATAACTGTAAAATGATTGATTAACGCAAGAGCTTAACGCTTTAAATCGATAAAATTAGATTCTTCAAATTCCATAAACGTTAATAATCTTAACACCAAAATATCGAATAAAAAAAAGAACAAGAATTGCACGAAATCACGAAAATGCACGGCAAAAAAACTTCCTGAAATTATTGACGAATGAAATTTTTTTTCATTCTTCCAGTAGAAACATTCCGGCACCGATTGCTGTGGAATTGTATACATGATATATACATGCATATACATACCTACGTAACATAAGCAGAAAATCGAATAGCGAGACTCGTACGCTTTTCTGAAACTCGGCGCAGAGCTTGCAGGGAGAAGGCATGGAGAGGCTCAATCGTAGTCGTGAAATTTGCATTTCGTTTCAGTCGAATTTCAATGCAAGCCTGTGCAGATACTTCAAGTACCTACGTTACGTGTACGATACACATGTAGCTGTGTGTCTGTGCGTCTGTGTGTGAGGGAGGGAGGGGGGGGGGGGTGTATGTATGTATAGATAGTGCTACTCAGTAATCCTGAGTTTCCTTCGCTCCAATATCGCAACGTCAATGGCATCGCCCATTTCAAACACAGTATAACAGGCACGTGCGGAGTGCCCTTATTTTCGCGGAAAAATTCTTTTCTCTTTCAGTCTAACGCTGAACTATATTATATATATATATGTATACGATGAATCAGAAAAACCGTTTGAGGTTTCTACGATTTTTTCTAACATTTTTAAACGTCGTAAATATAATAACAATGCTAGGAATTGCAGCAAATAGTTATTAGGTAATTAAATAATGAATGAAGACTTGAATACCTGCAAAGTCGACAAATTTGTCGAAAATTTCTGTTACAAGGTTTTTTTTTTTTAATTGAAGTAATAGAAAAATTTGAAAAAGAAAGACGGGAGGATATGAATTAATGTGAAAACATCGTTACGTACGATTTAAATTTCATGGTAATTTGTTAAAAGTGGTAAAAATACTCGACATTTTTTTCACAAGCTCGCTTTAAACGTAGAAACGATTTTTGGAGTTTGAATAGAAGTATATTTTATAAGGATAGAGTTTGAAATTCTTCTGTACGTTGAAGAATTTTCTCAAAAATTTTATGCATGTTGAAAAAGCGTTTGCAAAATTCAATGTCGCAAACTTTTTTCTTTTAGCAATCCGCGATTTTTTGGAATATCGTATTTTTAGAACAAGGCATTCAGCTTTCGATTATGGATATTGCAATATACAATTGCGATTCGAATGTAAAACGTAGAGAGGATGTGGGGAGATGATAATAAACGAAACGAAACGAAACGAAACGTAGTTGGAAAACTTTTCATCGCGTGGCGGCGGGCGTTTTGTGAAAACGCGGTGTGAACGAGACGGGGAGAAAAACTCATGAAGAATTTGATGAAATAGTCGTTTCAATTTTTTCGCCTCTGTATATCTGCTTCCTCCGCCAGTTTCTCGCTTCTCTAATATCGTTGTACCTATATAACAAGACCACTGAAGGGAAATATTAAGTTTTCACACCGTAACCATCGCCGCCGGTTCAATCTCTATGCAGATTCGCTGGAGTTGAGTAGTGCAGGTTCATGAAATCGCCGTCCCCGAACCGAACCTCGTGCCCATGATACGTGTACAAAACGCCACGTTCGTTACGCAGCGAAGCTCAAGAAATGTGTAAGTATCAGCTTTTTTCCTGACATGGAGAATTATGGGAATGCTATCGTTCACCCTGGTTTGTTCTCAAACCGTTATTTCGCATTATCTCGAAACAAAAAGCAACAGCCAATTTTTTAACAATATTTTCCAACCATTGGTTTATTTTCTACTATTTTTTTTTTTTATCAGTACGTAGTTTAAACAGTATTGCAAAAATTCCAATTTACGATATGAACGTGAAGAACTTCGCAATCCTATTTAAAAATTTGTCTAAAACGAACAACGATGGACGATAATTCTGATTCATTTCGAGAGGAGTTCTAAGAGGATTCAAAATGAGGAAACAAGTTGCGAATATCTTTAGTTAAACGACAGAATTCCTGACCTGATTAAAAAAAAAAAAAAGTCATAAAAAACTTTTACATTTTGTCCGTTGTGAAATATTCCTTGCGTCCTTGCTCAGAAAACTATCGAAGTCAAAAAAGTTTCACAACATTTTACTCAAATCAAATTTAAAAGTTTTCGTTGGAAATAATGATTTTAGACGGTATTTGCAGGTTTTCAAGGCTTGTGTTTTTCACCCTCTGCTTCTTGATACACGCAGACGTGAGACGAATGGAGTTTTCAGAAAAATTGAATCCCTATTGCGCGTGCAGACAGTGAAAAAAGGGGGTAAAAAGAGTGGAGGAAAAAGAAAAAAAACACGGCGTAGTCTTTTGTACCGTGAGCAGTGTTACGGGAACGACTCGTAATCCCCGATTCTCAATGCATTCAAACTCCCGCGAGTCTTCGCTGTTCGTTTTGCCGCATATTTCGACAATCGCTTTGGCTGTTAATCTCGGAAAGATTTTTCTCACGCCAAATGGGAAAGGGGAGGGGAAAAGAAATTGAAAGTAGAACAGCGAAGAATGCCTATTCCTTTGCTAACGCGTTTCATTGTTACAGTTTCATTCATATTCGAAAATTCTCCTTCAGAACTGGGACACTTTCCAGTTGGGATAAAGATTTTTTTGAACAGTTGAGCTTGATGGAAAAAAGAAAAGAAAAACAAAAAAAAAAAAAAAAACAATTTACGAAAAATATCGTCTGAATCGAAAGAAAAACCCTTCAGTCTTCATAAGATAATGAAAACAGATTCAAGATACGTTAGAAATTCAGGAAACTGCCGGTTTTCTTTGGTTTTCGTAACAAAAAAAAAAAATTTATTTCTTTTCGTCTACGTTCGTACTTTTCTAATTTGATCTATCATTGTCCTGACTTTTTTCATTTGATTTAACTTGGCGTGTTGGGGAAAAAAAAAAAAAATTAAATAAATTATTATTATTAGTGTTAAATTTTTTTCTTCTTCTTTTAATAATAATTATTTAAAGTGGGATACTTGTCACAACGAAACGGATGAATTTCTACCTGGAAAAAGGAAATAATATAAAGTTTAAAACGTGCATCAAGATATTTCAAAGCTACAAAAAGGATTCAGAGAGCACGAAATATTCGCTCTACTGCAGTTTGATGAAATTTCAAACGATCCAGTTTAAATGCTGGAAAATAGCACGATGGAAATTGTCGGTTCATTATACGAGAAGCAGCGACGCGACGGGGACCGCGACGTTATAATATTTTTCAAAGGATAATATTCCCGCTTTAAAACTGCAAGGCAAGACTGCACTGTCTCTTGATAAGGTACACATATACGTCTCAGGATATGCATATATGTATACACGTATATACTATGTAGATCTTCTATACAGCCGAGAAAAGTGCTTCTTCCTTGTCGTCCTATTATGGTAATATTTGGTAATTTATAAAGAGTACGTTGTACCTGAACCACCGAGCAAACTGAGTCTGCCTTCGAACGAGACGAAATTAGTTAAAATAGGAAGAGAATAAAAATGGAATATATAAGTATGCGGTATACGCTGCGATGGAAAGAAAAGTAAAATGAAAACGCCGCAGGTTCTAATTATTACACGACCGAAGGATCATAAACTCTACTTGTCAGATCTAATATATTCTTATCCATTTTTTTGAAAATCATTTTTTCTTTCTCACATATTGTAACCGAAGACTGAATGATTGAAGTTTGTAAACCAAAAAAATTATTATCACATTACTCGTGGCTATAAACAGTTTTTACAAACTTTGTATAGACAATGGTTTTCATTGTTCGAATGTTTTTTTTTTTTGCTTCTTCTTCATGTTCTTCTGGTTGAGTTTTTCTTTTTTTGCCTTGCGCTTCTGTGTGTGTGTGTGTGTATTTTTTTTTTTTATTGGAACCGATAACAAGATAAGCAATTCAATGGCTGCCCATTAATTGTATACTGTATGTATGATATACGTATATAAATGAATAATTCACAATATTCTCCGTCGTTACTTTGGCTGGAAATCCGGTAGCTTGCCTAGCTGGAATATCAGGCTATCGTTGTGTTGTCCCGTTGTGTGTTCGAATAACGTAAATATCACGGTCAGCTCTCGCGTGTGTGTATATACATATGTAGTGCAGTGCAGGATAGTCACGGCATATGATCCTTGGCGCCGATTCAAATGTCACGGTATAGGTATGCCATTATCCTTGCTTGCTTATTGTGCACAGGAAGCTTTAGTGCGCGTAATTGGTGGAATCGTGGGGAAGAGTCGATTACGCGTTATGAATTCAAAAAAGAACGAAATAAAGAAAGAAAGGTACTCGTAGAAAAATCTAATGATTAGTTGTACTTGTACTAGTACTTGTACGAGTTGCACTGTTATTTGTATATATATGTACATAAATTAGAGTGTTTAAAAAATAATCGACCAGTTTTTTTTTTTTTTTTTTTTTTTAATAACATTGAAACATCGTCAGAGTATTCCTAAATAAAGATCCTGTTAAAATATGAGCTTTTAATATTATGATTTAAAGGTGGCGATTCTCAATTTTTCTATTTCCATTTCCCATAAAAAAGGAAATTTTTTTTTTTTGAACTTTGAAAAGTTTATTACTCGTAAACGAATTACTGTACAATTATAAACAAGATAGATTTTTGTAGGATATTGAACGCTCTATAAAAAAGGTTTGAATGAATATTTGCGTAAGGCGAGCCGTTTCAAAGTTATCAAGCCTAAACTATTAAACCGTTGAAAATAATGATGTAATATTATTTTGAAAAGTTCAATGGTTGAGGCTTGATAACTTAGAAACGGTTCGCTTTACGCGAATCTTCATTTAGACTGTTTTTTATAGAGCGTTTAATTTCCTACAAAAATCTATCTGGTCTATTATTGTACAGTGATTTGGTTACAAGTACCTACTAAAATTCCAAAGTTCAGAAATTTTTTTTCCATGTTATTTAAATAGAAATAGAAAATTGAGAATCGCCATCTTTAAATAATAATATTAAAGGCTCATATTTTAACGGGATCTTTATTTAGGGACACTATGACGATTTTTCAACGTTCTTTGAAAAAAAAAAAAAAAATTGTCCATTTTTTTCAAACACTCTTAATATCAATGTGGGCGGAGATAAAATTAATGGGGATGAAAAAAGGTAATTGCTAGTCGTAAACTGTATATACTCACGATACACCATGTATGGTCCTTCGGACACTCGTTCAGATGCATCTGAGCTGTGTAATTTAGACAGGGAGTAATGCTGCCGACGCCGTCGTTGTACATGCCGCATATAAAGCAGTTCAGTCCTTGTGTCGTTCCTGAAAAAAAATGAGATAACAACTCAAGGTTAGCTCAAAAAGAATCCGATTGTGAGTGCAAGCTGAAAACAAGCTGAGAAACAACAACAACTGCTGGATAATTTTTGTGCCAAATTTGCAAATTTAGTATCAGATAGTGAATATATTTCACATCAAACATATATTAAATACAGTTTCAAATCGACGTCAGATAGAGTTAGACTGACACCATATTATAAAATCAATTTTTCTTTCAGTGAATCCTGTTACTTCGAATAATGGCTTTTTTCATTGGACAATTTTATCACTTGGATTCAACTTCGAATGATGGGAAAAACCGAAGACTGCATTCGATGTGGAGGCGTAAAAAAGATCATCCTGTGCAGCGTACGTGAGTTTTAGAGTTTTCTTAACTGCAGTGCAGGCTACGTTGGAACTGATCCCGTTGGTAAGTAGTCTTAAAGTATAACGTCTTTCCCAAGGAGAAGAGTCCGATGTGTATCCCTGGGGCTTTGAAAAGAGGTTCCGAACCCTTCGAACGGAATAGCGATGACCTTCTGCCGCTACTTCGTTGTAGGAAATGGAATTTCGAAAAAGTATCGCATTAGCGATGTGTTAATAATCACGACCCCACGTCACGTTTCTGATTCTCCTACTATTCAGCCTGGTTCAACTAATTGCAATACCGATGGATATGTTACGCAAGAGTTAACACCGCGAGGTCTAAACCACTTGTCGCGGTTTTAATCACGTCGTTCACATCGGAAACATTGATGAGGGTAGTCGAGACGTTCTGCAGCGCATGCATTCTGGGTACCTACTATCGAATGGGTTGCTACGTGTGTATCGCTATAGCAATCAAGACACTGCTGACGACTCTTCGATAATTGAGGATGTATCAGGTGTACAGTATGCTAAAACTACTGTAAAAATGGAATCATTGATAAAGGATGGTTCGGAGTTGATAACTGATTGAAATTGGACACATGCTGTGTACTTTGGTCATCTCTAAAGTGACATCGAAAAGTCGATTGCATTGTAACAATAATCTTGGTGCATGATTCTGATGTTCAGTTAATGCACTCGCATGACTACGTTTAGTAACTCGACGAGGTTTCAAGTGGAATTAAAACATCTCGACAAATGTAAATCTCACGAATTCTAGTCTATGGTAGTTAAAAAATCGCAATCGCAATTATTTGACAATGAAATGAATTTCAAAAGGTCAAAAGAAAATGCCGTGAGTATATCCCCTTGACCATATCACGACGAAGTAGATTACCACACGTGTTTTTCCAACTTATGAACCCCAACCGAACCATTCTACTTTTCTCTTTTCTTATCATCAATCAAGCGTGGAATGGGGTCTCCCGAAGTCCGAAGACCCAGGATCGTGATTAAATGACAGAGAATATATGTATACAATAGTATACACTCACATATACATATACAGAATGAAATAGGGATGATTTGTATGCAAGCGAGCAGTGCCAGTCGTCATCATCAGAGGTCGGTATGAAAGGAGTTCTCTCGACTTGGGGCCAGCGGTCATAGCTAGCGTATCGGATCTCAATTCACTATAGCAATTCGCGGGAAATTGGAAAAGTTGTTTCTTGCTTATATCGGAAGAGACTGGGGGTCTCGTCCTCTGGCCGTGGTCAGCTGAGAAAGAACGTGTTCACCAGACGCGACCCTTCGAAATGGTTCGCGAAGAACCTGGAACCTAGTGCAAGAGGAGAATTTTATTGATTCTAACCCGAAACGGACAATTGCCCACGACAAGTTCACGAATTCCCTTGAACATTCGGTATCTGATTAATTTTTATTTTTAACAAATTCCCGACAATAACATCATCGAATGGTCTAGATCAGGATTTATGATCAATGTAACTGTCATTTCATCAACCCTGATTCCTGAGGCACCATAAAAAATGATATCGCGTTACAATTAATTGGTTACCTATACTTTCAAAGTGACGCGTTCATGGGTGCATGGCAGTGCACTTAAGGAAACCAGAATAATGTTGCGGTAACTGATTATTACAGGATAGTAATATCGATTTCTTCTGTCGAGTACTACAAATTCAGACTGTTTCATGATGTTCATAACTGATGTTTGCTGTTTAAACGTAGTTTCTGATCTTCAAACGGTAATCAGTAACTGAGAATTTTTCAAACCTTCCAGTAATTCATGGTACTCGAGGAAGAAAATCATGTATACGGTGTATGGTAATCAGTTTTTGTGACATAATGATCTCCTTAATTACACTCCGAACATCCAGTGCAGCTACTTGAGACTCTGTAACCGATAGTCTCTTCATTACGGAGGTTGCAGTGGCCTGAGTTTTCAGATCGGGTAGCTGATGGTCCGTTTCGGGAACAGGATAGAAGGATGGGAAAGGCGAGGATCCCTCGGTCCTAGGAAAGCCATTTTTGTGCAAATGACGCGGAGAAAGAGACGCAAAGCTATTGTAAGTGTGCGATTCGTAGCGAACGACGCGCTTCGGATTTCAGAAACAATCTAAAAAGTCCTTTACGACCAGACCGAGACGACCCCATTGAAAATCTGTGTTTCTTCCGTAGAACTTTTCAATTTCCGCAGCCGGGCCAGTCTATTTTATAAATATATATACTATATACATGATCGTAAACCCAATCAGCGCAAAACACGGCGTCGCCAAACTTTTCTTTATCATTTTTCGAGGAGGTTTACTTCGGTGGTTGGATGAGCACAAGAATCGCAACGAAATAATTTTTGCTCTGTGAAGAAGAGGAGTAACTTTCGATACGTTGATAATATCTCAAGTTTGAATCGTTCGCCACGTAGTTTCTGCAAAGAATAATATAACCTCGAATACTTATATAAAGGGAAAAATCAACACTCGAATAGCAATAAATCATTCAATAACTAATTCTGCAGGAGTGAAAATCCTGGCGCAGGTTATTTCGCAGGTTTGAAGATTTGTTCAATCCTTCAACGTCGCACGGTTTATCTCTTGCTTTATTGTTTTCTGTTTTTCCTTGAAATACGAGGACGTTCATACTTTCATTTACGTTATTAATTTTCCTTCTTTCTCCTCTTATTCTTATTTTTCTTCTTCTTCTTCATCCTCGTCATATCTTCTCTCTACACTTTTGCGATGAGTCTGTGAAGAGATTCGGGGAATCTCACACACCTCTATACAAGATATATGTAGGTACACAACTCGAGTGTGTGTATCATATCTCTTGAGAGGAAAGTTTTTCACGCCTTTATACTCCGGCCGAAAGTAAGGCTATTAGTGGTTGTTTTTGGCGCTAGAATCCGAACGTTACCATCGTTCGTCAGCCGCCTTTTTATACTCCTTATTTATATTTCCTTTGTATAAAGTATTAGAAGCACGAGCGTCGTGATCCTTAATCCTGGCAGATTAATAGGAACGCAGGTATTATAGACTCTGAGTGTGAGTTGCCTTGTATCGAGATTTCTTCCTCTTTTTCTCTTTCTTTTCCTTCTATCTCTTATCCATGTACGTACGTCTATATATAGGTATATTGTATATATACACGCCTTTAATCTCTCTTATAAACTTTCTCCACCCTCGGATAATCGGCCGCCCCTTAATCTCGCGAGGCAGCAGAAGAGACCCTGGCCATATCAGCCAATCGAGTTCGCTACATCGGGAGTTGGAACGTCCGTTTACGATCTAAAGCTGACCCAGACTTTATTTATTATTCAAGCGATAATTGATCGGCAATTATCGGCCGAAGGCAACCAAATTGTGCTTCATCGATTTTTTAGAGACGGTATAATACAATCTAGGATCCACTCTACCAGGTCATTTCGTGGAAATGTCACCGAGACAATTTAGCATTGTGCAAATCCGCCTGTATTTATGCGATTGAGGATATTTATTTACCGATCGACATGTCAATCATGAGAAAAATTCACACTCAGTTGCCGAAATTCATGCGTTTTTTTTTTTTTTGCTGAAATGTACCCTGAATTGCATAAATTAAGAATTTCACTGCTAGTATAGAAAATTTGTGTAATTTCGTCTCTTTGTCGGCTGACTAATGAGTAACAACGAATTACCTTGGCTTGTTCGGTTTGCAAATTCAATTCCGTATCGCCTCGTGGGCGCAAGAGGGAGATAGAAGTGATGCATTCCGCGTTGAACCGTCACGATCAACCACAAGATTCTCGCCATGCTCAGGATGTGCCGAGGTAGTAATCGGCATTCGAGAACCGGCGAAAATACGTCGCGTCGGCAGCCGGATACTCAATATTGTCTCGCGCTTTACACAGCTTGAGTTAAACTTATGGTGTGTACACGAGCTTGCGGGAACTTCGCGTAAACGGAGTAAACGCCCGATTCCAGTTACCGTATATCGACAACTGATCCTTATCCCCGTAATCTACATTCAAGATCCTGGATTTGGCGTCTGGATCCAAAGATTAACAAAATTGACTTGAGTTGCAGGAAAGGATTTGACTGTAATCAAGTTTCTGCAATAATAATAAGAAATAGCTTATTTTCTTCAGAAATTAATTACATTTTTGAACTCGTATGTATTGTTCATCAGACGCAGACTAATTCTAAGCAAAATGGACCTTTTTTTTATGAAAGAATGGTTGAATAATTCGATTGTCTCTCATGATGTGAATATAATAATGAATTTATAGTTCAAATCTAGTGTTCGATAATTTTTTCATATATCACTGGGAGATTTTCATTTCTTTTGGATTAACTTCAGTGATATTTGTGAAGCTTTGATGTGAAAACTTCTTCGTCACGACTGGGCGTCCTATAAATGCTTGATTTAACATTATTTCTGTCAACGGAATGCGGCTTCCGGGTGCTCGATCTTGCAGTTAGAAATTCTGAAACCACCGGTACTGCTTGAAGGGTTTTTACGAGTACCAAACCAGGTCGAAGATCCTGATCCGACCCTACACGCTGAAGGATTGAAGCTCTTCTTTGATCTCGAAAGTGGCACGGCATGCCTGCCAGCCAGCGAGCCGTAAAAATTTGCGAGGCCCAAGCCGCGCCTCGACTATGTAAAGAAGAGGTATTAAGTGTCGCGAGATTTTCGCAACTCCACAAGAGCACTCATCTCGACCCTCGAAGCTCGAAGATCCACCCCCGAGGTTTCCGAAAATGTAATTGACTCGAAGGTGAAGATCGGGAAATAAGCCGGGTTTACATTACTCGGCAGTTATTCGACGGCCTCAATGACTCTCCGGAAGCTCGTGCAGACAGCCAGGTGAAGCCGGAGACGAGATTTGCCCGCAAAAAAAAGGAAAAAAAAAAGAAAAAAAAAACAAAAGAAGGGGGAGGAAAGTCGTACGAGGCGCTATTCAGTATTCACACATCGCCTCCGGGGCCAAGATGCAGATTAGACACGACAGTCGCCGTTCGCCTCGTCTCGCCTTGCACAGCCGGCCAGCCTCCGTCCGCTCTTTCGAGGATAAGAGCACCCACTACATAACCCCTGGAGGAAATGCTTAGCCAGCTAATTACCCTCCCTCATTATTTCACGTCATGCCTCGCCGAGTGTATGCTTCTTCTTCTCCTCGTCGTATCAACGTTTGGATCGAACCTCTCGTCGAACGACATAATCCCGACAATGTGGTGCGCGCCTTTGCTTTGTGCCTTTGTAAGGACCTCGTGCTGAGAGGTGTCAACTCTGCTGAAGGTTTCACAGGGAAACATCGTCGTGATTTCTTGTTTAAGTTCTTACTTTTGGATGATTTTTTCTCGGTGAGACTGTCATCGAGGATTGGTCAAATTCGACACGCTGCGTCATTTGGTAAATGCAATTCATATTAATTTGGTCCAAGTGAATTCAACGTCATTGTACTGAGAGACAGAAAAGTGTAAGACGTGGAAGGGTTGAAGCGACCCGCGTTGGTTGTATTGAAATTCCTGGCCGCATGACCGAGCGTGTATTTTGAACTACAGTGGGAAAGTGCGAATATTCAGAATTCATGCAGTGAAAAATGTCACTTTACGCCATCGTCAGGAGAGTTAAGCTTGGAATTTAAAGCGCGCGACGCGGGGCTGACAGTCCCGTGAGAAATGGTATTTGAAATTTTCAGGAGTGTTGGATCGTTGGTTATATAGTGTCTGCGATCGCTGGCTCTTCCTCTTATCGGAAGACGGGTCATTCTCTAACCGTCCTCAATTTCGGAACCGCATCGCGCGAAATCCGCTGAAACGCAGCTTGTGTCATAAATGAGGAAATCCCCAATTAAGGCTCTGAAAGAAAGCGCTGACCAAATCAACTTGCACTTTTTTTTCTCTGAAATTGGTAAGACTTATTCTTCATCAGGTTCCTGCGAATTATGGTTTTTTTCGCGGCCGTGTGGTGTAATGAATTTGGCTATCGGCTTTGGACAAGATCATTTTGTTTTTTTGTTGTACGAGACTTTGGCCAGACTCCACTATAGTTTTACAGTCATGTTACATGTTTGTACATTTATTTTTTGTATTTTTAATAGAAATTGATCGGAATTTGGTTTTATCGAGAAGCCGTGTCATCTTGAGATCGTTTTCAAATTTAATGGTAACAAAGAAGATTGTTTAACTTGAGTTCTAAGTATCGAGTTGAAGTTTTGAGTAAGTTGAAACAATCTTTTCTTCACCATTGATCTAAAAAAAAATCCCAAGACAAGATATTCTTTCATGGAAACCAAATTCATATGCATTCACGTTAATTGTTCAGGAAATTAGTGAAGGAATATGTACTCCTAACCGTAAAAATTTATTACGATTCCAAATTTCAGTTACGCCCTCTTGTATAATCCTCTTCGCAAATTATATCAATAATCAGTCAAGACATCGTACGATATCGAAACTGTATTATTCATCCCATGCCGGTTTTTCCGATCTGAAGTGATCGTCTCAAGTGCCAATGATAAATTTCTGCTGGACTCTTCCGAGTCATTATTTTCCTCTGGTCAAGTAAAAGTGTAAACGATACTGAAACTTGCCGTTCTTTACCACGATGGCGATGCGGAATTGACACAATAACGCAAGTGCAGCAGTTCATCGCTCATCATATTCTTCCAATCGCTTGGATCTAGCGGATAATAAGCCGCAGAATCGTCCAGAAGCTGATCACTAACCGGATGGCTGGAACTTGGAGCTTTCAGCGGAACATGACAGCTACGCTGTGTGCAGTGTGTGGTGCAGTGACCGAGGCGAGGCCCGGTGTTTGAGAGAGAAAGAGAGTGAGAGAGAGAGAGAGAAGCTCTGGGCAAACTGACCCAGATTGCCACCCTGGGATGCACATCCACCATCGTCTCGGCAAGTATAAATTCAAGTGGAAAGAGGAATATGGTGATTTGCGGAATATATGTATATGCCACCGTACGGATCTGCATCAAGCGCCTAAAATCCGTTCAGCGATTGGTCAGCAGCGGTAAGTTCTGCATATTCGAGTATAATTTCGCCGTGGTATAATAAATGAAAACGACTAACAATTAGGAAATTACCCGAGGTGAAGCTGACTAGATATCTTTATTCTTTTTTTTTTTCATGTACTGAGTCAGCTGTTTCAGAGGTAAGAAACCCCCTAAATAAGGGTTGAATTCCTGAAAGTAGAATCACTGGCGTATTATCGCTTATTAATAGTGAATAATATTTTTTCAAAAAAATTTACATTTTTATGATAAGAGAATCCTTGACACGCATCTCAGGTACTTTCCTTAGATCCAGGAAACTTGAGGTTCATGATTTCTGTTTATATTGAAGTTTTATTAGCGTTGATTATTCTCGAGGCCCTGAACTTCGTCTTGATTTACTTGGGAAAGTGGATGAATTTTTGATAGCTAATCCAGTTAACGAGGTGTACCGTGACCGGGGAAGCTGCAGCCTCGACAACGTCATCGTTAATCTTGATCCCCCGTTCCATGGTCTGAATAAACTATAACACAACTTTACCAGCATGACCTGGCGTCCCTGGACAGAGCGAGAAACAGAATAAGAGAGATGGAGGGAGGGAGGATTAGCCCTTTGCTCCGATGCGATTTAATCTCTGGTCGAGGGTCGGTCGCCGCGAGGAAACACTCGGGACTTGCACAGGAAATATCCGGGGAAAAGTTAGAGACAGTGATATCGGGTTCACAGTTGGCAGTATAGTTTCCTGAAAATTTGCAGTTGCTACACAACCTCGAGCTTGATTCAACGCGGTTTCGATCCTCTGACAGGACCTCGCAAACACTCGATTCTGTGTAGATACTGTGACTGCGGGACGCGTTTAATCGAATCCTCTGTAACGGACTGTGATTTGTGTTCCTTGATCGACACTCTCGACGATCCTTCTGAAGTTTGCTCAGCTGTATCGACGATGCAGCTGCAAATAGAGTTAGAAACACGAACGAAAGTGAAGACAGAGAAACTAATCGTTCGTAATGTAACTGCAGGAGAAGAGGATCCTATCCTGGGATCCGGTCTTTGGAGGCTTCTGGCAAAGGAGTTTCAAGATCGAGCCGGATAAGCTGAAAAACGGAAGAGCGTATAATTATCAGCCTCGAAGGCAGACGAGCTGAAGGCGCGACTCCAGGAAACCATCGGGGGCCTTTTGTCGCAGTATAGAAGCTGGCGTAAGTATTCATTATGGAAGGGTACAAAGTTTGGTGTGTTGGAGAAACGAGGAGGCACAGCTAATAGTGGTAGGACCGTTTTGCCCCCGGCTAGATATCCGGATACGGATCTTTGTCTTTGCACCATCACAGAGACAGGCCTGTAGCAGCGCTGCCGCTTCGGGTTTAATGAAAAAAATGAGCAAAACAAAAAGGAAAAAGAAAAAGAAAAAGAAAAAACTAACACTCGGTTGCCTTCTGGCACACGCCTGGACCAGTCAATTCTTACAATCAGACACTGACTGTTTTTGAGAGTCTGCCTATTATCTATCAGCGTTTTTTCTTCTCTTCATCTTCTTTTATTTGCTTATTTCTTTCCCCGTGGAGTTTGAGCCCACTTCGCACGGGTCTCGCAGCCTTTGACAGTCCTTATCTCGCCCCTTGTCATTATCGAAACAATACTTTGAGAGTGGGAGGGGAGGAGGGCGCTCGCTGCGAGCTTGAGGTGCCAGAAACATGGTGTACCATCCTTGTTCTTACCAGTTGTTTTTGTTTCCTTTCGTCCAGGCCGATGAAATACGAGGAAAAAAGGACACACCTCGAGGCTTGGAGCGAGAGATAAAGATAAAGATAGAGAAGGAAGGAGAGACGACAGCTGGTGATAACCTGAGAAAGAAAGTCCAAACTAGGTGACGAGAGTGGGATGAGAAGTGGGGTTGGCTTTTTGAAGAGAGGCGAAACTCGTCCGAGGCGACGGGCCGCTGCATCTGACAGATTTGAAATATTAACCCCCAGCCGAAAACGTCTCATGCAGATGAGAAAGAGCGAGAGAGTGTGAGAGGAAAGATTGCAAAAACGTTTATAACCTCGTCGGCTCTCCGTGTCGGAACTCCCGAGACTCACGTTCCAAATAGGCAAACTAGGAAACATTCTCTCTACACGCGAATGCCTCGACGACATCGTCCTTTCACCCGTTTCAACGCTTTGCAATATTGTTACAACTAACCGAGTCACGCATACCCTTCTCCGTGACTCGGTTACCAAAGTGCTTCTCAAATCGAACTCAAACAACCGAGCTTTTCCATCGCCATATTCTTGTGCTCCTAGCTGATCTCTGCTACACGTCAGAATTCGAATTTCAGACATCGTTGAAGTAGGTACTTGGAAGAATTTCGAGTAGTTTCAGAAACCGTTCAACCACTTGATACCGCAACTTAATGGTACTACGCCACCTTTGGATGCTCTTTTTCTAGAGTTCGAATGGATTTTGAGATAGTGCTTTTCAAATTGAGCACAATTAAACCAACTACTTTTGCTTCGACATATTCATGCCTGATACTACTCTTCACTAGATGCTGACCCTAAATTTCAGGTCCCTCTGAAAGATTCGTATAAGAATCTAGATCGGTTTCAACAATCTTTTATTTACTTGATACCAATATTGTGGGAATAAATCATTTGTTCAGTTGCTCTTAACCAGGTGTCTTCAAGACCTCGGCATTCCATCGACCGAAGGAGTCTCAAGTTCGAACGGATCTTAAAATATCGTCAAGTCATCTCAGGGCGCCAAGGTCGACCCGTAGAAGAAGCTACGAACTGGGCCACAGAGCAGCACCTTGTCATTTTTTCTCGAGGATTTAAGCATCATAGTAGAAGTGAAAAGCGGGTAGTTTGGCTAACAATGAGGCGCCGGCTACGCCTGCCCGTCTGGATGAGGCTGGAAGAACCGTGTAAAGAAGAGCGTGCAAAGGATGAGCACTAGACACTTGCTCTGAAAGTGTTGGATGTATACCTATCAGCCGGGGTAGCGCACCCAGAAAACTCAACCACCCGCATCCAATGTACGTTACTACAGTGGATGCTCTAACAACGACTGTCACTTTGGACAGTCTTCTACCTACGACCCTTGAAAAGGCCGATATGCACGGATCACAATCATAAATCCGAACAAGAGAGAAAACGGTTGCTTTCGGTGTTTCGATCCACGGTGAGTTATTTCAATATTCATTCTCCCCCGAGATTTTTGCATCCATCCAAGTAATGCACTTGCACAATGCACTCATTTAGCTAATACGTCATCCGTTAGAGGGCACGTTACCCCTTCGAATTCACTTGGGTATTCTTCCTTAACATGGCTTAGGTTCATTTACCATTTTCACACTCCATTATCTCTTCTCTGTGATCTTGACGTAGTCACGTTACTCGGGGTAATTATATGCACCATCCTTTATGATCAGGACAAAAACAACCGAGACGATGTCTTTGTTCAGTCGATTTAGCGTAACGTTAGTTCCGTCATTTTTCAATCCCCTTATTATGGCTCTAGGAAAACTGTGTTAAATTTACAACTACTGTAATAAAACCATTATGGAAACTTGTGTCAAAAGCAGAGACTCGTAGAGAGTAACCGCTGCAGGGAAACGGAAAAGAGGCTCTGAGTATAGAGCCACTGTTTCAGACTTCGAAAGTGCTCGGCGACCCCTTAAGAGTAACTAAATATTTACCCTTCCTTCTAGCTCTATCTCGTTCAATTTTGAAGACCCAGCAGATTATTCACGATAATGGCGCTGCCACGGTTAGCCAGGGACGCTTCCCGGCCTGACGAATAATTATAGTAAACACGAAGTGGAACTTCATCGCCAAGAGTCTTCTATCTCGGGCAGGCTGCAATCGATCAGCGCCAGAAGAGCGAGCAAACGAGCAAAGTAAGTGAGTGATGTGGCCCAATGTATAAAGGTCCGGGGGCAAAAGTGGGACGAAAATAGGCCTTCAAACACTCGGAGGTGCGTGTGCAGTTCCCCACTCTCCCCTTTCTTTTTGTCGTCTTGGTTCTTCTTCGCCTATGTCTTATTTCTCCTCCTCCTCATCTTCCTCTTTCTCCTCATCATCTTTCTTATCCTCTTTTGTCCAATAGAAAAAGCTCCGCAGCACACGTGAGGAGGAGGGCGGGGTGATGAAGAGAGACCCTGGCGAAAAGTTCATCTTGAAAGGAGCTTGACGCCTCGGCGTACCCTACAAAGAAGTTATTAGTGGCAGCAAGCCCAGGGTCAACAGAAGATTTCCTCTCCCTCAGGCTCCTCTGGTCATCATAACTTGGGTCAAGGTCTTTTCGTGGCATGTTTAGTCAGCCCGGATCACCGTAAATCAACGGATCTGTAGAATATATTTCAAACTTACCGCCTCGATTCGGTATTACATCGTCACCTTGTCTCCTGAAAAATTCAGGTACTCTCTGACATTCTATATCTTCCTCTTTCCAGCAGCCCGTTTACTTTCTTTCTGTCTCTATCATCTTGCGCAACCCCAAAAACGCGAGAACTCGCGACAGGCCCTCAATCTCGCGTGCTTAGACTTCCTCGGTGACATATTATCCGCAAAAAAAAAAACGTAGAGGCAGGAGGGCAGGGGTAGAAATTTATTTCTTCATTTCTTATTCATCATTTATACTCTTCCTCCACGCTCTTGACACGCCAAGGCTTAGGTACGAAATCAAAAAATGGAACTGGGCTGTTCGATTTTTCAATGGATAAAATGGCGCTGTGAGTATATTTAGCGAGTGTGTTGCCTCGTTTCGAATAAAATGAAGCACTGCTGTACGTGACTAGTTAATGGATTTTTGTACAGTCAAATCGAAGAGATAAGTTGGCCCCGAAATCGATACTTTCTGTTCGCTTTGCGTGTTAGTCGTACATTAATTATCCCGTAGTCCTACTGTAAACGAAAGTTTCGACATCAATCGTGTTTCGGTTAAAATCGCTTCAAAATTCTTGAACGTTTAGTATATTTGTTTGATTTAACTCTGTGCAATGATTTATTTTATTCGAAAGATTGTTTTTTACAAATTTACCGAAACGCTTTTTAATATTTTGACATTGTTACGTATTTAATTTCACTACATTGCACCGATATTGATTTTGATCTAAAAGTGAAAATATTGAATTTACTGCTGAAAAAAAATGAAATCCGTTTCACTGACTTTCTAAATAATAGTGATCTTAATCAAATGAGCCATCGTAGCGTGAATTCAATTTTCAAGTAATTTGAAATAAAGCATAGATATCTTTTGTTCAAGATTTCAGTATTTTCTATTTTTCTATTTTCAAATAGTGTTATAGCTAACGATTATCGTATAAATAATTCGATAAATACACAAGTTTCACTACTACCTCGTAATAAAATTGAGCTCACCCTATGATTAACTTACAATTATTCATACATTTCGAACATTGCTTTTGGTAATGAATGACTGATTATCTAGTGGATTCCACGTATCATCAAATAATCTTTTAGTCTGTGTTTCCCATTAATTCTGATGGTAATTACCGTTCACTATGTGTATATACCTGACAACCAATCGATTGTGAAAATTGTTTGATTGGTTGTTATTTACCGCGTCAATTGTTGCATTAATCATTAATGCAATAAGTTTTCACTGTTGTTTTCATTAGTTCGTCTATTTACCAGAGGACAGAGTAAACAGTTAGCGCAATTGTCATGTGATTTTTCACCCCGAGTTAACCGGGCTGCTGATATAGGGACGTTTGTCGCCCCGAATAATGAAACCCTGAAGGGTGCAATTCGCGAGTTCGTTGCCAGAAAACTAAACTCGTGAATCCGGTTAGTATTCAGAGAGGCTTCTTGGTATAAATCATAGTGGCAAATAGCAGGGGTTCAGCTATAAATTTTTCAGAATATATTTTTAAACTCAGCGTAGAGAGAAATGAGAAAACTACGAGGCGAGGACGAATTATCCTCGTCTCCAGAAACGGAACACGGTGAAAAGGATGTAGAATATTTGATACGTTGCAATAATTAATCTAACCAGCAAAACGATCGCTATACTACGATTGATCTAAAAGTTCAACTATGCAATTTGTTTCACCTCATTCATATTCTATAAGATATATATCGGGATGTACATTTTCTTGCAATAGGTGTTGAATGCGTTAATTTTTCGCAGACATTGAATTCGCTAGAAATTGTGTTCACCTTTGTCAAACTCGTTGGATCGTACCTCCTTATATTTTCATTAACGTGTGTTCTGGTTCTTCTTAAATTGTTATCTTATGCGATATGCAAATGAGCTTTAACAGCTCAGTTAAATATTCTCTTTGACCATCACAAGAAAATAAATATATATAACAGAGTAGATCATGCTTGAAACATGAAAAGAAGAATGCGATCTACTTTTACAGAATGATATGAAAAAAAAAAACAGTTGGTGCAAAACTCAGCGAGACTGGTTCTGAATTAAACATGCAATTTGTCCTTGCGTTTCAGTTTCAATTGGCAAGACTTGTGCAAAGTAAATTTACTGGTATAACAAAAAAAAAATTTCATTAGGCTGGCGCATTACGCAAGGAGCAGAACAGAATTGTATCGTGTACGAGTAGAGATTATGCGTTACCGAATGTCTCTTACATTCTAGTCTCTCCTTTTCCGTCTCTTTCTTTTTTCTATGTACGCGCGAAAATTATACACCAGCTAAGACCAATTTCCTGCTGTATTGGCGTCTATTATGTATAATTCATAACCCGCGTAACCTGACGTGCAGGATAAGGTGTGCAGCACGTCAGTGACGTGGCTCAATATACCCGCCGACCCATTTGCTTAAAGTAATTTCCGTTCAATTTTCGGATCTCGATGTTCGAATTGAATTTACGCGTTCTCAACCCGTCAATGAAGCTCCCTGAGGCAAAGCGTAAGCCTCCTATCAAACACTTGTTCAAATGACCCTGAAGTTCCGCGTCACCCGGAGAGTCGCTAGTAAAATTCCCCGGAATGCAGACTTTTTTTCATCTCAATTCTCTTCTGTTCCCGAAGTAGGTATATATGTGGCAAAGAAAGTCTGCGTGGTAAATAATGTGTTTCATGCTGCAATTAAAAATCCCAGTGTCAAAAAATCTATCAACGAAAGATTACTGACCAATAATTTTCAATTGTAAAATTCTCTGAATTTATCCAAGATTTTTTCCATCTGAAATTCGAATTTTTCACATACTTTTCACCCGGTTAATTGAAAAGTCAGTTTCCGTGTGTAAAAATTTCACATTGATACAGCAATTTTCGAATTACATAATCACGGTGTAATTCAATTATGAACATGTGATTATTTAGATTGCAAAAAAAGCAAGTGCCTTGAGCGACTTTATAATCTCAAATCACGTTAACCTTGAAATTATTTTACACTGCACCCGAAATTCCGTGGCCACTTTAGATTCCGTACAGCCGGTTTAATTCCCGTAGATTTTCGTTCTCGGTGGTTCGAAGCGTCGCTTTGTAAACCAATAAACGAGGAACCTACTTTGGCAGGTGTGAAAGACGGTGGTAATAGGAGGTTAATTCACCGGTCCGTTTCGCCCTATAGATTTGCATCCGGAGGGTAGCGAGTGACGGTGAGTGAACGGCAATATAAACGCCGTCTCGATAATCCCGTCGTTGATGAAGGCGAGGGGATAAGGGGTTGGAGATAAGGTATAGGTGATAATTAACGACACGGGCAGACACGCAGCTACATAGGTACATTGGACCCGACATCCGCCGACCAAAACGGAGTGATTCACACCCTTTATATCCCGTCACCATATTCACTCTGCGTGCAAACAAACACGGACGAACGTTTCGCGTGTTTTATTGCGTCTGTATGATAATACACAACACACATTCGTTATTCGCATCGTGTGTGTACGCGCGTTAACCCGATTTTAAACGGTGCGGTATTATTCATCCGGTTTATTTCTATACCTATATATTTATTACAATGTACAGGAGCAATTAGTCGTCCAGTTGCGAGATAAAATATCGGGGAAATGGTGCGCAGCGTTTCTCGTTGTAGAAAACCGAATCGGTATGAGTGAGTTCGTGATATTATGGGTATAATGCATTATATGTGCGGTATGTTTCATGCATTTTACGTGCAGCGACGTATCACAGCTATAAAGCCGGTACATCTATAAGTGTCAGCGAATTTCATATTACTTGGAATATCGACTTGACTTGTACTCTTTATTTACTGATTATCTTCCGGTTTGTGTTACTATCTGCGTTTTGTTTTCCAGTTTTCGAATACCGCATGAGTGGAGCGGATTTGAAGTTTGAGGTGAATTCTTAGATAATAATCTACACTTTGGCTTGCATTCCATGTTTATCTATACCTTTCAAAATTAATCTTTACGAAATTCACTCTTCCACTGGATCTTTTTTAGTCAGATGTGACTAGACTATCGTCAGAGACTTTTTGCAAGTCTTCGTTTCATCACGTTATTGTCTGGGCCAATTTTTTGACGTGAGCTTGTAGCTGCATCAATTAAACTCTCCTGGTCCTGCAGGATGCAGGCAGGAAACAACCGCCAAGAGAGATAGACACTCGCTTTGATACGCGACAGCAATTGTGCACAGTAGTTACACCATTCGATCTGCTTGTGCGCTGGTAATACACACGTGGTTATTGCACCGGTTCACAAGAGATGCGATGCGTAACATATGCTTTTGGAATTTTCATTATTCTAGGAAAGTTCAACTTGTATAGACACCGCTTTTCAACCGACCACCCCAACCCATATTCGAGCAACTTTAGTAACGTTTCGTATTATGAATCTAGGCATTAAGCCAGCTTATCCATCATCGTGGCAGCTACTTTTCGCCAATGGCTCCCGGATACGTTTTGGCATATAGTGACAGATGTAGGTCGAATGGATTCCCCAATTAAATCTGTTTTCCGTGCCGCGACGTGGCCCGGATGGAGCCAGATAAGTCCGAGGGCGAGAAAACAACTTATGAGATTTTTGGTTTGTTTTTCTCCTGTGCTTCGGTCCTCTTCTACTTAATTGGATTTATAATTGTAAAGAAAAAAAAAAAAAAAGAATTTATCAATTGAAATCGATGAATAAGAAGTGCGTGCGAACGATGCTGGTCCTCGATATTGTTAAATTTTTTTGCACTTCTATTCCTTCTACATACTTTCTGTCGTATTCGCAAAGTTGAATTGGATTCCTCGGAAGAGGAAATAAGAATTAAAATACATTAATAAAGAAAATTAGACATGAAGTTTCTAGTAAAGCACGATTAACGTTGTTTCTCGATTTTTCTGAATTTCGTCGTACTTTGTTTTCTTCTGTATACTTCTGTTCATATTCAAGAACAGCGAAGTTTAATTACATTATTAGAAGAGCAAAAAAAAATTTTAATTGTTCGCAAAGGAAATTAGATATCAAGTTAAAAAAAAAAAAACGAATAAAGTAGTTTTTCAATTTCTCTCTCTCTTTCGTCACACTCTGATTAATTTTTTCTATTTTTGGAATTTCATTAAGGATCCTGAAGAAAAAAACTAATTCTAATAGATGAACACAAGATGTAAAAAAAACGTGTGAATGAGGTTACAGGGTGATTAATTTTTCGACGATTCGGGTGTCAGGATTTACGCGAAGAGTTATCAACCCACCGCGACTTCCGGTCGCAAAATGGCCGCCGCTTTTGGAAAATCGTTAATACCCGTAGGTTTTCCGACAAAACATTACGAAATTCACTATCAGGACCTTTAATTGCAAATTCGCTACATGATATTGGAAAGAAGAAAATTGATGATTCATATTTTTTTTCAACAGTTTTTTTCCTCCCGATCGGAGAGTTTAAAATTCGTTTATTAACCAACTTCACAACTCTTTTACTTCCCTGCCCGACTATTCTAATTTTGTTTTCTTTAGATATTATTCTTTTTCTTATCAACCGACGAGAAATTCTTCAGAGTTCGAACGAATTACGCGATTCTCTGTAGGCGTAAATTACTCCCAAAGAATTTTATTTCCTCCACTGTAAGTACACATCTATACATATAGATATAAAACTTATATGTTGACGATAGATAAACTTTTTACTTTGAGGGAGATTTTCTCCCGACTGCTGACAAATACCCTAAGCGGGTACAGCAATATTTGGAATGCGTCTAGTCAGCCTCAGTAGCAGTTAAGATGACATCGTTTGCTTTTCCAACTCACGAGAGACGTGTTTATGGTGGTAAATATCAACCATAAATATCTGCAATAAACTTGAAATTTATTTACGTAATAAAAAATGACTGAAAAAATACGAATTTTATTCCTTCTGAATAAAATTCTGTAATTCTAATACTAACGTTGGTTTACATCATAACAAATATACATTTTTCTGCATTTCGTGTTTTGTATTCTTTCAATACTTCGACTACCTAAATCTCAGTGAAATATAAGGTTAAAATTCTTGACAGGCAATTGAAACTTATTTTCGAGATCAAGGAAATATTACTGCAATTAAACTTGGCTTGATTGAATCCCGTAATTATTTTTTATTCCTCATCACCACTGTGTATAGATATATTTTTAAATGAGACTCACCGATGCAGAGTCCGCATAGTAATAAAATCGTGATCCTCGCGTAGAATTTCACCGAAGAAGAAGACATGGTACCGCCTTGAAGTTGCGCGTGCAGTCCAAAAATTTATTTCAGTCACACTTTTTCGTTTCGGTATCTCTCTCTTCCTCTCCCTCTGCCCTTTATTTTACTTGTAATTTTTACCCCTCTGCTTATACCAACTTTATTTTACTTCTTGATTATCACACACAACGAAGTATGAAACGAACAACTTTTCTGCGATGGATAAAGTCGCTGAGTATTCTGTATTCTTAATTATTTCTTGTTTATTTCCTATCAAAGCAGCGATGAACGAGGTTGCAATATCTCTCTCGCAGAATCTGCTACTGCTGCTGGCAAACCGTCGCAAAACTTTACAAACGAAAGATTATTTATACTATTAAATTTTCTTCGATCACTGCGAAGCTCAAAAAACACCTCGACACTGGAACTCGGTTCTGGAACTTGTCATTAATACTATTAGCTCACTTATTTCCACGATTTCAGTCGACTCAACGTTTATTTCACCCTCGGTAACTCGAGCATTCGTTTTTATACTTATCACATGAATTTCTGCTGTAATAATCGATTAATTTATATCACTGCAGAGGCGACGAAATGCAATCGTAAATTTGCAATATACCGTCTGCAGAAACTTTACAACGCTATTCATATGTATAGTAATAAAAGTTGTAAAATACTTTTTCACCAAGTCTCTCTCCGCTTAGTTTATTCTAACAAGGATTGTATTTTTCTCTTTCTGTTTCAATATCGGATCATGAGGTGAAAATCAATGATTCAATATTTTGTTGTAAAATTTTGTCAGCAGCAGCGATCGGTTGGCTAAAATTTTTTAAGAAAAAAACCCAACAAATGTAACGAAAGAAAACGAGGAATAGAAATAAAAAATTATTCCTACTCTTGTTATTATTCGTTTGTCAAATCGAAATTCTTAATCTTCCTCGGCAGTTTTTTTTTCTTTTTCCCTTGTTTTTTGACCGTACTTCGAGTACGGTTTTTACGGTGATATTCTTCAAGCTCGATCGAGGGAGAGCGTCGCTTTCACCTGCGTCGTCAGCGGCGTCGCTGTTCAACTGACGTAGAGTTTCGCGCAAAGCCTTGTGCGGCCCGCGGAATCGGACCAACCCTTGTGCGCAACGCGGAACTTGAAAGGTACTCATGATTTTCTTTAAAAACTGACAAAACTGCTAATCCATCGATTTTACTTCGTCACATTGAGCTTGTTTTTCTTTCTTTTTTTTTTAATGATTTAATCTGATTCCCTTTTTTCTTTTTTACTCTGCATGTATACCAAAAAGTAAAAACCCAGAATTGAAAAATTAACTGGAAGGACGAATTTTGAGAAACCACAGTAAGAATAATGATGATAATGATGAATGAGTGTCAACAAAAAATTTTGAGCGACTTAGAATAATTCAATCAGTGTTAACGTAGTCAAAGTGATTACTAATGATATAATTTGATATTATTAATTTATCTCTGATATTGAAATTTCATTCTGTGAAAAAATTGAATAAAGCTGAAGTGTTTCATGGGTTATATGATTTCTTGTCATGAATGTTTTTCTTCACTGTTACACATTCATGTATATTTGATAAGTTGATACAATTTTTACAATTGCGAACAATGAACGAAATATTGTTTACAAAATTAGAACAAAAATTCATCGTATACACATTTTATCTGCAACCTTGATTGGATCGTATTATGAGACATAGCGCAGTTAATATACTTGTATGATGTATAATATTACAGGTATTGCATAAAACTGCTGCTGAATTCATAATTGGCTAATTTTGCCATGTATACTTGATACACAAAGTAACATTCATCGGCTGTACAATACAAAATATATTCCTACGAAGAGTAGACCTTCTACTCGTCCTCTTCCCGCGTTTATAACAAGGGATTAATGGCGGGAATTCTTCCTTTATAATTATTCTTTTGTAAAAATTGAGCACAAAGATGTCTGGGCCGTAGCTTTTCTTCTTTTGCAAGCTTCAAATATACACCGTAAGCTTCATCTGTATATAATAAACTTCTTCAGAGAGTTTAAGCGCTTGACTAAGTGATGAATTTACAATAGTAATGCGGTGATGATTGCTTCTGAATCGTTAAAATATTACAACACGCGTGAAAGCTTGCCAATGTTTAATTTTAATAATATTTCTCGCCGCTTTGTCTTGTAAGCCTTTCGTTACGATTAAATATATCTATACAATTGCATGCAATATGTCAAATATAATTTTCGCATTCAACTTTATACATTCCATAATTAATTCATTGTGTCCGAGCTCAAGAGCTTTCACATAATCATACGAACAGACTAGCTCGACGATTTACCAGCATCGACTAGTCGAGAATCGAGACGACGGTTCTACAGATCTGTTTTTTTGCCCATTCTGTGTACATTCGTGTAATGTTACCAGTTGCACACTCGCTGGTATAATCCACGAGCAGCAGCGGAAACGTCAGCGTGAAGAGAAAAGCCCCTTGATGCATCTATTTCCCGGAATGACTTAGCCAACCAAATCCATCAGGTTGGCTTATCACTCTACTTGATTGCCGGGGTTGGGGAGTATTTGCAAAACGATTAGTAGACAATTCGCCTTCACAGCATGGAGGGAACGACTCGACCAGATTGCTGCATATCCTGCAGCGTTCTTCGATCCAGCAGCTCGACTGCGTTGTGATAAATTTCGTTTTATCGCCTGGTGTACAGGGGCGAAAATAAAACCCCCCGCGAATTTTGCGGGGACCACGTGCTGTGTTATATGCTAAATAAACACCGTTCTCCGCGCGATTTTATTCGTTTTCATTCTATTCTTTTTTCCACCCTTTTTTCAATCTTCTTCTTTTTCTGTCACGCTTTTGATTTTCTTTTCGCTCTTGCTTTTACGCATGTCACAAAATAGTCGGAAAAATAGTGGCAGAGGGGAAAATCCGTCACGTTGCATCGATGCTGCAACTTCAACCCATATCTATACCTCGCTTTTTTCTTCTCTTATACTATTTTTTACGGATAGAGACGGTTTTTTATCGCGTCACGTGTGTGGGTGTTTGCAGTGTGGCACGTTTTATTTTATTTTCACTCCACGCCTGCGGACTATTTTATAATTCGTACCATCTGCACGGCAACGAAATTCGGACTTTCGATTTGAAGACAGTCGAGGGCGGGATTTGAAATACTAGACGAGAATTTTATTCATGTTACTATAATACAATCTTGTCGAGTGTCTGGGAAATAGTGTAAAACAAAGTTGAGTTATTTGTAAGCTTTCAGCTAGAGCTGACGGTATTTACATTCTTATTTTATTATATTTTCACCTTAGAAATTACGTTCCAAGCAACGAAACAATTTTTAATTTCTCATTTTTTAAACGACGGAAGAAGATATTTTTCCTGTGATTAATTCTTCACTGGGGTATATATAATATTTAAAAATATTCAGAAAGAATGTAAATCGGTGAAATCACTTCACTGATCCGAATGTTGAGGATTTGGGAAGATATGAACCGCTCGCAACACAAAATCCTAAATAAATATACCAAATTCTGGGACGCTTTATCGAAAATCTTGAAAATTTTCAATTGATTCGTAAAATTTCATGTTCATATTTTCAAAGCCATTTCACAGATGTTAAAACTTGTTTGTTACAGTTTGTCCAGTAAAAATGTGAACATTTCAATTTATATTCTTTCTGTTTCAAGTCTCTTGTCAAAATGAAAAACTTAAAACAACTTTGAACTTCCTACACCGATTCTTTATTCATTTATTGTATTGACTTTACAGAATTTGATACAATAATTTATAAAATTTATCGCACTCGAAAATTTTTGCTAGAATGTTTGAATAAGTTTTAATGTTTCACGTAAATTTGCGATAACCTAAGAAATCCTGTACTCTGCAAATTGCAAAGCAATGTTTCATTGCAAGCTATGCATAACTAATTTTAGCATGCAAATATGTAACAAATTAAAACTTTTACTGCTCCACTCGGTTTTCTAAAAATTTAACAAAAAATTGACATTGAAACTATCATCTGATAGACTAGTTCTGTAATACATACATAGTAGATAGATCGTTATTAAATTGAACTGTATTTTACGGTATATTAAATTGCAATTCAGATAGAGTAACTCGGATATAAATTTTACGCCGATACTTTAATGCCGGCGTCGAACGCGAGTTCACTTCTCCAGTAGGACAAATTAATCTTTAACAACGTTGTCGCCGACACACATGACTATGTATACATATACATACATTACCTATATCGGTTGAATGTACGAAGCACACGTAGGTGAGTACATAACATCGACAAGCGAAACTTCTGCACGCGGTATAGCGTATAAGCACCAGCTGACGCGAACCATCTTAGACACATCCAAGAATTTTCCAGAACTCAACTTGCGGGCACGACTAGAGATTTGTGTATACAGCTAGAGAGTTTCGAAATACTTCGCAAGTCTTTTGCAGCTGCAGCGAATGGAGCATATATAGTAAACTATCTCGTTCCGCGGGCGGGAAATTTTTACAGCACATCTACTACATATTGCATATCACAACATACAAAAAGATAAAGTAAAAACTTTATCTCTTACGTTTTTTCGATAATTTTTGGCACTTAATTGACAGTTTGAACGTGTCATGAATGAAATTTTTAGAGTTTTGTATGATTTTTCCATTCTTGTGAATTATAATTATACACTTGAGGAATATACACGATGTAAATTAGTGCAGCAATCTCAAATGATATTAATGAATGTGAATGAATCAGTCGGGGTGGCCACTCTCCTGGAAAACTTGGAAAATCTCGAATTGTCAGAGAATTCCATTTGGCATGGAAAAGTCAGGGAATTTTGTGCAGGTCGAGGAATTTATCGAAGTAAAGGGTGTCCTAAAATTCACGCGACAAGTAATTTTGATAGAAAACACAGGTTTATAATTAAAAACTGTACATTTTTTGTTGATTCATAAAGTATGCAGTATTGGGTCATGTATGGAATAGCATATCTAGTAAATGACCTCCTGAAGGATTTGCTGGCACATACGCACCAGCAAAATATAAGTTTTTAATTATAAGCCTGTGTTTTCTATCAAAATTACTTCTTCCGTGAATTTTCGGACACCCTTTACTTGTCTTAGATAAGCACATACACCTACGATTGAAAAAAAACGTGTTATTCTATGCTGACAAATAATGTATTCCTCAAAACCCGACCTCTGCCCTGATTTCAAATACGAAAACTCTCCGTAGAGAACTCAATTCTTCAAACTCGAATAGATAGTTGTCATTTATGTTGTGTCTGATTTGGTAGCTGTACCAACATTTTTTAAAAATATTTCGGCTAAAGTTAAGTGAATGAAAAAAAAAATTAATAAACTTAAAATTGGGTTAGGGAAACAGGGAAAAGTCAGGGATTTTTCAAATCGAAATTGAGTGTTCACCCTGTTAGTGTAATCGACGAAACAAATTTCAAACAATTTTGAAATTCTTTTTAAGTTTCTTTTTCAATGTTTTAGTGTTTTTTTTTTCTTCATGTTTTCTAAGTTTGAATTTATTAAATACTACGCGTCGAGGCGATGCATGGTTAGAGGGGAAAATTCTTACTTTAAGAGAGGGGTAATATGCGTACATAATATGCGTCTAGGTGTAATAACCTGAATTCTACCTGCTAGTAAAGTATATTCTAGGTGGTTATTAAATTCTAGGTCGCGCGAAACGTTCTAGCCTCTAAAATGACCAAATTTAATTACCGCTATTACACTGTGCTGCTTGCACTGGGAATTTCTATAGGTATGTATACATACCGACTTTTGCACTTGCCTGTACCCTGCACTCGGGTAAAAAGGAAAGAAACGTAATTTGATAATTTCGGAACCGTGAAATAATTTTTTACCTTCAAACAAAATTTCATAATATAATTGATCAATGATCTGTATTGACAAGTGAATCAATTTTAATACCGAACTAAAGCACTTAACAACGGATAAATGTTGAGTCGTTGGGATAATTTTGAATTTTTATTAAAAAACAAAAAAAAAACTGTTTGTATAAACTTGTTTTAAGTACAAATTCTATAATTTTCGTGGGCATCCTTGAAGATATTTTCTCTCGTAATACTTTTTCATCATGTCTGATGACGATGATTCTTAGTCAAGGAGCTTTTTGATCGCAAACGACGGGTTGAACCGTGTCATTACAAAAAGCGGGCCGGCAGGCGACGGACATTTGGGCTCGACTAAGAGCCGTCACGAAACCCTTCCTTTGTGAGTATGTTTTAAGTCTGATCGTCGACGACAGGCACTGAATGAAGCTAAATGTATCCGAAGCGAACCCGAAAAGGTTTCTAAAGGCGGTCTCGAGACTCAAGTTTTCCGATCCTTATGCCGTCACCATTTATCCCGCAGTGGATAACAATAATCAATAACACACGATTGTGTCCGATGTTCCTGATCTTTGGCGAGGGTGATGAATGGCCAACGGAAGGACCTTCGAATCGCCTGATTCTCAACTCGGTATCACTGCAGATACGGTGACCAGAACAAGTGTTATTGAAGATTCAAGATCAGACTAATGCAGCGATTCGGATTCTTAATCTTGAATCAACTCTAACCGAAATAAAATAATCGCATATTCTTCTTTGAAATGAATTACTTTAAGAATTGAAATATATCTTTCAGATAATTATCCTCTGAATTTTACATCTGTTGACAAGAAAAAGTCACAAGATAATTAAATTCATTCAATTGAACGAATTCTTGATTATTAGCAAGTGAAACATTTATTCAGGTCGAATAAATTCTCACTGATTCTGTTCAGAATTAACCAACTGTCTGTACATATTATGTTGTGTAAAATGAAGTAAGCTTTCCTTGGGTTAAGTATATGATCCAATTACATATTTACTTGCTAATAGCATCCGTATACTTGACTAGAATAAAGGCTATTAACAATAAGTACCGGATAAGAATAATCATTTGGCCCGCGAAACCTTTTGGGCTAATTATGGTTTTATTACGGCGTTGGCGGAAAACAGAAAATTGCGTTCAGGAATATTTAAATATTGATATCAAGGGCTCCAATTAAAACGGGCGTCTTATTTTCTCTTACTACAATTATTAAATGCGTGACTTTGAAAAAAATAGTCGATTTCTCTGGACCAGTCTATTATACATGATATGTCTGTATCATATTCGGTAGAAAATATTTAGTTCCATGTTCCTCAATTGATTCAAAGTAAAATGAAGTGTAGAAACGGCCAAAAACGATGAAAGTAACGGTTTTTCGTCATTGTCAGTATGTTCCACCACTTCGTAAAATTTTTAAAAATAGAGCGTGTTTTTTTAATCAAAATACACTTAAGATAGAAATTTTACAGTGGCGTATACCTTTGTTATCGATAAAACTATCTTTAAACGAATTAGGAATTTTCTTTTTCACAGGGAGGGGGGAGAAAAAGATCTGAAAAAATCAAATTGAATTTAATCTACTTTCTCTATACACTGTATTACTTCATAAGGATTCGTTAACTAGGCGATAAGTTAAGGAATAAATCCGAAAAACTGTGTTTTTTGAGCTGGTAAGTTTAAGGTAGGTTTTTACTGTACCAACATAACAAAACCATAATTAGCCCAAAAGGTTTCTCGGGCCAAATCACTATTCTTATCCGGCATTATCCTTCTTCTTTTATGATATGTTCATACAGATAAAAAATCTTGAAAACTCCTCGGTTTCAAAAAACATGTGATATAGGTCAGATTCTTGCCAGGTTTGCAAAAAAAAAAGAAAAAACTGTCTTACACGTATTTGACGATAACAACGTTTACTGTAAAAAATTCCAGTTGTTTAAAAATTAATCGTTCTTTGTCAATTTAAACTTATAATTACATTTCCTACATTTCATCTGGTTTTCCCACTGAATACGACAGCGTTTTCTTTTTTTTTTTTTTTTTTTTTTTTTTACCTTTTACCCTATATACTTTGTCATCGTAGAATTTTCTTTTTTCTGGAAAGGTGGACACCCTGATTAAGTTATCTCCCCTCATGGCGAACCTAATTTTGGACGAGGGGGGGGGGGATAGGATGTGCAGTCTTGAGGCGAAATAACTCAAGCGGCTTGAATTATCGACCAACCAGAGACGGAAGTCTTGGGCTCGGTTTTGTTGACGGATGTAGTTCTTAGAAGTGAAACAGATGGCGCCACAATCCGGATTAGCGAAAAGTATCATGTGTGCCAACGTGACCAACGCGGAGATTGATGCGGGTGGGGAAAGTATGTCGGTGTGAGAAATCCCGCCGTGTGGCGCTGCGGTGAGTGTTATTAATTCCCGTCAGCTGTGAAATCTCCGCTTGTTCCGTCAGTTTACTTTGTGGCGATTTAACGGTGAAATTACATGAAATTACACGCGTTACATGTAAGAAAGACACATCCAGAGATACTTTCGTTGAATAACTGCGCGTATGAGTTGCGTGAAGTTTGCTGCGTCTGACGATATTTTTGATTTTTTCTACTTCTACTATCGGTGATAACAATTACAGCTGTTAACAACAACGCGGAGAACCGCACAAGCAAATTATGGCCAACGAAGTAAGGATGATAGTAAAATGGTGCGGAAAGGAATACGAAATATGCAACATAACCGAAAACGACACCGTATCAACCCTCAAGGATATCGTCCATAAGGAAACTGGCGTAAGGCCTGAACGACAGAAGCTTCTCAACCTCAGATTTAAAGGTTATGTTATGTTGTGTTTTGACTCGATAGTCCTTATCATCGCTCTGCTCGTCTTTGCGTTGGTTTTCATTCTTGTCAACGCCATAACGATGCTGATCATTGGATCGACGATTAATTCATTATCGATTTACGAATGTGTTTTTTATAATATTCGGATAATGCCGATGATCGAACTGTCGTTCCATAATTTAAATATCTAGCCTTTATTTCTGTACATAAATAACTATACAGGGTAATATACAGTCACGATTTATCCTTAAGGATATAAACACGTGGACGGGAGTTTCATCTAACATGCCGATAACAAGCTGTTTATTCGTCTTATTTTATTTATCGAATCCATCGAGGCTGTACAGTTCTTTCTTATAGACGAATCGCGTTTAGTTGCATCAGACATTCAATGACGATATACCGGAAAAAATTCAGTTTTTGTTGACTGTTAAGTATTAACGATTCACAAAAATATTATTGATGTCATATGTTAACTCCAATAATTATATTCGTGTTATTTCAAAGCAGAACTTGAGAATTATCGTTGTTATTGCTGAATTTTAGCAGATATCATAAACTTTTTTATTTCAACCAGTATTCTGATTTAAATAAATGGTGAAGGTTTAGAAATTAGCCGAAAGTTTAATTATGCTTTAGCCATTCCTGTTTTCATAGCTATTTACATAACAATTTCCATCTTCCCAAAGCTAGGAACATTAATTTTGTAAATCGAATAAAATTTCAAGTATGCACATAATTTCAACATGCACGGCGTTGGCACACTGGACGTTTTATTTCGGTTTTGAATTATTCGTGGCTTTCACACCAAATTCAATGGCGTCAGAAATAAATAAAGACATAAGTTTACCTCGAGAAAAATCTTGTACATTGGGAATTCAGTCTGTGACATTTTTCTCTATTGATGAGTAAAAAATGAAAGAACCGAAAGTATTCTCGTTTCGATATTCACGATAATCGATCCGGAGTAAGTGCTACTTGGAATGCGAAAAAGGATCGCTTCAATCAGTAGAAAATGTCGGAAAAGAAAATCCTGCAATAATTCTAAAGAATCAAAATAATCTTCACTTCTCTGTTTATGTAATTTATCTCGGAAAAATGAGCTTCGATCAACAAGGGTCGTCATCGCAATTATTGTTATCACGCCATACGTAAACCACGTTTTCTGGTTTACACCATCAGCAAAATCGAGAGCTGTTAACAAACTTTATGTTTTACCAAATCCAGGTAAAGCAGCGCAGGACGAAGACACAATCGGAAAACTGAGTATAAAGCCGGGCTTCAAGCTGATGCTGATGGGCTCGCGAGAGGAGGACATCGCGGAAGCGAGCCAAGCGCCGGAAAACGTCCCGGACGTGGTGAACGACCTGGACATAGCCGAGGAAGAGGTGATAATCGAGAAGGCCGAGGTTTACCTGGCGAAAATAAACCGCAGGATACAGGACTACCAGGTAATAGAGCTGAACCCGCTTCGAGAGGGAATGAAGCTGCTGGTCTTGGACATAGACTACACCCTCTTCGACCACAGATCGGTGGCGGAGAGCGGCCATCTACTGATGCGGCCGTATCTCCACGAGTTCCTTACCATGGCCTACAAGTACTACGACATCGTGATATGGTCCGCGACGAGCATGAAGTGGATAAACGAGAAGATGCGGATGCTCGGAGTCTCTTCTCATCCGAATTACAAGATAGCCTTTCACTTGGACTCGTTGGCGATGATAACGGTCCACACGCCGAAGTACAGCGTCGTCGATGTCAAGCCGCTAGGTGTTATATGGGGAAAATACAAGCAGTTCTCGGCTAAGAACACCATCATGTTCGACGACATAAGACGGAATTTCCTTATGAACCCGCAATCCGGGCTCAGGATAAGGCCTTACAAACAGGCACACTTCAACAGGGATAAAGATCGAGAACTGCTCAAACTCGCCAAGTATTTGAAACTCATTGCCAAAGTTAACGACTTTGAGACCCTGAATCATAGGAAGTGGGAGGAATATGTGTCGAAGAAAAAGAGGAGCGAGAGGCGCAGCGAAGGGGATGAGCAGAAACGCTAGTATTTTTGAATCGAATTATGCAAATTTTGTTGTTCCGATTCCCCTCTCCAGCCGTTGCGACGACATATTTTTCACCCCTTGACGATTTTGTTCAATATTATTATCTCCTTGTTTAGTTTATGTTGTACAAGTATACGGAATATATGAACGCGGACACTGCCTGCTGTACAGGTTTTACCACACAGCTTTGGTATTCGATGAGAAGAGGAGTAATTGTGTTTTTTATACCTATAATAGAGACGTCGTATATTAGACGATGTGATTATGGTAAGATTACCTGTATGTAAAATTAATTAAAAATATGTATTTTCGATATGACGGATTCTTATACGTAGCTGAAGTTGTTGTTCATTATGCTCAGGAGGTCAGGAATGATTTTTGCCCATTAGCATAAGTGACTGTACTATTATATTTACAGTATGATGAATATATGTATACCCTTTCACTCCGTTTTCGCGTATGTACTTTGGCGCATTTATTGTATCGTGTATAAATGTTAAGTTATTTATGAATCCTGTATAGAAATAAATTTTTCTTTGTTTTCTTCTTTTTTCCAGCATTATTAGCGAACTATAATCTAACCCGCCCTCTAACTCAAGAGATGTTTTACGAAAATTCATTAGACCTCTTTTTAGGATCCAAGGATCAGAGACTATAATAATTTTACAGCGCACATGGATTTGAAAAAGGATTGTTTCAAGCTGTGGAACAGTTTGGTCACATTCAATATTACTTATCGTCGGCCAGTTTCATGCTTATCATTCTAAATGAAGAATATTTCAGCAAACGCTTGTACACACGCAGACATTAATTCAGAGACGGCTAGATTTTCGGCCGAGTCAATTACAGTTGGTAACGTAGATTCAGCCTGCAGTGCCGCTACTGGCTGAATCTGTGTTACCAACGTAATCGATTAGGCCGAAAAAATAGACGTCTCTGAACATCAAAAAATCGCCTCACTTCAATTTAAATAGTCAACTTTACCAAAACTGCATCATTTTTCGTACTGAATATCATCATATTTTGTTATATTACGGAAATAATTAGATGTATCAATTACAGTAATTTCATAACACCTTGAATCGTTGCATCTACTCCGGGATTTACATAATTATCTTTTCCAATATCACAGCTCACTACAGAATCTCACTATCATGCCTGAAAAATGTGTGGAATGACCGTTGTTATAGTTCATTATCAAATCGATTATCGCTTAGTATCCGTCTCGCATTTTAGGTAAAAGCCTTGATTTGATTGATCGAAAATATTCGAATACTTATGTATGCTGAGGATTATTTCAGGACGCGAGTAGTGCTTAGAAGGCGGTTGTTTTTTATCTTTTAAAATATGAAGAATAATTTGGGCACCTAGGAAAATTCTTAGTATTGGTTACTACACACTTTTTAACTGGGGTACAAAATAAAAATAACTCATTTTCTAGCTTCAACCAAAAAATCGAGTATATTACTATTCGTTTTGATTATGGTGATTCATATCAAACAAAGAGATTTAATGTCACAATAACCACGGTATTTATAAGTCTCGACGATGTGGAATATTGCTGAAATCAATTATTGGTGCACTATATCTGTGATGACTACTAGATCTTTTTAAATAAGGTAAAACGGGTCATTTCACCCTTTGTAACAATATATTAAAATGAAAAAAAAAATCAATTCTCATCGTATTTCCGTTATCCGAATCAATCCGTTCCTTCCTCATGTCCGCGCGCGTTTTCTACCCCATTTGATACCCGAAATCTCTACAGCTAGTACCGCTACCAACAAGCCGTGGTAAGTTTAGGCGCGATCGCGGGATTCGCGATTCGGTGGATCATCGCTAATCGCGAAAGATGGCGCTGATTGTTGGAAGAATGGATAACTGACGGGGAAGTGACGCTCGAATAGTTCAGTCTGATCGAGTCTACGGTAACAATACCATCGCCGCGGATCCTCTTACAAGGAACATTAGTTTGGTGCCCCCCTCTGATTTCGTTGAGACTCATGTATGTTGTAAAACATTAAAAACTAAGAGAGACTTATTATTTTTTTTTATCTGCAAAAAAACGGTTTAGAGGGGTGAAAACAACCCCCAAAGATGGGCACTTAACGGAGTGATTTCTTAATGCGCTTCATGTATTGGAATGAAACCAACACTGAAATGTTTTTTTAATGAATAGGAAAACTTCAGCGTTAGTTTCATTCAAATCCATCAAACGCATCAAGATTATAATCACCTCGTTGGGTTCCCATCTTTGGGGGTCGTTTTCACCCTTCTAAACCGTTTTTCTGCGGATAAAAAAATACGTCTCTCTTAGTTTTTAATTTCTTACAACATACACGAGTCTCAACGAAATCAGAGGGGGACACCAAACTGATGTTCCTTCTTAGATATCCTTATCTTCCTCGATTATCCTCTCAGTTGAGTCTCTGTTCCTCTCCTCTCTAATTACAAACAGTAGGTTCTCGCCAGTCGATCGAACTTCCGTAGGTTCACGCGTTCAAGGAACGCGAATGAACCTCGGGGAAGCTCTCCGTATGCGAGACACAACCATTGATCGTACTCTTAACACCTCATACACTCTTGACAGAACTTTATTACTGTACTAATAAGGGGTTTTTATGGCTCAGCGGCTTTTTCCCAGCGAGCCAATAAATTACAACAATTTTCCTTGGCTCAATTGAGTGGTGGATTAATTCATTTCGTTCCATATTTCATCCTACAATCCCAATTATTTTTTTCATATAAAATCACGGAACCCTTTCATGTTGGAAAGTTTTTCGACTCTACATCCACTGTTGTTCATTTACTGTTCTTCATCACTTTTTCGCACTCGTGGGGGTCCAATTAGTAAAGACAATGTCATACAAATCGATTCTGAGACAAAAGATTTTTTTTTACCAGAAAAAAGTAAGGCTAGCCCCTTTGGATTTTGGTGAAAATTTTGACGATTTTGAATAATTCTGGAATCAATTCTTTGATGCACTGTATTATTTACAAGTAATTTTACGAGAGGAATTGATTGTATTAGCACCAGAATCACGACTTTACATGTAACCTATCAGAATTTCTTCTTCGTGCATTCGCTTACACAGCAGCTGAGGCAGGGCCTGCCCAGAGTCCCAAAAATATCGTGAGCTTAATCGGAAACAACTAATCGATAGTTACAGGACTGTTACCGGCTGCATAACCGCAAATGTACCCCAAATGTCGAACTGTGGTCGAACTCCTTATTATTCTTTATGAGAAAAGAAGAGGAAATTAACTATTACTATGATTCATTCCATATTGTTAGACTCTTGTTTACGTATAACAGCCCTTATCATTTTACAACTATTTTTGTGTTTCAAGATGTACGAAGAAAATGACTAAATACCCTTGAAAATCGGATATTTCTTATTATACGAGCTCATTTTACTTCCTTAATTCCTAAAAAATGTCGCTATGATACAACGTGGCGCAGTCGTTTCTAATACAGGATGCCATCCATGTGATCTGAATGAAAAAATTCTTAAAAATACTCAAAATTCGCAGCTATAAATTTAAAAAAAATTTCAACGCTTCTACACACATTAATAGAATAAAATTAATAAAAATTTGTATTTCCCGCCTATTACGCTGAAGTAATAGTCGTCAGTTTGTAGCGTCTGTCGATAAACGTGCGTGCTACCATCGACAAAACAGACTCGGCAACTTTGAACTTATCTACAACGCAGGTTCTGGACTCGAGTCGCTTCCATTGGGCAACGTCACGACGCCGTGAAAGCGGGTTTCAGGTTCAAAACGAAACGGCGCCGGCCGGCAGCCGCCAGGACGGCCGGAGTCTCCGCCTGAACGCACTTCGCGTACGACCGCCGGGTGAACCGCTTCCCAACGGCGAAGAAAATGTAGAATTTCAAAAGACGCGAAAGTCCGAAATTCCCCTTCCCGCGATTCGTTTATCACCGGTAAATCCGCACTCGATAGTTCCGCAAAAAAGTTCCCTATTATTTTTCGCATATCTGAAATGAATTTCCGAATTATTGGGGTTAACGGATGTAAAATACTCGCGAATTTCTTACAGGAGGACAAGTGCATCAACAAGAATTTGTTTAATCATTTTTAATGGATAAAAGATAAAAAACAAACAAACAGCTCGAATTACGTTCTAAACAACACACAGTGTACACGTTTCATTCCCTCATACAGTTCATGTACAACAAGTGTTCGGTGTGTATGATTTGTTAGTATAACGGTGAAGCGCTAAATACACTGTGAAAATGTGTGAAATCAAATGGGGAAATCCGGCAAGTGCAACGAAAGCAGGATCCAACAATGAAGCGTGTATTCGATGAAACCTACCGCGATGGGCCTGAGTTGAAAATACGTGAGAAAAAAAGAATCGACAATCGTTGATAAGAAGACCCACCCGGATGTTATGATCGTTAACAAGCTAGAATTAGCGAATCGAGATGCCGTTCGTCGCCAGAAAAGTGGAACCGCGGCTGCTCTGCAGGGGCCACGTACCCCCGGGCCCCTCTTCGGGGACCGCCGGGGCCGAGTTGGATTCCGTCGCTCACGGGGCCCTGACAGGTTGCCTGAAGCAGCTCGCCTGCGTGCTGACTTTGGCCGAAGACATCTTCGCCGAGCTGACCTCCGAGCTGACTGCCATAGCTGACAGAAGCGGGGCCCTAAGGTTGAGGGTCGACAAGGTCGACGAGTGTCTGGCAACGATCGACCCGAAGAAGGTCCCAGTCCGTAAGTAAATCCTTATTCCGAAAATCAAGGGGATGAGCCTGAAATTTTTCGTCTGTTATTGGGTGGACGTTCCGACCGGGCGTGGGAAACGATTATCTCGAGACCTCAGGCCAGTTTCACCCAAGAAGTCTGCTTGCTCTTCCACGCCTACTCTCGCCTCCCCAACAGGCCCCTCGCCTTCGGGCCCGACAAAGAGCGCCTTCTTGTTCCCGGTGAGCACGCGGGCTCCGATATGCGCATATGCAAACAGTATCCACTTTCCGTTCGCACAATGCAGCTGCGAACGAAGCGAAATTGCGATTGTGACTTCGTTGCGTTTGTTGGCCACACATTGAGTCTGGTTCCTTAAAAATGAGAGTAGTGGCGGAGATAAGATGCCTGCAAAAGCAGTGTTGGCGTGATCGGACGCTAATTCGGGTCACCATTGCAGATATTACATTTTTTTAGATCACCAAGCTAACCGGTGGATTTGACCCTTGACCCCCCTGGCTCGCAAGCTTTCTCGTCAGATTGCACGGAAGTTTCGATGCTGCATAAGCACACTTTCTAGTCGCTGCAGTACACAGCGCGGGAAATCTTGAACGTGCGACGAGATTCGCGATGGATTTCGATCAGAGAGCCTTGTGTTCCCATGCAAAGATATCCGCAATCCGGATCGTATAGACAGTCTGGCTGCAGCCTTATACCTGCGTCAGCTGCATCCGAGGCCGCCTTTTATCTTCCCTTCCTCTCTTTCTCAGTGTTATGCAGTCTTTTCGGTAAGGGAAGTCTCCACATTCGTTTCTGTCCGTTTTTTCCCAAGTACTAGCAGTTCAGGTTGGACACACCGAAGACCCTTCGAGGGAAGGATAGGACGGAGTCTCTGGGGCCGAAGGAACTTAAGCTGTTTGCCGATGGAAGCCATAGATCTATTTTGCCATGACTCTTTCCGCATCCACTCACTCCGTCCAGGAATACACACCCAAGCCATACCAGTGTCCTCCGTCTCATCAGCGCTCGTAAAAATACAAAACAAGTTTTGAAAAGTACACGCGGCATGTCTGCCGGTGGATTTTGCACACAATGGCAGTTCGTAGCGAAAATTTTTTTCCGTCAATTTTAACCGATGGTCGTTCAGGATCGATCATCCAAAGTCTTCTTTAGAATGCTATTCCTGATTTTGAACAGCCGCAGTTGATGAACCATTGCTTCATAAAATTGGATCACTTTGTATGGTTATCGTGTCCTGGACTTCAACCCCAGTCTGATAAAAATGAGATCATTTTACTCGGCCAGACAAATCTTGAAGAATTAACCGAGAAAACCGCGAAACGCCATAGAGTAGAGTGAGAGTAAACTCTGTTACGTTTTTACCCTGGGAATATAAAAAAAAAACAAAAAACAAAAAGAAATAAGAGAACGAGAAAGGGAGAAAAAGAGGATCGAGCTTAGGCCCCCCAAGCGTACGTAAAAAATACTTCCGGCTGTTGTAAAATGAAACGTTGAACAACTCTGGATCTAATCTGGTATCCACACTGTATATACCGTGTGTACACACAGACACACGCGGCGTTAGTGGCAATCGGCTTTACGAGCCACCGATCTCTATCTGGCCTCATTTGATCAACGATATTTATCACATACATCAGTTGTAATACACGAACGGGTTTTTTCTCTCATCCATTTTATATTTATCAGAGATTCATACATTATGGACGTTGTGTACCTACTCATACCTGTAATTACACCAACTCGTGGGCGGGCCCAAACCCGATATCACGTATCGTGAACTGTGCCAGTAATGACATTGCATGCTACAGCTTTGCCATCGATCGTTACCCGGTGTAGAAAAGAAAATCGTCGATATTTCTCATCCAGTGTCCGGAAGAGTTCCGCAAACTATTCAAACCACGAATTCTCAGAAATATCGTCGGTCAAAAAATTAGCCAAAGAATTTCGGCATGCAGCACGGATTCCGAAACGCGGTAAGGTTAGTCGAGACTTAGCCACAGGTAGCTGGCGCTTTCCTTTCTTCTCTTCTCCATTTCCCCTCTCATTTTCGCATTCTGCTACTGCCAGCATTACTTTCATGTTACTTGCTGCTGGGAATTTCTTACCAGCAAAGGGCGAGCAATCTTTATGGCCGAGTATTAAGCGAGTTGGCTTGGTTAGCGGGGATTCTGTCTCTCGTACCGGCTTTCATAACCCGACCGGCTCTTGAGCACCTTGGACCTCGGGATTAATCGAACTCCAGTGAATGGTGGCTCAGCTTAGCCACCACGTAACTTCAAGCACGCATTCCTACTCTTATAGATTATTCGGGTTGATCCCCCCTTCGATACCCACGGAATTATGGTAATATTCCAGACCTTGTCTAGCTCCGTTCACATCTCTCACGCGTCTTCCTCAGATCGTCCGGCAGGAATCAACCAGTATAATAATTTCACATCGATTCCATCCATGATCACTGCAACAGGTGTGGAACAATCGTAATTAAGTGATCCAGTTTTTTAAAGACATTGTATTAAAATTCTCAAACACTTTTGTAACTTACAATTAGTAAACTTGAGAGTGTGACCAGCAATGTCCATTGATTAACCCTGGTGGACACTGCAGTATTCTGCGAGAGATACGTTTCATGCACTTCATCCGCAGTACCTCCGTGAGATGTGTTGACACCATCACGCAATGCCTTATTTAAAACGGAAAACATCTCTGGAGAAGATCAGAAGATGTTATATTTATGAAACTTATTGATATGATCAATTGTCAAGGGACAAAACCAGACGGTAATTTGCCAATGTCAACGGGGGTCTAAGCTAATCGTTATCGACGATGAAATGCTGGTGTCATGTCGTTGGACGGAGTCATGCAGCTACTGATCACGAACCATGACAGAGCCGGTGCAAACGTGATATTCGCGTAGAGTGACATTCCGTGTCGCAGGTGATAACCGAAACCCCTTTACCGTGCGTGTATAACGCAGTTGCACATTGGTTGGAGGAGTTGCAGCAGTTGGCCGTGTTTATTCAGCTCAGGTTTCGCGTTTGCTATTCCGCTTGCGGGGGTCATGCGTATACATAATATACATATACATATATATAATATGGATTATACTGCAGTTGGTGTTCGGCTGTCCGCAGAAACTGCAGCGGAGATTCGATTCAATGCTTATCTTATCGGCCCCCTGCGGGTTCGATACCTACCACTGACACAGGCTTGTTTTAATTTCTTGTGGCCGTCTGTTGCGAGTGTATGTGCGCCTCGAGATCGCTAATAGTTCATTAATCACCCGCTATAATACCTTGCATGCGCGATAGCGCAGCGACACTTGGTTGGATGCCGGGAAGTGGCATGAGGAATGGAGCCAGTCGCTTGACCCTCTCGATTGAATTAGATTAATTGACCAAAAGCGAGAAAAGGAATTGGAATTCGTGGTTAGAAGGAGGAAATTGACGTGGGAAAGTTTCGCTTTCCTTGACTCCTCCTTCATGAACTGATAAAGTGCGATTACCGCGTTCTCGGGTCGTTGATGATGTACGGAATATTGAAGAAAATAAACTACATTCGGTGATACAAGCTGCGGTCGATTTTTTTGCTCGCTGTTCTTTTCGGGAAAGAGGAAGTGCCCGTCGCTTTTTTGACGTCTCAGACAAAAACCGTGGCACACGCCCTTCGGGTACTAAAACGGTACAACAAAAACTTCCATTTCTATATCCAGCGCGTTGCCTGGACCACGTGACTGCTTTAGAAGTCATTAAATACACTCAAGATTCCCAACAAGTGATGACATTCATCCAATCACATCTGTGAAAGATCCAGACGTACTCTCTTAAGCGTTGCGTATGGATCATGAGACAAACATTAGACGACGACAGAGATTAATGGTAAGATATTTCGTGACTACCGCTGACTGCTAGTACAGAAAATTTTTGGGCCTTATGCGGCCACGTCGCTGTGTTCAAAAACGTGCTACAAAATTCTCTACATCTGCCCCGCAGTCGAGTCGGGGTTGAATGAGGTGGCATGATACGCGTTTCGAACCCTCTGCAGGGCTGCAGGGGCCGCTAGAAGGGGGTCCTGGGCCCTCGGGCCCCCTGTTAAGGAAAGAAACGGGTCTCCGTCAGCTGTGGAAGAAAAATTCTTCATGGCGAGCGAGTAACTACCGGCTGCCGTTCGTTGCCACGTATAGGTATACCTGTAACGTATAGTTTGACGGTGATTTCGTACACGTGTGAATTCTTAGAAAAATGTAGTATAACGATTGATTTCTGAGTGGTTAAAAATTTGTATGGTCATGTCTATCCATATTTCTATAAATCAGAATCATTATTAATGGCGCGATATCTTGATAGTTACAACGTTTATTTATACACACATATGAGTAAAAGTAACTCTAATTAAAAAAAAGATCAAGGATATCATGAATATTGTTGTATACGAAACTATATACATGTAGGAAAATAGTACAAATCTTTTCGGTTAACTGCAAAATCATCATCATCATAGTATAAGAAGCTGTATATGGAATGTACTATATTTATTGCACCATAAAGCTAGCGCAGCACTCTTAATTATTTGCTTATGAACTCTCGTCATTATCCTAATGTTCAAAGTCAGATTGCAATGGTTCGTATCAATAGCAATATCCAATTAGCAATGTTATATTGAAATGGCTGAAGAGCCTTGTATAAGCCGCACAGTAATTCAACATGAAACTATTTTTTTCTGGCCATAACACGAGTTCAGACTACCATGTCTCTATCTCAAATACAATATTATAATAATTCATACTATTATACCATGATAGTTACTTTTAACTGTAAAATATAGTAATCACTTCTAGTCGCCCTGTTTTATATTTAAAATATTGTAAATACAATTGGTATTATTTTCTAAGCGCGTGGCAGCTTCAGCCGTCGGGAAAACACCAAGAAAACGGTCTCTCATTGCAAATTCGGTACTCTTGTGTTTCTCATGCCTACTTCTTTTCGATCACGAAATGGATTTATGCCAACAATTTCACCCTCCGATCACCGATGAATCTTGTGTCTGGAATCGGAGGGGAAATTCCGCATTTCCGTGCCGCAAATCGAAGCAGTAAAGCGCACGTGCGGTAAAGGCGACGAGGGAGAGAGATCGTGTCACGGATGGCTAAAATTAAACGGAAAGTATATAGCGGGTATACCGATCCCCGCCCCGTTGCTACACCACTCGTTCGGCGTACCAGCTGGCAGCCGGAAGTCAGATGAAGATGAAGAGGAATAAGAAGAAACGGGCGGGGAAATAAAAGGCTGTTCCTTCCTTGCGTCGGTTCCAGGGGTGCCGAGAAACGTTCGAGAGAGGGGACAAACGAACGGCAAGAACCGTTGCAGTGTCCCACTTTTATTATTCTTCTTCCTTACTTGCGTTCTGACGTGTGTGTGCATTTTACTCACACTTGCACTCTCGATTACCCTCGAATAGCAGTCGTCGAAATTCTTGGCTATACAAACCGGAACACTAATCGAAGCTACAGGAACTAGGTTATTTGAATGGATAATTGCACGGCATATTTGTACTTTCTTAATGAATTTCGTATCGTGAATTAAGGTTATCTAAAAATAAGTTGACTCTAAACTCACCACTAAACTCTTGAATAGCCTAATTTTAAGATTCCTGGATTTTACTGAAAATTGAAAGTAATTTTATGAAACTTGATGAAACTTTGAATCTTCGAAGCGACTTTAGTTTCAATTAAAATATCCACTTGCGCATACTATGATGAAAATGAAAGTGACACAAAAGGAATAAAAAACGGAAGAACGAGAGAAAAAGTTCATTCTGCTTTCTATGTACCCAGATAAAACAAAAATAGCTCACGGTTTTAACTTTCGACGTGAATTGTCGCAGGTGAAAATGTCTCTTCCTGCAGACGCTTGGGCAGGTCAACCGTGGCATCAGGTGTGTTTCAACGGTCAACGCCACCTGTTACCAACATCGACGAGGGCATAAAAATGGTGAAAAGCAAACGGTTTCTAACAAACGATGTTAAACAAACCGTTTATTCAGATTAAAAACTGCATCCGCTGAAACACCGAGTCTTGGAGTCTAAGAAAACGCAAAAAGCTTGTCGACAAGCTGCAGAAATAATCATCGACATGTGTTTTCCAGGTATTGAAAATCGCTTGTACGTCATACTCTTTACTCGCACATCGCGTGCCGGCGGGAAAAACAACACTGATCGCCAGAGACCAAGCCCTCGATTATTAAGTTACCATCTAGTATCTTCCCGTTGCACGCGGGCTTCGAGACTAGCTCACGCTTCATGCGTTGAATGATTTTGTCCGGATTTTACCACCCATTTTTGTTCCACCGATCGACCGGCTAAGCCGAGGACCGAGGTCGAGGGAATAGCTCGAACACGCGACGCCCCAGGTTATTGACATTCCGTACACTCGCCCCTCGTGCAATCTTGTCGATGGACAATCCGGAAAAGCCCATGAATTATACGAATACATATATCTACAATAATAAGAGGATAGAACGGATTAAACGCCCGGATTTTCCCGGCTCACGGTGTCGTCATACCAAAGTTTTATTATACTTCACTGATTGTTTAATTTTTCATCAATTTTCACCTGGTCCAAGGCGTGGAGAAGGCAGTTCTCGCCTATTTAGTTATTCTTCTTAGGCGTCGGTCATACTGTGCAGTGGCAATCGCTGATCGGCTCCGGTTTGCCGGGGTGAAATTGAAAGTTTAAATACAGAACGGGCGTGCAAATTCCAGTTCGATCGTATTAGCTTCCACTGCACCGTTACCTGCAAAGTCTGCACGGGCCCCCTACATCAGGTTAAACTGTAAAAGTTGTCGGGGTCCGTGATCTGCCCCCAGGGTATTTGCCTCCTCGGTAACGCTTCGATTTAGAGGCGACCGTAACTGAATGTGGGAGAACCCGGCATTATGCTCGAAAATCGACTTATTGTCAGCAAATTAAATCCCCATTCAAACCGAGGGGCACGACTCGTAATTTATGTTTGTCAGGCAGTCAATGTGGGACCTTAATTTCGCCTGTGACCGAGTTTGATCCCCGTTTCAAAAACCCAAATGTAGGAAAGTCGAAGTGCTCTTTGAGATTTAGAGATTGCAGGTGAGAAGAAGATGAAGAACACATGGCGCACCTACTCTTCTCTGGATTCATGACGTGACGATTGTTCTGATTTCCGGGTCTTACAACGAGTCTTTGAATGTACTCAGGAAGACTCGTGGTCAGGGCACAATGGCTGTCCTGACACAAGCTATACAACAACAACGATACCCACAACAAAATGCCACATGTTACGGGTCTGCACAATATGCGTGATGATACGGGAGTTGAAAAGCGTCGAGAAGCAAGCCAAATGTCGTACAATGTTGGGTTCTACTTTGTTAGATACCGAGCAGCAGCAGCAGCAGCAGCAGGTGACGTCTCTATCGCACCCGTGCGTGATGGGCACATTACCATCGCTTAGGTATCATCAATATTAACTTCTGCCACGCGATCGGTTTGATTTTACAGCCGGCCCGATTGCCGTTAAATTATTCACGAAAATATCAGGAGAAGATGAAGGGAAGCAAAAGAGACGGACCGTAAAACTCGGTGATTTCTCTATCTCTAATCGAAAGAACAGTTATTACAGTTGAATACGAATTCAAGCACCGAATGACGAGAAGGGTAGAATGAAAATGCGATAACTATTTTCCGATACGGACCCCGGGGGTAAATCGTTCGTTAAATCAATCCGCAATGTGTATCAATTTAATCGGCGTATAATGAATACAAAATCGGCCCTCTGTGCTCGAGTGTTTCCAGTTGAATTGACGGTTCAGTAAGCCCAGTGCGCCACGTCGGTCTGTTGTTCCGTTCTGCAGAAGAAAATATATTCCATTGTGTTTTGATAGAGAGGGAATACCGCCTGCGGTTTTGGTGCGGTGAAACGGGACGGGGAAGGCAGCAGCAACATATGACATCCGAAACGCGGTGCTGCAGTGAGAGAGAAAAAGAGAGAAACAGAGAGATATGAAGATGAAAAGAGAAGTGGAGTGCAGCAGTGCAGTGCATGTTCGCCAGGTAGCTGATGCTGCCGCAGAATTCAAGCAGATGTTATATCCGCCTGCCATATAGGTATACTGCACTCGCACATATTCACCCTGCAGACGATTCGGCTGCGTGACGCTTGTCGATTCAATTTTGCCGCGATGTGTAGTCGTGCGGCTGTGTTATATAGTGAAATGAAATGAAATGAAATGAAATGGAATGGTATGAAATGAAATCATTGTGGCATGTCTCAGCGTGACGTGACTTAGTTTGCCGGCTTGGTGTGCCACGGATTGTTAAAAAGGAATCCCATTCGATGGACTCTCTCACAGTCAAATGCGAGATTATTTCAAATGACGTAATGGAAATCTGATTCGGCATACTATTCGACAATAACAGAGTCGTTTAAATATAACAGATATATGGTTATTGTTTGGAAATATTTTGCAGTCTGTGTCGACGATGTGAAATCGTTTTCAGAATTTCATTAAAACCACTTGATTTATTTCCAGGATTTGGAAGGTTGAATCGAAAGATGACCACTCTTATGAAGTCTGGTAAAAATCACGTCCGGCTACCGCAAACCTTGCCTAATTCCGATCTTCAGGATCTGCTCCACTTAGGTACTAGTCATCGAATTCGAGCGGTAGACGTTGTATCGAAGTTTGAAAACACGGACGACGAAACCGAGGCTTGAACAAACAGCTATGAAAAACACCGCGGCCTTGAGTCTCGGCTTGCTTCCTTGTCCCAAAGGCAGAGACGCGATAGACGGCGGGTTTACTCATACGAAATTTGAACGCTCGTTGTCAGAAGGCGTAGCCGTATCGGTATATTGAATATCGTACACGAAGTTAGTCACGGTCGAGTGGTCAGCCCTCTGAAAAATGAACAATGCAAAATACCGGACGTTCGTTGAGCCTGGACGAATGAATTTTCAACGGTACCAGCGTTCCGAGTACAACCACCGATGTTCAAAGCTTCCGAGACTGATCACTTCTACTGTTTACTGTAATAATTCCCACACGAATGAAAGGGAACGAACAACAATTTTCCAAACAAAACCTTCGATTCGGTGACTCGCCCATTGCACATACATTGTAATAAACGATTATCCGGATCACAGGATTCATAGGTAGGTGAACACACGACTTGGACGCTTTACGATCTCTCGATTTCATTCACTAAACCAAAGTCTGAGAAGCCTGGCCAGTTCTCGTATCGCTGCACCTTGGTTTATCGCCGTTACCGGTAACCATGGGGATTATCAGGAGGCTTTTATCATGGCAAACAGAGCGTGACTCGCGACAGGTGAATCGCCGGCGCGACGTCCTCCACAGTGCAGCAGTGCTGCCGGCTGGAACTGCGAGTGAGGAAATGCAATTTTGGGAACTTGCTTGTGTCACACTTTAATGCACTCCTCCATCTCTCAAGGTCACTACAGCTTGCTTTTGACCTGGGTATAAGTCAATGTTGGCCTAGTCTTGGAACCTCGAGCTCTTCGGTTATTTCTGTGGGTAAATATTGCTCTCCGCTAAGGATAGGCACTGTGGTGATCTATGAATAGACGGATAGGAAATAGACTGGCCACTACTAGCTCCATGCAAACGAACCTATAGTGGGTCGTTTGCTCACCAAAGGCGACACGTCTCTTCGGCTTTTCTTGATGCCTGCTTCACGCGTACTCGATAAAAAAGTTTCGAAAGTTGAAATAATGGTCCGGTATTGAATTTCGACGAGCCGGTATCGCTGGATGATCGTCGGCTCCGGAAGCGGAAACACTTCAAAGACTTCCTCGATACGATATTAGATCCCACTCATTCTGTGGCAGCTTGGTGTTAGCGCCGTTCCAGCTTCTGCCTCTTTTCATCGCGTTTGTCTCTCTCTGTTCTATCAATCGATAAACAGAACTGGCTATTGAATCCACGGCTGAGCAATGGCTTACCGATGCACTGTACACACACGCGTATATGCTTGTATGCTCCAAATCAACAAATATCATTATCGCTGAACGCTCTTGAAACGCTGTCAGGCAGCAGTGGTTTTTCGTTGGAAAGTGAGGTCAGATCAGCGACCCCCAACAGTGCTGGTTCGACCTGGTCCTCTACTTTATACTGCAATATACCGGTTGAATTGCTCTCAATTTTCCATACTATGCCGAGACTTTCGTCCAGAGCTGGGGTTCTTCTGTTCATATTTTTGGTCATTCGGATTCAGTTTAATCGTCACTCGATTATCGGTACTAAATTTCATTTCAAGACTTAGGCACGTACGGTCGTTGAGTACGGTGGGAGTAAAATGACCGATGATTTTGTGGATGTGGGATCGGTGCACGCTCTTCACCAAGTGGGTGTGCACTGTGTGCGTAGACGTCGTTGTCTCTTGGTTACAAGGCACGTACGACGAGAAAGGCGCTCCCAGCTCCGAAGCATTCTTGCATCCTGTAATCCTCTCGATGCAGTGTATCCTGTCCCCCTTCATGGGGAAACTTACACGCCACACGGAATGGACCGACTCGTGCAGGCGAGCTCCTTCCGTTATAAAACTTGCGATGATCATCGGGCTTCAATGGCATTCGTTATCGGATATTGACAATGTTCGTAGGCAGAAATGAAGAAACTACTGGTTCGATTCCCAACCGAGTAGATATGCGCTGCAGTGATGTGGTGAAAAATAAAAATGAAATCAACTTGTAACCGATTTTTTTTAGGGTAAACAGCCATTGCCAATTTCGTTAGCATTCACTCACTGTCAGTTGTTGCCGATCAAAGCAGTTTTTTTGGCAGATAATTGCAGCATGTCCACTACTGACCGCTCTTCTATGGTTTCTTTGGAATCAGACGAAGGATCAAGCCTGTTTTCACTATCCCCTTTCAGATTCCTAAACAAAATCTAGTTTGAAACGAAAATTGAACCGGCTAAAGAATCTCCCTCAGGAATCCTGCAACGGGTTAAGGATAAACGTGCTTTGAAGTTAGGTTTCTTTATGTGGGTACCAGTACTTGCTCGAGAAGAATGGTCATGGAACGTTCGTTACATAGATATTTTTTTGTTAAATTTCTCAAGAACTGGTCACCCGATTATAGCCGCACCGACGCGATCGGTTCAACCGCGTATAGACGATACTGGTAACTCGTCACATTATGGTCAGACAGGAGGAATGACGTTCGGCTTCTGCAGACCCCATGAGTTCAATTACCGACCACGTACCGTGGCTCTACGTGTCGTGCAGAAAAGGATCAGCCATCGATATTAACGATTTGTTTTTCTCTTTATTTTCTTCTTGTGCAAAGGAAAATAAACAACAGACTGCAGTTTCGAGCCAAGGAAGCTGATAGCTTAAACGAAGCGAGGTTTGAACAGCACAAAAAAAACTGCACACACATATACGTAGATAGAGAAGGAGAAGAATAGAAACTGTTACCGACAAGGTGCCAGATTCACGCCGGGACGACGAAAGCGTGCGATAGTAAGACGCGATAATCTTTTGTGGAAAGGATCAAATTACGCCTGCAGGCTAGCTGCCGGAGCGGGTCTTCTAATTTTAATCTCTTAAGTACGGAATTTTTTCATCTTTTTCTCACGATCCTCAGACTATTGCCCCCTCGAGCATAACGCGTGAGCGTGATTTTTTTTTTATCCCCGGGGTGATTAAACGTTATATTACATGCGTCGAGGAGATGTACTGTGACCGAAACGAATGTGAAATTCAATTTCATTCTCTCTCTTGGTTTGGCCATTGACCAACTTTCGCGATTTCCGTAATCCTTCAAATTTTCGTTCGCAATATCCAGATAAGCTTTCTGCGGCTATTCTCCATCAACTACATTGACCGCCTCGAAAATGGTTGAGATAACAGGAGAAAATAGAATCCTTGCGGATACATATACGGCCTCGAAATAAAAGCAAAAGAGCCGAGCAATGCTCGCGTCCATTCCAGGGTCTGGCAGGAATGTCCTTAAGTTTCATATCTCTTGGTTGGTAGTTTCTCGGTAGCTGATATCTACCGGATTCTGCACGTATCTGATGCCATTTGCACAGGCTGGACCTCACACGCCCCACGTGTATTCGCGATCCCGGTTGTCGAACGACCTCACTCTCCACTTCACTGTATTCCACACTCGCACACTTGCCTCACTGATTCCGCATCCTTACTTGGATCGCGAACGTTTTTCCTGATTCACAATGTTCGATGTTGCGGTCTCTTAATCCTGATCAAGTCGGTGAATTGAATCGACTATCTTCACAGCGCTATAAGCCTAGAGAAGAAACAGATGGCCGGAAGAAGGTTAAGTTATTATACGAGGTTCTTATGAATTCTCACTTCAGAAGACAGAAAAGGCAGACTTCCGAATCAGGTGTGAATCGTGGATGCGAATGGTCGATGCTCAGGTTTATCGTTATATCGGATCTCATCAGTTCAAAAGTTCATAATTAACAGAGGATCACACTTTTGAGAGTTACTGTGAATTTGGACTTGTACCGTTCGTCTAACTCGCGAGAGTCCGCAGCAATGAGCGTGACATGCGGGACTCGGTTTTTTCTGGGCATAAAGTACACCGTATAATGGTAGGTACAGGCATGAAAACTCTAAACGTCATGTTCGTGCAGCCAAGAAACGCGTGCATACATGGTATATTTGATATTTTAACATCGCGTGACACAGAGATAGGTGGGTGGGCAAGTAGTGGTGCATGGATAGGTACGTAAATTGGTTTCTCAAGAGATCGGCCGACTCGGTACAAGCGCTATAAGAGATTACCATAGATTACCATACCCGCGTTCTTCCTCACCCGAGGCATATATTAGTTAAGCGTCGATTGCACAACTCTTTGAGGGACGTTGCAGTAGACTCTCACACTCCAAGAAGCCACGAGGTATAAACCTCCACACCTTGCGCAGCGTGAACCACCCGTGAACAGCTTCAGGCTCCTCACGAACACACCTCGAGCAGCCGAAGCCTTTTCACGAGATGGCTCCAATGCCATCTTTGCGTTTCCACGACGGGCCGGAAACCGTAACATAAAATCAAGATTAACGACACCCGGAGATCCGGAAGCGGAAATCTACCGCCCTTCTGATTCAGGAGTAGCTGGCAACAATGCGCCCTGACGAGCTCTGCGGCCTGTCATGATGGATCTTGATTACAATAAGCGTTGCATCTGCCGATGCAGGGCATTATACTGAGCTCTTTTTTCCCCGACGGACCCTGGCAGCTCGGCTAGGTGCCAGCCCGTCGTTTTAATACCCCTGCAGTGCAAGAAGTGGTCCGATGGTCAGCTGCCTGGAGGACCTGCACACACGTGCGTGCGTCGAGTGTGATCACCACACATGTGCTAAATGCAAAATCCACACGAGGGGGACTCTCGAAGGGGTTGAGTTGCCTGCCGTTCCGCCATTTCGGCGTGGCCTCTCCCTTAATTTTCTATCTCCCTATGAGCCACAGTGATTTAGCCGGAGGTACTTTCATCGACAGGTGCTAGAAATACCACGTTTCATTTCGTCGGGATGTTAGAAAGATTTTATTATACGATTTCGAAAGAGAAGACCAAACAACAGCAGCGTGAAACCAAGGTTCGAAACTGTGACTGGAGTCGATCAAGTTAAATTCTTTTACAGAACAATACTTTCTCAACGCGGGAAAAAATCGAGTTGAATCATTTTTTTAACTGCCAACTTGAGCTATAAATTAATTCTCTTCGGATATTCGTTGGAGATTAATTTTTCCCCAGCTTCTTACTGAATCGCAAACATTTTTTCATGCGTCAAATTTGTTGAAAATTCATTGCAAACTGTTTTTTGAGATTTTATTCGTAATAATGTATGTAATATTCGCAAAGAACTGAACATCTTCTATCTCAATATCCGAATCCTAATTTTTCCCTACACAAGGGAATGCAGATTCACTTGACAAAATTAAACTTCACGAACTTCAATTTTATTTTTCACACCTCTAGTTTAACAGCATCTGTTTGAATAATTTTTTGAGCGAACTGTACGTCTCGCATAGCTTTAATAAAACAACCAAAAAAGTAAGGGTGAAAAATGCACATAGTGTATCCACACGTGTCCATGGCGTTTTGAGGGTCGCCGAGCACTGCGAGGTATACCCATTACAAGTGTCAAAGATGCCCCGGAAGTGGCGAGGTTATCGAGTGCGTTTATCTCCTTTGAAAGGAAAACGGTCTCTTCTCACCTTTTCGCCGCTTATCTCCTTCATAGTCCAACAGCTCTACAAGGTACGCCGGGGTTTGTCGACGAAGGATCGTGGTTAAGAAATAGTGACCAACTTGACACAGATTGTGAAAGAGATATCCGGCCGACCAGCGAGCCTCGCTAGTCGCCACGTTTCAAGATAATGGCGTAAGGTCTGGTGGTCGTGTTGGTATCACAAGACACCGATCAGCTCTATTTCACCGCCTCACAAAATCCCTAATTAAATACCACGGTCGGAAGTTCTGAAGCTTCTATACTCCCACGCCTAGAAGTATAGTAAAAAAAAAGAAAGACCATAGTTTCGAAAACGTTTTTCACCTCCCCCCCCCCCTCACCCCTTCAAAGCCCGCATGTCTTCTCTGAACTGCTGGTAGCATGGACTTTAATGAAAATGCGAGGCACGTGATGTCTCCTCGTCGTCGCGGAAACGGTGTTTTGCTGGGTTGACCGTCCGTCTGGGCTGCACCAGTAGCCGCGGCAGCAGGGGGCGATAAATAATCGTGTAATATCGACTTTACTTCTTATCCATGATGGAGTCGGTGTGCGAGCAGTAAGCCTGCTGCACGCAGCCAGCCGCACACAGGCGCCGTAGCAGACTCTCGAAGCCAAGTGCCCCTCATGCCCGTTTTGCTTCTCAGGCGGCGGACAGAGAGTCGAATCCAAATAAGGAAATCGCTGCCGAGACAAGTGCGCAAGAGAACCCAGAACCCCAGGTGACCGATGAACCGGGGTCAACGGCCCACCGTAACGAATGCCTTTCGGGATACCCTCCACCCTGTAGCGTTCACCCTGGACAACGGCTTCTCCGGGAGGAGCTGGAAGCCTTCCTGGAAAATGGTCCACCGTACTCGCTGGATGAAACTAAGAATTCGACCTCGGGAAATTAGCTGAAACCATTAGAGAGACGACTCAAAGCGCGATACCGGACTGCAACTGTGCGATCGTTTTGCGGTTGACACTTGGCACCGGAGATTATATACCTTGTAGTCGCTGCATGGATCAGTGTGGTCTTATACGACCGTTAAGACCGCGGCAAACCGAATGCAGCTTTTACTCGCAACGATCTCAGAGCTGCTATGCTATCGCGTTACCTCAGTGCAGGAGACATGTTATTACAACGCTGCTGCTGGCCGCGTGGTAATCGTTCGGCCTCGACTGCGTCTTCCTCGAGCCCGAAGAGGCGATCAGGGTTCAAGCGCTGGCCCCTGAGGCAGGGTGGTCGGGAACGTGATTCTCGTTTTTCAGAAGCACTTCGTTCGCGTCTCCAAGCCTACTTTTGGACCACGCTGCACGCCGGTTTCCTGCGCAGCACTGTTACCATCACTCCACACCGCAGTCCCAAGAGATGTCCTGACTCCGGATGAAACTTTGTCGATTGCCGAGTGAATCAGTGGGCGGACCTGTTCTAATCGACTCACGGGCGCAGAGTAAAGTCATGCACCCTGACATGTGTGGCTGCAATCGGTGCGAGCTTAGACTGCTTTGCTCCGTCAAAATATACCGTATACGAAACCGAAGACCAAAAAGAAGCAGCTAAGAGGTGGAAAGAGAGTTCGGTGAACGTAGGAGGACTCTGAATGGACACGGCGTTACGCTGTGTGTTGTGTTCGGTCCGGTAACAGCCTCCCATTTACAGTTAGATGTGCATGTGTGCAGCTTGCAGGCAGTAGAATGCGGCTTTTGTCCCACGTTCCCAAGCCTCGTACTGCGGGCGTACGGCTCATTCAAACTTTGGAGAAAGAGAGCGAGAGAGAGAAAGTAAAGGAGAGATAAAAGTTGGTTTGAACGGCCTTCGAGGAGAGCGATGAATCTGCAAACGGTCCTTGGCGTAGCCTGGCGGTAAACTGTGCCAAGACTTTTTGTTCTTTCTTTATCTTCTTCCTTCACTTTTTTGGGAAAGGGAATATTTTGCGCGGGCGTAACACCGGCGGTGCAATGGCTTATAAGTCTGCAGCTGTGACGCGAGAAAAATTGCGATTCGCTCTTTTTACTTGGCAAATGTGCACACACTGTGCACCAAGAACATGACTTGGCTGAAGTCCAATTCAAAGTTCGAAAGTTCCTTCTTTATGGCCACGGTAGACAAAACTTTTTCATCGCAGATTTAACGGTCTCCGTTTTAATAGTTTCCTGAAGTTACGACATTCCTGACTGCACACAGCGATCAATCGCTCACTGGTCCTTAGCTACCTCTCACTCTTAGAATGGACTTTGAAAGTGTGTCGACACCGATGGATCGTGGATGTTGAACGAGACTCTTTGCGGTCACGTGAGAATTGACGGAGAGTTACGGTGATCGTACAGGCAGTTGGAAAATCACACCGAATGAAGGTAACTTCACGTAACGCATGTGGACACTTTCATTTACCGCCGGAGTTCATTCACTCCTCCTCGGTGACCGCCTGCACACTGCAGCGGTGCAACTTTTACAGGATAGCGTAGTAGCGAAGGGGATGCAATTTGCGAGACAACAGAAAAATTGGCCGGGATCCAGTCGAGTGGAGAAGTGGGCAGCATGGGGCGGTTCCACAAACTTCGAACAAAGGAAGGCTAGTAAAAGCGAAGAAAAGGGAGTGATCGGAAAAGGAGATGAAAGAGAAAAGAAACAGTGGGCACAGCACCGTGAAGTGGCGTGCAGCCTGATCGATGGTCGAGGTGTGACAACCAAGTTGTACGTGCCAACGACTGGAGCAGCTCCAAATGGCTTTCCGTGGTATCGAGTGCATTCGAATTTCCACAAAGGTGCACTTTACGTGGTAGTCAGGATCGGGTTTTGGCCAGGCTATTGGCCAAATTCCATTTCCTCTCCTAGACTCTCGGCTCAGTTTCAAGTGACGCAATCAACGCGTATGCAGCTTTGTACACCACTCGAAGCGGTTTTTCCCGGAGAGAATACTGGGAAAAAACCATGTCGACGATTAGTACGGGTTTTCGATGATGCTCGAAGCGATATCCCGAGGGCTGCGAAAACTGAAATTAGATGAAGAGGAAGGGAGGGATCAAGAGCGTAGGTCAAACAGAGCTTGGCTATGGAATCCTAGCTCTAGAGGAAAGGGAGAAATGCACTTTTAGCAAGAAAAACAAACCGAGTATGATATACCATGTATATTTACTCCTCGAGTGTCTCACCCTCGGGACAGAAAATAACCGTGCCTAATGCCTTCGGCTGAGAGAAGCTGAGGGTCGTGTAACTTTCCGGATCACTAACCTCGCGCTATCGTCCTTAGAGACCGCGACTGAATTCTACGTTGCATCGTCGGAGGAAGTTAGGGCAGAAATTTTCAAAAGCCGGTGTCGATTTATGCGGATGGATGCCGCAACGCGAGACTGAGAGGAGAATGACCGGACGGAGAGAGTAATCGTTTCCGGAAAATGTGAGAAGGAGGCTGAGGTTCTTGGGCGTGACCTAATTGCCCGTCTAGCTGTCTTCTCGTTAAACTTTCCCTCGGCGTGGTGCTTATTTACTTTGCATCCTCTTTCCCCACTTCACTAAACTTTACTCTGCTTCACTTTACTTTATTCAAAGCCACTCTTCCGTCTGCTCATCCACGCGCCGGCTGTCCGACGGTGAAAGAAACGGGATAGACTGTCGTTAGTGCGCACTGATATGCTTGCAGGGTCAAAATACTGCCGTGTTTGCAGTCAGAAGTGGCAGGCGCTATTTGACATTTCCGTATCTCCTGAAAGACCCGCTCTTCAAAGTCCCGTTTCTCATTGTTCTTACTTGCAGCTCAAACACTATTGGGAAAATGCTCATAAGCATAAGCATAAGCTTCGAGACGTTATTTAATTTTCGGAATAATAAACTGAGCGGCTTCAGCCACTTTTGGACTCTGTTTTTTCACCGGTTCCAGATTCGGAATCGGTAAAAAATCGAACCCCGTGTTTAGTCAAAGGTTGGGATGTCTGGTCTGAGCACCGAGTGTCAGTGCAGCTTAAGCGGCGGCTATTTTAGTTAAGTCTAGAAGATACATACCCGAGTGGGTACAAGAAGCGTGCGGGTTGTTCCTGGCCGGCCACCCCTTACGGTTCTATTTAAAACGTAAGACCAAAAGCAGTCGGTCGGGTATATATGCCCACTCAAGAAGTATAAGGTACTCGGCTTTGGAACCAAGATAGGCTCCTTAGTTTCTGGCAAATGTCCCGAAGCTAAACTTTCCTGTCTTATTTCAAGTCCGACTCGAATGTCCCGTAAGCAGTGATCCTCGAGTGCGTTGTCTCCTTACGAATTCAAGTGCTTCGGTATTCGTATACGTGCAAACTACATCCACATGGTATGCTGATTCTCGTTTAATTCCCTTTGTAGTATCGAAAAAGAAAAAAAAGAAAATGACAAAAATGCCTCTAAGGGGTATCAATGAGGACCGATTACAAGAAAATTTCTCCGTTTATACAGATACACGTTAGGGAGACTAAAATAAACCACTCGTCTTCAGCGCCTACTTAAACCCCTGCAAACACATGCAATGGGAACGTCTGGCACGCGTCAGAGGTAATTTTACCAGAGCTCTCTGTGAGCCGCATTGCCACGTCTTCGAGACGGCTTTGATAAGAAGAGGAGAAGAGAGGATGAAAGACGGTTAACCGGAATCGATGATGCATTATCGTTGAATAAATTGCCGATACTCCGGACCTCGTGCTGCGCTGATTTATTTGCACTCACGCGTTTGTCTGAATACTTCAGTCGTATCTTATTATTATGCTTCACGCTTACATTCAGTTTCATCTTCATTGTAACAAGCGATAAATGAATGCCGAAATATTGGCATTGGCCAGCGCACTTTGGCTTGTTATACTGTCAGAGGAAAATCGATTCCCCGAAATTGACTTTTGGCTTCCTTATGCGGTCGACCGTAATTTCGGGTGTTGGAGATACCCTGAGACGTATACGTACATCAGGGTACATATTTTATGGGTTTGGAAATTGGCCGTTCCTTTTCGATGAGGTGAGTCTTTCACGGGCGTAAAAATTTATACTACAAGCGCACACAACGCAGCACGATTTTCTCCAGGTTTAGGGAACTAAACATTGACTTTCCCTCGGCGACAGCGTATTATTATTGGTATACACTTTGCGATACACATATCGAAACAGCGATAAGAGCAACAACACAAATAATATCTAATCTAAAAAACGAGAATTCGAAGCTAGCCACACACCACAAATAACCTTTTATTGACCCAAACGTGTAGGGGTCGCACCTTTTCCGCGAATTCGTATCGATTCATGGATCTCTTGTGGATTTGAATCGTATTTGATTATATAGCACGATTTACTGCGATAAAGTAAATTCCCAGTAAACATTTATGTTTGTTTTCCGGATCAACGATTTCCAGTACGTATTCCTGATCCTGAATTTCCACCACGATAATTAGCAATCGCGCACGATTATTTGCTTCAAGTTTGTGCATCGTAATTGCTAATTTTACCTTACATGCGGCTTATAATCGATTAAAACTTATCCAATTAGTGTGCAAGAAGAGTTGAGGAGGCGCGCGTGGGCTTCGCGACAGCGCAAAGTGCAAATAGCGTGATATTCAAGTCCACGGAGTCTTACTAATACTGATTGCGAGTTGAATGGGCGTTGGTCGGCAGATATTTAAGCAGATTTTTTCGAGATTTCTAGGCTGCTTGAATATTTTCACCGCTCGGCTTCCAGGTTTAATATCACACACTTGCCAGCAGAATTTAGTGATTACTTGTACACAGGAAACTAATAATTCAATATCCTTTCTGGTCACGCGACCAATTTTGTCCAAATTACCGTCGCTTATTGGGAATCGCTTTATGAGCTCCACCCGACACGGCTCCGGCATATTTGATTAAACATTAAAGACCCGCATCGAACGAGCTTCATACTAAGTCCAGAAATCGAGGGAGAGAAAATCGCGTCGCTTAATAAGGCGATGTATGACAAAGTATAGAGGTATAAAAAAGTGGCTAAATTTTGGGAATTTATACCTTGACAACCAATTATTCAATTCGATTGGATTTTATTTTGTCGAAAATGTGTAGTGCGAGCTTTGTTTCACACTATTTTCCATCGAACTTGTTTCTTGTCAACTTGCTATTTTCTTTTTGTCAACATCCGAAGTTCAGAAAATAAAAATTTCTTAATGAAATGTCAACCGTTTGAAGTCGAGAGTCGATTTTACGTTCGACTTTTACGACGTTCTTACGAATTCAACAAAACAAATTTAATAGTTTACAAAAAATTGGATCGTGGCAAAGTGGATAACCTATTCAAGAATACTGACTACAAATTTTAAGTAAATCGGTTGGCGTTTTCGAAACATCCCCCGTAAAAAAAAACAAAAAAACAAATTCAAATATATGATAAAATTAACCCCAATTGAATTGAATAATTTATTCTCAAGACATGAATTCCCGGAATTCACCCACTTTTTCAGTAATTTATATACTCCCTTAAAAACGGTAGAAAAAAAAAACATATACTACCTTGTATTATTTCCCAGATAAGTCCTCTCATCTTTCAATTCGGTAGAAAATTTTCCGGGTAATAAACTCCAAGAAATTAGTCCTGATTCTGTTCTCCGTCGGTTTCGTGGTATTTTCTATAAACACGGAGAAGGCGGAAGGCAAAAGCCAGAGTCCCCTTCGTTCCTTTTTGGGGATGGATGGTGGAACGGTGGGAGTCCCGCAGTTTCAAGAGCGTGTTTGACAAGGCCATGGGTACCTTTGGGAGTCTGGATTTCATCTCGAGGCGAATTTATACTCGGGCTGCAGTAGCGGCAAACAGACATATTATTACAACCTTTTGAGTATCGCGCCGTTTACTGCAGGAATGCGAGAGCGTTTACTTGCAAGAGGACTTCCAGGAGGCTGCGTTGTAATTGATGAAATAATTCGTGTAATTCGTGGCAGACTCACGACCGCGTCTTACCATTACTCGCTTTGTAGGCTCTGTATAAACGGCACGTTTGTGTACATAGGTTAATTTCCACAACGTTGAACGAACGCGAGAGGTCAGTTGCTTTAATCTTTCTCGCTTCTATGCAGCTAACATCCAGCAAGGCAGAGCCGAATCACATGAGAATTAGAAACTTTGTCCTAAATTTTTATTTTCAATATCGATGAGTGCATTCGGTACAGTAACTTGATATAATTGTGGCGTAGTTTTTCTTTTTCGTTAAAAGAAACAATTGCGAATGTTATAGGCAATTGAATATAGTCAGTCTTTTTGATATTTATTAGCATGAGTGACGTCATACTTTGGTGAATTTATAATTCTTGTGAAATTGGATGAAGAAAAAACATCACCCACTTACTTTTTAGTAAGACTTGACAAAGACTTGACTCAAAATATTTTCATTATCATCTAAAATATTTTCCTCCCCTTTCTGTATATGGAATTAATGAACACAGGAATGATTACTTGATTATTCGACTCGCGAAAAATAATCACGTTGCGATAATGCAGAGATGAGCGATGCATAAAAGAGCGATTTTTGTCGCATGAAATTCTGGCGGGTCAAGAGTAACAGGAGATCGTAGAAACCTTATATCTATAAGAAAGGGATCGAATGTCAAGGGGCACTCGGTGCAGACGCCGACCGGCTTCTTTCTCCGTTTCGTATACCTGCCTGTTTCAGACTGCAGGTTCTAGACCCGATTTCCAAGTACATAAGCCGGCGAAGAGTCCAGCTAATTGGCGAATCCTCCGGCAGTCTTGTTCCTGGAAGACGGCACGTAGAACAGTTCGCGGTATTACAAGATACGCGGAAATTTTGCAAAACAACTAGAGAAAACGAAGCTGGTTATTAGATTTCATTTGTTATGGGTACCTACTAGAAAATTATAGTTAAACGGATATCATTACAGTAAAGGTTGAAACATTGTTGGAGTTACAAGAATATGTGGTTCAAGAAACTATAATTCTATTTGATTACAGTTGCCATATATAAAATTTCTGCTTTCTGTAACGTTAAATTTCTTCTTTTAGTTAAATACATTTTTACAGACAGTCAAATAAAGCCTTAATATCAATTTATTCTTGCGTAGACGTAAAATTATCGCAAGAGTATAAAAAGAATGGTAGCAAAGACTAGATTTTCTGCTACAGCTACTGAACTAATTCTTATTTTTTATCCAAAACTATACACTTCAGTTATCGTGGTAAGTGCTGATAAGTAATGATTACAATATAATATAATAAGAACAATGAGAAATTTCTCTCGGTGTATATAGGATATGTAAAATTTACTCATGTCGACAATTTTTCAAACTTTCCGTTGAAAAATTCAAGCCCATTCTTCGCTCGATCTCAACAATATTTCTCTCACTTCCCATCTCCCATAAACTATAATTATATACCATATTTTTTCGATATTTCAAAATTCTGAAATTAGTCTGAATGCATAATCAGAGTTTGGTTCGGTCTTAAATGAAGGTTGACGAGATTATTCGCTGTCGTTTATTCTCCATTCCTAATGAGACTAAGGAGCAAGTGGAATGAACAGCCATAGAGCCTCAGTCCTGATTGCCTACGAACAAGTTACATCAGACACTCGCAGGACTATAAGCAGGATAGGTACTTGGGGCGGGCTCGTTTACACTTTACGTGTACCAAGTGATTAATTATCGGGCATTTCGTTTCTCTCGCGTGCGGCTTGTAGGCATACGAGGAAGGCGGCGACCGTCAAGTTGGCTCGGGTTTCGTCTGCAGCATAAAGGATTTACTGGTGTGTATGTCTATCCTCGGCTGCGAAAGGGGTCAGTCTCACAATCAGCCCCGTGTATAGTGACGACGAGTTTCTATCGCCGCCGCTCGCGCGCATTAATGACATAACCCACCATTCGTTGTATTTAACCTCCAGCGCGTATATGCATATATGCATATAATTGGTGCCGAGTTTTATTCCTGGGAAGAAAAGTGAATGAATTAAAGAATTCTTTTGTCGAGATGCCTTTATGCTATTTCAGATATCATTTTTTTAAACACCTGCGCCACAATTTTGATACATTTGAAGTTTGGTGAAATCTATTCTGATTGGAAAATTTTTCGAAATGAACTATTCTTGGTTCACTTTTTATTGCAGTTAAATGAAATTTTATTTGTAATTTTACTTTAAAAAGCAACATTTAATAAATTGCAGTTGAGAAAATAGTGTAGCTTTTAGCAACGAGATCCTTCGAAAGTAATGAACTCTGTGTTCATAATTACGGTGAAAACAAATTTACGAGCAGTGTTTCAAAAACAGATCTGTGCTCCAAAAATCAGGAAACTTAAGTAAAATGTTAATCAAATTCGAACGTATCGAGAAATATGATGAAACGAAATAAAACAATTTTTACTCGATAACAGAAAGAGTGCAATACTGGTTGATGGTCTATAGATTGCGATTCTTATCAGATCGCGAGATTGATTACTTCTTTCAAGGTGAATTCGCGCCTGCAGCGTAATGAAGTCTCGGGGCTATGAGGAGGTGCGAGGAAGAGGAATTAACACGGGTTTGTTGAGTTTGTATATACAGTATTGTTCCGGTAATGAGTTTTCCGCCACTCTGAGAGTTTGGTTAAAAGAATCCTGAGAGGCTTTTAACGCTGTGTTTGCTACGAACTTTTGTGTCTCACTGCAGCAATTAGGACTCGGGATCATCGCTTGTACTTTAGATAAATTCTACCCAAAAGTTTACAAACTCTGACCACGGGTGACCGGTGGAAATTTTTAATGGGTGATAAGTTTTCACCGACAAACTCGAAAATTAATCGCAACTCGTAAGAAGCATTTATCATTCAGACAAAATCTTGTGCCCTAGCTCAATCTTTTAAATTTATTTCTGCTATACTTTTGAAAGTCTGACAAGCCAAACATTTGATTTATCCATATAGTTATATAAGATCATTAATAATTTTCCTCACTATGAATGAGATTTATATGAAAACTTGATGTGAGTTTCAGTGATAAAAATTGACACATTTTTGTTTGAGAAAATTTTTAGTTTTTCCGCCTCTTTTTCCTCCATAAAATCGTACAAACGGAGATATTTCAGGCTTTAATGTTAGCCAGACAGCGGCGTCGCGCGGCCTTACATTCAGGGATAATAATACAAGGTGTGGGCAAACAGGACCCAGCATCCATGTGGAGCCACGTCTGCCCACGCATACTTGGCCATACCCACTCTGTACCCTCCTGGCTATAGTTCATCGACTGTGTAGCTGGCGTGATGAAGCAAAGCCACAAAATCCGTCAAACCCTTTTTCCGTAGAACCTTGAAGATAAACATGCAATAGAAGTGTAGGAATCAGTCTTAGAATTATTTTTGCACACGTCAGTATAAGTTGAATAAATTATTTCTAGCTTTACCATTTGGACGGATGAGAAAAATTCGTCGCGCCATTTCGTCATCAATTGATCATCGATTTTTATCTTCAATGCCCCAGACGCAAAAAAAGCAAACACAAAACCAGACCATCGGTTCTCGTTAATGAAACTCGCAGTCGAGTTTACCGAGATCGTTAAATTGTCTGTCATCTCGAAATATTGACTGCAAGATGCGGTCCAGTGATATTGAAAGCGAAATATTTCAACGCGTACGGTGCTACAACTGATAAAGATTAAATTTTAAACAATTTTTATGGTGATATAGCCACACACCCATTCGAAAAATTAAAAAAATAGTAAATCCTGCCAATGAAAAAATTTTCTAAAAAACTCTTAACTTTCAGAATAGTAAAAAAAATCGTACAACTAACTGTGTCAGACTGTCTTAAAAGTTAAATTTGAAACACAATGAATTTTTTTTCTTCTTCAAGACCATCAAAAGTCGCTTTTGAACATGCACGAAGGACATTTACATTCCGCGTATAGACGAGCTTTTTAGACGAGCTGTTACTGAGAATCTAATTGTAAGTACAGAATCTAAACAAATCTGCACATCGTTCGGCCTAGTTACATGCTCGACTGTTAAACATAAAACCGTTGATTTATCGTCGAAAGTACCGACCGTAGTACGGATATCGTACCGGACAGTCAATCCGCTATACCTACCTCGGATTCTGTCAATCAAAGAGAAATTTTACAAAAGATTGCGGTCGTGCGGTCAGACGTCGTCGGATAGTAAGGATCGAGGTACTGGCACTGGTGTGAATTCTCGCCTCATAACGAGACTTCCTTTTGATTAATTCACACGACGATATCAGATTTCGAATTGAACTCGATAAGATCGGAAACTGAATTTCATTTCTTTTTGCAGCTTGATCTGTGTGATTATGGTGTCTGAAGAATATCGCATAAAAGATTTTATAGTTACTAGAAAATTCTAAGGCGATCAGTATCGTTACAACAATTTATTTAATTTATTAAGTTTATTTTATGTATTAGGATTGATTTACAGAAAAGTGTCATATAATTAGCAATTTAATGTGATATTCTAGTTGTCACCTAAATTGTTTGGTCGCTGCAACGTGTAATCTGGTTTTTTAGTTTGCTATATTTAGAAATGATGATAATCGAGAAGGATAGTAACACATCGTATAATTTCTGGTTGCAGCAAAAAAAAACTGATTTTCACGTTGTACCCAGAAAAATATTTTCCGGCTAGTGGCAAAAGATGAAGATGGTTTATGAGATCATGTATAATGTTAACCACAAGTAGAAATTTCTCTCGGTTTACAGTAACGGACAGAATAAGTCTCGACAAGCGTTATTCGAACCGAAGCAAGAGCAACAATTTATGTCAGTTTGAAATACGTAGCCGTGCCCTTTAGGCTGCCTGATCCGCACGTGACTTGCAGCTCGAGCGATCGGACGATAAATTCTAATCGACTTGCGGTACACTTTTGTGTTCCGCATCAAGACGAATACGTCGTGTGATATAAAATACCAAAGGATGCCATTTATGACGGGGAATCGACCATCGAGGTCGAAGATTTTTAACCAGTACACAATATTCATCTCGAGTTCAATTATGGATGCAGGAGTCGGAAAGTGGCTTCGGAAATTCGTTACGGACGATAGACGGAGGACGCATTGACAAGGCGTGTGAGAAGAAGATCGACGTCGGCGGCATTTCAATGCAAACAATAAACATCTAGACGATAACGAGCCTAGGAAGAAACGGCGAAAACAGTCAATTAGCCAGACTGTTAAGACGAGGTTAATTGGAGATGAAAGCCGACTCTTGAGCACACCACTCGCGTACACTGGCACCGATTGTTCAACGGGTTGAGGATCCTTCGAGCTGATTCGAGCCGCTCGATGCTTTCCATGCAAGTACACACCGTCGCAAATCGCCCCTGCTTGCCTTAAACGCTTCGCCTTGATGTTGAAATTTTGGCCCACCAATAGTTTCACCTCCAAGTTGCCAAGAAAAGTTGCGGGCAAAGTAGTCTGGCCTAAAAGGAACACACGTAGAGCTTTTCAGTATTCTCGTTATTTGCGGAAATAAGAATTTGGGACAGAAGGACGGGAAAAAAAAATCATGATTTATACGATTTTGCTGTAAGTCTGATTAGTTAGATTTTAAATGAAAACTAATCGTTGAACCAAGTTTCTTCTGACTCGATCCATCAGTTTCCGAATTATGGTCTGATTAAAAGAATTCATGTTTTCGCAAATAATTCAGAAAGATGACCGACTTTGCTGAAAATCTTTGCAGCACTAGGTTAGGAAAAACTAAATCGATTCAAACCAAGCACATCGAAATCCCTTGATTCGTTCTCAGGATATCCTTGGATAAAAATTGATCACATAACACAATCTTAACGACCACTTGATAATAACCTGAAGTGATAACACATTGTTGAAAAGACAATGTTTAACTATCGGAATAATAATGCTAACTTCCCCTCTTCCCGTTGCCAAAACGGTGACGATCGCTCATTTTGATGACCATGAAGCGTTCATCGCATCATCTCTTTGCCGCACCGCGTATCACGAACGTCTTGTGAAGTGAATAAGGAGTCTTGAGAGGAACTTGCCGCGGTAATGTTAAACTGCCGGCTCGTGGGTTGTTCGTCTACAGTTTTAACTCTCTGGCCTAGAATTGAGTTAACTGTACTTTAGATGGATCATAATTCTCTCCTCGGTCCCGGAATGAGTTATACACAGTGAACGGCACAGAGCCGAACTGAAACGTATAACCGACGCCGACGACGCCAGGCGCGTTAATAGCTGCCGACAAGTTTTAAGTGACACGCTCAAATGAAATCTTAACCCACTCCAATATCAGGCGACACCATGTTCCTCGAATTTAACAAATTCCTACGATTAATTTAGACCCATTTAAATTACCGATTGATCGGCTTTTTCAACACTTTGGTTAACAAGTATGCATGTTAGGATTGGAGCCTGACAATAGTTGCGAAGTTATCTCGCTTATTTTGTTCGTAAATAAATCGTCTGCAAATTGATTGACATAAATTTTTGTCATCAGCTCTTCATTTAGTTAAAACGAAAGACATTTCCTTAAAAATTCCATCTCACAGTGAATTCTTGCAGATATTGTTTTATAAAGAAATAACACGATTTTTTCTCGTAATAGTTCAGTTATTCCAGAGTTATTATGACTCGATCACCTTTAGTTTCACTTTTTGATCCTTGATTAGGGGAGGGTGGGGCAAAGTGGGCTCCTCAAGAAAATAATGCCTAAAATCAGAATAAATTGTTTAGAGTAATTATGATTTCCGAATAATTCATATTTAATGAAAAGTTCAGGTGATTAATTTTATCCCTTGTTATTTAAAAATATTCTGGGGCCCCCAGACGCAGACTTTGTCCCACCCTCCACTGTACGGTTTGATTGAATAATTTCACATACCTAATTCCGCAGAGCATGTGGGAAGAAATAAAGAAGGACGATCAGCTTACGAGAGTGCAAGGAGAAACCGCTTCATCGAGTTATAAGAATTTTTGTCATTCCGGTATTTATGTAATTTTCTAAAATTGGACAAAAAAGAGGGTTTTTGGTATCACAAAAGCACAAGTCTCATTACGAAAAACCTTGCTATAGTATATATAATCGAGAGGCGTGTCATCACGCGAGGCAAGAACAGTAGGTACCGGCACGTGGCACATAATGGCCATGAAATAACATTTCAAGGCTATAATGCAGATACCATCTGAAATTGGTTTAAGTAATGCGGACAGCGCCTGCAAGAGTATGTGAGTAATTCTTGAGTTAAACAAACGATCAATTGATCGTTCATAAAACAATCGCAAAAGAAAGGGAAAACAAATAAATTACTAAAGAAGAAATAAAAAATTTTGCTTTTTATAGTGACTAAAAAATTGGGATGTTTCAATAACAGTTTGAATACTACTGCCATTGATATTACAGGAAACTGTCATAAAATCAGTAACTATTCAATGGTCGCGTTGAATTTGCTTGTCTACTTCAGTGCATTTCTTTTATTAAACAAAGTCACAGCATTAATTTATCACAATAGTCGAAATAAAATATCACGCGAGTGACCACAACCAAAGAGAATAGTAGAACATAGTAGATAATTTTCTGATCACACCTACTAAATACAAATTAACTTTCTACCTATGATCATAACATCTTTCAGTCCTGTTAGAGAACTGAAAATGGTTAAACGAAAACTACTAATTTCTCTCGGTATACGCAGGGGGAACTTAAAGTAATCGGCATGATCGAGGAGGAATTTTGCAATAATCACAACGGCTTGCACCGATCGTTAGATCGAGCCGCTCATGTAGGCTTTCGCGAAGCAGGCGTCCCGGTTATTACGGACATCAACGATCGCAGCATTAAAATCGTGAGAGCACTGCCTGTCGGTGTTATTCTCCCGAATAAGGCTCGCCGAGGTCACTGTAGACCAAATTTGGTGGAGAACGGAGAAAACAGCCCGAGGCTTGTTGGTCAATGAGTTTTGGCTCGGATCGGCGCCGGCGAACCGGTCGCTGCCTCCGGGATGAAAGAGAAGGAGCACAAACCGATTCCCGTGCCTACCTGAGGCATAATAGTACCTGCGACCAGGCTTACACACATTGTGAGCAATGGCACTGACCGATAGGCCTCCTCGTCATCCACAATCGGGATCCAGGCGGTCACCAAGTTTGTTGTCGCCATTATGCAATGGACAACGATTTATATATATCTATTGTACTTGCTGCATGACGCATTTTGGTTCTGATCTGATGCGCAAGCGACAGGAAAAAAAACGACAATGTCAATTTCGAGAGTGAATTATTACGTTGCTACTCGCAGGTATAACCGCAATTTGTCGAACGATGTTTGAAGATCTTTGGGATGTAGAGTTAGGTGGAGAATTTGTCATGCAAGAAGATTTCAAATTAGAACTTTGACAAGTGCGACAGAAGCTGATGATCGTTATGTTCCAGTGAAAAAATTCCGGTTATTTGTAGAAACAATTTTAAACACTCGGTTTTAACTGTTGGCACTTTGCTGTTGATCACTTTAAAGAAATGACACTAGTTTATAGGTTTTTACCGCAGGATCCGAATAGTTCTTCTGATTTTTACGAAGAATAGATTATCTTGTTCATAAATTAATTTGGTGGAAATCGGTTGAAGGATATTTTCTATTTAGCTTGTCAGTTGGTTGAAAAAATCTGATGTATACGATCTTTGTGAATTACAGATAATAGACTTTTGCTTGAGCGAGAAGTACGTTACTTTTATTTAAATTCTAGCTTACGTTAGTCAATTTGAGGAACACTCATTTACAAATAAAATTAACTTTTGGTTACGAGAATCGGATAATAAATATGGATTTTTCGATGAAGAAATTGTAGAATAATGTAATTTTTCTCAATGTGGAAACTACGAGGTGTTAACAGTAAAAATCCATTGTTGTAAAAAAATTTCCTTTATTGTGAGGACTTCTTCAAACGGGTAAAACTAAATCAGCTTCATTACATGACATTCTTTAAATATTTGATTCATCGCAAATTACATTTTTGGGTGGTATAAATTCGCATCAGTGTTGAGATCAAGCGTGAATCATCCTGTCACTCAGTAATCGCGGTATTGCTCTGAAACAATCCTGATTATCAGTGTTATTCTTTCTGAATAGTAATTCACGGTGTAAGAAATTCTTTGCCAATCGTTCCTCGTCATTCGCATGGGTTTCAGATTATTCCGTATTACCCTAAAAAATGATAACCGTTTGGAGAATTGCAAAAATTCCGATGCTGTTATTTCTTCATTTTATTCTTCCTCTTATCTTCCTGAAACTATTTTTCTGTAGGTACCGGTACTTATAATAATATGTATGAGTACAACTGTTGTCCATTACAGCTGTCGTAATAAAGAATCGAAAGGCTGCATCTTCCTCGAGGACTGCGGCACATCCATCTAATTGCTTGTAAAGCATCTAGGAAACTGTAAATTAACTGCAGGTGCATGATGCACACAGGTATATCAGCGTGTATTTCCCGGTGCAGCGTATCTGGCAAAGTTAAAGCAGAGGCTACAGGTTAGGTTGGAATAAAAATATGTGTGGATCCACCGCTGCGTTGTGAATAAGAATACACCAAAAAGAAGGACCGAATACAATTCAAAAAATCAAGATAAAAAACGTGAAAACACGCCGGCGAAGCCCTGTTGGATAAAAAGAAAGGGCTCGAGGCGGGTCGCTGGATGAAAAGGAAAAAGTAAGAGTAAAAACAAAAACGAAAAAAAGGATCAAGCGAGAAAGAGGGGAAGAAGGATGGAAAGAGGCACGAAAAAAAGAACGAAGGAATGCGGTTACCGTAGATCGCGGACCAGTCCTCCTGCACCGGCGAGATCCAACAGACCCTTCTGCAATGAACCGGAGACTCGAGAGGAAGAAAAAAGAATAAGAAAAAGTAAAAATAAAATTAAAGCACACATAAGACGGGGAAAAGTATCGCCAGGAGTCCGGCTCGCCATTCACTGTAAGCGAAAAATTTTGCATCGATAAATTTTTCCCCTGTGAATATTATTGCGTTGCACAGGTAAGCACTAGTTCTTGTGTTAATGTATATGCTTTCGGAAGAGTTAATTTGCATTATGTACACTAGAGAAAAAAATGTCGATAACTTATATTCCATATCTTTGGAAAAATATTCCATTTTTTTTTCTCCGTGTCGATGAAACGTCGAAACGGGTGTCTATTGTTGCTTAAGATTAGGTATGTCATAATGATTCGATCATCAACCTTCGGCTTGGAAATCCAGGGCAATTACCTGCATAGACGTCTCTGAGTATCCATGTATGACAGTGGTGATGTCTGGGGATAGATGGTAATCGTGAGATAAGACTGAGCAAGGATATGACTAGAAGAGGAACGTGTGCTCACGTTATACTTTAACTGTCCACGTGAGTAATGTGACCGCGTCAGTCAGTCGAAGTCAGGCCGAAGTCGGGACCTCAGGGGACGTTGCATTTCTGACGGTGCAGCCAGCGTTATACTCGTCTTCTCGGGGAGCGTGGGGGGATAATGTGCGTTTCCACTTGAACCGGTGTGCTGTGCACGCACAAATTACACCGTTTCTTGATATCTTGGTTCTGCCGCCGCGCAGAACCCCTCGGGACACCTTGCAGTTTGCACTGCCCTGAAAAAGACCTCCCACGTGTCGGAGATCGAGAAGAGGAAGGAGGAGAAGAAGAAGAAGAACAAGAAGAGTACGACGACGACGACGATGATGATGATGATGATGATGATGAAGGTGAAGAGTGGGTGCCTTCTTCCCTCGCCTCTGAGTCTAGCCACGCGCTTAATTGCGACTTTATCATTCATTAGGGACTTTTGATGAAAATTGCTGCAGCAATTTGCGAGGGTAGGTTCCAATGCTCTGAAGAATCGCCGACTGGCTCACGTAACCGATGCACCAGGAAACCTGCTCGCTCGTATAACGAGCGTGGATACCATGGGCGCCCAGAGGATAGAGTGAACGTGCCAGTGGGTAACTGCCTCGAAAGTGGCCTTGACTCGTAACTCGCACTTCTGACGTCTGTAAAAGTAACCATATAACTCCGTTGCAGCCGCGCGCGAAGACAGCAGCGACGATCTTATGCTGAGAAACTGCTGCTGTCTGCACATTAAAGATGCGGCGATATTAGCGACTCTTGACCATTGACTCGAGCTCCGAATCTAGGTGCATGTGTCGCGTTCAGCGACGAACAGCCAATTATAAAACGATTCTCTTGATCTAAAATCCCACGTCAAAAACTGAACGTCATTATGGAATGATAAATTCTGGACCCATTATTACTCATACATCGTGTATTATGTATACGTGTGTTCGGTTCTTGTTTTGTACCTTCGGGTAAAACAAAGACCAGAGGCTGAACAATGGCATACCACAAACAACAAACACGGTCACAGGCTCCACAATACCCTGGAAGCGTTTCGCACAATGCCATTATACCTAGTTCGCTGTTAAACTTTGAATTGAGATTACATTGAAAAGACCCCAATTACAAACTCGCCGCGCTCGTTTAACAAATTAATTTCGATTTGGCTTAGCCTGGTAGATCAATTACCGTGATGACAGTCAAATTCATTCAACTTTCCTCCAATAATTCGTGTAATCATTCGTTTTGTCGTCACTTTTGATCACTCATTACGAGAGAAGACTTATCCATGTTTGTAAATTGACCAAGCTGAAGATCCCTGAGCCAGCGATAACGTATAATTTTAAATTCATGATCCAATGCTCCAGATGAACCGCGCGATGATGCACGATTCGGGCGTCATTTGGTAGGTTGTAATGTAATTGAATGAGCCCGCTATTCATTCCCAGTAGGTATATCCTATCAGCGACACGGTTCGACTGGGCAGCCGTTACGCTGCTGGGTATCTAGGAGTTTTTATTAGTCACAGCCGGTGTGTATCGCTGGATCCTCGACAATGTGACATGGCCGAAAAAAAACCATATGACCGGATAAGGGGCATTAGCTGCACTCCCAAAGCAACTCCACTGGTCTGGGTACCTACAAATGGAATCGAGCCATTCACTGTACTGTACTATACCAGTTGTGGATGGGACTCGATCGGAGCTTTTAAACGAGGTTTAATAGTTTTCCCACAATTTGATTCTCGTTCATATTTTCATTTTCTTTTTCAGCGGAGTCTGACATTTCGACATTCGCGTCCCGCAAGGAACACTACCATTGCAGAAACGATGTCAAGACGACGCTATTCACGGTTGAGACGAGGCCAAGGATCCTGAGGGAGCTGTACGAGGCCGCGGCTGTTGTAGCCGTCAGAAGTCTGGACTCGATAAGTCGGGATGGCAGGAACAACTCGACGGACATGTACCTCTGCACACCTGTGCTTGGCAAGAAACGCGTCGATCAGAGCCTGGAAATCGAGTCCAGAGTGGTGAGTTACCCTCATTCCTCTTACCTTCCGAGTCCTGTAGCCGGTTAAAATCGGGTCAACTTCCGCGGGACTGTAAACATACACATACGTAACGATCATTCACCGGTTTCCGAATGAGAACCACAAAAATAAGAGGAGAGTCCGGTCTGGCAACGCCGGAATTCCTCCTACTCCTACCAACACAACGTGCTCATGGGGTCTCTCGTCTCCATCAGGGATCTTGAGCCTGGCGCTGGTATGGGTACAAACTGCGATTTATACAGGGTGTCGCACAAATCCGATTCTCGACGTGACTAGTTGTTCCATTCGATATTACAACTCTGGAGAGAGAGAGAGAGAGAGATTGGATTTTATTATGCCCTCGCCCAGTCAGGCCTTGAAGCAAGTGAATAACAATATATGTAGGTAATACGGAATAACCCAAGAGTACAACACAGAGAGAGAATCATGTTAGATACGAATACCACTACGTACAATAGAACTAAAAAATAAAAAATATTGAATGACATAAAAATTTGAAAATATCTCCAAAGAGAGAGAGAGAGAGAGAGAGAGAGAGAGAGAGAGAGAGAGAGAGAGAGAGAGTGCAGAAAGCTGTTAGATTAACACGCGCGTGACGAAAGTCGGCGGGAAGTAAATATTCACAGCGGAGATCCGGTGACGCTGATTCATTTCCTGGACACGAAGTAGACACTCCCTGGGGATTGAATGTTTTGAAGTAAGGACGTGGTGCGGTACCTGTGCCTCGGTCAGGTATGCCGTGTTCATCCTTCATGCGGCCTTCCTGGGAATTAGATCTTCAGCGGTGGTCCTTTGCTTTACCTGCTGCTGGCAGCGGCGTTAATAGGCTGAACGGATTGGAACTGAAGTACGTTTCGTTGCTGGGATCACGGCTATCTACCTGTTGCTCATAGAGACGGATTGGAACGGACGTTGAACGCGTCCAAGCAAAGTTTCACCGGAACGTGATTGGAGAGGTAGGCGACCTTGAAGTCGCAAATACATTCGAAGCTGATTCAAAAGCACCAACGGTCGCGTCCATCTCTGTAATGCGTAAATGTCTCTCCTGCCATTGTGAGATCGCCTTAATGGTCTCGAGGATCCACAGTAACCTTCGGCCAGCGGTTCCAGAGGGCTTCGCTTTCACTGTTCGGACGTTTTTCACCGACTGAGCAATAGCCTTGAAGCCTTTGTGCGCAAAAATTTATGCTCAGATAAGCTTCGTCATTCATCTTTACTTTCGTGAATGTCTATATATTTTTTCTTGTCCTGTCGGTGGGTGGTTGTAATGCTTGAGCGCCGACCTGATTTGCATAATTTTATTCTTCGTACCGAGAACCCCGGGGGTCTCGAGCACTTCTTGATTGGTCCGTGCCTTCAATTTTGCATAAATTATGTAAGTTGTTGGTAGGCGGATCGGTTTAGCTGGATTTTTGAACTTGTCGAGAGAACGAGCTGGCGAAGACGCGGTTTAACAAGTGGGATAGCTGCATGACACAACACGCGGACTCAGATCTCATCGCGGCAACTAGCCAGGCTGATAAAATACCAGGGATAAAAAAAACCAGTCGTGAAACATAATATCCTCTTTCACTAGATGCCACTAGATCTAATTACGTGCAAGATAACATCACGGACAATAACAATTCTCCGGCGAGTCTCGATCGGCTAGCTCGTGTCGATGAGCGACGGCTCCATTCTTCCGGTTCAATAACCATCTAATCCCTCTTACTCGAAAATGCGTTTAATAATTTTTACACTGTCATACCGCATGCCGGACAGTTGTTCAGCGTCAAATTCCATCCGAGTGGGTTCCACCCCGAAGTTTCATCCGTCAATAACCTGACCATTGATCGTCAGGTTGCATTATCTACAGTATGCGTTATTCAATCGTTCATTTCAGCCGGCTGCCATCGAAGACTTGCGCAGATGGACGTCGACGGAAGCCCTTGGCGACGTTACCGTGCCTCCGGATTGTATGTCAAGGATCCTTACCGATGCAACTGACGACGATGCCGTTGACCATAAGCTACCGAGCCCGGAAGAACAAGTGCAAGCTGTCGCTCTCAAGTGAGTACACTGCCTCAGCCCAACTATTTTTAACATTCCCTAAAATATTGAATACCCGCGGGGTAGCAAACGATTGATTTATCACACTAATAAACATTCGTTCAACAGATTCCCGGCTGAAGTCGTCGCCGTTGACGTCAGCGGAAGGGGCTTCGAACGAATGTCCATTAGACGACGGTCCCTTCTCTCGCCGGCTGGACAAGAGAGCAACGAAGTTGCCATAAGGCGAAGATCCCGACCGAGGAGACCGAGAGGCAAACGGCGAAACACCATCGCCGGTATCGACCATAAGGAAATCCGTCAGGCGATAGGAGGGCAAGCATTGACAACGTGTCGCTGTTGAAAGAACAGCTTTTGACATTAGTTGGGTCATTACTAACCTTGAGCTTCACTTCCACAGGGAAACAACGACGGAGGGTCTGGAAGAGGATGAAGCATCGCCAGCGACGAGTTCACGGGCGCATAGATCGGCGAGTACAGACCTCCTTGGCTCAAAGAAGGAGTCACCGTCGGAGAAGAAGTCGCACTTCAACACGCTGAAGGCCTGGGGAATGTCACGACTGAAGTTGATCAGTCCGAAGTCGAGTCAGAGCGTGCAAGATTCAGGCGTTGGAGGAGCATCGAACCGCTCCGAGGAGCAGGACCAGTTGGCCGAGGATAAGCAGACCGGCTCTCCGGAGGAGATCAACATCTACGAGACCGTGACGATGCGGAGGAGGAAGGAGAAGTTCCACGAGCGCAAGCCTAGCTCGTCGAGCTCAAGCGGGAAGAGCACCTCCAGCATCCCTGTAACTGCACCTCCGGTTGAACGTCAGGCCAACGTCAAGCTCAGGGAGAGCGCCGCTCAGCGCAGGGAACGCCGTAAAGGAAATCGCGAAGACGCTCCGCACTCCAGCTCCGGAAACTGGAGTGCCTCTTCGGAGAGCGGTAGGGCCAGTATCGGAAGCGAAACCACGACGACCACTCATCCGCCGAGGTACAGGTCGTTTCATTCCTTACAGAAAAAAGTCTAACTTTCGGTGCCAAGCCTCGCAGACTTGGGGTACACCAAAATAGTTCGTGGTTTAGCCTCATGAGGATAACTCTCAAACTGCTAGTAAGATTTCAATTCTTTTTGATGGTTCACTATCAACACTTCGGGGCTAACAGTCAACTTTAGACAGGTTAACTCCAACAATCGATGGTTACAACCGACCGCTTTTGAGGATAGACCCTCAATTTTGAGAATAACCCTTGAACTCATGATTACACCCAGATGATTTTTAATGTTTCTTTTTAAAAGGAATCCTAACATAGAGGGTGTTTTTTCCATAAATTTCTCAGCAGCTAAACAAATGATAGATATTTCATTTTTAATTCCAGGTCGACGACCACCGCTTCGATCGGAACTTCGTCAACGTCGTTGAGCCATATGAGACGGCCGAAGGGAAGGGACACTTCGGCATCGTCCTCAGTTACCTCGGAGGGAACTCTGACCCCTGATATAATCCATGATATAACCGCCGTACCCTTTTCCGACGACGGTGAAAACTCCTCGGTTTACTCATGCGACACCGAGGGTTACTACACCTCTTTCCACGTTGATTCTGGGCTCAAGACTCTAAGGGAGGAGGAATCCCTGCCTCAAAGCCCACTTACCAAGTCTTGTGACCTCAGCCCAGAACTTGCTTCTCCCATTGCCGAAAATGAATACGAACTGTTTGGCAGGGGCTCCACCTCCACCACCACTAGCTCGGCCGGCACCGTTTGCACCACTCTTCTTGCGCCACCTCCTCCGGAACGGAAGTCCAGCCTGACGGTTGTGGCAATGGTAACATATCGTCAGTTTACGTTGTTAGAGTGTCTTTGTCAGATCAAGCGTCCATAACTGAAATCGTAGATTGAATACGATGGATGCGCTTGTTTCGTATTTCTATAATAAATTTATGCTGACCATGGTCAGCAGCCCAAAAATTCCTTGAACAGAATCTTTTACATGAATTGACAAAATTTTTTACTATTGTCAGGTTCATGGTCAGAACCAAAACGGTGGTCAGTCGCCAGACAGTGGCCACAACACGTCTTCGTCGCCAGTGGAGTCGGCATCAAGTCCAGCGTGCACGGGTCGGTCATGTTCGGAGTTCGAGTACTCGGAGTCGAGTGATTTGGAGGGCTGCGAGCGAGTAGAAAGGATCAGGTCAAAGACGGCGATAAACGCCAGTCGTATACCGTCGATGTGCGTGATAACGCCACCAGGTTCAGACGACGAGACATCGAAAGACGGAGAGGCCTTCAGTGGGCGGATGGAGCTGGGCTCGGTACTGATGTCAGCGACGGTTGGTACCTCGAAGATGGAGGTGATAAACGGGCAGGACAAGAACCCGTACGCCACCGTCCAGACGGTCCTGCCGCAGGAGAAGGCTGGCGAAAATTCCTGCAGACGGATTTCCCAAAGCCCGCATATTTCCGCGGCGGGCTCGTCAAAGGTCAGTCCGCTCAGCGGCGTCCTGGGCAAGCTTCGGTGCGTTCTTCCCGGGGGAGGGAAGAAGACCTCGGCTGCACCGACCAAGACGGGAACCGCAGCCCAGCCGGACCCGACCAATCCAGACTCAGGCGACTATGTCACCATAGCCGACGTGAGGAATAACAACAACAAGCGGTCCGATCACTCGTCCACTCTTGTCCGTGCTCCCCAGCCTGCCGTGACCTACGCCAATGCCGATCTCTTCAAGAAGGACGCCGAGTACGTCAGCCTCAGTGACCTTCCCAGGAAGCAGGACTCTTCCTTGGAGCGCAGGAGGCAGGGCGCCAGGGTCACCCTCGACTCAGAGGGCAAGGTCGTTTACTCCTCGGACAGCCTCAAGAGGCGGAAGGGCGCTCATACCACCTTCAATCCGGGTAAATTGTGGATTTTTTTGGTAGTTACTCGGCATATTACGTTTTAGGGATCGCATCTGTTTTATTGCTTGCTAAATATCTACAGACACCTTCCCAGAAAGAGATTGCGCAGTGCTCGAAATCTCGTTTATGTACAATAGTCACTGATATCTTTATTGGAATTAGCATGAAAACGAGAGATAATATTCGGTATTTGAAATTTAACTGAGAATGAGATATAGATTTTAAGCTTGTGTACAATCGAATTGGTTAAATTAATTCTGAGAGGTTCAATGCCATTTATATAAACTTCATTTCAAACAAATTCAAACTACCATGTCGTGTTTGAAATGTGCATTCGAAAGTGAAATATTCAGGAATTTAGTAGTTGATTTGAATGACTTTTGTTCATTGGATTTATTTGAAAATAATCTTCCATAATTCACGATAATTCAATTCAAGATAATTCGCAAATATTTCCATTGATTTAAAACGTCGTAACGCCATAATTTACTACATTCTGTGAAATTTTTTTAATCTCACAAAAGCCATCAAAATGACGTGGTAGCTTTTGAAACCCCACGATATCTATTGTGACGAAATAAAATATTTAGAAATTCCTATAATCTAATAACCTTGAAATCACGTAAACTCTCTCAAAGTATAATCTTTATCGTCAAATGTTTTGAAAGTCCAATCAACATTCATTAAAATCTCTTGAAAATTCGTCATAATTTTCTGATATGACGTTGAAATCGCTGAACTGACGTCGTGTACTTGGTAATTTCAGGGCCCTTCGTGAAGGAAGGCGTATCCCCGACGACTTCGCCGCTGTTGCATCGAGCCCAGGCGACGGTACGAGCGGTGAATCGAGATCCATCGGGACGAGGTCGAGACACAACGGACTGTCCAGAAAGATCGTCGCCACCGATGTCACCGCAGCTGGGGAAGCTGATAATCAGAGCGCCAAAGAGCCCGGAAAGAGCGGCGAGTCCGAACTACGTAAGGACGCCGAGCACCGTTGTGGGACCCACGAGCCCCACCAGCCCCCAGAAACATGTGAGAGGAGCCTACGTCAACGTGCAAGGCGAAGAAGGTAAGCGGCCTTCGACGCAAGTAGCCAATACGAGCGCTCCAAACGATCGCGAATCGGCAGCCGAGGCCGAGGAAAAGTCAAAGGCGTTGCTGCGGCCGATTAGCAACCGGGTGAACCGGAGTAGAGATAAGTTTTCCGACGGTTTAGAGAAGTTGCGACCAAGCGGCACAACCCCGAAGCTCGTGAGAAAGCTGCTGATATCGGACTTCGACACGCCGAACTTTGGCCGGAAGTCAGGGTTAGTTCAGGAAAAGGAAAATGTGGTGAATTTCAGTGAGAAATCAAAGTTCATCAACTCTGAGACCCCGGAAATAAACGCGGATCACGTCACCACGCCAACTGTCGGCGATAACCCCGATACTCCAAAGCTCGAACGGTCCGATCGTAAAATAAAACGCAGCGAAAGCTATCGCATGGCCAATAGTCCGATTATGTTCATCAAAAAGCTATCCATTAACTCCGAAAAATCTTCCAAAATATTTAGAACACCCTCCGAGGAGCTGCAGGAGGATCTCATCAACGAACGCATTAACTATCCTGAAACTGTATCTAGTCCCGAACCACCCAATCACGATCCACTCGATATCGATATCAAGCCCAAACTCGCCGTTCCCGCGACTCCGACTAGCCCGAGACCGAGAGCTCAAGACCTCGAACCAGCCCGAGTACTAAAGTACGCTGGAAATGACACAGAAATTTGGTGAAGGCGTGATAATGTCAGAGTGCCAAAGTTACGAATCGCTAAGGAACAGTTGCAAAAATCCCGAAATAGTCTGCAGTTCATTTTATCTTTAGGCAAAAACAATTCTGAGATAATTTAAAAAGACAGTTTTTAGTTTTAGGAAATACTGTAAAAATGCATTAGGTATACTTGGCCAAAACAAATATTGAACATCATGTTTGTTATCTTTCTCGGAAGAGATGAAAGAGAGAGAGAGAGAGAGAAAGCGTGAAATTTTTCTCAACGGGAAAGTCGGGGGATTCTGGTTTCAGATAGACTAAACACTAAAGCTACCCTAAGTTACGGGCATTGACTGGAGTACATTGGAACTTGCCAACGACGATAATTGCGATCGGGAAGTAACCTCGATAGCAACGCGAGTGGAATATTCCCCTTCGATTGCGGCTTCGTTAAAACAAACAACCCCAGCAAAGAGCGAGCAGAGTATTTTTCGCGAGATACCGCTATCTGTTGCGCTCTTGAGTCATGTATACACACATTATACGCCTTTCGTTTTACAAAGCAGGTTATGTATACACATATATATGTATATACATATTCAACGAGATTAAGAGTTTTTCGAGAATTCTTTGTAATGTCATATAGAAATGTGATTTCCTTGTTCACGCGACAGTCATCGATGTAAATTCTACACAATGAATCTATTCCTGATAAACATGGCCGCCGCTGATCCGCTTCGCATTTTAATGTGGCTGTAAAATAATTTCCAGTTAACAAAAACTGTCGGGAGCTATTTTACAAGGAAGATAATGATGGCAAGAATAATTACACGTTAGTTTACTTTCGGCGAGAGTTAGAGAGCTCAGGATTTAACCTGAGAAGTTCAGATCACTGAAATCTTAGGATAAAAAAAGGGGTTCGGAGTCTGGTCAACTGTCAGTGAATCTTGGGGCAGAATGTGGGTATTAATACATATGTGGTTTTTCCGAGAATCCATAAAAAGCGATACGCATTGAAAGCAAGTCAAGGGGCATTATGTACTCGGGGCAAGAGAACAAGGAAACAAATAATGAATGGAGCTAGACAGGGCAAACATTGTTTAAAAGTGAGCTGGGTGCCGGTAACATTGCACACGCAGTATTAAAAGCTGATTCAATAGCCGGCCCGGTTGCATCAGACTGTTTATAACCCCCCAGACGGCCGAGGTCACGTGACGATGTTAAACAACAGTCATTACAACACGCGAGAACAAAGTCCCATTGTGCGGTGTTACCGATTTTGTGACATTGGTCCGGTGATTAGCTGGAAGGAGTCGGACAGTGGAATAAATACAATCGAATTTTACCAATTCTAAAGTAACGCAGTTATTCGAAACGACAGAATAAATACTGTGTAAAAATTAATAAGACTGCCTGAAACGGCGAACGAGAAGTGGGGAAAATGTGGAGAAACAAAGGGCGGCGGGGGCGCGGAACATTTCTTATCACTGCCGCCGAGTGGGAGGGAGAGAAAAGTGGAATGGGCAGAAATCACGTTATCAATTGACACGGGTTTCAAATACTGTGCGGCCGGCTCTCTGCTAGACAAACGGTCGCCGGAAGACCAGTCATCTTCAGATTGTCCTGGTGGCCGGTCGTCCGGCCGACGCGGGACTCGAATCTCGATCATGCTCGCGAGGCATCTCCTGTTCTTTGCAGCGCGAAGAGCCCGTAAGTTTTTGAATAAAAATCAGCTTATAAGCCAGATTGGCAGTACCATAAATAGTCTTTTAGCACAATTATACTTTGTGGTGAGGTACCCGGTCTCTCGTATGCTTTGCTCATCGAGTGCAATAAGGCCAACATAAAGTCAGAAAAAATTTCACCTATCAAGCTTGTATCATGGAGGATAACTGGAACCGACGCGTTCTATGAGGTAAAATTAAAAAAAAAAAAACAAAAAAAGAAAATAAAATCATAACTTATCACGCGAGAGAACAAGTTCTAACAAAGTCGATGACTGGATAAATTTTAACGGATGATTAGTAATTTTTTGATTCTATTTTTTAAATAGAAGAATCAGTGTCCTGGAAATTCGAGACACCATGTTTTAGAGATTTTGAAAATCTTGTGTACCCGTTTCTTTTTGAGAGTGTCGAAACTCAAATGTCAAAACAGTATGAATGCTTGTCATTTCATTCAAAACTTATAATGATCCGAATTCAAATCCACTTTTTACCTCCTTTTGACTTTAATTCAGAACGGATGGCGATTTTCGAATGATCTCGATTTATTTGATCAACGATGACTATCGATTTCTTACATTTTGTGACTACGGTTTGGCATGAAATTTCCTTTTCAACTTTCGAAACTATCAATTCTCTGACTTCGTTGACTGATTATCGTTTGCACATACCGGTTTTCCGATTCAATTGACACCAAATCCTAATTTCCTTTGTCAATTTAATAACTTCAAAATTATCGCAACGATTACTATCGATATTTCAAATTCACGATGTATTTGATTTTAAATTTGCTTCTCGCTTCCATGATTTTGTCTCAAGACACTAAATACCGGTTTGTTTGATGCGAAATTTCTATTTTTCTTCAAACTAGGTGATAATTTTTCAACCGAGCTGATGTTATGAATCCCGATTTTTTACTTCTACTGATTTGTTCCATATAAAGTGTTTTTTGTTTTTATCATACGCGAAAGTAGCCAATTTCCGCAGAAAAATCCACAGTTTCCAAAGTCCACAATTGCTTCACTTTCGTCCCCAGGGAGAAGAAATTGCGAAATTGCATCCCGCAAAACTGCCGCGTGAGGCCCTACCATTTTTCAATCACTTGTCATTAAAAGTGTCGTGTGTGACGCGGGCCAAACGCTGGCGATTGTAACTCGTGGGATTTCCGCTTGAACGAAGTCACAATCACCAACTTTCGTTCCTAGTCACACAATATACTCTTTCACTTCTTGACTTTGCATGCACCTATTGCGCTCTCTCTCTCTCTCTCTCTCTCTCTGGACGATATCGTTGTTCGAAATGTTTAAAAATACACATTTATCGTTACGAAATGATGGAGTCATTTGGGTTATGGAACGCGACCTGCATCTCGCCAACATACGGCACACATAACAATCTGCGGGGGACAAACTCTAGAGATTTCAGCGTTTCTTTCTCGCTATCTAAATTTTTTTTTCTCACTCCATAATTCTCTTTAGCTTTGAAGTTTCGTACGTGACGTCTTATCAAAATAGCGTTAGTTTTTATACTTATAATCGCGATTTGTCAGTAAACATTCATACTCGTCATTTGGTATTTTTCCTAATGCAATTATACGTTCGACAAACAACGCGGCCAATCGAACATCACGTACGGAAACAGAGTCGCGTTATTATACAAATTGCTTACAATATCTCCGTGTATGTTATATACATCACATACTTTATGGATAAATGTAGCGAAGTACAAAAAAAAAATCATTAGTCACCCTGGCGTTATCGCCCCTCAATGAGGCCTGATACCACATATAAACCATAAATCATACTTTACTGCTTACCTTATTGTCGTAGTTCATCCACAATTATTTACATTTACACACACCATCTCACTAAACTAAGTGGATCAAATGACGTGTCGTTTACACAGCTCGAACTTTAAAGTTTGATTAGCATACTTCTTTTTTTTCGATTCCAATGCTCTCTTGTTATTCTCAACATTTCCTAGATTTGCGTCTGTACATTATTATTTGGGTTCAAGCATATTACGTAAAACATAAGGGGCCCTGATGATGAAAGAAAAAATTTTTCGTAAATCTGTCAATAATTTTAATTAGATCTGTACAGTACTTTTATCAGCTTACACGCGCTACACTCGCAATCCCCTCGTTGCAGTGTCTGATTTATTATACACATTATACACGCACATACATACTGATTCAAAAATATGACGAACAGTCATCTGTTAGAAGTAAAATATTATTTGGCCATGATTTCTACGATAACCCCCCCGCCGTTGAGAAAAATAAATGAAATTTTATTCCTCTTCTTATTCTTCTTCGTCTTTATCGAATCAACAATTTATTTTTTCAGCTGACCTTATTTTCTCTGTATGCAATTCAAATTACACAAAAATACATATACATATGATCTTCTTAGTCAGCCAATTCATAATCGTAAATCTCCAGCTTTACAAATAATAACTATCAATAAAACTTACTGTTTGAAACTAGTATCTTATACATTTTTTTCCAAAAACTGAGCATTTAACCGTGTTGCAAAATTATCGCAATTATATTTGTGCCTGATATTCGAGTGTTGATTAAAGATTCATTAATAAAATATAATAGGAATACCTATGTTACTTATGAAAATCCTGAATGCGTACAATATAATATATTCACGTGCAATAGTTTTAAATTTGATTCATGAGTGTGTATAAATACTCGTGAACATGACTACGATATATTTGATAAAGTTCGAAAAACAAGTATACATTATGTATCCAATATGTAGTAGACGTTAGCTATCGAGTAGGTACCGGAATTAACGCCCCACTAATAAGTATGCAAATAGCAATTAAACAATTGATTGTAGTTGTATTTGACGAGGAATACGAAGTAGATGATTTTTTGCGATTAATTATACAGAGTAGGGTGGTTCATTTTAAACTTTCATTTTTTCTCGCCTCTTGCTTGAAAACTCGATGCCAAATTCGGAAAAAAATTTCGTTAAAGCGCAGAACGTAAAAACATATTTAGAGGTCGCTACCGAAGGTCAAAAGAGAAAAAAATGTTAATAACTGCCGTAAATGAGTCAATATTGTTTTAAGTGTAGTTCGACTGGAATAAATTATTTCTTTATTTTTGTTTCCCACATGACACAACGATGTGTAATAGTCAGAAGGAAATTCTGCCGAAAGACCAGGCTGTGAACAGCTTATTTGAAGGTTGTTACTGATGGTTAAATATCAAGCACACTAATTTCCCCATTTTGTTTTCAGTACTGATTTTTATGAGAAATAATAAATTGATCCACAATATGAAAAAAAATAAAATAATACAATAAAATGGATAATTGTAGCAATCTCTAATTTTTTTGTCTTCGCTCTGCGTTTCAACGAGAATTGTTTTTTCTGAATTTGGTACTGAGTTTTCGGGCGAGAGGCAAAAAAAAAAAAAAAAAATTCAAGTTTAAAGCGAACCACCATAATATAGACGTTGTCGATACTTGAAACTTGTAGTTCCGGTCTTGCATTTTGTTATATTTCTAACTCTTTTGAAAAAAGTAAACCCTGATAGTCCCTCGACTGTTGCGCGGATCAAAAGTCGGCTAATTTACGCGGTGAATATAGAACATTCTGTTAGACTTATTGTCGAACGTTATAATATAGTAATAATAAAAGAAAAATTAAAACCTGAAAATAAACGTCAACGCATCGACGAACCGTGATGATAAAATTATATCTGCTCTTTAGATTAATTCGAAAGAAAAAAAGCCTGTAACAGAAACTGGCTTGGTGACGATGACTGAGGTCGGTATTATATTATCTTGTACAATAATTAATCTCGCGTTCGTTTGGAGACTTGTGGATATCTGACGTATTATGTATAGCTTCGGAAGCACCCTGAAGAAATAAGTGCCAATTAGTGAATAGTAAATCGACGTTATAGGTATATTAATGATATAAGTAATATGGAGAAAATCGTCTATATAATATAGTATGTGTAATGTCGATGATCATTAATAGGCGAATCGTAAAAGTACAAGAAAGATTATTGTAAATATTGTAAAATAAATCGACTCTACATATTTCTATACATGTGTATAATACGAACGATTGCCGATTGCGCGGTTTCGATAGTTTGAAAAAAAAAAAAAAATGAATAAAAATTTCAGAATAATAATGCACAACTGCATAAATTAGCGAAAAAATAATAATCACGATATTATTTAGTGAGATAAAATTTGCAATCGTTTTGTAGCAAAACCGCACCGTTATTCCATCCATATTTAGATGATAAATCTACCATTTATAGTATTTGTGTATTTATGTAGTTGAATGTACGATATCTGTGTCTATTATTATTATTATTGTTTATACTCATTTGTTCGAAGGAAAACAACTAAAGAAAAATCAAAATCAAAAAATGACGAAATGTTAGAATTGCATGCGGCTCTGTATAGTACATATGCATACATACATTATGCGTATTGCGTGTCCTTCGTACGTTGAAAAATCGAGGCAACGTCTCTAACACCCATCTAACATCAAACTAACTTCAGATTTTTCATCTTCATGAGAAAGAATTAATAAAAAAATGCGTGTATTAACTGGAATTCATGAAAGCAAATTTATAAGTGGCATACGACACTAATTCGGCTATTAACTTGAACTTTTTTTCGATATCAATTTTTATTCTTAACAGAATAAGAAAGAAGAATAAAAAAACAACGCACGATCGCAACATGCGGGGAACATGCAGTAACTTGAATATATGACACAAGTATATAATACAACACACGATCAACATCCCACACATTTGTACATGACATGTCTTTTCCATTTGTTTCTATTTCTTTTGTACATAATTTATTATTTTATAACCCTTATATATTATATATATATATATATATATATATATATATATATATATATATATATATATATATATATACACACAGACACACACACATATATATATATATATATATATATCGATAACAGACACGTTGTGTTGTTTTCGTTTCGATTTTTTTTTCGTTTTTCTTTTGTTTGTTTTTTAATGGAAATGAAGAAAAAAAATTACTATAATTTTCATACGCATTTTGTCATTTCGTTTCTCACCCACCTGCACTCATTATTATATAATATTTACATAACACCTGTAGTTAAACACTCACGTTCATCATAATAATAATTTGTAAATATTTTGTACAACGTAGTTCACATTCAAGTGTTCGTACTGTTTTTTCGTGTTTTGTTTCGTAGTGTGTTTTTATTTCATTTGTTTTATTATTATAACTATTTTCTTTTTTATCTAATTCTCTCAAGTATTTGTCTCATTCTATCACGTAATTAACTTATTACTTTGCACCTTCTACTTTTGTTTGTGTTGTGTGCATAGATTTTTAGATAAATACTTTTGTTTCTCCTCACAATAATATTAATCATAATAATTAAGTTCATTCCTCATATCTATAATATACATATTATATTATAATGTATAATACACGGGATGCACATCTGCACTTTGTAACAATACATTTTATTTTCGTGGTGGTAAGGTGAGTACTCATCATTATACATTTACATATCATTATCATGAATCACGTGCGCGTGCAACGTAAGTGACAAACTTGATAAGGTTTATTCAAAAATTAATAATAATTGATAAAATTTGAGTGGGTCTCGGTTAATTCATGTTAATACTTAAATCATTTTTTTACCCACTTTTGTATACATATTTACTTGGATTATGTAATCACTTTTGAATGCTTTCTTTATGTTTAGATTTCAGAGTTCAAAAAGTATTTCTATTACAAATCATCAACTCGATTTATACCATCATTCAATTGCTTCACTGTTTTCGTATTTGTTCATTCAAATGCAACTTTATAATTTCTGCAATTCATTTCCGTTTGCATTGTTTTATTTATTTATTTTTTTTTTTCACGGTCAACCCTATAGTGCTTGATTGTGACAGTTTTTCATGTTTTCGTACGTTGTGTAAAAGATGCTTTAATATTATTAGTTACCACGATCATCGAACAGCCAAAAATTCATTTTGTCAAATACATTACAATAGTTGTTTTTCTATCGAGACGACTTATCAATTTTGCCAAGCTTAAGCGTTTCTTCAATAACACACTTGGTATGACTAGCCTGTTCAATAATCTATTTACGACGGTTAAATTTCCTTCACGATGAGTAATAACCTGAATTGTAAGACAGAAAAAACGATTCGGATAAAAGAGGAATTCTTCGTTCTTGAAACTTCGTGTTTACTTAAATTATTCACTGAAAAATTGACTCATTTCGCGCCAATGAATTATTAAATACAATTTTCTTTTTAAGTGAATAGTTTTGTCAGCGAATCGATTAATAATAATTGAAATGCGATTATATAGACTGGGATAGAAAACACGTATAATATCTATATCTTCTTAGAATCCAGAAAGTATAAGCATAACAAATAGCAATATGGCGTCACGCCACGCGATCAGCTGATCGTTTCCAGCAAAAGTACACCAAGTGAATGATACAACCTAAAACGTCGGGGGTGGAAAAGTTCGATGGACGGGAAAGTTTCGGATTAAAAGGGAATAAGAAGGGGAAAAAAAGTATAGAAATTTTATTAATCTTTACAATCTTTCCTTGTTACAGACAGCGCGTTGCTAGCCGTTCCTAAAGAGACCGTGTCCCAGGACAGTTTAAGCAAAAAGCCGACGGCACCACCATACATAGATCCACCGCAGCTCAAAGATCGAGCGGAAAACTTGCAGTGCGATCCTCGTCGGCAATCGTCGAACTTGAAGCAAACCAATATCTGCCCTAACGATGGAACCGTTCGAACGACACGGAAGATCGAGGCGCCGGATCAGGAGAAGCTGTACAACTACACGAACGATAACCGGTCCAACTACAAGGAGAACCAGAACCGGGTTCCGCAAAGATCGGCGTACTTCGACAGGGAGAACAACCAGAGAAACAGCGATCGTTTCTATGACGGAAACGGAAACGCTAATGGAAATGGAAAGCAGTTCTACACCCTGCCGAACTCCCGGACTTCGCCAAGGGAGCTCATCGAACCACCGAGAAGCGTCACTCCCGACATTACTCGAGGCCTTGTACACGGCCCTCTTTCCGCCATGCACATGATGGCCAGACGCGGACAGAATTTTTCCGCCCCTGCGGAACGCGCCGTGCGTTCTTCCGGTCACGGTTTCGGCAGCGATGGACACATCGCCAATAATGATGCGGGAAGAACGCAGAATCAACGCCAGGAACAGAAGGCGTCGGTTCCCAGGAATAGGTATAATTTTATTTTCAAAAGAATTGTGATATATTTTGAGGATATTAATTTGAATTCGGAATCCGTGGAAGATGATTTCTTTATATCGAATATTAAAAGTTCGATATACATTCTAAGCGTGTGAAGGATTCTTCAAACTTCTAGATTTCACAATTTGTGGGACTACATCATTTCTCCGTGATTTTAGAATATTCTGAAATTCTCAATTTTATCAAGAGAATCGGTTGATTCTTAAAAAAAATACGATTTACTCGGAAATAAATAGTGGAACTAGATCGTATAATCAATAGATCCAAATATCTCTAATTCGATCTGATTCTCTGATCTATAAATTATATTCGATCCGACTGCATATAGACAAAATTCGGACGCAATAATCTTTCCTGGGGATTTCCAAAAGCAGTGCGCAAAAATGTAAAAAAAGAAAAGCTTGTAAACGTTTCCTTTTCTGCAGATTCATCGTTCCTGCGAGTTTGGCGGCGGTTGGTTACCGATTCGTGGCAACGCCCCCGGTTCAAAATCCACCTTCCCATCAGGGGTGGAAGTCACTCGGGGTTGAAGACCCTCTGCGGCAGGCTGGTTTGTCGCCAATCGGACCTGGCGGCAACAGGGGATTCCAGTCATCGACGCCAGGGGGCGGAGAACCGAAAACGGGGGCGCAAGGCACGCAGCATCATTCCAAGCTCGCCCCGCCAGTCCAGAACAATTCCGGAAGGAATACTCCAGCCAATCTAGTCCTTTCGCCAACGAGAAGCACCATGTCCAACGAGGAGCTCTTCGCCATGATCCACAAGTCGAAAAAACGCCTCAATATCAAGGAGGAACCCGATCTTCGATCTCTCGGCGAGCCCGGTGCCGTTTCCTCCCACAATCAGGCAAACTCCAGACACAGCTGGAGCCCGGAGTCACAGGACATTCCGGTGGTGAGAAAATTTCGTAATTATATAATACGCAAGGATAAATACATTCTATTAATTTCATTGTTACACTTGTGTAAACCATATTGTTGCTAAATAAGTAATTACAGAGTCCAAGTCAAGATATGATTTGAAAAACTTTAAAAGATCGCTGAAAAAAAATTCTAGTCATTTTTTCGAAGAAATAGATGAACCCCAATTCATTTGAAAAAATAAAAACGAATCAACTCAAATTATTCCAAAATATATGGTTCATTTTACAGACTGGTAAAATGAAGGTTGAGATAAATTTCTCAAACTCCTGGCAAACTACTGGCCGCACTAACACGATTTCGAATTTCCAGGTACCCAAGAGTATGAACCCAATATCGTCAACGTCTCGTCGTGATTTCAAGCGCCTGCTGCTTCAGCAGAGCGTGAAATCGGGCCCAACGAGGTTATCCGCAGCTGAGCAGCTGAAGCTATCGCGGCAGCAAACTCAGCAACAGCAACAACAGCTGCTCCACCAACAGCGACAGCAACAGCAACTGCAGACGCCGCCGCCCCCGGTGAAGGTGCTGAGTCCCCGAGCAACATGGCGATTCCCGAGTCCACGATCCGACGTCTTGTCCTCGACAATAATCGAGGACGCAGCTGCCGAGGAGAAGGCGATGAAACCATCACCGGAAAACCCCTCGCCGATGTCGAGGCCCAGCTCGAAACGGCAGCTGGACTTGGGGGGCCCAGGCCCAAAAACCGAGGCGATTATCGCACCCATCACAAACGTTCCTAACTCAAGTATTAACGCAGCCAATTTTGCGACCCCGAAGAGGCGGCCGTTGGGCCCCGATAAAGGCTCAGCCGAAAGGTTCGAAGAGATTGAGAACTCGTCGCAAATTCCGTGCAGCGTAACGGTTCCTGCGGGACTTCAGGATTTGCATGGGATCGCCGAGAGCAGACGAATCAACAATCAGTTGGCCAGGGCCCAGTTTTTGGCCAGCTTTCCGGCAACCGTTACACCCTCCTGGACAACGAGTCAAAACAAAACTTCTACCAATTATTTTACTAGGCACAATCGCGCCAGGTCCGAATCTCCTCAACATGGCGTCGTGCAAAACGTTTCGCGCAGCCCAAGCGCACCCGCTCTAGAAACCGCCCTTTGAAATAAACAAGAAGAATAATTTCAGTCCTTCAAAAGTAAAACCGCATTTGCAGTTTTTTAAATATTAATGCATCTTTTTTTTTTTTTTTTGAAAGACGTCTATAATTTCGCCGATTTTGCACAGAACATTAGGTTATTAATTTATTATTTTTATTACTACTATTATTATTATTGAGTAATACGCTTCGAGTGTACATACAATATTTATCATTCGATTGTACTGAAGCGAGAGAAAAAGGGCAGCAAAAAACATGTGAGAATACGAAAAAAAAAAGATAAATTAAATGACTGTAAATATGCGATAGAACAATAATTAGAGTATATAAACCTAGTATATGATCTAAAATATGAATCAATTCCTAACAGTTTACAATTCGTACAGTTTTGCGTTTTTATAACGCAATGATCTCTGTAATAGTTTGCTAGACTATTGTTTTATTTGGGTGAACGCGAAAAAATAAGAAAAATACAAAGAAAGTGAAATAAAATCGTTCGTAGGTACTTGGGTACAAATAATCTGTGGAGATGCGATTACCCGACAAACGAGGGAAAAACTAAGAGGAAAATAAACACATTTGTAAATTATTTGCAGCTGATGTATAGCGTAAAAGAAGAAATAGAAAAACGATTAACATATAATCGAAACTGCACATTGGCTATGAATCTACAGTAAAACAGAAAAAATAATAATATAATAAAAAAGATTGCAAAGCTATATAACGTTTAGTTTATTGTTAAGCGATATACATACATGCATATAGGTTCCTGGGTATATAAGTATATATTGATATAATATATTGAGAGAGAATGAGAGTAAAAATATTTAAAAGCTGCTAGATATATTATGTTGAATTGAAAGCTGGTTGCCTTAAATTATTTATAAGAGTTTGATAATGATAATAATTACCGATTCTTGAAGTTCAGACGTATTATACGAATCGAAGACAGAGAGTAACGCGAGAGTGCGATTATAACGAGACACAACGGTCGTCCGCACACAATGCAACACTCACATTAATGTTGGATGACAAAAGGCACGAAACGAAAAAGAAAAAAGAAAAAATTGAACACATCGTGTTGAGGCCGAAACATGTTACGCACTCTGTTCTTGAATAAAGAAGCGAATTTTATACATTGCATACAAGCTATATTATCGTATAGTAATCTACTGTTTTTTTCTCAGTTTGTTAATAAATTTCCCAATCCTTGTATGTCCTCTATCATCAGCTTAATTTTCGACGATGTGACGATAAATTATATAAGGGAAAAATCCAATCAGTAGAATTCAAAAGGTGTGGAAAAGTCTAATTTTTTTCAATTTATCGTTGGAAGGAAGACTTCATTCACATGTAATTCAAGATGGCGGGTAGCAAAATCAGATTAAAGTTTATGAGTGCTGCGATTAAAAATTTCGAACTATGGAGATGCTCGTGACCGAGTGTCCACCTCACTACTTCATTGTACGTGTTCTATTAACGCTGCTTTGAATTCGTAACAATTTACATATCCAATTTTCGTGTATTCGCACGAAATTCAACGTATTTGAAAAAGAAAACCGTAACAGATGGATCGGGAAAATATAGACATGAATAGTAATGTACGGTTTAATTTACTGTTCATTTCGCATAATTTCCAGGCTGTCGATGAACTTGCACAATATCCATTTGATAGTATTTACAATATTGATGTCCATATGATAATAATTATCAGTATCAATAACTGACATTAACAAACTGATTAAGTCTTAAGATTTAATTCTCACAGCTTCACTTCATAAGAAACAAATATACAGAAACCTGGGATTGTTCCTAGTCTGATCGGATATTTCAACTTTACAGAATAATCTGTACCGTGAACAGAAAGTATGAGAAGAATAATTCAAGAAAAGAATGATAAGTGCGATGCACAGCAAAAAGAGTCCTTCTTCTTTGTCTCTGAACATCAATTTTTTCAACTATCATTATTATTTTCACGTCTTCAGCTGCGGTGGTCCGCCCATGGGTGGTGGTGGCCCATTCATTGGTGGTCTCATGGGCCCCATGGGTCCCATGGGTCCCATCATTGGTCCCATTGGGCCCATGGGCCCCATCATTGGCGGTCTCATTCCCATCATAGGTCCCATTGGTCCGTGGGGCCCCATCATCATCGGACCACCAGGCCCCATCGGACCTCCGTGCATCCCTGGAGGGTGCATCATGTTCGGTGGGCCCTGCGGTGGGACTCCAGGTCTCGGGCCTAGACTCGGCGGTGGCGGAATGGCAGCGCCCTTGTTGGCAGCAAAGGGATTAGACGCTATCTTTCCAGCCTTGAAAGCTGCAGTGGTGGCATCGATGAGGTGCTGCGCCTGCTCCTCCATCCACTTTTGGTAAAAGTACTTGACATTATCCTTGTGCTTTCGACCCTGGCAGTGGGTCTTCCTGACGCTAGGAGAGTCGTGCGTCAAGTAAGTGTCGCAGTAGTCGCAATAGTACTTTGGCATCTCTGCGCGAGTATTTGTTGACTGGAAATTCTTCACTCAGCTGTGACTGAGGAATGCAACAGAAATTGAGTTAGCGAGTATTATGCTTAAGGTTAGGTTTTAGGTTAGGTCTGATGCTTTACCTCGCGATTTTCTCCCGCGCTCCCTGCGAGAGCTGCAAATGTCGCTACACTTTGCCAGAGATCGTTTAATCTTGTCAGAAAAATACTGCGGCTGCTATTTAACGATCAATTACGTGTTTCCTTTCCTCGAAAGCGAAAGCAGAACTCCACTAGAACTTACACCAACAAAATGGCGTATCTTTAATGTTTTATATTGTTGCCGGTGAAGATGCATTCTTCAGATTCAGACTCAAGTCAACGATCGAAGTCTGTCTCGCAGCGCTCTCTGGACGGCGTCAGCGAAACCTTGATTCTGCAAAACAGAGAGAGAGAGAAAACCCGCGTGCCGTGTTGTCTCATTACTCTCTAGAGGGTCAATAACGGAGCCATTTCTGTCTTTGTCGTGCATACGTCGTTAGAGAGAGACAGAGATGGCTGATGATCTTTTTTTTCTTTCCTCACCGGATACGTAGGAGACAAAACTCCGGAAAACAAAGTCAGGTTATCTATCATGCAACTTTTCACATTTCCCAATAATCAAGCATTCTGATTAGTTGACTCAACCTTGCAAACCAATCAGAACGCTTGGATGACGGGAAATGTGAGAATGTGAAAGTTACATGATGGATAGTTAGATTTCAGCGCACGGTTCGTTAATACAACGGTTTGCCGCATGGAGCGCAATTGAATTTCGTTCGTTCAATTATTATCAGAGGGAAATAAGAGGGTTTCGGAGGGGTTGCTTGGTGACATATTTCGAACGACCGTAGTACACGAACGAGGCAAGAGGCTTGAGGCTCCACGATGCCCTTTATTTGGTGGCGTCCTCTGTCATGGAATAGTTTTTCTAACCAATTTTCAAGACATTCTGGACTGTAGACGCCAGTCGGTACCGACCGGTACTCTACCGTGTTTCGCGTTACAAAATCAATGGATAATGCAGAGAAAACTTACCCTAGCAAACTGCCGCTGCTCGCAGTGGTCGAAACCAAACATGTCACGAGTGTTAACAAATTATGTTTCTGTAGCATGAACAAATGATTAAAAAAACTTGATGTGCTTTAGGGTTCAGCCAACCCTGATATTTCGACATTCTTACACCAGTCGGAACGACTCTTTAGTTTTTTTAAAAAGCTCAGCCAATAGAGATTATTGGAAAAATAGTCAGTCTCGAGACTTCAAACAGAGAACATTAACTTACCCAATATCTATATTTTTCAACCAATTTATCTTTGCTGTGTGACTTCTTCGCTCAACATTTATTTGATTCGTACGGAAATCTCTTTTAATGAATTTTGAGCTGAACATTCATTCCGGAATAGTATATTGTTATAAACAGCAATTGGTGACTGATAGAAGGGAATTCCGTACGAATTAAATAAACGCGTTACTCTGACTCTTTACCGTGCAGTAGATGAAAAAGTATAATCAATAATATTTCGATAATTACATGAAATTTTTCAGTATGTTATTAATTTAATTTTTTTATTTGAACAAATAATTATTTGCGCTATTTAGAAAAGACTCTACGCTCATTTTATGTGAGTGAAAATATGCATAGAAACACTTACGATTTTATTTCAAAAATATTAAAAAAATACACGTGTCGAGATGAAACAAAAAATAATTCATTAAACGTACGATCGTTTCAATTTTTTTATTATTTGCAACGTACAAAAACACACAAAATACAAACTCAACAAAAAAAATTGAAGAAAAAAATATTTAACGATAATTTGCAAACTTTGAAGTTAATACATCTAAAGTAAATTTTCTAGAGAAGAGAGTAAACGGTAGCAGGGGCTAATCGCTACCATTACTCGGATCTGCTGCAGAGTAGCGCAGTTGAGATGTTATTAACATTGATTAATCACCCACAGCCAGTCCGTTTAACGAGTTCAACTTTGCCATTTTCCTTCCTTACTTTTTTTCAATTTTTTTTCTCCTTCATTACCGCCGATAAAGTTTAGCTCGCGTTACCCAGCCCAAGCTTATTATGCTCTTCCACTTGCCTCAGCTTCCTATCCTCGACTTGAGCTGTATTATACAAACAATTAATTTGAAATAAAATCATCAATTTATTCACTGTTTTCCCATTCCTGCTGCGCAAGATCAAACGATTGATGTCATTTGTGTATAATAGGTACGTAGAATTATGAGATACTTTTACTCAAGTAATTTGAATCCGTCTTACTGTGTTTTAAATTTGTCTCTTTCTCGTGTTTCTTTACCCATAATACTTACCTTCATTTCGTCAGTTCCAATTCATTCTAAATTATATTCAAATAAACTCTCAATTCATAATAATTTGTACTAAATTTATCAGATAATATAACATTATTACAAGCCGCAGGATATACCAAAGGAACAGTTTTCGTATTTTTTCCGTTAATCGTACAATCGGCTTAAAAGTATTAGCTGATCGATCAGCCAGTACCGTTTTGCAGAGATATTAAATTCCACGACATTGCTTGTTCTACTCGGTTCTCGCTCAATTCCATTGCTATTTTCTCTCTCAAAGCATACATCATACCGAGAGTTGCGAAACCTTAAACATTCACCCTCTAGTGAGTCGTGATTTTAATTAATGCCGTTTACGCACCGACCGTTCGCCCCTCATGTGCGGTACTAACTAAACTTTGTGTCGCATTCTCGCCCTGCCACTGCGGCTGCACATGCGGCACGTGTTGGTCTCTATTTCTCTTTCCGTTCACAGTGCGAAATGTTTGCCACTTCAGGTTTTTCAGTACAAAAATATCGCGTCAGAGTATTTCCAAAAATTAGTGACTAAAAACACTAAAATAAGTGGCTGCGAGAATGTGAAACAGAACATTAGAACTATTCCATGGATTAATTTGGACATTGCTGGTTCAAATGAAGAAATTGCCCGTTTTTATGTACAGTGATACTCCGGAGTGATGCCCTCTCGGGGTATTAGTACGGAGCAGGGAATGAGACGGTTGACCATTTCTCTGCGTCAGTTGACCAGCCCATGTCAAACGTTAAATATAATGACCGCGATACCCGGTAAGAGGCTTATACCGTTGGAAGCCGTAACAGGCAATGGCCGCGGCGTATATATTACGCAAAGGGTTTTATTATACGGGTCTATGTCCCCTGCTGGTCGTCGATATCGAACTCTGGGAGTTATGCCGATTGGTCAAGGGTTGTGAGACTCACAGGGTAAGGATTAAAAGCAATCAGCGTTTTTAATCACTGGTATATTTAAACAAGTTAGCCATTTTATTTTCTACCGGACGCAAGTTGCTGAGGATCTATAAACGAACATCAAGATTAAACATAAGTGTGTAGACAACGTAACTACGAAATCTCAGCTGTTGGTTCAATTTTCTTAAAGACTGTTTATGCCATCTTGTAGTTGAAGAGCTTCTTGCACGCACAACAATGATGTTGATGAAAGCATTCACAACAACGATTCCACAGAAATACATTTTGACAAAGGATGAAGTGACAGTAACTGAAGATTTTGGGTTGATAATGAAAGTTGTGTTGAGAGCCGAGATTCTAATCGCAGTTCGTCAGTTAATCAGAGAGGCTATAATGCAGAAACATGGATTTGGGAACGAATTATTTCAAGCTACGTGAAATTTTCATCACATATATTACGTATTTTTGGTGCGTTTGGTGCTTATCATTCTGAGCAGTGTCACACCCTCGATACCCTCTGCCCCTAGATATTGAGCATTTTCCCTAAATATTAATCATAATACGATTTTATTCTAGTTCTCATTAAGCGCTTGCACGATTCGTTCTTTTTCTTTCCTTTACTTCTATTTGTTAAAACTAGATAAGCCGCCTACATGTGAACGCCATGGGGTTTCCTTTGATTATTTTCTTAATACTTAAACAAATGCCCGAAAATAAAAACCATCCATGAAGGTGGTACGTGAGATACCGCAACAATAGAATAGATTAGTTAGTAAGTATAAACAAAGGACGCGGGGTTCTCACTTGCAACCGTGAGTAGAACGGTAGTGGACGTAACTGTCCCACCACCCCTGGGCCCGGGGCGCGCAAAATATCAACAAATTAGAATTCACTAAGTATCTTTTTTTTTCCCTGATTGGTCTCACCTTCCAGAAATCGTGAAGAACCAATTAGGGGGTGTTTCCGGTTTATATATTTCTTTCGATCAGAAATTATACCTATAGTATGTTTCGTTTTTCTGATTAGTTCTATTAGTCAATTCCAAAATTCTAAGGGAGAACTCCGTCCAATGGTTTTTACTTCACTTCAGTTCTGCGATTTGACAACACTTTTCTTCATTCTTACTTTCGATAAGACAACAATTTCAGTTCTTTCATTTAACGAAACGTCACTTATTCAGGTTTACTCGATGGGTTCACTTCCATACAATCGCTCGTCTTTGTTTAAACCCTTATTCATACATTTTAAAATTATTACGTTTAATCAAATTCATCAATATACCTTTTGTCATTTTGCATACATTTTTAAAACTTACATCTAACTAAATCCTTTAAATTTACCTTTTGTTACTGTTCATGTAATCTAATCACGTATATTTAATAAACAGTATTTTTTCATCCGGTGTTGCCTTAAATTTGACTTGACTAAAATTCATTTATTCATTCAACCACTAAAACCTTATAAATTAGTAAACAAAAGACACTCTTCAACCTCTCGCTGAGCACGCAGAACCGCCCACAGCAAAACCATCGAAAGGTAAGTGACTTTCCATTTAATCTTAGCGTTCATTTCAGGTAATCGTTAAGCACAGCAATGTCTTTTTAATAAATCTATATGATGAGTTGACGTTTTCATACGTGATTAATAGCCAGACAAACACTTGCAGGTGCCCGAAGAAATGTTTCACTTCTGCGTAAAAGTTAACTTCACCAAAACTGCTTTATCTTTCGTACCGAATATCGATAAATTACAACATTCTACCGAAGTCATGGGTTTTATCAATTCCAGTAGTTCCTCAATATCTTAAATCATTGCATCATCGCCGGGATTCATGTTACTGTTAAATTTCGACGTTTTCATTCGATCAAAATTATTCCAATACTTATGTACACTCAGGCACATTTCAGAACACGTGTCGTGGTTAACTCGCATCTTAATTATTATTATAATTAACTTATAATTATTATTATAATTTACTTGTAATTATTATATTAATCAACTAAACAGAGCTGAGACAATGGTTGAAAATAAAAACAGACTCAAGTTTGAACGTTTGCAAAAATATAATTTTGGCCTCACTTTGTAATTACAAATGACAATTCGATTGTACTAGCAATTGATGAAAATAAAAAGGTGGTTGGTTCTTGTTGTTTGAAACATAAATCAATATTTTGCACCGAGGAAAACTCTTAGTTTTAGTTATTATACACTATTTATCAATTTTAATTTCCTACTACAATTGAAAAACATATTTCTGGATACGATATGGAAATGAGTCATGCTGGTTGAACCAGAAAATCGAGCATATTACGATTCGTTCTAATTATGGTGATTCTTATATTCTATTGTAAGTATCATGCAGCAATAAATTGATGTTGAGGGCCTTTAGTAACTGTGAGAATAGAGTAAATCAAACAAACAGATTTAATGCCACATGATCAGACAATTTATAAATATCGACGACTGTAATCACGCTGAATTTTTACTTTTTATGTTCTAGTTTATAACAACTTACTTTATACTTACTTAACTAACTTTATACACTTAAAGCAATGGGCGTGACACTTTTCTTTCCTTATGTGATTTTTGTTCATCACTTCGATACTAGTCTACCACGTGTTCAAATATTGTACACTGACACGGAAGCACTTGTAATAGAATGAAGGCGTGTTGCAGTTACTGTGAATGAATTAAACCCGAAAAAATCGGGGTATGGATTTCACATTTTCTTTGCCGATCGTAATGTGACCTCAGAACAAGATTAGAAATTTTTCGCATTAACTTTCGATGCGTTACCCGCAGCGTATTCAGACTGTGCGCAATCGATTTCTGTAGCGAAACGACGTCGAGTGAGCGTATGAAAAGAATGTTTGAAGCATATTCAGAGTCATCGAAATTTTCAACAACAGTCAGTTGCGGTAAGCCTGACTATTTTTTAGAAAAAAACTTTTCGTCTCAGAATCGGTTTGTATGAGTCTTTCTTACCTAATCGGACCCCCGATTCGGAATCGGAAATCGATTCGTACGACCCTTTCTCGATTATTTGGACGCCCAGAAACTAGGTAAACACAGGAAAAAAGCGTAGGACCGATAGCAGAAGAATACGACGCAAAGACCAGCAGCAGAAAAATTGAGAAAATACGTCTTCCGTTTTTTGGCTGTAACTTTTGATCCGTTGCTCGCAGCGCATTCGGACTGCGCTCAATCGATTTTTCTCGCAAAATTACGTCGGAATAGTGCATGAAAGAATCTATTGCAGCACTTTCCAGAATCGTCGAAAATTTTGCAAAAAATCCAAAGGGGTTAGCCTTATTTTTTTGATCATTTTTGGAGCCGAGAATTTTTCGTCTCGGAATCGATTTGTATGACCCTTTCTAGATTAATTGGACGCCCAGGAACTCAGAAAACACAAGAAAAAAAGCGTAGGACCAACAGCAGAGAAATTACGACGCAAAGACCAGCAGCAGGAAAATTGAGAAAATACGTCTTGCGTTTTTAGGCTGTAACTTTTGATCCGTTGCTCGCAGCGCATTCGGACTGCGATCAATCGTTTTCTCTCGCAAAATTACGTCGGAATAGTGCCTGAAAGAATCTATTGCAGCACTTTCCAGAATCGTCGAAATTTTCGCAAAGAATCCAAAGGGGTTAGCCTTACTTTTTTGGTCATTTTTGGAGCCGAGAATTTTTCGTCTCGGAATCGATTAGTATTACCCTTTCTAGATTAATTGGACGCCCAGGAACTCAGAAAACACAAGAAAATAAGCATAGGACCAACGGCAGAAAAATTACGACGCAAAGACCAGCAGCAGGAAAATTGAGAAAATACGTCTTGCGTTATTAGGCTGTAACTTTTGATCCGTTGCTCGCAGCGCATTCGGACTGCGATCAATCGATTTCTCTCGCAAAATTACGTCGGAATAGTGCCTGAAAGAATCCATTGCAGCACTTTCCAGAATCGTCGAAATTTTCGCAAAAAATCCGAAGGGGTTAGCCTTACTTTTTTGGTCATTTTTGGAGCCGAGAACCTTTCGTCTCGGAATCGATGTGTATGACCCTTTCAAGATTAATTGGACGCCCAGGAATTCAGAAAACACAAGAAAAAAAGCTTTCGACGAACAGCAGAGAAATTACGACGCAAAGACCAGCAGCAAAAATATTGAGAAAATACGTCTTGCGTTTTTTGGCTGTAACTTTTGATCCGTTGCTCGCAGCGCATTCGGACCGCGATCAATCGATTTCTCTCGCAAAATTACGTCGGAATAGTGCCTGAAAGAATGCATTGCAGCACTTTCCAGAATCGTCGAAATTTTCGCAAAAAATCCAAAGGGGTTAGCCTTACTTCTTTGGTAATTTTTGGAGCCGAGAATTTTTCGTCTCGGAATCGATTTGTATTACCCTTTCTGGATTAATTGGACGCCCAGGAACTCAGAAAACACAAGAAAATAAGCGTAGGACCAACGGCAGAAAAATTACGACGCAAAGACCAGCAGCAGAAAAATTGAGAAAATACGTCTTGCGTTTTTTGGCTGTAACTTTTGATCCGTTGCTCGCAGCGCATTCGGACCGCGATCAATCGATTTCTCTCGCAAAATTACGTCGGAATAGCGCCTGAAAGAATCCATTGCAGCACTTCCCAGAATCGTCGAAATTTTCGCAAAAAATCCAAACGGGTTAGCCTTACTTTTTTGGTCATTTTTGGAGCCGAGAATCTTTCGTCTCGGAATTGATGTGTATGACCATTTCTAGATTAATTGGACGCCCAGGAATTCAGAAAACACAAGAAAAAAAGCGTTGGACGAACAGCAGAGAAATTACGACGCAAAGACCAGCAGCAGAAAAATTGAGAAAATACGTCTTGCGTTTTTTGGCTGTAACTTTTGATCCGTTGCTCGCAGCGCATTCGGACTGCGATCAATCGATTCCTCTCGCAAAATTACGTCGGAATAGTGCCTTAAAGAATTCATTGCAGCACTTTCCAGAATCGTCGAAATTTTCGCAAAAAATCCAAAGGGGTTAGCCTTACTTTTTTGGTCATTTTTAGAGCCCAGAATTTTTTGTCTCGGAATCGATTTGTATGACTCTTTCTAGATTGATTGGACGCCCAGGAACTCAGAAAACACAAGAAAATAAGCGTAGGACCAACAGCAGAGAAATTACGACGCAAAGACCAGCAGCAGGAAAATTGAGAAAATACGTCTTGCGTTTTTAGGCTGTAACTTTTGATCCGTTGCTCGCAGCGCATTCGGACTGCGATCAATCGATTTCTCTCGCAAAATTACGTCGGAATAGTGCCTGAAAGAATCCATTGCAGCACTTTCCAGAATCGTCGAAATTTTCGCAAAAAATCCAAAGGGGTTAGCCTTACTTTTTTGGTCATTTTTGGAGCCGAGAATCTTTCGTCTCGGAATCGATGTGTATGACCCTTTCTAGATTAATTGGACGCCCAGGAATTCAGAAAACACAAGAAAAAAAGCGTTGGACGAACAGCAGAGAAATTACGACGCAAAGACCAGCAGCAGAAAAATTGAGAAAATACGTCTTGCGTTTTTTGGCTGTAACTTTTGATCCGTTGCTCGCAGCGCATTCGGACCGCGATCAATCGATTTCTCTCGCAAAATTACGTCGGAATGGTGCCTGAAAGAATGCATCCCAGCACTTTCCAGAATCGTCGAAATTTTCGCAAAAAATCCAAAGGGGTTAGCCTTACTTTTTTGGTCATTTTTGGAGCCGAGAATTTTTCGTCTCGGAATCGATTTGTATGACTCTTTCTAGAATAATTGGACGCCCAGGTACTCAGAAAACACAAGAAAATAAGCGTAGGACCAACAGAAGAAAAATTACGACGCAAAGACCAGCAGCAGGAAAATTGAGAAAATACGTCTTGCGTTTTTAGGCTGTAACTTTTGATCCGTTGCTCGCAGCGCATTCGGACCGCGATCAATCGATTTCTCTCGCAAAATTACGTCGGAATAGTGCCTGAAAGAATTCATTGCAGCACTTTCCAGAATCGTCGAAATTGACGCACAAAATCCAAAGGGGTTAGCCTTACTTTTTTGGTCATTTTTGGAGCCGAGAATTTTTCGTCTCGGAATCGATTTGTATGACTCTTTCTAGATTAATTGTACGCCCAGGAACTCAGAAAACACGAGAAAATAAGCGTAGGACCAACAGCAGAAAAATCACGACGCAAAGACCAGCAGCAGAAAAATTGAGAATATACGTCTTGCGTTTTTTGGCTGTAACTTTTGATCCGTTGCTCGCAGCGCATTCGGACCGCGATCAATCGATTTCTCTCGCAAAATTACGTCGGAATAGTGCCTGAAAGAATCCATTGCAGCACTTTCCAGAATCGTCAAAATTTTCGCAAAAAATCCAAAGGGGTTAGCCTTACTTTTTTGGTCATTTTTGGAGCCGAGAATCTTTCGTCTCGGAATCGATTCGTATGACTCTTTCTAGATTAATTGGACGCCCAGGAACTCAGAAAACACAAGAAAATAAGCGTAGGACCAACAGCAGAAAAATTACGACGCAAAGACCAGCAGCAGAAAAATTGAGAAAATACGTCTTGCGTTTTTTGGCTGTAACTTTTGATCCGATGCTCGCAGCGCATTCGGACCGCGATCAATCGATTTCTCTCGCAAAATTACGTCGGAATAGTGCCTGAAAGAATTCATTGCAGCACTTTCCAGAATCGTCAAAATTTTCGCAAAAAATCCAAAGGGGTTAGCCTTACTTTTTTGGTCATTTTTGGAGCCGAGAATCTTTCGTCTCGGAATTGATGTGTATGACCCTTTCTAGATTAATTGGACGCCCAGGAATTCAGAAAACACAAGAAAAAAAGCGTTGGACGAACAGCAGAGAAATTACGACGCAAAGACCAGCAGCAGAAAAATTGAGAAAATACGTCTTGCGTTTTTTGGCTGTAACTTCTGATCCGTTGCTCGCAGCGCATTCGGACTGCGATCAATCGATTTCTCTCGCAAAATTACGTCGGAATAGTGCCTGAAAGAATCCATTGCAGCACTTTCCAGAATCGTCGAAATTTTCGCAAAAAATCCAAAGGGGTTAGCCTTACTTTTTTGGTCATTTTTGGAGCCGAGAATTTTTCGTCTCGGAATTGATTTGTATGACTCTTTCTAGATTAATTGGACGCCCAGGAACTCAGAAAACACAAGAAAATAAGCGTAGGACCAACAGCAGAGAAATTACGACGCAAAGACCAGCAGCAGGAAAATTGAGAAAATACGTCTTGCGTTTTTAGGCTGTAACTTTTGATCCGTTGCTCGCAGCGCATTCGGACTGCGATCAATCGATTTCTCTCGCAAAATTACGTCGGAATCGTGCCTAAAAGAATCTATTGCAGCACTTTTCAGAATCGTTGGAATTTCCGCAAAAAATCCAAAGGGGTTAGCCTTACTTTTTTGGTCATTTTTGGAGCCAAGAATTTTTCGTCTCGGAATCGATTTGTATGACCCTTTCTAGATTAATTGGACGCCCAGGAACTCAGAGAACACAAGAAAATAAGCGTAGGACCAACGGCAGAAAAATTACGACGCAAAGACCAGCAGCAGGAAAATTGAGAAAATACGTCTTGCGTTTTTTGGCTGTAACTTTTGATCCGTTGCTCGCAGCGCATTCGGACTGCGATCAATCGATTTCTCTCGTAAAATTACGTCGGAATAGTGCCTGAAAGAATCCATTGCAGCACTTTCCAGAATCGTCGAAATTTTCGCAAAAAATCCAAAGGGGTTAGCCTTACCTTTTTTTGGTCATTTTTGGAGCCGAGAATTTTTCGTCTCGGAATCGATTTGTATCACCCTTTCTAGATTAATTGGACGCCCAGGAACTCAGGAAACACCAGAAAAAAGCGTAGGACCAACAGCAGAGAAATCACGACGCAAAGACCAGCAGCGGAAAAATTGAGAAAATACGTCTAGCGTTTTTAGGCTGTAACTTTTGATCCGTTGCTCGCAGCGCATTCGGACTGCGATCAATCGATTTCTCTCGCCAAATTACGTCGGAATAGTGCCTAAAAGAATCTATTGCAGCACTTTCCAGAATCGTCGAAATTTTCGCAAAAAATCCAAAGGGGTTAGCCTTACTTCTTTGGTCATTTTTGGAGCCGAGAATTTTTCGTCTCGGAATCGATTTGTATTACCCTTTCTAGATCAATTGGACGCCCAGGAACTCAGAAAACACAAGAAAATAAGCGTAGGACCGACAGCAGAAAAATTACGACGCAAAGACCAGCAGCAGAAAAATTGAGAAAATACGTCTTGCGTTTTTTGGCTGTAACTTTTGATCTGATGCTCGCAGCGCATTCGGACCGCGATCAATCGATTTCTCTCGCAAAATTACGTTGGAATAGTGCCTGAAAAAATTCATTGCAGCACTTTCCAAAATCGTCGAAATTTTCGCAAAAAATCCAAAGGGGTTAGCCTTACTTTTTTGGTAATTTTTGGGGCCGAGAATTTTTCGTCTCGAAATCGATTTGTATGACCCTTTCTTGATTAATTGGACGCCCAGGAACTCAGAAAACACAAGAAAATAAGCGTAGGACCAACAGCAGAGAAATTACGACGCAAAGACCAGCAGCAGGAAAATTGAGAAAATACGTCTTGCGTTTTTAGGCTGTAACTTTTGATCCGTTGCTCGCAGCGCATTCGGACTGCGATCAATCGATTTCTCTCGCAAAATTACGTCGGAATAGTGCCTGAAAGAATCCATTGCAGCACTTTCCAGAATCGTCGAAATTTTCGCAAAAAATCCAAAGGGGTTAGCCTTACTTTTTTGGTCATTTTTGGAGCCGAGAATCTTTCGTCTCGGAATCGATGTGTATGACCCTTTCTAGATTAATTGGACGCCCAGGAATTCAGAAAACACAAGAAAAAAAGCGTTGGACGAACAGCAGAGAAATTACGACGCAAAGACCAGCAGCAGAAAAATTGAGAAAATACGTCTTGCGTTTTTTGGCTGTTACTTTTGATCCGTTGCTCGCAGCGCATTCGGACCGCGATCAATCGATTCCTCTCGCAAAATTACGTCGGAATGGTGCCTGAAAGAATGCATCCCAGCACTTTCCAGAATCGTCGAAATTTTCGCAAAAAATCCAAAGGGGTTAGCCTTACTTTTTTGGTCATTTTTGGAGCCGAGAATTTTTCGTCTCGGAATCGATTTGTATGACTCTTTCTAGAATAATTGGACGCCCAGGAACTCAGAAAACACAAGAAAATAAGCGTAGGACCAACAGAAGAAAAATTACGACGCAAAGACCAGCAGCAGGAAAATTGAGAAAATACGTCTTGCGTTTTTAGGCTGTAACTTTTGATCCGTTGCTCGCAGCGCATTCGGACCGCGATCAATCGATTTCTCTCGCAAAATTACGTCGGAATAGTGCCTGAAAGAATTCATTGCAGCACTTTCCAGAATCGTCGAAATTTTCGCAAAAAATCCAAAGGGGTTAGCCTTATTTTTGGTCATTTTTAGAGCCCAGAATTTTTCGTCTCGGAATCGATTTGTATGACTCTTTCTAGAATAATTGGACGCCCAGGAACTCAGAAAACACGAGAAAATAAGCGGAGGACCAACAGCAGAAAAATTACGACGCAAAGACCAGCAGCAGAAAAATTGAGAATATACGTCTTGCGTTTTTTGGCTGTAACTTTTGATCCGTTGCTCGCAGCGCATTCAGACCGCGATCAATCGATTTCTCTCGCAAAATTACGTCGGAATAGTGCCTGAAAGAATTCATTGCAGCACTTTCCAGAATCGTCAGAATTGACGCAAAAAATCCAAAGGGGTTAGCCTTACTTTTTTGGTCATTTTTGGAGCCGAGAATTTTTCGTCTCGGAATCGATTTGTATGACTCTTTCTAGATTAATTGTACGCCCAGGAACTCAGAAAACACGAGAAAATAAGCGTAGGACCAACAGCAGAAAAATCACGACGCAAAGACCAGCAGCAGAAAAATTGAGAATATACGTCTTGCGTTTTTTGGCTGTAACTTTTGATCCGTTGCTCGCAGCGCATTCGGACCGCGATCAATCGATTTCTCTCGCAAAATTACGTCGGAATAGTGCCTGAAAGAATTCATTGCAGCACTTTCCAGAATCGTCAAAATTTTCGCAAAAAATCCAAAGGGGTTAGCCTTACTTTTTTGGTCATTTGTGGAGCCGAGAATCTTTCGTCTCGGAATCGATTCGTATGACTCTTTCTAGATTAATTGGACGCCCAGGAACTCAGAAAACACAAGAAAATAAGCGTAGGACCATCAGCAGAGAAATTACGACGCAAAGACCAGCAGCAGGAAAATTGAGAAAATACGTCTTGCGTTTTTAGGCAGTAACTTTTGATCCGTTGCTCGCAGCGCATTCGGACTGCGATCAATCGATTTCTCTCGCAAAATTACGTCGGAATAGTGCCTGAAAGAATCCATTGCAGCACTTCCCAGAATCGTTGAAATTTTCGCAAAAAATCCAAAGGGGTTAGCCTTACTTTTTTGGTCATTTTTGAAGCCGAGAATTTTTGGTCTCGGAATCGATTTGTATCACCCTTTCTAGATTAATTGGACGCCCAGGAACTCAGGAAACACAAGAAAAAAAGCGTAGGACCAACAGCAGAGAAATTACGACGCAAAAACCAGCAGCGGAAAAATTGAGAAATTACGTCTAGCGTTTTTAGGCTGCAACTTTTGATCCGTTGCTCGCAGCGCATTCGGACTGCGATCAATCGATTTCTCTCGCAAAATTACGTCGGAATAGTGCCTAAAATTATCTATTGCAGCACTTTCCGGAATCGTCAAAATTTTCGCGAAAAATCCAAAGGGGTTAGCCTTACTTTTTTGGTCATTTTTGGAGCCGAGAATTTTTCGTCTCGGAATCGATTTGAATTACCCTTTCTAGATTAATTGGACGCCCAGGAACTCAGAAAACACAAGAAAATAAGCGTAGGACCAACAGCAGAAAAATTACGACGCAAAGACCAGCAGCAGAAAAATTGAGAAAATACGTCTTGCGTTTTTTGGCTGTAACTTTTGATCCGATGCTCGCAGCGCATTCGGACCGCGATCAATCGATTTCTCTCGCAAAATTACGTCGGAATAGTGCCTGAAAGAATTCATTGCAGCACTTTCCAGAATCGTCAAAATTTTCGCAAAAAATCCAAAGGGGTTAGCCTTACTTTTTTGGTCATTTTTGGAGCCGAGAATCTTTCGTCTCGGAATTGATGTGTATGACCCTTTCTAGATTAATTGGACGCCCAGGAATTCAGAAAACACAAGATAAAAAGCGTTGGACGAACAGCAGAGAAATTACGACGCAAAGAGCAGCAGCAGAAAAATTGAGAAAATACGTCTTGCGTTTTTAGGCTGTCACTTTTGATCCGTTGCTCGCAGCGCATTCGGACTGCGATCAATCGATTTCTCTCGCAAAATTACGTCGGAATCGTGCCTAAAAGAATCTATTGCAGCACTTTTCAGAATCGTTGGAATTTCCGCAAAAAATCCAAAGGGGTTAGCCTTACTTCTTTGGTCATTTTTGGAGCCAAGAATTTTTCGTCTCGGAATCGATTTGTATGACCCTTTCTAGATTAATTGGACGCCCAGGAACTCAGAGAACACAAGAAAATGAGCGTAGGACCAACGGCAGAAAAATTACGACGCAAAGACCAGCAGCAGGAAAATTGAGAAAATACGTCTTGCGTTTTTTGGCTGTAACTTTTGATCCGTTGCTCGCAGCGCATTCGGACTGCGATCAATCGATTTCTCTCGTAAAATCACGTCGGGATAGTGCCTGAAAGAATCCATTGCAGCACTTTCCAGAATCGTAGAAATTTTCGCAAAAAATCCAAAGGGGTTAGCCTTACCTTTTTTTTGGTCATTTTTGGAGCCGAGAATTTTTCGTCTCGGAATCGATTCGTATGACTCTTTCTAGATTAATTGGACGCCCAGGAACTCAGGAAACACCAGAAAAAAGCGTAGGACCAACAGCAGAGAGTTCACGACGCAAAGATTAGCAGCGGAAAAATTGAGAAAATACGTCTAGCGTTTTTAGGCTGTAACTTTTGATCCGTTGCTCGCAGCGCATTCGGACTGCGATCAATCGATTTCTCTCGCCAAATTACGTCGGAATAGTGCCTAAAAGAATCTATTGCAGCACTTTCCAGAATCGTCGAAATTTTCGCAAAAAATCCAAAGGGGTTAGCCTTACTTCTTTGGTCATTTTTGGAGCCGAGAATTTTTCGTCTCGGAATCGATTTGTATTACCCTTTCTAGATCAATTGGACGCCCAGGAACTCAGAAAACACAAGAAAATAAGCGTAGGACCAACAGCAGAAAAATTACGACGCAAAGACCAGCAGCAGAAAAATTGAGAAAATACGTCTTGCGTTTTTTGGCTGTAACTTTTGATCCGATGCTCGCAGCGCATTCGGACCGCGATCAATCGATTTCTCTCGCAAAATTACGTCGGAATAGTGCCTAGAAGAATCCATTGCAGCACTTTCCAGAATCGTCGAAATTTTCGCAAAAAATCCAAAGGGGTTAGCCTTACTTTTTTGGTCATTTTTGGAGCCGAGAATCTTTCGTCTCGGAATTGATGTGTATGACCCTTTCTAGATTAATTGGACGCCCAGGAATTCAGGAAACACAAGAAAAAAAGCGTTGGACGAACAGCAGAGAAATTACGACGCAAAGACCAGCAGCAGAAAAATTGAGAAAATACGTCTTGCGTTTTTTGGCTGTAACTTCTGATCCGTTGCTCGCAGCGCATTCGGACTGCGATCAATCGATTTCTTTCGCAAAATTACGTCGGAATAGTGCCTGAAAGAATCCATTGCAGCACTTTCCAGAATCGTCGAAATTTTCGCAAAAAATCCAAAGGGGTTAGCCTTACTTTTCTGGTCATTTTTGGAGCCGAGAATTTTTCGTCTCGGAATTGATTTGTATGACTCTTTCTAGATTAATTGGACGCCCAGGAACTCAGAAAACACAAGAAAATAAGCGTAGGACCAACAGCAGAGAAATTACGACGCAAAGACCAGCAGCAGGAAAATTGAGAAAATACGTCTTGCGTTTTTAGGCTGTAACTTTTGATCCGTTGCTCGCAGCGCATTCGGACTGCGATCAATCGATTTCTCTCGCAAAATTACGTCGGAATCGTGCCTAGAAGAATCTATTGCAGCACTTTTCAGAATCGTTGGAATTTCCGCAAAAAATCCAAAGGGGTTAGCCTTACTTTTTTGGTCATTTTTGGAGCCAAGAATTTTTCGTCTCGGAATCGATTTGTATGACCCTTTCTAGATTAATTGGACGCCCAGGAACTCAGAGAACACAAGAAAATAAGCGTAGGACCAACGGCAGAAAAATTACGACGCAAAGACCAGCAGCAGGAAAATTGAGAAAATACGTCTTGCGTTTTTTGGCTGTAACTTTTGATCCGTTGCTCGCAGCGCATTCGGACTGCGATCAATCGATTTCTCTCGTAAAATTACGTCGGAATAGTGCCTGAAAGAATCCATTGCAGCACTTTCCAGAATCGTCGAAATTTTCGCAAAAAATCCAAAGGGGTTAGCCTTACCTTTTTTTGGTCATTTTTGGAGCCGAGAATTTTTCGTCTCGGAATCGATTTGTATCACCCTTTCTAGATTAATTGGACGCCCAGGAACTCAGGAAACACCAGAAAAAAGCGTAGGACCAACAGCAGAGAAATCACGACACAAAGACCAGCAGCGGAAAAATTGAGAAAATACGTCTAGCGTTTTTAGGCTGTAACTTTTGATCCGTTGCTCGCAGCGCATTCGGACTGCGATCAATCGATTTCTCTCGCAAAATTACGTCGGAATAGTGCCTAAGAGAATCTATTGCAGCACTTTCCAGAATCGTCGAAATTTTCGCAAAAAATCCAAAGGGGTTAGCCTTACTTCTTTGGTCATTTTTGGAGCCGAGAATTTTTCGTCTCGGAATCGATTTGTATTACCCTTTCTAGATCAATTGGACGCCCAGGAACTCAGAAAACACAAGAAAATAAGCGTAGGACCAACAGCAGAAAAATTACGACGCAAAGACCAGCAGCAGAAAAATTGAGAAAATACGTCCTGCGTTTTTTGGCTGTAACTTTTGATCCGATGCTCGCAGCGCATTCGGACCGCGATCAATCGATTTCTCTCGCAAAATTACGTTGGAATAGTGCCTGAAAGAATTCATTGCAGCACTTTCCAGGATCGTCGAAATTTTCGCAAAAAATCCAAAGGGGTTAGCCTTACTTTTTTGGTAATTTTTGGGGCCGAGAATTTTTCGTCTCGGAATCGATTTGTATCACCCTTTCTAGATTAATTGGACGCCCAGGAACTCAGGAAACACCAGAAAAAAGCGTAGGACCGACAGCAGAGAAATCACGACGCAAAGACCAGCAGCGGAAAAATTGAGAAAATACGTCTTGCGTTTTTTGGCTGTAACTTTTGATCCGATGCTCGCAGCGCATTCGGACCGCGATCAATCGATTTCTCTCGCAAAATTACGTTGGAATAGTGCCTGAAAGAATTCATTGCAGCACTTTCCAGAATCATCGAAATTTTCGCAAAAAATCCAAAGGGGTTAGCCTTACTTTTTTGGTCATTTTTGGAGCCGAGAATCTTTCGTCTCGGAATTGATGTGTATGACCCTTTCTAGATTAATTGGACGCCCAGGAATTCAGAAAACACAAGAAAAAAAGCGTTGGACGAACAGCAGAGAAATTACGACGCAAAGACCAGCAGCAGAAAAATTGAGAAAATACGTTTTGCGTTTTTTGGCTGTAACTTTTGATCCGTTGCTCGCAGCGCATTCGGACTGCGATCAATCGATTTCTCTCGCAAAATTACGTCGGAATAGTGCCTAAAAGAATCTATTGCAGCACTTTCCAGAATCGTCGAAATTTTCGCAAAAAATCCAAAGGGGTTAGCCTTACTTTTTTGGTAATTTTTGGAGCCGAGAATTTTTCGTCTCGGAATCGATTTGTATGACCCTTTCTAGATTAATTGGACGCCCAGGAACTCAGAAAACACGAGAAAATAAGCGTAGGACCAACGGCAGAAAAATTACGACGCAAAGACCAGCAGCAGAAAAATTGAGAAAATACGTCTTGCGTTTTTTGGCTGTAACTTTTGATCCGTTGCTCGCAGCGCATTCGGACTGCGATCAATCGATTTCTCTCGCAAAATCACGTCGGAATAGTGCCTGAAAGAATCCATTGCAGCACTTTCCAGAATCGTCGAAATTTTCGCAAAAAATCCAAAGGGGTTAGCCTTACTTTTTTGGTCATTTTTGGAGCCGAGAATTTTTCGTCTCGGAATCGATTTGTATGACCCTTTCTAGATTAATTGGACGCCCAGGAACTCAGGAAACACAAGAAAATAAGCGTAGGACCATCGGCAGAAAAATTACGACGCAAAGACCAGCAGCAAAAAAATTGAGAAAATACGTCTTGCGTTTTTTGGCTGTAACTTTTGATCCGTTGCTCGCAGCGCATTCGGACTGCGATGAATCGATTTCTCTCGCAAAAATACGTCGGAATAGTGCCTGAAAGAATCCATTGCAGCACTTTCCAGAATCGTCGAAATTTTCGCAAAAAATCCAGAGGGATTAGCCTTACTTTTTTGGTCATTTTTGGAGCCGAGAATCTTTCGTCTCGAAATTGATGTGTATGACCCTTTCTAGATTAATTGGACGCCCAGGAACTCAGAAAACACAAGAAAATAAGCGTAGGACCAACGGCAGAAAAATTACGACGCAAAGACCAGCAGCAGAAAAATTGAGAAAATACGTCTTGCGTTTTTTGGCTGTAACTTTTGATCCGTTGCTCGCAGCGCATTCGGACTGCGATCAATCGATTTCTCTCGCAAAATCACGTCGGAATAGTGCCTGAAAGAATCCATTGCAGCATTTTCCAGAATCGTCGAAATTTTCGCAAAAAATCCAGAGGGGTTAGCCTTACTTTTTTGGTCATTTTTGGAGCCGAGAATTTTTCGTCTCGGAATCGATTTGTATGACCCTTTCTAGATTAATTGGACGCCCAGGAACTCAGGAAACACAAGAAAATAAGCGTAGGACCATCGGCAGAAAAATTACGACGCAAAGACCACGGCAAAAAAATTGAGAAAATACGTCTTGCGTTTTTTGGCTGTAACTTTTGATCCGTTGCTCGCAGCGCATTCGGACTGCGATCAATCGATTTCTCTCGCAAAATTACGTCGGAATAGTGCCTGAAAGAATCCATTGCAGCACTTTCCAGAATCGTCGAAATTTTCGCAAAAAATCCAAAGGGGTCAGCCTTACTTTTTTGGTCATTTTTAGAGCCGAGAATTTTTCGTCTCGGAATCGATTTGTATGACCCTTTCTAGATTAATTGGACGCCCAGGAACTTAGAAAACACAAGAAAATAAGCGTAGGACCATCGGCAGAAAAATTACGACGCAAAGACCAGCAGCAAAAAAATTGAGAAAATACGTCTTGCATTTTTTGGCTGTAACTTTTGATCCGTTGCTCGCAGCGCATTCGGACTGCGATGAATCGATTTCTCTCGCAAAATTACGTCGGAATAGTGCCTGAAAGAATCCATTGCAGCACTTTCCAGAATCGTCGAAATTTTCGCAAAAAATCCAGAGGGGTTAGCCTTACTTTTTTGGTCATTTTTGGAGCCGAGAATCTTTCGTCTCGAAATTGATGTGTATGACCCTTTCTAGATTAATTGGACGCCCAGGAATTCAGAAAACACAAGAAAAAAAGCGTTGGACGAACAGCAGAGAAATTACGACGCAAAGACCAGCAGCAGAAAAATTGAGAAAATACGTCTTGCGTTTTTTGGCTGTAACTTTTGATCCGTTGCTCGCAGCGCATTCGGACTGCGATCAATCGATTTCTCTGGCAAAATTACGTCGGAATAGTGCCTGAAAGAATCCATTGCAGCACTTTCCAGAATCGTCGAAATTTTCGCAAAAAATCCAAAGGGGTTAGCCTTACTTTTTTGGTCATTTTTGGAGCCGAGAATTTTTCGTTTCGGAATCGATTTGTATGACCCTTTCTAGATTGATTGGACGCCCAGGAACTCAGAAAACACAAGAAAATAAGCGTAGGACCATCGGCAGAAAAATTACGACGCAAAGACCAGCAGCAAAAAAATTGAGAAAATACGTCTTGCGTTTTTTGGCTGTAACTTTTGATCCGTTGCTCGCAGCGCATTCGGACTGCGATCAATCGATTTCTCTCGCAAAATTACGTCGGAATAGTGCCTGAAAGAATCCATTGCAGCACTTTCCAGAATCGTCGAAATTTTCGCAAAAAATCCAAAGGGGTCAGCCTTACTTTTTTGGTCATTTTTAGAGCCGAGAATTTTTCGTCTCGGAATCGATTTGTATGACCCTTTCTAGATTAATTGGACGCCCAGGAACTCAGAAAACACAAGAAAATAAGCGTAGGACCATCGGCAGAAAAATTACGACGCAAAGACCAGCAGCAAAAAAATTGAGAAAATACGTCTTGCATTTTTTGGCTGTAACTTTTGATCCGTTGCTCGCAGCGCATTCGGACTGCGATGAATCGATTTCTCTCGCAAAATTACGTCGGAATAGTGCCTGAAAGAATCCATTGCAGCACTTTCCAGAATCGTCGAAATTTTCGCAAAAAATCCAGAGGGGTTAGCCTTACTTTTTTGGTCATTTTTGGAGCCGAGAATCTTTCGTCTCGAAATTGATGTGTATGACCCTTTCTAGATTAATTGGACGCCCAGGAATTCAGAAAACACAAGAAAAAAAGCGTTGGACGAACAGCAGAGAAATTACGACGCAAAGACCAGCAGCAGAAAAATTGAGAAAATACGTCTTGCGTTTTTTGGCTGTAACTTTTGATCCGTTGCTCGCAGCGCATTCGGACTGCGATCAATCGATTTCTCTGGCAAAATTACGTCGGAATAGTGCCTGAAAGAATCCATTGCAGCACTTTCCAGAATCGTCGAAATTTTCGCAAAAAATCCAAAGGGGTTAGCCTTACTTTTTTGGTCATTTTTGGAGCCGAGAATTTTTCGTTTCGGAATCGATTTGTATGACCCTTTCTAGATTGATTGGACGCCCAGGAACTCAGAAAACACAAGAAAATAAGCGTAGGACCATCGGCAGAAAAATTACGACGCAAAGACCAGCAGCAAAAAAATTGAGAAAATACGTCTTGCATTTTTTGGCTGTAACTTTTGATCCGTTGCTCGCAGCGCATTCGGACTGCGATGAATCGATTTCTCTCGCAAAATTACGTCGGAATAGTGCCTGAAAGAATCCATTGCAGCACTTTCCAGAATCGTCGAAATTTTCGCAAAAAATCCAGAGGGGTTAGCCTTACTTTTTTGGTCATTTTTGGAGCCGAGAATCTTTCGTCTCGAAATTGATGTGTATGACCCTTTCTAGATTAATTGGACGCCCAGGAATTCAGAAAACACAAGAAAAAAAGCGTTGGACGAACAGCAGAGAAATTACGACGCAAAGACCAGCAGCAGAAAAATTGAGAAAATACGTCTTGCGTTTTTTGGCTGTAACTTTTGATCCGTTGCTCGCAGCGCATTCGGACTGCGATCAATCGATTTCTCTGGCAAAATTACGTCGGAATAGTGCCTGAAAGAATCCATTGCAGCACTTTCCAGAATCGTCGAAATTTTCGCAAAAAATCCAAAGGGGTTAGCCTTACTTTTTTGGTCATTTTTGGAGCCGAGAATTTTTCGTTTCGGAATCGATTTGTATGACCCTTTCTAGATTGATTGGACGCCCAGGAACTCAGAAAACACAAGAAAATAAGCGTAGGACCATCGGCAGAAAAATTACGACGCAAAGACCAGCAGCAAAAAAATTGAGAAAATACGTCTTGCGTTTTTTGGCTGTAACTTTTGATCCGTTGCTCGCAGCGCATTCGGACTGCGATGAATCGATTTCTCTCGCAAAATTACGTCGGAATAGTGCCTGAAAGAATCCATTGCAGCACTTTCCAGAATCGTCGAAATTTTCGCAAAAAATCCAGAGGGGTTAGCCTTACTTTTTTGGTCATTTTTGGAGCAGGGAATCTTTCGTCTCGAAATTGATGTGTATGACCCTTTCTAGATTAATTGGACGCCCAGGAATTCAGAAAACACAAGAAAAAAAGCGTTGGACGAACAGCAGAGAAATTACGACGCAAAGACCAGCAGCAGAAAAATTGAGAAAATACGTCTTGCGTTTTTTGGCTGTAACTTTCGATCAGTTGCTCGCAGCGCATTCGGACTGCAATCAATCGATTTCTCTCGCAAAATTACGTCGGAATAGTGCCTGAAAGAATCCATTGCAGCACTTTCCAGAATCGTCGAAATTCTCGCAAAAAATCCAAAGGGGTTAGCCTTACTTTTTTGGTCATTTTTGGAGCCGAGAATTTTTCGTCTCGGAATCGATTTGTATGACCCTTTCTAGATTAATTGGACGCCCAGGAACTCAGAAAACACAAGAAAATAAGCGTAGGACCATCGGCAGAAAAATTACGACGCAAAGACCAGCAGCAAAAAAATTGAGAAAATACGTCTTGCGTTTTTTGGCTGTAACTTTTGATCCGTTGCTCGCAGCGCATTCGGACTGCGATGAATCGATTTCTCTCGCAAAATTACGTCGGAATAGTGCCTGAAAGAATCCATTGCAGCACTTTCCAGAATCGTCGAAATTTTCGCGAAAAATCCAAAGGGGTTAGCCTTACTTTTTTGGTCATTTTTGGAGCCGAGAATTTTTCGTCTCGGAATCGATTTGTATGACCCTTTCTAGATTAATTGGAAGCCCAGGAACTCGGAAAACACAAGAAAATAAGCGTAGGACCATCGGCAGAAAAATTACGACGCAAAGACCAGCAGCAAAAAAATTGAGAAAATACGTCTTGCGTTTTTTGGCTGTAACTTTCGATCCGTTGCTCGCAGCGCCTCCGGACCGCGATCAATCGATTTCTCTCGCAAAATTACGTCGAAATAGTGCCTGAGAGAATTCATTGCAGCACTTTCCAGAATCGTCAAAATTTTCGCAAAAAATCCAAAGGGGTTAGCCTTACTTTTTTGGTCATTTTTGGAGCCGAGAATTTTTCGTCTCGGAATCGATTTGTATGACTCTTTCTAGATTAATTGGACGCCCAGGAACTCAGAAAACACAAGAAAATAAGCGTAGGACCAACAGCAGAGAAATTACGACGCAAAGACCAGCAGCAGGAAAATTGAGAAAATACATCTTGCGTTTTTAGGCTGTAACTTTTGATCCGTTGCTCGCAGCGCATTCGGACTGCGATCAATCGATTTCTCTCGCAAAATTACGTCGGAATAGTGCCTAAAAGAATCTATTGCAGCACTTTTCAGAATCGTCGAAATTTTCGCAAAAAATCCAAAGGGGTTAGCCTTACTTTTTTGGTCATTTTTGGAGCCGAGAATTTTTCGTCTCGGAATCGATTTGTATGACCCTTACTAGATTAATTGGACGCCCAGGAACTCAGAAAACACAAGAAAATAAGCGTAGGACCATCGGCAGAAAAATTACGACGCAAAGACCAGCAGCAAAAAAATTGAGAAAATACGTCTTGCGTTTTTTGGCTGTAACTTTCGATCCGTTGCTCGCAGCGCCTCCGGACCGCGATCAATCGATTTCTCTCGCAAAATTACGTCGAAATAGTGCCTGAGAGAATTCATTGCAGCACTTTCCAGAATCGTCAAAATTTTCGCAAAAAATCCAAAGGGGTTAGCCTTACTTTTTTGGTCATTTTTGGAGCCGAGAATTTTTCGTCTCGGAATCGATTTGTATGACTCTTTCTAGATTAATTGGACGCCCAGGAACTCAGAAAACACAAGAAAATAAGCGTAGGACCAACAGCAGAGAAATTACGACGCAAAGACCAGCAGCAGGAAAATTGAGAAAATACATCTTGCGTTTTTAGGCTGTAACTTTTGATCCGTTGCTCGCAGCGCATTCGGACTGCGATCAATCGATTTCTCTCGCAAAATTACGTCGGAATAGTGCCTAAAAGAATCTATTGCAGCACTTTTCAGAATCGTCGAAATTTTCGCAAAAAATCCAAAGGGGTTAGCCTTACTTTTTTGGTCATTTTTGGAGCCGAGAATTTTTCGTCTCGGAATCGATTTGTATGACCCTTACTAGATTAATTGGACGCCCAGGAACTCAGAAAACACAAGAAAATAAGCGTAGGACCAACGGCAGAAAAATTACGACGCAAAGACCAGCAGCAGAAAAATTGAGAAAATACGTCTTGCGTTTTTTGGCTGTAACTTTTGATCCGTTGCTCGCAGCGCATTCGGACTGCGATCAATCGATTTCTCTCGCAAAATTACGTCGGAATAGTGCCTGAGAGAATTCATTGCAGCACTTTCCAGGATCGTCGAAATTTTCGCAAAAAATCCAAAGGGGTTAGCCTTACTTTTTTGGTCATTTTTGGAGCCGAGAATTTTTCGTCTCGGAATCGATTTGTATCACCCTTTCTAGATTAATTGGACGCCCAGGAACTCAGGAAACACAAGAAAAAAAGCGTAGGACCAACAGCAGAGAAATTACGACGCAAAGACCAGCAGCGGAAAAATTGTGAAAATACGTCTAGCGTTTTTAGGCTGTAACTTTTGATCCGTTGCTCGCAGCGCATTCGGACTGCGATCAATCGATTTCTCTCGCAAAATTACGTCGGAATAGTGCCTGAAAGAATCCATTGCAGCACTTTCCAGAATCGTCGAAATTTTCGCAAAAAATCCAAAGGGGTTAGCCTTACTTTTTTGGTCATTTTTGGAGCCGAGAATTTTTCGTCTCGGAATCGATTTGTATGACCCTTTCTAGATTAATTGGACGCCCAGGAACTCAGAAAACACAAGAAAATAAGCGTAGGACCATCGGCAGAAAAATTACGACGCAAAGACCAGCAGCAAAAAAATTGAGAAAATACGTCTTGCGTTTTTTGGCTGTAACTTTTGATCCGTTGCTCGCAGCGCATTCGGACTGCGATGAATCGATTTCTCTCGCAAAATTACGTCGGAATAGTGCCTGAAAGAATCCATTGCAGCACTTTCCAGAATCGTCGAAATTTTCGCAAAAAATCCAGAGGGGTTAGCCTTACTTTTTTGGTCATTTTTGGAGCCGAGAATCTTTCGTCTCGAAATTGATGTGTATGACCCTTTCTAGATTAATTGGACGCCCAGGAATTCAGAAAACACAAGAAAAAAAGCGTTGGACGAACAGCAGAGAAATTACGACGCAAAGACCAGCAGCAGAAAAATTGAGAAAATACGTTTTGCGTTTTTTGGCTGTAACTTTTGATCCGTTGCTCGCAGCGCATTCGGACTGCGATCAATCGATTTCTCTCGCAAAATTACGTCGGAATAGTGCCTAAAAGAATCTATTGCAGCACTTTCCAGAATCGTCGAAATTTTCGCAAAAAATCCAAAGGGGTTAGCCTTACTTTTTTGGTAATTTTTGGAGCCGAGAATTTTTCGTCTCGGAATCGATTTGTATGACCCTTTCTAGATTAATTGGACGCCCAGGAACTCAGAAAACACGAGAAAATAAGCGTAGGACCAACGGCAGAAAAATTACGACGCAAAGACCAGCAGCAGAAAAATTGAGAAAATACGTCTTGCGTTTTTTGGCTGTAACTTTTGATCCGTTGCTCGCAGCGCATTCGGACTGCGATCAATCGATTTCTCTCGCAAAAATACGTCTGAATAGCGCCTGAAAGAATCCATTGCAGCACTTTTCCAGAATCGTCGAAATTTTCGCAAAAAATCCAGAGGGGTTAGCCTTACTTTTTTGGTCATTTTTGGAGCCGAGAATCTTTCGTCTCGAAATTGATGTGTATGACCCTTTCTAGATTAATTGGACGCCCAGAAATTCAGAAAACACAAGAAAAAAAGCGTTGGACGAACAGCAGAGAAATTACGACGCAAAGACCAGCAGCAGAAAAATTGAGAAAATACGTCTTGCGTTTTTTGGCTGTAACTTTTGATCCGTTGCTCGCAGCGCATTCGGACTGCGATCAATCGATTTCTCTCGCAAAATTACGTCGGAATAGTGCCTGAAAGAATCCATTGCAGCACTTTCCAGAATCGTCGAAATTTTCGCAAAAAATCCAAAGGGGTCAGCCTTACTTTTTTGGTCATTTTTAGAGCCGAGAATTTTTCGTCTCGGAATCGATTTGTATGACCCTTTCTAGATTAATTGGACGCCCAGGAACTCAGAAAACACAAGAAAATAAGCGTAGGACCATCGGCAGAAAAATTACGACGCAAAGACCAGCAGCAAAAAAATTGAGAAAATACGTCTTGCATTTTTTGGCTGTAACTTTTGATCCGTTGCTCGCAGCGCATTCGGACTGCGATGAATCGATTTCTCTCGCAAAATTACGTCGGAATAGTGCCTGAAAGAATCCATTGCAGCACTTTCCAGAATCGTCGAAATTTTCGCAAAAAATCCAGAGGGGTTAGCCTTACTTTTTTGGTCATTTTTGGAGCCGAGAATCTTTCGTCTCGAAATTGATGTGTATGACCCTTTCTAGATTAATTGGACGCCCAGGAATTCAGAAAACACAAGAAAAAAAGCGTTGGACGAACAGCAGAGAAATTACGACGCAAAGACCAGCAGCAGAAAAATTGAGAAAATACGTCTTGCGTTTTTTGGCTGTAACTTTTGATCCGTTGCTCGCAGCGCATTCGGACTGCGATCAATCGATTTCTCTGGCAAAATTACGTCGGAATAGTGCCTGAAAGAATCCATTGCAGCACTTTCCAGAATCGTCGAAATTTTCGCAAAAAATCCAAAGGGGTTAGCCTTACTTTTTTGGTCATTTTTGGAGCCGAGAATTTTTCGTTTCGGAATCGATTTGTATGACCCTTTCTAGATTGATTGGACGCCCAGGAACTCAGAAAACACAAGAAAATAAGCGTAGGACCATCGGCAGAAAAATTACGACGCAAAGACCAGCAGCAAAAAAATTGAGAAAATACGTCTTGCGTTTTTTGGCTGTAACTTTTGATCCGTTGCTCGCAGCGCATTCGGACTGCGATGAATCGATTTCTCTCGCAAAATTACGTCGGAATAGTGCCTGAAAGAATCCATTGCAGCACTTTCCAGAATCGTCGAAATTTTCGCAAAAAATCCAGAGGGGTTAGCCTTACTTTTTAGGTCATTTTTGGAGCCGGGAATCTTTCGTCCCGAAATTGATGTGTATGACCCTTTCTAGATTAATTGGACGCCCAGGAATTCAGAAAACACAAGAAAAAAAGCGTTGGACGAACAGCAGAGAAATTACGACGCAAAGACCAGCAGCAGAAAAATTGAGAAAATACGTCTTGCGTTTTTTGGCTGTAACTTTCGATCCGTTGCTCGCAGCGCATTCGGACTGCAATCAATCGATTTCTCTCGCAAAATTACGTCGGAATAGTGCCTGAAAGAATCCATTGCAGCACTTTCCAGAATCGTCGAAATTTTCGCAAAAAATCCAAAGGGGTTAGCCTTACTTTTTTGGTCATTTTTGGAGCCGAGAATTTTTCGTCTCGGAATCGATTTGTATGACCCTTTCTAGATTAATTGGACGCCCAGGAACTCAGAAAACACAAGAAAATAAGCGTAGGACCATCGGCAGAAAAATTACGACGCAAAGACCAGCAGCAAAAAAATTGAGAAAATACGTCTTGCGTTTTTTGGCTGTAACTTTTGATCCGTTGCTCGCAGCGCATTCGGACTGCGATGAATCGATTTCTCTCGCAAAATTACGTCGGAATAGTGCCTGAAAGAATCCATTGCAGCACTTTCCAGAATCGTCGAAATTTTCGCAAAAAATCCAAAGGGGTTAGCCTTACTTTTTTGGTCATTTTTGGAGCCGAGAATTTTTCGTCTCGGAATCGATTTGTATGACCCTTTCTAGATTAATTGGAAGCCCAGGAACTCGGAAAACACAAGAAAATAAGCGTAGGACCATCGGCAGAAAAATTACGACGCAAAGACCAGCAGCAAAAAAATTGAGAAAATACGTCTTGCGTTTTTTGGCTGTAACTTTCGATCCGTTGCTCGCAGCGCCTCCGGACCGCGATCAATCGATTTCTCTCGCAAAATTACGTCGAAATAGTGCCTGAGAGAATTCATTGCAGCACTTTCCAGAATCGTCAAAATTTTCGCAAAAAATCCAAAGGGGTTAGCCTTACTTTTTTGGTCATTTTTGGAGCCGAGAATTTTTCGTCTCGGAATCGATTTGTATGACTCTTTCTAGATTAATTGGACGCCCAGGAACTCAGAAAACACAAGAAAATAAGCGTAGGACCAACAGCAGAGAAATTACGACGCAAAGACCAGCAGCAGGAAAATTGAGAAAATACATCTTGCGTTTTTAGGCTGTAACTTTTGATCCGTTGCTCGCAGCGCATTCGGACTGCGATCAATCGATTTCTCTCGCAAAATTACGTCGGAATAGTGCCTAAAAGAATCTATTGCAGCACTTTTCAGAATCGTCGAAATTTTCGCAAAAAATCCAAAGGGGTTAGCCTTACTTTTTTGGTCATTTTTGGAGCCGAGAATTTTTCGTCTCGGAATCGATTTGTATGACCCTTACTAGATTAATTGGACGCCCAGGAACTCAGAAAACACAAGAAAATAAGCGTAGGACCAACGGCAGAAAAATTACGACGCAAAGACCAGCAGCAGAAAAATTGAGAAAATACGTCTTGCGTTTTTTGGCTGTAACTTTTGATCCGTTGCTCGCAGCGCATTCGGACTGCGATCAATCGATTTCTCTCGCAAAATTACGTCGGAATAGTGCCTGAGAGAATTCATTGCAGCACTTTCCAGGATCGTCGAAATTTTCGCAAAAAATCCAAAGGGGTTAGCCTTACTTTTTTGGTCATTTTTGGAGCCGAGAATTTTTCGTCTCGGAATCGATTTGTATCACCCTTTCTAGATTAATTGGACGCCCAGGAACTCAGGAAACACAAGAAAAAAAGCGTAGGACCAACAGCAGAGAAATTACGACGCAAAGACCAGCAGCGGAAAAATTGTGAAAATACGTCTAGCGTTTTTAGGCTGTAACTTTTGATCCGTTGCTCGCAGCGCATTCGGACTGCGATCAATCGATTTCTCTCGCAAAATTACGTCGGAATAGTGCCTGAAAGAATCCATTGCAGCACTTTCCAGAATCGTCGAAATTTTCGCAAAAAATCCAAAGGGGTTAGCCTTACTTTTTTGGTCATTTTTGGAGCCGAGAATTTTTCGTCTCGGAATCGATTTGTATGACCCTTTCTAGATTAATTGGACGCCCAGGAACTCAGAAAACACAAGAAAATAAGCGTAGGACCATCGGCAGAAAAATTACGACGCAAAGACCAGCAGCAAAAAAATTGAGAAAATACGTCTTGCGTTTTTTGGCTGTAACTTTTGATCCGTTGCTCGCAGCGCATTCGGACTGCGATGAATCGATTTCTCTCGCAAAATTACGTCGGAATAGTGCCTGAAAGAATCCATTGCAGCACTTTCCAGAATCGTCGAAATTTTCGCAAAAAATCCAGAGGGGTTAGCCTTACTTTTTTGGTCATTTTTGGAGCCGAGAATCTTTCGTCTCGAAATTGATGTGTATGACCCTTTCTAGATTAATTGGACGCCCAGGAATTCAGAAAACACAAGAAAAAAAGCGTTGGACGAACAGCAGAGAAATTACGACGCAAAGACCAGCAGCAGAAAAATTGAGAAAATACGTCTTGCGTTTTTTGGCTGTAACTTTTGATCCGTTGCTCGCAGCGCATTCGGACTGCGATGAATCGATTTCTCTCGCAAAATTACGTCGGAATAGTGCCTGAAAGAATCCAGTGCAGCACTTTCCAGAATCGTCGAAATTTTCGCAAAAAATCCAAAGGGGTTAGCCTTACTTTTTCGGTCATTTTTGGAGCCGAGAATTTTTCGTCTTGGAATCGATTTGTATGACCCTTTCTAGATTAATTGGACGCCCAGGAACTCGGAAAACACAAGAAAATAAGCGTAGGACCATCGGCAGAAAAATTACGACGCAAAGACCAGCAGCAAAAAAATTGAGAAAATACGTCTTGCGTTTTTAGGCTGTAACTTTTGATCCGTTGCTCGCAGCGCCTCCGGACCGCGATCAATCGATTTCTCCCGCAAAATTACGTCGAAATAGTGCCTGAAAGAATTCATTGCAGCACTTTCCAGAATCGTCAAAATTTTTGCAAAAAATCCAAAGGGGTTAGCCTTACTTCTTTGGTCATTTTTGGAGCCGAGAATTTTTCGTCTCGGAATCGATTTGTATGACTCTTTCTAGATTAATTGGACGCCCAGGAACTCAGAAAACACAAGAAAATAAGCGTAGGACCAACAGCAGAGAAATTACGACGCAAAGACCAGCAGCAGGAAAATTGAGAAAATACGTCTTGCGTTTTTAGGCTGTAACTTTTGATCCGTTGCTCGCAGCGCATTCGGACTGCGATCAATCGATTTCTCTCGCAAAATTACGTCGGAATAGTGCCTAAAAGAATCTATTGCAGCACTTTTCAGAATCGTCGAAATTTTCGCAAAAAATCCAAAGGGGTTAGCCTTACTTTTTTGGTCATTTTTGGAGCCGAGAATTTTTCGTCTCGGAATCGATTTGTATGACCCTTTCTAGATTAATTGGACGCCCAGGAACTCGGAAAACACAAGAAAATAAGCGTAGGACCATCGGCAGAAAAATTACGACGCAAAGACCAGCAGCAAAAAAATTGAGAAAATACGTCTTGCGTTTTTTGGCTGTAACTTTTGATCCGTTGCTCGCAGCGCCTCCGGACCGCGATCAATCGATTTCTCTCGCAAAATTACGTCGGAATAGTGCCTGAAAGAATCCATTGCAGCACTTTCCAGAATCGTCGAAATTTTCGCAAAAAATCCAAAGGGGTTAGCCTTACTTTTTTGGTCATTTTTGGAGCCGAGAATTTTTCGTCTCGGAATCGATTTGTATGACCCTTACTAGAATAATTGGACGCCCAGGAACTCAGAAAACACAAGAAAATAAGCGTAGGACCATCGGCAGAAAAATTACGACGCAAAGACCAGCAGCAAAAAAATTGAGAAAATACGTCTTGCGTTTTTTGGCTGTAACTTTTGATCCGTTGCTCGCAGCGCATTCGGACTGCGATGAATCGATTTCTCTCGCAAAATTACGTCGGAATAGTGCCTGAAAGAATCCATTGCAGCATTTTCCAGAATCGTCGAAATTTTCGCAAAAAATCCAGAGGGGTTAGCCTTACTTTTTTGGTCATTTTTGGAGCCGAGAATCTTTCGTCTCGAAATTGATGTGTATGACCCTTTCTAGATTAATTGGACGCCCAGGAATTCAGAAAACACAAGAAAAACAGCGTTGGACGAACAGCAGAGAAATTACGACGCAAAGACCAGCAGCAGAAAAATTGAGAAAATACGTCTTGCGTTTTTTGGCTGTAACTTTTGATCCGTTGCTCGCAGCGCATTCGGACTGCGATCAATCGATTTCTCTCGCAAAATTACGTCAGAATAGTGCCTGAAAGAATCCATTGCAGCACTTTCCAGAATCGTCGAAATTTTCGCAAAAAATCCAAAGGGGTTAGCCTTACTTTTTTGGTCATTTTTGGAGCCGAGAATTTTTCGTCTCGGAATCGATTTGTATGACCCTTTCTAGATTAATTGGACGCCCAGGAACTCAGAAAACACAAGAAAATAAGCGTAGGACCATCGGCAGAAAAATTACGACGCAAAGACCAGCAGCAAAAAAATTGAGAAAATACGTCTTGCGTTTTTTGGCTGTAACTTTTGATCCGTTGCTCGCAGCGCATTCGGACTGCGATCAATCGATTTCTCTCGCAAAATTACGTCGGAATAGTGCCTAAAAGAATCTATTGCAGCACTTTTCAGAATCGTCGAAATTTTCGCAAAAAATCCAAAGGGGTTAGCCTCACTTTTTTGGTCATTTTTGGAGCCGAGAATTTTTCGTCTCGGAATCGATTTGTATGACCCTTTCTAGATTAATTGGACGCCCAGGAACTCAGAAAACACAAGAAAAGAAGCGTAGGACCAACGGCAGAAAAATTACGACGCAAAGACCAGCAGCAGAAAAATTGAGAAAATACGTCTTGCGTTTTTTGGCTGTAACTTTTGATCCGTTGCTCGCAGCGCATTCGGACTGCGATCAATCGATTTCTCTCGCAAAATTACGTCGGAATAGTGCCTAAAAGAATCCATTGCAGCACTTTCCAGGATCGTCGAAATTTTCGCAAAAAATCCAAAGGGGTTAGCCTTACTTTTTTGGTCATTTTTGGAGCCGAGAATTTTTCGTCTCGGAATCGATTTGTATGACCCTTTCTAGATTAATTGGACGCCCAGGAACTCAGAAAACACAAGAAAATAAGCGTAGGACCATCGGCAGAAAAATTACGACGCAAAGACCAGCAGCAAGAAAATTGAGAAAATACGTCTTGCGTTTTTTGGCTGTAACTTTTGATCCGTTGCTCGCAGCGCCTCCGGACCGCGATCAATCGATTTCTCTCGCAAAATTACGTCGAAATAGTGCCTGAGAGAATTCATTGCAGCACTTTCCAGAATCGTCAAAATTTTCGCAAAAAATCCAAAGGGGTTAGCCTTACTTTTTTGGTCATTTTTGGAGCCGAGAATTTTTCGTCTCGGAATCGATTTGTATGACCCTTTCTAGATTAATTGGACGCCCAGGAACTCAGAAAACACAAGAAAAGAAGCGTAGGACCAACGGCAGAAAAATTACGACGCAAAGACCAGCAGCAGAAAAATTGAGAAAATACGTCTTGCGTTTTTTGGCTGTAACTTTTGATCCGTTGCTCGCAGCGCATTCGGACTGCGATCAATCGATTTCTCTCGCAAAATTACGTCGGAATAGTGCCTAAAAGAATCCATTGCAGCACTTTCCAGGATCGTCGAAATTTTCGCAAAAAATCCAAAGGGGTTAGCCTTACTTTTTTGGTCATTTTTGGAGCCGAGAATTTTTCGTCTCGGAATCGATTTGTATGACCCTTTCTAGATTAATTGGACGCCCAGGAACTCAGAAAACACAAGAAAATAAGCGTAGGACCATCGGCAGAAAAATTACGACGCAAAGACCAGCAGCAAAAAAATTGAGAAAATACGTCTTGCGTTTTTTGGCTGTAACTTTTGATCCGTTGCTCGCAGCGCCTCCGGACCGCGATCAATCGATTTCTCTCGCAAAATTACGTCGAAATAGTGCCTGAGAGAATTCATTGCAGCACTTTCCAGAATCGTCAAAATTTTCGCAAAAAATCCAAAGGGGTTAGCCTTACTTTATTGGTCATTTTTGGAGCCGAGAATTTTTCGTCTCGGAATCGATTTGTATCACCCTTTCTAGATTAATTGGACGCCCAGGAACTCAGGAAACACAAGAAAAAAAGCGTAGGACCAACAGCAGAGAAATTACGACGCAAAGACCAGCAGCGGAAAAATTGTGAAAATACGTCTAGCGTTTTTAGGCTGTAACTTTTGATCCGTTGCTCGCAGCGCATTCGGACTGCGATCAATCGATTTTTCTCGCAAAATTACGTCGGAATAGTGCCTAAAAGAATCTATTGCAGCACTTTCCAGAATCGTCGAAATTTTCGCAAAAAATCCAAAGGGGTTAGCCTTACTTTTTTGGTAATTTTTGGAGCCGAGAATTTTTCGTCTCGGAATCGATTTGTATGACCCTTTCTAGATTGATTGGACGCCCAGGAACTCAGGAAACACAAGAAAATAAGCGTAGGACCATCGGCAGAAAAATTACGACGCAAAGACCAGCAGCAAAAAAATTGAGAAAATACGTCTTGCGTTTTTTGGCTGTAACTTTTGATCCGTTGCTCGCAGCGCATTCGGACTGCGATGAATCGATTTCTCTCGCAAAATTACGTCGGAATAGTGCCTGAAAGAATCCATTGCAGCACTTTCCAGAATCGTCGAAATTTTCGCAAAAAATCCAGAGGGGTTAGCCTTACTTTTTTGGTCATTTTTGGAGCCGAGAATCTTTCGTCTCGAAATTGATGTGTATGACCCTTTCTAGATTAATTGGACGCCCAGGAATTCAGAAAACACAAGAAAAAAGGCGTTGGACGAACAGCAGAGAAATTACGACGCAAAGACCATCAGCAGAAAAATTGAGAAAATACGTCTTGCGTTTTTTGGCTGTAACTTTTGATCCGTTGCTCGCAGCGCATTCGGACTGCGATCAATCGATTTCTCTCGCAAAATTACGTCGGAATAGTGCCTGAAAGAATCCATTGCAGCACTTTCCAGAATCGTCGAAATTTTCGCAAAAAATCCAAAGGGGTTAGCCTTACTTTTTTGGTCATTTTTGGAGCCGAGAATTTTTCGTCTCGGAATCGATTTGTATGACCCTTTCTAGATTAATTGGACGCCCAGGAACTCAGAAAACACAAGAAAATAAGCGTAGGACCATCGGCAGAAAAATTACGACGCAAAGACCAGCAGCAAAAAAATTGAGAAAATACGTCTTGCGTTTTTTGGCTGTAACTTTTGATCCGTTGCTCGCAGCGCATTCGGACTGCGATGAATCGATTTCTCTCGCGAAATTACGTCGGAATAGTGCCTGAAAGAATCCATTGCAGCACTTTCCAGAATCGTCGAAATTTTCGCAAAAAATCCAAAGGGGTTAGCCTTACTTTTTTGGTCATTTTTGGAGCCGAGAATTTTTCGTCTCGGAATCGATTTGTATGACCCTTTCTAGATTAATTGGACGCCCAGGAACTCGGAAAACACAAGAAAATAAGCGTAGGACCATCAGCAGAAAAATTACGACGCAAAGACCAGCAGCAAAAAAATTGAGAAAATACGTCCTGCGTTTTTTGGCTGTAACTTTTGATCCGTTGCTCGCAGCGCCTCCGGACCGCGATCAATCGATTTCTCTCGCAAAATTACGTCGGAATAGTGCCTGAAAGAATCCATTGCAGCACTTTCCAGAATCGTCGAAATTTTCGCAAAAAATCCAAAGGGGTTAGCCTTACTTTTTTGGTCATATTTGGAGCCGAGAATTTTTCGTCTCGGAATCGATTTGTATGACCCTTTCTAGATTAATTGGACGCCCAGGAACTCAGAAAACACAAGAAAATAAGCGTAGGACCATCGGCAGAAAAATTACGACGCAAAGACCAGCAGCAAAAAAATTGAGAAAATACGTCTTGCGTTTTTGGGCTTTAACTTTTGATCCGTTGCTCGCAGCGCATTCGGACTGCGATGAATCGATTTCTCTCGCGAAATTACGTCGGAATAGTGCCTGAAAGAATCCATTGCAGCACTTTCCAGAATCGTCGAAATTTTCGCAAAAAATCCAAAGGGGTTAGCCTTACTTTTTTGGTCATTTTTGGAGCCGAGAATTTTTCGTCTCGGAATCGATTTGTATGACCCTTTCTAGATTAATTGGACGCCCAGGAACTCGGAAAACACAAGAAAATAAGCGTAGGACCATCGGCAGAAAAATTACGACGCAAAGACCAGCAGCAAAAAAATTGAGAAAATACGTCCTGCGTTTTTTGGCTGTAACTTTTGATCCGTTGCTCGCAGCGCCTCCGGACCGCGATCAATCGATTTCTCTCGCAAAATTACGTCGGAATAGTGCCTGAAAGAATCCATTGCAGCACTTTCCAGAATCGTCGAAATTTTCGCAAAAAATCCAAAGGGGTTAGCCTTACTTTTTTGGTCATTTTTGGAGCCGAGAATTTTTCGTCTCGGAATCGATTTGTATGACCCTTTCTAGATTAATTGGACGCCCAGGAACTCAGAAAACACGAGAAAATAAGCGTAGGACCAACGGCAGAAAAATTACGACGCAAAGACCAGCAGCAGAAAAATTGAGAAAATACGTCTTGCGTTTTTTGGCTGTAACTTTTGATCCGTTGCTCGCAGCGCATTCGGACTGCGATCAATCGATTTCTCTCGCAAAATTACGTCGGAATAGTGCCTGAAAGAATCCATTGCAGCACTTTCCAGAATCGTCGAAATTCTCGCAAAAAATCCAAAGGGGTTGGCCTTACTTTTTTGGTCATTTTTGGAGCCGAGAATTTTTCGTCTCGGAATCGATTTGTATGACCCTTTCTAGATTAATTGGACGCCCAGGAACTCAGGAAACACAAGAAAATAAGCGTAGGACCATCGGCAGAAAAATTACGACGCAAAGACCAGCAGCAAAAAAATTGAGAAAATACGTCTTGCGTTTTTTGGCTGTAACTTTTGATCCGTTGCTCGCAGCGCATTCGGACTGCGATGAATCGATTTCTCTCGCAAAATTACGTCGGAATAGTGCCTGAAAGAATCCATTGCAGCACTTTCCAGAATCGTCGAAATTTTCGCAAAAAATCCAGAGGGGTTAGCCTTACTTTTTTGGTCATTTTTGGAGCCGAGAATCTTTCGTCTCGAAATTGATGTGTATGACCCTTTCTAGATTAATTGGACGCCCAGGAATTCAGAAAACACAAGAAAAAAGGCGTTGGACGAACAGCAGAGAAATTACGACGCAAAGACCATCAGCAGAAAAATTGAGAAAATACGTCTTGCGTTTTTTGGCTGTAACTTTTGATCCGTTGCTCGCAGCGCATTCGGACTGCGATCAATCGATTTCTCTCGCAAAATTATGTCGGAATAGTGCCTGAAAGAATCCATTGCAGCACTTTCCAGAATCGTCGAAATTTTCGCAAAAAATCCAAAGGGGTTAGCCTTACTTTTTTGGTCATTTTTGGAGCCGAGAATTTTTCGTCTCGGAATCGATTTGTATGACCCTTTCTAGATTAATTGGACGCCCAGGAACTCAGAAAACACAAGAAAATAAGCGTAGGACCATCGGCAGAAAAATTACGACGCAAAGACCAGCAGCAAAAAAATTGAGAAAATACGTCTTGCGTTGTTTGGCTGTAACTTTTGATCCGTTGCTCGCAGCGCATTCGGACTGCGATCAATCGATTTCTCTCGCAAAATTACGTCGGAATAGTGCCTGAAAGAATCCATTGCAGCACTTTCCAGAATCGTCGAAATTTTCGCAAAAAATCCAAAGGGGTTAGCCTTACTTTTTTGGTCATTTTTGGAGCCGAGAATTTTTCGTCTCGGAATCGATTTGTATGACCCTTTCTAGATTAATTGGACGCCCAGGAACTCAGAAAACACAAGAAAATAAGCGTAGGACCATCGGCAGAAAAATTACGACGCAAAGACCAGCAGCAGAAAAATTGAGAAAATACGTCTTGCGTTTTTTGGCTGTAACTTTTGATCCGTTGCTCGCAGCGCATTCGGACTGCGATCAATCGATTTCTCTCGCAAAATTACGTCGGAATAGTGCCTGAAAGAATCCATTGCAGCACTTTCCAGAATCGTCGAAATTCTCGCAAAAAATCCAAAGGGGTTAGCCTTACTTTTTTGGTCATTTTTGGAGCCGAGAATTTTTCGTCTCGGAATCGATTTGTATGACCCTTTCTAGATTAATTGGACGCCCAGGAACTCGGAAAACACAAGAAAATAAGCGTAGGACCATCAGCAGAAAAATTACGACGCAAAGACCAGCAGCAAAAAAATTGAGAAAATACGTCCTGCGTTTTTTGGCTGTAACTTTTGATCCGTTGCTCGCAGCGCCTCCGGACCGCGATCAATCGATTTCTCTCGCAAAATTACGTCGGAATAGTGCCTGAAAGAATCCATTGCAGCACTTTCCAGAATCGTCGAAATTTTCGCAAAAAATCCAAAGGGGTTAGCCTTACTTTTTTGGTCATATTTGGAGCCGAGAATTTTTCGTCTCGGAATCGATTTGTATGACCCTTTCTAGATTAATTGGACGCCCAGGAACTCAGAAAACACAAGAAAATAAGCGTAGGACCATCGGCAGAAAAATTACGACGCAAAGACCAGCAGCAAAAAAATTGAGAAAATACGTCTTGCGTTTTTTGGCTGTAACTTTTGATCCGTTGCTCGCAGCGCATTCGGACTGCGATGAATCGATTTCTCTCGCGAAATTACGTCGGAATAGTGCCTGAAAGAATCCATTGCAGCACTTTCCAGAATCGTCGAAATTTTCGCAAAAAATCCAAAGGGGTTAGCCTTACTTTTTTGGTCATTTTTGGAGCCGAGAATTTTTCGTCTCGGAATCGATTTGTATGACCCTTTCTAGATTAATTGGACGCCCAGGAACTCGGAAAACACAAGAAAATAAGCGTAGGACCATCGGCAGAAAAATTACGACGCAAAGACCAGCAGCAAAAAAATTGAGAAAATACGTCCTGCGTTTTTTGGCTGTAACTTTTGATCCGTTGCTCGCAGCGCCTCCGGACCGCGATCAATCGATTTCTCTCGCAAAATTACGTCGGAATAGTGCCTGAAAGAATCCATTGCAGCACTTTCCAGAATCGTCGAAATTTTCGCAAAAAATCCAAAGGGGTTAGCCTTACTTTTTTGGTCATTTTTGGAGCCGAGAATTTTTCGTCTCGGAATCGATTTGTATGACCCTTTCTAGATTAATTGGACGCCCAGGAACTCAGAAAACACGAGAAAATAAGCGTAGGACCAACGGCAGAAAAATTACGACGCAAAGACCAGCAGCAGAAAAATTGAGAAAATACGTCTTGCGTTTTTTGGCTGTAACTTTTGATCCGTTGCTCGCAGCGCATTCGGACTGCGATCAATCGATTTCTCTCGCAAAATTACGTCGGAATAGTGCCTGAAAGAATCCATTGCAGCACTTTCCAGAATCGTCGAAATTCTCGCAAAAAATCCAAAGGGGTTGGCCTTACTTTTTTGGTCATTTTTGGAGCCGAGAATTTTTCGTCTCGGAATCGATTTGTATGACCCTTTCTAAATTAATTGGACGCCCAGGAACTCAGGAAACACAAGAAAATAAGCGTAGGACCATCGGCAGAAAAATTACGACGCAAAGACCAGCAGCAAAAAAATTGAGAAAATACGTCTTGCGTTTTTTGGCTGTAACTTTTGATCCGTTGCTCGCAGCGCATTCGGACTGCGATGAATCGATTTCTCTCGCAAAATAACGTCGGAATAGTGCCTGAAAGAATCCATTGCAGCACTTTCCAGAATCGTCGAAATTTTCGCAAAAAATCCAGAGGGGTTAGCCTTACTTTTTTGGTCATTTTTGGAGCCGAGAATCTTTCGTCTCGAAATTGATGTGTATGACCCTTTCTAGATTAATTGGACGCCCAGGAATTCAGAAAACACAAGAAAAAAAGCGTTGGACGAACAGCAGAGAAATTACGACGCAAAGACCAGCAGCAGAAAAATTGAGAAAATACGTCTTGCGTTTTTTGGCTGTAACTTTTGATCCGTTGCTCGCAGCGCATTCGGACTGCGATCAATCGATTTCTCTCGCAAAATTACGTCGGAATAGTGCCTGAAAGAATCCATTGCAGCACTTTCCAGAATCGTCGAAATTTTCGCAAAAAATCCAAAGGGGTTAGCCTTACTTTTTTGGTCATTTTTGGAGCCGAGAATTTTTCGTCTCGGAATCGATTTGTATGACCCTTTCTAGATTAATTGGACGCCCAGGAACTCAGAAAACACAAGAAAATAAGCGTAGGACCATCGGCAGAAAAATTACGACGCAAAGACCAGCAGCAAAAAAATTGAGAAAATACGTCTTGCGTTTTTTGGCTGTAACTTTTGATCCGTTGCTCGCAGCGCATTCGGACTGCGATGAATCGATTTCTCTCGCAAAATTACGTCGGAATAGTGCCTGAAAGAATCCATTGCAGCACTTTCCAGAATCGTCGAAATTTTCGCAAAAAATCCAGAGGGGTTAGCCTTACTTTTTTGGTCATTTTTGGAGCCGAGAATCTTTCGTCTCGAAATTGATGTGTATGACCCTTTCTAGATTAATTGGACGCCCAGGAATTCAGAAAACACAAGAAAAAAGGCGTTGGACGAACAGCAGAGAAATTACGACGCAAAGACCATCAGCAGAAAAATTGAGAAAATACGTCTTGCGTTTTTTGGCTGTAACTTTTGATCCGTTGCTCGCAGCGCATTCGGACTGCGATCAATCGATTTCTCTCGCAAAATTATGTCGGAATAGTGCCTGAAAGAATCCATTGCAGCACTTTCCAGAATCGTCGAAATTTTCGCAAAAAATCCAAAGGGGTTAGCCTTACTTTTTTGGTCATTTTTGGAGCCGAGAATTTTTCGTCTCGGAATCGATTTGTATGACCCTTTCTAGATTAATTGGACGCCCAGGAACTCAGAAAACACAAGAAAATAAGCGTAGGACCATCGGCAGAAAAATTACGACGCAAAGACCAGCAGCAAAAAAATTGAGAAAATACGTCTTGCGTTGTTTGGCTGTAACTTTTGATCCGTTGCTCGCAGCGCATTCGGACTGCGATCAATCGATTTCTCTCGCAAAATTACGTCGGAATAGTGCCTGAAAGAATCCATTGCAGCACTTTCCAGAATCGTCGAAATTTTCGCAAAAAATCCAGAGGGGTTAGCCTTACTTTTTTGGTCATTTTTGGAGCCGAGAATCTTTCGTCTCGAAATTGATGTGTATGACCCTTTCTAGAATAATTGGACGCCCAGGAATTCAGAAAACACAAGAAAAAAAGCGTTGGACGAACAGCAGAGAAATTACGACGCAAAGACCAGCAGCAGAAAAATTGAGAAAATACGTCTTGCGTTTTTTGGCTGTAACTTTTGATCCGTTGCTCGCAGCGCATTCGGACTGCGATCAATCGATTTCTCTCGCAAAATTACGTCGGAATAGTGCCTGAAAGAATCCATTGCAGCACTTTCCAGAATCGTCGAAATTTTCGCAAAAAATCCAAAGGGGTTAGCCTTACTTTTTTGGTCATTTTTGGAGCCGAGAATTTTTCGTCTCGGAATCGATTTGTATGACCCTTTCTAGATTAATTGGACGCCCAGGAACTCAGAAAACACAAGAAAATAAGCGTAGGACCATCGGCAGAAAAATTACGACGCAAAGACCAGCAGCAAAAAAATTGAGAAAATACGTCTTGCGTTTTTTGGCTGTAACTTTTGATCCGTTGCTCGCAGCGCATTCGGACTGCGATGAATCGATTTCTCTCGCAAAATTACGTCGGAATAGTGCCTGAAAGAATCCATTGCAGCACTTTCCAGAATCGTCGAAATTTTCGCAAAAAATCCAAAGGGGTTAGCCTTACTTTTTTGGTCATTTTTGGAGCCGAGAATTTTTCGTCTCGGAATCGATTGGTATGACCCTTTCTAGATTAATTGGACGCCCAGGAACTCGGAAAACACAAGAAAATAAGCGTAGGACCATCGGCAGAAAAATTACGACGCAAAGACCAGCAGCAAAAAAATTGAGAAAATACGTCTTGCGTTTTTTGGCCGTAACTTTTGATCCGTTGCTCGCAGCGCCTCCGGACCGCGATCAATCGATTTCTCTCGCAAAATTACGTCGAAATAGTGCCTGAGAGAATTCATTGCAGCACTTTCCAGAATCGTCAAAATTTTCGCAAAAAATCCAAAGGGGTTAGCCTTACTTTTTTGGTCATTTTTGGAGCCGAGAATTTTTCGTCTCGGAATCGATTTGTATGACTCTTTCTAGATTAATTGGACGCCCAGGAACTCAGAAAACACAAGAAAATAAGCGTAGGACCAACAGCAGAGAAATTACGACGCAAAGACCAGCAGCAGGAAAATTGAGAAAATACGTCTTGCGTTTTTAGGCTGTAACTTTTGATCCGTTGCTCGCAGCGCATTCGGACTGCGATCAATCGATTTCTCTCGCAAAATTACGTCGGAATAGTGCCTAAAAGAATCTATTGCAGCACTTTTCAGAATCGTCGAAATTTTCGCAAAAAATCCAAAGGGGTTAGCCTTACTTTTTTGGTCATTTTTGGAGACGAGAATTTTTCGTCTCGGAATCGATTTGTATGACCCTTTCTAGATTAATTGGACGCCCAGGAACTCAGAAAACACAAGAAAATAAGCGTAGGACCAACGGCAGAAAAATTACGACGCAAAGACCAGCAGCAGAAAAATTGAGAAAATACGTCTCGCGTTTTTTGGCTGTAACTTTTGATCCGTTGCTCGCAGCGCATTCGGACTGCGATCAATCGATTTCTCTCGCAAAATTACGTCGGAATAGTGCCTGAAAGAATCCATTGCAGCACTTTCCAGAATCGTCGAAATTTTCGCAAAAAATCCAAAGGGGTTAGCCTTACTTTTTTGCTCATTTTTGGAGCCGAGAATTTTTCGTCTCGGAATCGATTTGTATGACCCTTTCTAGATTAATTGGTCGCCCAGGAACTCAGGAAACACAAGAAAAAAAGCGTAGGAACAACAGCAGAGAAATTACGACGCAAAGACCAGCAGCGGAAAAATTGAGAAAATACGTCTAGCGTTTATAGGCTGCAACTTTTGATCTGTTGCTCGCAGCGCATTCGGACTGCGATCAATCGATTTCTCTCGCAAAATTACGTCGGAATAGTGCCTGAAAGAATCTAGTGCAGCATTTTCCAGAATCGTCGAAATTTTCGCAAAAAATCCAAAGGGGTTAGCCTTACTTTTTTGGTCATTTTTGGAGCCGAGAATTTTTCGTCTCGGAATCGATTTGTATGACCCTTTCTAGATTAATTGGACGCCCAGGAACTCAGAAAACACAAGAAAATAAGCGTAGGACCATCGGCAGAAAAATTACGACGCAAAGACCAGCAGCAAAAAAATTGAGAAAATACGTCTTGCGTTTTTTGGCTGTAACTTTTGATCCGTTGCTCGCAGCGCATTCGGACTGCGATGAATCGATTTCTCTCGCAAAATTACGTCGGAATAGTGCCTGAAAGAATCCATTGCAGCACTTTCCAGAATCGTCGAAATTTTCGCAAAAAATCCAGAGGGGTTAGCCTTACTTTTTTGGTCATTTTTGGAGCCGAGAATCTTTCGTCTCGAAATTGATGTGTATGACCCTTTCTAGATTAATTGGACGCCCAGGAATTCAGAAAACACAAGAAAAAAGGCGTTGGACGAACAGCAGAGAAATTACGACGCAAAGACCATCAGCAGAAAAATTGAGAAAATACGTCTTGCGTTTTTTGGCTGTAACTTTTGATCCGTTGCTCGCAGCGCATTCGGACTGCGATCAATCGATTTCTCTCGCAAAATTACGTCGGAATAGTGCCTGAAAGAATCCATTGCAGCACTTTCCAGAATCGTCGAAATTTTCGCAAAAAATCCAAAGGGGTTAGCCTTACTTTTTTGGTCATTTTTGGAGCCGAGAATTTTTCGTCTCGGAATCGATTTGTATGACCCTTTCTAGATTAATTGGACGCCCAGGAACTCAGAAAACACAAGAAAATAAGCGTAGGACCATCGGCAGAAAAATTACGACGCAAAGACCAGCAGCAAAAAAATTGAGAAAATACGTCTTGCGTTGTTTGGCTGTAACTTTTGATCCGTTGCTCGCAGCGCATTCGGACTGCGATCAATCGATTTCTCTCGCAAAATTACGTCGGAATAGTGCCTGAAAGAATCCATTGCAGCACTTTCCAGAATCGTCGAAATTTTCGCAAAAAATCCAGAGGGGTTAGCCTTACTTTTTTGGTCATTTTTGGAGCCGAGAATCTTTCGTCTCGAAATTGATGTGTATGACCCTTTCTAGAATAATTGGACGCCCAGGAATTCAGAAAACACAAGAAAAAAAGCGTTGGACGAACAGCAGAGAAATTACGACGCAAAGACCAGCAGCAGAAAAATTGAGAAAATACGTCTTGCGTTTTTTGGCTGTAACTTTTGATCCGTTGCTCGCAGCGCATTCGGACTGCGATCAATCGATTTCTCTCGCAAAATTACGTCGGAATAGTGCCTGAAAGAATCCATTGCAGCACTTTCCAGAATCGTCGAAATTTTCGCAAAAAATCCAAAGGGGTTAGCCTTACTTTTTTGGTCATTTTTGGAGCCGAGAATTTTTCGTCTCGGAATCGATTTGTATGACCCTTTCTAGATTAATTGGACGCCCAGGAACTCAGAAAACACAAGAAAATAAGCGTAGGACCATCGGCAGAAAAATTACGACGCAAAGACCAGCAGCAAAAAAATTGAGAAAATACGTCTTGCGTTTTTTGGCTGTAACTTTTGATCCGTTGCTCGCAGCGCATTCGGACTGCGATGAATCGATTTCTCTCGCAAAATTACGTCGGAATAGTGCCTGAAAGAATCCATTGCAGCACTTTCCAGAATCGTCGAAATTTTCGCAAAAAATCCAAAGGGGTTAGCCTTACTTTTTTGGTCATTTTTGGAGCCGAGAATTTTTCGTCTCGGAATCGATTGGTATGACCCTTTCTAGATTAATTGGACGCCCAGGAACTCGGAAAACACAAGAAAATAAGCGTAGGACCATCGGCAGAAAAATTACGACGCAAAGACCAGCAGCAAAAAAATTGAGAAAATACGTCTTGCGTTTTTTGGCTGTAACTTTTGATCCGTTGCTCGCAGCGCCTCCGGACCGCGATCAATCGATTTCTCTCGCAAAATTACGTCGAAATAGTGCCTGAGAGAATTCATTGCAGCACTTTCCAGAATCGTCAAAATTTTCGCAAAAAATCCAAAGGGGTTAGCCTTACTTTTTTGGTCATTTTTGGAGCCGAGAATTTTTCGTCTCGGAATCGATTTGTATGACTCTTTCTAGATTAATTGGACGCCCAGGAACTCAGAAAACACAAGAAAATAAGCGTAGGACCAACAGCAGAGAAATTACGACGCAAAGACCAGCAGCAGGAAAATTGAGAAAATACGTCTTGCGTTTTTAGGCTGTAACTTTTGATCCGTTGCTCGCAGCGCATTCGGACTGCGATCAATCGATTTCTCTCGCAAAATTACGTCGGAATAGTGCCTAAAAGAATCTATTGCAGCACTTTTCAGAATCGTCGAAATTTTCGCAAAAAATCCAAAGGGGTTAGCCTTACTTTTTTGGTCATTTTTGGAGACGAGAATTTTTCGTCTCGGAATCGATTTGTATGACCCTTTCTAGATTAATTGGACGCCCAGGAACTCAGAAAACACAAGAAAATAAGCGTAGGACCAACGGCAGAAAAATTACGACGCAAAGACTAGCAGCAGAAAAATTGAGAAAATACGTCTTGCGTTTTTTGGCTGTAACTTTTGATCCGTTGCTCGCAGCGCATTCGGACTGCGATCAATCGATTTCTCTCGCAAAATTACGTCGGAATAGTGCCTGAAAGAATCCATTGCAGCACTTTCCAGAATCGTCGAAATTTTCGCAAAAAATCCAAAGGGGTTAGCCTTACTTTTTTGCTCATTTTTGGAGCCGAGAATTTTTCGTCTCGGAATCGATTTGTATGACCCTTTCTAGATTAATTGGTCGCCCAGGAACTCAGGAAACACAAGAAAAAAAGCGTAGGAACAACAGCAGAGAAATTACGACGCAAAGACCAGCAGCGGAAAAATTGAGAAAATACGTCTAGCGTTTATAGGCTGCAACTTTTGATCTGTTGCTCGCAGCGCATTCGGACTGCGATCAATCGATTTCTCTCGCAAAATTACGTCGGAATAGTGCCTGAAAGAATCTAGTGCAGCATTTTCCAGAATCGTCGAAATTTTCGCAAAAAATCCAAAGGGGTTAGCCTTACTTTTTTGGTCATTTTTGGAGCCGAGAATTTTTCGTCTCGGAATCGATTTGTATGACCCTTTCTAGAATAATTGGACGCCCAGGAACTCAGAAAACACAAGAAAAAAAGCGTAGAACCAACAGCAGAGAAATTACGACGCAAAGACTAGCAGCAGAAAAATCGAGAAAATACGTCTTTGGTTTTTTGGCTATATCTTTTGATCCGTTGCTTGCAGCGTATTGGGACTGCGCTTAATCGATTTCTCCCTTAAAATTACGTCGAAATAGTGCCCTGAAGAATTAATTACAGCACTTTTCAAAGTCGTCGAAATTTTCGATAAAAATCCAAATGGGTTAGCCTCACTTTTTTTCGCGATTTTCGGAGCTGAGAATTCCTGGTCTCCGAATTGATTTGTATGACCGTTTCTTGGCTATCTGGAACCCCAGGGACTCAAACAACACATTAAAAAAAGCGTACGACTAACAGCAGAGAAACCACGACGCAAAGTCCTGCAGCAAAAAAATTGTGAAATTACGTGCTTCGTCTTCTGACTGTCACTTCAGATGCTTTGCTTGCAGCGTATCGGGACAGCATTTCATCGATTCCTCTTGACAAACTTTTTCGGAATACTGCATTCAAAACAGTTACCAATACGGTTTCAACTTATCGGAATACTCGCTCTATATCTATCGGGGTCAGTAATGCTTTCTTTCTGGCTGAACAATCTCTTTTTTCGGAATCGCATCCATGCATAAATTTCAATGATATTTTTTCAATCGACACGCGGTTTAAATTCATTTATTATCCATTTCATAGTTGGTCTCATGAAATAGAGACAATGCAAGATCATACATTACACATTCTATTTTGCAGACGTGGGTTATACCTGTGCACAGGCTGACACATTAGATATAAATTTTAACATAATCCTCAATATGTATTGCAGTACGTTTCCTATAATTTTGCTTGTGACAATGTACACTGCACACCGATTCCTCTTCATCATGATCAGCCTACCTACGTAATCAGCAATCGTATCTCCGCATCACACTCTTTTCCCTATTTAAATTTTTTTCTCCATTTTCACCTAATTATCACACACCTACACTTGAACACCTATATCAGAATCACGGCATATTGAATAAATCGTAAATTTGAGTTCTGCATGCATGATCTAGCTTCCTCGCCTCTGCTAGAATCCGTTTTAAATCACTTATATTTTTGACGTCATTTTTCATTCGTTTCTCATAAGATGAATCTTGCTGTTTTCGCCTTTTGTACAACGATTCATGTGATTGGACTTTGAGAAATGCAAAATAGCCATTTAGAACACCAAAGGACCAATATCTGAAATAACAACAAAAAAATTGCTTATTTTTAGCGTAACTTGGATGCGTTGCTCGCAGGGTGTTTGCACTGTAGGCAATTAATTCCTGCAGCAAAATCACCTGGATTCAATGCAATAAAGAATCGATCTCAGCACAATTCAAAATTGTCAGACTTTAGTCAGCATTCTACCAAGGCCCAGTCGAAAAAGGTGGAGTTTTAATCACAGCAATGATTTACCATAATTATGTTGTGACCAACGATACCGTGGTACCGTTCGAAGACGGGCGTTCTAAAACGGAAACTCTGTTAACAACTGTGGATCCTATCACATTAAGGATTCAGAAATTTCGATACAAGCATGCTTTTGAGTAAAGCAACAGTTGCGTAAGTTTGAGAATTCAAGGATCTTTTACTCCACCCGTTGGCTAGTGAGACGAAATGATATCGTTGCGATTTTTTTATTTTTTTTATGGCTTACCGAAAATGTTTTAATCGAGAGATTTACCGAGGATATTTGCCGAGTCATTGTCAATACCTAAGGATGATTTGATTCTCACACGTTTACGTAACGCGTATTCACAAATAAGAGATTTGAAAGTCTCTCACATTTTATTGATATATTTGAGAAAATTTGAATATGGATATTTTCTATTGGCAATACGCCGTATTCTATGATATGTAGGTACGCCATGTTTCAAACATCTTATTACAACAAACCCGAATCGCTGCTATCGAAGCATGAATTTTTTACGCAAGTCCCTCTCATCGTTATCGATTGCTCCAAGTAGAATAAATCACTGAAAACTCAACCAGTGGACATTCGATTGGAATTTGATGCTAGATCTGAATTTGCCTTTAATATTTCAGCATATAGCTTGATACAGTCCGATTAGTGAACTTTGAAAAAAATAGTAGAAGGTAATTTATTCAACTTATGAATAAGTGACATGATCCTGAATTATCGTATTATCTAGGAAACAATTTATAACTAAGAGTAAATAAAAAGTAAATTATTCAACTTAGGTAACTTAGGTTAAAAAAGGTAATTCATTCAACTTATGAATAAGTGACATGATCCTGAATTATCGTATTATCTAGGAAACAATTTATAACTAGGAGTAAATAGAAAGATATTCGAAGTATCCTTCTATTATTTTTATTTCAAAGACAATATTCAATCTCCAACTTACGGCGAAAATCGGAAACAGACCAGATCTTATCGGTTGATGGTGTGAGATTGGTCGGTGAAACAGATCAACGATTGATCGGTGAAAATTCGGGTGTCTTCCCCAGTGATCAAAATCTACAACAAATGATAATTAATTAATGATTTTCTGCGCCGCTCGCGATTACAATTCCAGTTTAATGGTATAGAAGGACTCCCCTTTAGTACAAATAGACTGATTACCTCTGTAGCTAACACTGACTTTAAGTAAAGTAGGATTTGTTAATACAATAGAGTTCACTCTGCGGATAAGGAAGGGATTCTACCCCAGAAGCTCCGTTTCATAGCGACTACTAGGCTCTTTTAAACTACTCTCAAAAAATTCATCGCAAGAATCTCCGTACGCATAGATATTAATATTTGAACACAAATTTCCTTAGAAATGAGCTGAGACTGTATACCATTGATAAGTGTTTAAATGCCGATGCAGTTGTAATCATAGTCTGCAGAAAAAATGTTGCGAATTTGTTCATGATGCGATTTTACGTACATTTTATCGATATTATAATATAATTGAAGTTGGGCAATATTTTCTGTACTTTATTGCATTGGCATTTATACTATTCCATAAATATGTACTGTTGTAATAATTCATTGATGCATTTAGACTTTACACGAGGCATTATGTAAGCTCTGAATTGCGGCGCAAAGAAATAACTACACATATACGTTGACAGACGTGCGGGCGTGGCTATAAGCGATGTAATTAAAATTATTATACACACACGCACAAACTTGAAATCACATGAATCTAATTAGCGAGGAAATAGAATTACGTCTGTCAGAACTGGCGTGATGCAGTGTAGCCGCGTTATACCGCTTCGGTGGACCGCGTTTTGCAGTGTTGCTGTTTCGCAACGATATTAGTTTTCACGCTGCGGATGGTGAAATAACGACACGTAAGTCGCGCCTAATACATGATTATCCAATAGAGAAAAAGCCGGGCGATTAATTACTATAGCAGAGCTTAAGCTGCAAAAAGTGAAATATTTTACGCAATGCGAAGCTCGATATCTGATCTGGGTTCGGGAATCCAGTAGAATCGTAGATCTGGTAAAAGTATCACATGCGTAATTTGGACCCTGTGAAAATTTTTGAAGCATATACCACGAGCCTATAGCTGGATGCGGCAAGTGCGCAGATGCGAGAGCTTCGGTTCGTAGGGGTGTCGGTTGACGGGGGCGGGATCGAGGTTAAAGAAAGTTGCCGCCGACGCCGAGAGCAATCCGCGCTCTTCGCCGAGCCGGGAAGGTCAGTGCAGGGTGGTGCAGGGAGAGTCGCGAGCGACGAAGATCGGTGGAAGAAGCGGAGGAGGAGGAGGAGGAGGAGGAGGAGGAGGAGCAGGAGGCGACGCCGTGGAATCCTTCGGGAGTTTTTCCAGGACTCTTTCGGGATTCCGATCCGGCGACAGGCTCCACGAGGCGCTGAGCGCGACTCGCGTCGTCCGGCGATGCCGGCGAGTCGAAGGCGAGGCTGACTCTGACCGAGATCCGAACTTTGACCGAACGGCGCGGCGCGTCGGCTCTCTTTCATTAGCGGAGCCAAGTCCCGGCTCGCCCCCGCCGCCCCCGCCGCCCCTCGACGCCGGCGATCCGCCCGCTGCGCCCCGAGGAAGGCCAGAGCGCTTTCGGCCGCCCCCGCGCCTGTCTCGAGTCAGTTTGCCCGCGGATCCTCCGCCGTCCCGAGTCGCGTCGCCTTCCGGTTTCCCGCCGACATCCGAGCCGCGCTTCCAGCCGAGCTTTTCCGGCACGAGGTCGCCCGGAGCGTCGGAAAGCGCGCGGAGTTGCGGAAGATGTGAAAAAGTTCCTCGCGAAGCATCGAAAGCTCCCCGACGCCTCTCCCGCATCCCCGAGAGCCGAGATCGGCGCCCTGAGTGATCGCGTGTTACGAGTCGGAGTCAAGTTCGATCCGTCGATTCGAATCGGCCGGAGGTTCGAAGGCTGGCATGGGGTCGACGCCGATCCTCCTCGCCCTCCTCGCCCTTCTCGCCCTGCTCGTCGGCGCCGAGACGCGGGCGGCAAAACCCGAATCGAGCAACCGGCAGCGCTTTACGATCGAGCAGCTCTTCTCGATCGAGTTTCCAACCCTCATCACCGGCGACCTGGACCTCGACGTCTGCAAGGCTGGTCAGTAATTTACTCAATTACCTCTCAAGAAAACATCAGTGTTCCTCGTCGATCACCATCCTTCTTCCTCGCTCTATAATAAGCAGTGAAATCTCGCCGCCACGAGGCGTCGTGCTATGCAAGACTTGTATAGGCGCCGCCAAAAGTCCGCGTACAACGATCTTTAATCTAATAATCGAAACGCAGTCACCGCAGGTCGAGCGCAGTTTTTTGTATTCGGCATTTCGAGGGGACGGAATACGCCGTCCCTCGGCCGCAGCCTGCATGCATAGATAAATCATACATTGTACAAAATACACGCACGCGACAATTCGCGAGTCCTAGACGTGATATAGATCCAACCCAACGACGCGACGGCTCAACAGCACGCGGCAGAACACCCGCGTGTACTTTTTGCTCGTTAGCATTACCGTTCAGGAATTCCAAAGCCATAATTTATACGCGCTTGTAACTAGTACGCACGGAAATACATTTCTCTCTTTGCTATAAACGCTACGAAAAATCGCGTTGATCATTTGCAAGTACTTTCTGGCTCAAGTACGCAGAATTCAAGGTCCACACTTCGAATTCAAATAGCACACGAACTTATCGTTTACTCAAATCCGAGCGCCTCATGAATACGTAAATTATGGAGGGGTAAATATTTATCAGGGGGTTGTTTCTCCGTGCGAAACGGACTTGGCCGGTGAAAATAATCCCTTCGCTTCTGTATTTATCACTTAACGACACCCTTCTACATGTGCCTAACTATTTACCGACTGGCGGTTTGCAGCGTTAATTAATGAACTCGCGGGGTGCACAACTACATGAAATGTCAGAGGGACAACTTGACGAATTAACTGCGAAAAAGGCTTAGCGAACACTCGGTACAGCGACTTCAGCGTAACATACCTTCTTCGTTCTGCAGTGGCCTCTCGTAACTTCCTGCGCGCCAACTTCTCTCTTGCAGTTTCGCGGTTCCACCGCAACCCCTTCAGTAGGAAGTTACACAGAGTCGTCAATTTTTTCGCTGCATTTTGTCATCCCTGTATTTGACGTCGTACCGAAATTGAGAGGAAGATCCGAGAAAGGGATCCGATTTCGACTGATGTTCAAAGGACTTGAGCACAGTGACACAGACAGACTCTCTTCCATGCCCCAAATAGACGAGTTCGGATCTGCGCAACGAGGCCATTAGACTCCTTTGATCCGCAACCTGGGACCGTTTCGAAACTTATAATACCGCCAGCTCGGATTCGTCGTGTGTGAAAGGCATTTCTATCCAGGCAGATGATATAACTTCGCCTTCTGATTCGTCACCGGTGTCGAATACTGCGATGACTCAAAATTCCTCGCACAGCGAAAATGTAATTGTACACTTTTTTCTCTTGCTGCTTATTATTTCAGAAAAAAAATTCTCCCTAACTAGAAAAGCTGCTGAGGCAGAATTTATAAGCATCTTAATAATCGATCACGCTCCCCAAGTTTGGAAATTTATTATAATCCTATGTCTGTATGTATGTGTGTTTTGAATAAAGAGCCTTTCAAGCCTCAAAATTGACGATGTGTGCGTATTTCGCAAGCAACAGCTATGCCTATATAAGAGATCCGAACTTTAGGAGGCGAGATCAATACGCGAAACTTGCGAAAACAACTTGCCATCTTGACTGGCTAAGACGTACATCGCCGACGCAATGTACTGACTTAAACAGTTTTTAATTTATTTATTTGTTTTCATTTTTGCGTGATGATCTGGATTTTCATACGAGTTTCAATCGACTGATTTAAAATCCTATCTACAACGTGTTTCGAACCGTATAATATCAAAGTCACAGTATCATACTAGCATAAAAAGAAATCTCTGTCAGCATGAAATATCCAATATCGATAAATACATATTGACACAGTATATAAAACACGCATTGGGGTTTTGATGTTTCAGAAAAGTGAATAAAAATTGATTGTTTCTTCGGCTTTTATCGCCTTGCAAAATTCCCATTACGAATCATCAGCAGAGATCATGTAAGGTTGCTTTTTATCTACGTTTTTTTTTTTTTTTTACTTGTGCGAATCCATTTAACATAATAACATCCGTCAATCGATTCACGCGTCATTCTTGATTTCATCATCATCATCATCATCATCATCATCGTCGCGTGTTGTCGTGAAAGGCACTGATTATTTAGTCTTCATTGTGACTGGGAACGGCAGTAAACAAATACTGATAGCCACAAACTGTTTGTTCGTTCCATCTGCTCTGTATAATATAATATTCCCTAAACTACCTTCTACACTCTAATTTTTTTTTCAAATTTACTCACTCATTTCAAATATTTTTGTATGGTGTTTAGCAATATAGTGGAACAAAAATCTCTCTGACTATAAGACGGTGAAAAATTTGATATGCTGTATAAAATCGATATCATTTCTTGCATTTCCCAAGAACGTGAGTTGTAAAAGATGTAAGAATGTCAAATTTGAGATAAAAGTTGGGAAACATACGAAAAACACTTGCTATTAAGGTTCCTCAGTATCTACCTGAAACAGATTATGTGGTTGGAAAAATCAGACTTTTCCACATCGAAAACAGCTTCTATGGTACATTTTTTTTCTCGCTATTAGTTGGCAACAATAAGAAATCAAAAGTGAAAATCAGCCCACTACAAATTAAAAAATTGAAGGTCTGAAACTTGCAGGGTTTTTGCGTATAAGTACATGATATGAAATTTTAAAATTGTAGAAAAATTGAAATCCCGGACCCAGATCGTTAGCAAATGATCGATAGACCTGCCGATGCGTATAATATTGGTATACCAGATCATGCCTTCCTTTCTATCAAGCTTCCCAAACATCACAGCCATTGCATATACCGTTTCGTCCGATAAGTTTAATCACCCTTCCCAGCGTCCTTCCTCGGTCTCAAGTGACTCAAGGGTGAAAACCGAAGCTGCTTCGTTGATCATGGCGACCAACGATCTCGTTCAAGATCAGCCGCGAACGAGGAGAACAATAAGGAGGAGGAGGAGCATGCGACGAATCTCCCCTCATCTTCTGGAAAGAGAGAAAGAGAGAGAAAGAGAGAAAGATAGAGAGAAGGAGGGAGGGCTGGATGGATGTATAGATAGATGAATATATATATATATAGCCTAGAACGATATTAGACAGTGAAAATTAAAAATGAATTAGTCTGTGACTAAAAGAGATATAATTAACAATATAATAGTAGCAATTGATAGTAAAGAATTAAACAACTAGAGTAGCCATCGCCTAACATTCGATCACAAGCACGCAAAATCGAGAGTAAGAAAAGAGAGAAAGAGAGGAAGAGAGAGAGAGTTGAAGAGATAAAAGAGCCTCTTGTCACGAGGATAGCCTTTAAGGTCTCCACTCAATATATATACATACCTTCAATAGTGCCTAGGCAGCAAGCAATCGTCGAACTGAATACAATAGTTTTATCCGGTATCCTCGTTTACCAGATCCTAGTCTTCGTTTCTTTCCAGAACTTTATTGCTACTCACCGTCGCGAAGGCTGTTGCAGCCAAAAGTTCGCGGAGAGGTTTTTATCAGTTTACTATATTTTAGTTAGTTTGATCAAAATTAAGCTTTACGTTGCAGTGACAATTGCTTTTAATCCGTTTATTCAATATATTAATTATATATTAATAATGAATAATTAATATGTACGTAAGGATCAAACCCGTTCTTCACAACCAAAGATTTACAAAGATCACACAGTTCGGAAACATGAATGATAAAATAGCTATTCAAAAAATAAAAAACTGAAGTTTGTTAATTCGATTCAATTTTACTGATGTTATTTTTTTCGCGCCAATTTTTTTTTTTCCAAGGGGAAGAATAATGCGGAATTCTTGCTTCATATGTTGGTAGATTAAGACGTGTACACTGAACTCGTCATCACAAGTATAAAAATTGGGTCAGAACGTAGTAATTTAATCATTTTTAATGTTCTGATCACAAAGCCTTTTCTCAAAACATCAATTTCAATTTATGTTCTTCCATGAAATTTCTTTCGTATAACATCACTATCACTGGCAAAAATATCATCGCTGGAGATCTCTTGACCCCTTAATTCTTCTCTTTTCCAAACTTTTGATTTGCACGTTTCAGTTGATTCAGTCTTAAAAAAAAATCATGCGTACGAATGAATATACTGCTGAGTGCACTTCTGGTGTGAATCAGGCGATTCTTTTTTTTTATTCACTTTAGATGGATGAATAATTTATTTAGAGATATGGATGTGCACACGAATGTACCTACAATATACACGTATGTATCTGCACTTGTGATACGGCTTGTTTCCAAGTTTCACCACAGCTTCCACACAACACAACAATTCAGCAGCAGAAACTGGGTCGCGAGTGCTTTACTTTTATTAGCCAAAGAGTGGGTGTAAGCGTGAGTTCTCAACCCCCGTTCTATTGTCTTTTCCGAACGAAACACCACCCAACGCGGTGGGGTTGGTAAAAATAACTCTATTCACATTTGCAAGCTTCCTTTACCATCCAGCCGTGTTTTGTGTTTGCAAATTTTTAGTTGCGTACGTACAGTATATTGTAAATCACCAAAATATGTTGAAAGAATGTCGATAACCACTGAAAAATCCTGAATTGGTTTAAAAAACAAGCGAAGTTAAATTTGAACACAGATTTTTCTCTCCCTGGACGAACAATTTTTATTAATCAATGAATTATTCTTATGAAATGTTTAGAATAGGCTTAGAATACGTTTTTCGCTCGGTTCGCTGTGTGGTTAAAAGACTATATTTCGAATGTTAAAATGTAAACTGTTATTAAAAATTTATTAAACATGGTATTCTAATCGATCGTTTGATTATTATAATTCTTTTAAATCACCTCCATGGGGTGTTTCACACGCTTTTGGCATTCCACTACTAATTCCTGTGACTGCGTAAGCGTCAAACAAGTTTCGCTCTGAAAGCGCGCTTTAGGTCTTTGTCAAACTGCAATTACCGATAAGCCCAGAAACCGTGTGGATAATGTACGTAGAAACTGATTTTCTAGGCGATCGTATAATCGCTGTAAGACCGAGTTTCGCATACAAGCTGCATGCACGACGTACGTTACATGCGAATCTATATAACAGCGAACAGCCGAGACTTTGGAACGAGCTTAAGCTCCCCGCTTAAAGGGGAGATTCAAATCCGTATCGAGTTCAAAGTTGAGCTAATTAATTCAGTATATCCTTTCGCATTAGGCGCCTCTCAAGGGGTGCCGCAGTGACGATTAAATTTCACTTTGATAAACAATCAGAGTCTGAAAGTAGACGATAGAAAAATAATAAATTCATCATAATTTATAAATATGTACTATATTTTTACTCTCAACTATTGAATTGGAATATTTGTTACTGGCATAATCAAATTCTCTTTTCTGTTTAAACTATTAATTATATCACTTTTCACGTGTTCCATAGTATTCTTTTATTATTTATTATTATTGTGTATTATATATTAATATATATTATAATATAATATATTTCTATTTTACTCATGCACTCTAAGCCAGATATATTCTAATCAACGATTATTATCGTCGTTATTGAATAATTTAAGCGATCGGGTGCGATTATTTTACAATCACATTCTGCGATATTATTTTACATCCTTTGTTAATAAACGAATTCGATTCTCATCGTGAGGCGTCTTAACATAATTTTTACATGCTGTATGTACGTTTCTGATTTCTTAGAACTCTAAAAACAGTTCTAATAGCGATCTGCAACCAGTTCAAGGTCACGTCGAAAGCCACGACTTTGTCGATAATTAATACTCATAAAGGCGATATTATCTCTGTGAGAAGACGCTGCAGCAGTTGGGAAACGTCAGAATTTCAATCCAGACAGGATAATAATAATAGTTAAAAAATAAAAGAAAAACAACAATTAATCAAATTTATTCAGCTTGATTCACGACAATTATTTTTGAAATTTATTGATTTAATTTTGTTAACAAAATATTATGGAAGTCAGGAATAATTTGCGGTAGAGTAAGTATTTCAAACACGTTGAAAATGAAAATTGGGGGAAAAATGAAGAAACGACGACACGAAGAAAAATTAAAATAATTAGAATTGAAAGACTTACCCGTGTTGGATTGAAAAATCATCCTGTATTCCGGGGAAACCTTCCCGAAGGATTCCTGTCAAGTATAACGTCGAGGGTCGAGCTCCTGCGGATTCAGCATCTATCCATCTCAAAATCCTTCCAGTGCAGTAGCAGCTATCTAGTTACCGAATGACCGCGTTGCCAAATAGCTCTTCTAGATTCAATTACGGAGTTGGTAAATAGGAAAAAGGGAGAACGAAATAGAACAAGGAAAAAAAGATGCAAAGAAAAAAGTTATACAGCGCGTTGAAAAACATATCGAGGCAATAAATATTTTCATATCTCTTTGAATCCAAAGTTATTAAAACTGTAATTAACGAAAACTATCATTAACAATATCTCTCGCGACATGTGAATGTAAAATTTTGATTTCATTTTACTTTTATAATGAGCAGTGAGAACGAAATTCAATCACCAATTACTTTTCTAATTTACGTATATGTTAAATTAAATTTTCTGGAAATCTTTGATCTCAAGTCTATAATTAAGATTAGTAAAATCTTGATGGGTTAGTGTATAAAAGCGAATGGATATTTTGTGAGCTAAAATATTTTATGGCTACAAAAAATCTGACGTTGCGGGTGGCTTACGGAGAATTCAAGTATGAAAAAGAAAGCCCTAGAGGATCAAGATAGGTGAAAGCATACACAATTTTCAGAGAAGAAATTATTCCCCAATCTGATAAAATAGACGCATTTATTTGGAATATCGTGCTATATTGTCGTTAAAATTTTCCGTTCTGTTAGACTGTTTTTTATACTTTCAAAAAAAAAAAAAAAAAATCAATTTAATTAACTTCAGTCAGACGGTCTTTTTGAGATGTTCGATTCTCCCCTTAGTTTTGACTCGAAAGTTCTTCTACAAAGACTGTACATTCGATATTGATCCAGAACAAAAGTAATTTATATAAATTGTCGGACAAAAGACGATATTTCATATAATCATTTTAATACCGTAAAATTGTTTATTAAAATCAATTTTACTCACTAATCAAAATGCAAGTATAAAGCCAGGTCATCTTCTAAAGAACTAAAACTTGCTTGGTATAGCCACGAATAGAGAAATGTATTACATAAGTCATACATATAATAACATGATTAGGCGGTTCGGATTTAGTAAGTTGTATTGTTTTCCATTCGGCATAATTTATTATATACACGATATATATATATATATACACAAAAATTTATGTAAATATTAACAATATCCGTGAGCAGTCTATAAGGTGTCACGCTACACTTCTATTAGCCGTATCAAATTTCCCGTCGAGGTATTCCATTTCAGCGATGAGTGTATAAACGTATATATACACATATGTATACATATATAGTTATATAACCAGGTATATAAGTACATACACCGGCTACGCCTCGTACATAGATAGAGGAGCATAAACCATCGGCTGGATTAAAGAGGGATGAGGACCACAGACGAGTTTTTGTCGCAGTTCTCTTTATATTTTACATATGTATCGTGTATATACGGTATACCTAAGGAAAACGCGTACATAACAGCGTCTACGTACATATACCTGAGTATATACGGATGCCAGTCTCACTGTAAGTTGTCGACGATTCTAACGGATTTCGAAGAAACGCGTGATAAGCTGCAGTATAATTGAGAGGAAGAAAAAAAGAGAGAGAGAGAGAGAGATAGAGAAGGGGAGAGAAAATTGAAGTATATACTTTTAGTTGAAGTTGACCGAAATATTATGTATATATACATTGTACGTACCTCAGCAAGAAAAATATAGATCCGAGCGAATTGCAAATGGAGTCTAGAGAAATAACGAGCAAAAACAATTTTTTCCCCAAGCCTCCAAAGAATTGAAGATGGAATTGAAATGATAAAAAAAAAGAGGAAATGTTAAATTCCTGAAAAATTCAGCGGAATGTTTTTATTACTTTACGCAAAGTTTTACAATACGTATAGGCGATATAAGACTAATTCTAACATCAACGAACGCAAAGGAGGAGCACAGGAAAAAAATATTAATAACTGCAGAAAAAGAAAAATTGTATGAAAGAAGAGAAGAGAGATTTTGCAGGAAACTTTGCAGCTTGAAGGGACCTGAGATAAATTCGATCTGCGCAATTATGGTATCTTGACCGTATAATTATAATGATTAGTGCAATTTATCGCGCGGTATGCGGATAATGTAATATCTACCATTTGCAAAATGGGGATTTATTTTTTCTGCCTGACGTGCGAGTATTTCGCTGTAATCTCGTGGCAAATTATATCACTTATAAAATCATTGGTTCAGTCGACATGGAAAGCCACGTGTATATATATTCAGTATACAACAATGTATACATACATATATAATATATACATATATATATATACGTAAGAGATATGTTTGAAACTTGAGCTAAGATTTTCCTGTTAAACGAACTGAATTGAAAAGAATAAAGCAAAAAAGCTCCATCGAGTCGAGAGGTAAAAAATGGAGAAGCTGAAAGCTTCAGCTTTTCATTTCTCTTTCTTTTGAAAGCTAAATTTCATCGATCATTCTTGTAGCTACTTGGTATAATGTACGTGTTTAAGTGTATTCAAACTTCCTTTTCAAACTTGTTAAACAATCGATTTTATTTTAATATCACATTATTTTAATAGGAAAAAAACAAAGAATAATCGAACGAAATTATTAACATTACGCTACGAGTTTACCTTATTAGTTCAGTTATTTTAAATACAAATTCTTATTTCATTATTATATAACTATCGACATGCCATAATTGATTAGTGATGGATGTTAAAGGCTGAGAATTTGAAGCTAGTAATTAACTCGACGATTTGAAAGCTATTTTTATTCCTTCCAAGTCGCCAGCTTGCAGGATGCGAATGTCTTTAATTGTTGTTTTAATTTTATTATCAGTTTTTACCTTTCAAATTCGTTAATTGACACGAGGATTTTGTTTTCATTCAAAATTTATTTGAATAAATTATTACAATGATGAGAAATGTTATAAAAAGGGTTTCGATTGTAGTTTTAGCATGAAAGAGTCGATTACAGTGGAGAAGGAAAAAGCAATAATATACGATTCATCTGCGATTTGTAAAGTAAGCGGTTTGCATCATATATAGGAAGAAGGAACAAACAAGATCTCGTTTCAATTTCCAACCGACAATTAATCGCAAGAAATTGCTGCAGCGTTCAGCATATATACAGAAGCGGTGATTGTTAGACTGCGAAATCGTCGCGGAAATTATCGCGAGAATCGCAATTGAAAATGGGGTGAGGGTGATTAAGAACTGGAATGACATCACGATGAGATTGTAATTTCCCCGTTTTCTCATCGAGAAGAAATAAGAGGAAAAGTAGACAATAAAATCCAATTGAAATTACATCGAAAGAATCCTCTTCAAAAATCATTCTTTCGCCTCAGACCTTCTACTAAAAATGGCAATGAATTCCAGATTCCGTTGTAACGAAATAGAGATTCTCAGAAACAAAAACGAAAAACTGATCAAACAATACGTAAAAGTAATTGATGTGATTTAATCCTAATCTTTATTTTTATAATTCAAGTTCTACTTCCATGAACTTTTCTAACCAAAATTATGTTTCTCATTGAGTAAAAACGTCCTTAACTTTGTTTTCCAACTATCGTTGTATCATTTTCTAGTCACGGATTTATTATTTGGACGGTATTTTTCATTTTCACTCTCCTGCATCTCGATATCCGATATCATCTTTGCCGCATAAACATATCCTGAAATACAAAACACCGTTCAAGTTTAGCTGCGTGAAAAGTAAAGTTAAGGAGGCCATCGTCACCAGGTCGTGTCGCGCAAGAACGGAAGAACACTTATTCCGACCGAGGCTACTTCCTCTCTCCCTCTCTCTCCCTCTCTCTCAATTTTTCCCTCCCTTTTTTATCCCTCTTTTTCATTTTTATTATTCCTTCTGGTCTTTCTTACTCTCCCCAAGATTGACACACTACCTACAGCTGGCGGCTTTGGAAAGAAGGGACGAACGTGAGGACGTCAAAGACGCTGAGATTAGGTCGCATCGCTGATAATGTGGAACATGTATAGGTCTCACGCGTGTCCTCGAATGCACACGCGTACACACGTTAGATATATGTATAGGGTGATAAATTTGTAACACATTAACATGTAGGATAGAATGAAACGGATCAGAATATTAGAATATCACAACTTTTTTCCCATTTCATACCTTCGAGGTCATTTCTAATTTGAATTACTGAACTGCAGCTACCGTGATACACTTATACTAATTTTTTAGGTAAGAAAAGGAAATTAATAAACACCGATTACGGCGATGAATATAATTATTCTACACGTGAATCAGAAGCCATAATGGAAAAAGGCAAGGAAACGTTCAAACAATTTTAGTCATGGAATTTGCGCGTTTGATAGTACAGTTAACACGAATGAAAAAACATCTTGAACAACCATGTGATGGAAATGGGTTTGAACAAATTTGAGTCCATGCCAATTCAGCTAACCTCCAGACCACAACATTTTTAATTGGTTTTGTGATTTTTTCTGTTGTTGTCCTTGCTCTGAAAAATTTTTCTGAATTTTTTCAGAAATGTAGAAAGAATAAAAAATCTTAACTCAGAAACGGTTGTTCCGAAAAATCTGAAATAATTCATAAAAATGTTTAAGAGAAAAAAATTACCAAAAGCAAATCAAAAATGTTATTGTCTGGAGGCTGGCTGAATTGACCTATAAATAATATTCCCACTTTTTCTTAAATTGTTGATATTTTAGCTTATGTTTAAAAAAATTTCTCCAATTGATTTCCATTACACAGCAAAGATATTGTTTCTTTCTTGCATGCTAACGTTTCATTCATACTTCAGGATTTGGACGGTATCGCAGGGCGAGTAGCGACGTTAAGGTGAGTCTTATGCAACTCAAGCGCGGGGTAAACGGTGCTTGCAAAAGTTACGCAACTTCCACAGCTGCAAGTACAGAAACTGCACACACTCGCGATTATACGTGCGAACGCGTATATCATGTACGGTACACGTCCATTTACCTTGCGCCGCATGAAGAGGCTTCTCGATATTGAAATCAATACGCGACACGAAACTGCAGTCACTTCTGCAGACGGTAGAAATTACCCGAGTGCACGTGAGTGTCCAAATCGTATATTCAAGCCTCGGCGAATCATCTTCGTTGCACGAAATCTGGAAGAATTTGTGTTCCGGTGAACAACCGTGCGAATGATTGATGGCTGAGAAGAGAGAGAAAACGTTATTTTTTTTCTCTGTCTTTGGTAACATTACCGCGTGATTCTATGAAAGAACAGGCGCGTCGTCGACAAAATGAAACTAGAAACGACCTGCATGGTGTACGTATAAGGTATAAAACTGGATTCTGGCCGTGACTTATCACGCTCCAATTCAAGTAGCTGTGTGCACTGCAAGCTCTGCCATGCCTTCTACGTCTGCGTTCATTAAAGTTTCATTTCTGTGAAACGGTGAAAAAGAAAAGAGTGAAAAAGTTGAATTAGAAGTAAAATTAAAAGCTGTGAATAATTGTTGGTGATGAATGAGAGTGAGATCGACAGAAAATGATGCGAGATTAAAGAAACTTTGCAAGTACAAGCGAGTTAAAAAATTCGTTTCACAAAAATATGACAAATATGCATAATTCAAATGGAACGTCTTTAAGACGTAAAAGACGCCGTGAAATTTAACTATAGTTAAACTCAGAAATTTTCAGATATATACAAACGATATTTTTCACGACGTATTGGCTTTTGGAGAAAAATAAAAAATAAACTCATACGCGATTAATAATCGCAAACTGCGATTTGTTGCATCTCTGATCGTTTTGTACTTGCAGGCTTTTATTCGAAAGATTATATATGAAGAAAGACTTACTTCTGCATCGCAGCAATCCCACCTTGATTGTGTAATGTCCTGAACATTTATCGAAGCCTTTCGAAGGTTAAAAAATTGAGGGCTTCAATAGTGATCTGCAGTCATAAGGCAGAATTCACATGTGGCGAATTGAATGACTGGGGATTTACCGACAGCTGTCCCAATTTATGATAATACAGAAATTTCGTGAAACTGTAATCACAAGTACTTTTTAAAACGATTGTGAGTAAGAATTGAAACAGCCACTCTAAATTGATTATTTACCTCTTTGTTCCCATCGAAGAATCCAAATCCATGGGATTTTCAAAATGGCTATGAAAGCTCTGAGAAAATTCAGAACCCAAGTTTTTCACATCGGAAGTTGATGCCGATAAGAAACTCTCAAAACCCCATAATAATTTCCAAAATGTCCATACCAATTCCCAAGATTCCACAAAAAGTTAACGAAACCCCGCTGACACTTACGTGTTAAACCCTATTAAAAAAAAAAAGAAAAAAAAAGTCTTAATTTCAGAACGAAATAAAAATCGACGATACTTATTTGACAAAATTAGAGATGAAATAGGTAAATGAGAGCCTGATGCAATTCATTTGGTTTTTGAATAGTATTTCGCAGATTTTTCCCCCAGAATTAAAAAGGGGCGTGGTTATAGACGATATCGATATCGATTTCGCGTGAACATTGATATGCGCATACAGCTCTGTACACACAATTATACGTAACAACGATGGCAGAACTCTGAAAATTCCTATCGCTTGAACAACGCATTTATATGCGCACTATGTTGTATAATTTGGTATATGCTATTAATTAATGGGCCCCCCTGCGTCACGTTCGCAAATGCAGTAACGGGTGGCTGCGCTCCACCCTATTTCACCTAAACGTGAATTCGGGGGTGCCTGTCGAATGATTGCGTTTGTGTACCTGAGCAGCCATGCCGTGTGTCCACGGTTCCCATTGCGACGTGAGTAGAGCTCTATGTACCTACACATGTGACCGACAACACGGAAGTTCACACAAGCGATTAATCGATTCGTGTGTGTTTGTCACGGAGGCACACGCGGCTGTAAGCTATCATCGTTTTTCGTGCGATTTGCATAGATTATACATCCTGCAGAGCCGGGGGGCAAAAACCCTCGTAAACTACCGAGAATAAAAAACGTTGGGTTGGATACATCATGAATGCATGAAGCGTTTCGTTGAAATCGACAGCTTACACGTAACTTTGATCTCTGATAATATCTACGGTCCGTTTTACTGTCTGCATCGAATTTTGCCTAACTCGTAAAACTCGATCTCATTTTTTTTTTTTTACAAATTTTTATCCCGTATCCGTTTATTTACAATGTCTTCGTAATTTTTCTTTCTCCTAAAATTCGGACGAACGTAGATTGTGAAAAATATTCGACAGAAAACGCGATGAATTCTGCGGTTTTATGCAAATGGAACTAATTTTTTTTTTTCATTTTGATCAATCCATTTCGAACAACCTTACGTAGAATTTTTCAACTACACACTTGTAAGTACACTTTGATAGATTCCAACATTCTACTCATAAATGATACCAACAAACAAAATTATGTAGTAGTAAAAAAAAAAAAAAAAAAAATCCAATCGTATGGTATGTTTGAAGTGTTGAAATTCTTATATTTTTAGACCTTATTCTGTTTGAAAACATTATGATATTATGTCACTAATGTATACCTTCACTTTCGAAAACTCGGAGTACCAAAGCTAAGAGTCGTTTCAACTACATTATTTTTAGAAAACAGACTTCTTCAAGCTATCAAAGACCTTCTAAGATGACCAAATTTTCATCGGTCGTCTTTTCACCGTCATTCAGTGTTTGAAACGTTATTCGGTGCATTTGAGACTCTTAAACATCTACATCTATTCACGCGGTAACGGTTCGAGCTCTGTATACGAAATGCGCAGGTGCCTCTGTGGCTCAGTGGCGCAGCGGCGGGGGTTGACGGGGGCGGGATCGGGGTTGAAGAAAGTTGCCGCCGACGCCGAGAGCAATCCGCGCTCTTCGCCGAGCCGGGAAGGTCAGTGCTGGGTGGTGCAGGGAGAGTCGCGAGCGACGAAGATCGGAGGAAGAAGCGGAGGAGGAGGAGGAGCAGGAGGCGACGCCGTGGAATCCTTCGGGAGTTTTTCCAGGACTCTTTCGGGATTCCGATCCGGCGACAGGCTCCACGAGGCGCTGAGCGCGACTCGCGTCGTCCGGCGATGCCGGCGAGTCGAAGGCGAGGCTGACTCTGACCGAGATCCGAACTTTGACCGAACGGCGCGGCGCGTCGGCTCTCTTTCATTAGCGGAGCCAAGTCCCGGCTCGCCCCCGCCGCCCCCGCCGCCCCTCGACGCCGGCGATCCGCCCGCTGCGCCCCGAGGAAGGCCAGAGCGCTTTCGGCCGCCCCCGCGCCTGTCTCGAGTCAGTTTGCCCGCGGATCCTCCGCCGTCCCGAGTCGCGTCGCCTTCCGGTTTCCCGCCGACATCCGAGCCGCGCTTCCAGCCGAGCTTTTCCGGCACGAGGTCGCCCGGAGCGTCGGAAAGCGCGCGGAGTTGCGGAAGATGTGAAAAAGTTCCTCGCGAAGCATCGAAAGCTCCCCGACGCCTCTCCCGCATCCCCGAGAGCCGAGATCGGCGCCCTGAGTGATCGCGTGTTACGAGTCGGAGTCAAGTTCGATCCGTCGATTCGAATCGGCCGGAGGTTCGAAGGCTGGCATGGGGTCGACGCCGATCCTCCTCGCCCTCCTCGCCCTTCTCGCCCTGCTCGTCGGCGCCGAGACGCGGGCGGCAAAACCCGAATCGAGCAACCGGCAGCGCTTTACGATCGAGCAGCTCTTCTCGATCGAGTTTCCAACCCTCATCACCGGCGACCTGGACCTCGACGTCTGCAAGGCTGGTCGGTAACGAGTCTTCTGTTGTAGTAGAAAATGTAGTGGATGGCGTGAGAAGATCAGTGCTCGATGATTAAGAACTCAACTCATGACACGTCGTTGGAAGATAATGTTCGATCAGAGATAAAGTCGAACAACGTGTACGCAACGATTATGTACACAATTCGTGTTATTGTGAACTCGGCTTTAATTCTATAATGCATATAGATATTATTTCCAAGAAGAGGTCGAAAGCTAGATAGCGAATGCTCGGCTGTTTACATTCACCAACGATTTGAGAATGGCTTCTCGTCTCGTTTCTCTTCTGTTTCTCCTCTTTTTTTGTGTCCAGACCGATAACTCAGTTTGATTTATGGCAAACGATAATTCAGTGTGTCTCTGACGCTCAGGCGTCCTTAGACCTCTTCGCCGAGTGTCTTTATACGAGATAAGCTCGGAGTGGTCACGGTTACTGCCTCTAACTGCGATCAACAGCCTATGTATAAACGACGATTCTTGATCATTTCAAATTACCACGCTCTATTCAATTTTTCACCTGCTAGTTTTCAATTTCCTTACTCCTTCTCTCCTGGATCCACAAAATGCGTCAAGTAGGGTCTCAAAATATTGTCAAAAATAATTAATCATCAATTCATGCCCAAACAGCTGTATTTTTGATCCATGAAACCCCAGTAATGAATTGACAACGGTTTCAACGAAAAAACTTATCGTCTTTCTGAAAAATATTTGAAATCCTTTAACAGAACTTTGAAATAAAAATACTCTTCCTAATTAAATTGGGACGTATTTATACCACAAAGTCAATAATTGTACCAAATCTGAATTTGAATGTTGTTAATGTCATTTTCCTAGTATGCAATTCAAGGTCTAATTACAGGTGGTTTTCTCGGTGATATCGCATTGCCAAATATCAAATACGAGACAGAATGGCGACAGCAAAAGCTCAACAAAAGCTACCTCGAAGAGTTGGAGAAATACAGAGACGAGATTCTGAACGAGGGTCTTCAAGTCGAAGAAGAAGGCCTCACGGGTTCGTACAACATTCACTTAAAATTTTCTATATTATTCAGATATATTTTTTCATAGGTTCGGATGTCTCTTTCACTGATTGTAAATAAAATTTCACTTTTCGAAAGGATTAATCAATGAATTTGACTTTGCGGTTTCACTGGTTTTTCACGTTACCGAAAAAACCAGGAGAAAATAAAAAAAAAACTTGGGTGTTTTCCCCGCAGAGGTCTTGCAGTTCAAAAAGAAACATGATGGGGCTGAAGGATTCAGCTCGGAGGAGGCAGGACTTCACCTGACCGAGGGAGGCTCGGAGGGAATCATGGTTAGCAGAAACGAGTACGAAATCGGAGGATCCGACTTTGGTGAAGCCTTTGAGTTCAGTCCAACGGAGACGAAGAACTCGCCGGCGAACTACGGGGTTGATTCAGGGTGGGTAGGACCTTCGATTCGTAGCTCAAGTCCTTGCACAGAATCCAAGTTCGCACTTTAATTACACAAGTTGTGATTTCTATGGGAATTTTTCACTCGCTTTGGAGTCTCGCCGCTATTTGGGACGAGAACAAAAGGCCAATTTCCATAATTTAATTACAACAGGGAATTCTAAAAATGAGAGAATGAAATTAACGGCGTCGGAGGGGGAGGAAAAAAATTTGCGCAGAAGAAAAAAAAGAAATTGAAACAAGATTGAAATGCAGAAATATGTCGGACGATTTAAAAAAATCTGGTTTCAATCAAATTTTGTTAAAACAGAATATCTCTTTGACTGAGTAAGAAATTTGAAACCCACAAGTGCCAATGAAAAAATCATGATGATTCATACTTCGAGAACTTTACTTATCAATTGCATGATATTCCACCGTTTTTTCGATTCGAAAAATGCAATGTTTGTTCAATTCGAGTGAATTGTAGCTTAATTTCTCCGTATAAAATGAATTCCTTACAAATCTTTCATGGAATTTGTTGCAAATAGAATAAGGTCTTATCGAAATTTGATAAACTATACGATTTTCTTTTTAAAGGAATAGAATAATGGATATATTTATTCTACCAATACGTTTTACTAATAAAGCTTTCTTTGTTTGAGTCAGTAAACTAGAATTCCAACTTTCATTTTTATAAAAATTCAACTCATCCATCGATTAGACCAATTGATCAGTGTTTAAACCCTGATTTCATCAACTGTCTAATTTCCCGGCATTTTATCTGGGACTCAAGCATTCAGCTCTGATATCCATTATCGTTTTAAGATCGAGTAAAGTAGAGAAGAAGGAATCATCGCGCGTGAGGCACGCCGATCATCGAAGCAATCGAGATCACCGGATCGACGCGGTGGAAACCGAGAGTAAAAATCTCCGGAAAAATTCAGAACCGACCGAATTACCACGGGAAGTAAGATTACGCCATCCGGGTTACCAAGAAGCATCATCCGGACCCACGTCTCAGCTCCCTGAAATTTCGGAGTCGGAAAACGGCGGGAATAAAAAACGTCGTCGTCGGCATCAGAGACACAGGTACTATTTTCACTCAGATCATATCACGTTGAATTGAATTTTTTCCTGCATTTTATGCTAAAAAAATTTCTCACTCGGATGTTAATTGTTGATAGTATATATAACGTGGATGATATTATATATTGCGGTAAATTTACACGTAAAAGAAATTTTTCAAAAGCGTTCAATACATTTTTCGAACAAGAGGAGAAAAAAAATCAGTTACCTGTTTCTGCAGGGCCCAAATTCAAAAAGTTTTTCGGCGAGTTAGCGAGACCACCGAAGCATCGCATCTATATATATATATAAGCGAGCTAATACGTTGAGCTATTAATCTCCGGGGTTCAGGTTAGGCTTCGGCTTCAGGTTTAGCTTCGGGACAAATATCAGGCGTCATTCGTACCCTGCGCTATGTATATATATATATATATATATATATATATATACACACACACACACATACGTATATATACATGCAGATAACGTGCGTCGAAGAACAGAGATTCGACGTGGCCTTTCTCCGGAACGTTCAGATCTGCGCCTTTGTAGGGTCTCCGGCTCATTTCCCATTGTGCCAGGATTGATATATCGACGCATTGCCGAATAAAAAAGACTTCAATTCAAGCGGTCCATCGTCGACCGGGAGCAAAATTCTCCCTTCAAAATTAGACGTGTGCCTTTTTTTTTTTCTTTTCTTTTCTTTTTTGCAGTGACGATGAGTAGAGAAGATAAATATTCAATGCAATATCGTTTTACCAATGAAGAGAAAGATTTGAAACAATTTACTGAAGATCAAATTCAGGCATGAATATTACTTCGAGAATCGATAACAGATTTATTAGATTAGTCTAAAGCTATTGTGAAAGTCCACCAATTTTCGCAAACTTTTATTTCACGAAAGGAAAAAAGCGACTCCTGCAATGCACGCGTTGACGATTCGCGGTGTGATTCGCGAATTCAAAAGCAAACGTGCAAACCCGCGGAAGTCCGGAGCAGCTAGCGCGAGCTTGCAAGCCCCCATAGAGCCGGGGTCCCTTGTGAGCCGTAATGGTGGCCCGACAGAGATAATGGAATGATCTATGCGTCGTGCAAAAGCCGCACTGCACGATTGAAACCTACGTCAAGTACCTGGAAAACTAGACGTCGTTTCCATTCAGACAATGGAAGTTACCGAGAGAAAGAACTTTAGTTACTCTGGCTTAAATTATGTGTATATAATAATCATAATATCGATGCATGTGTGGATTATATCTATAGGTATGTACGTATGTAGGCGAGCCTGTGAAAGCGTCAAACACGGCGAATTGCGGATCCGGATCTGGCGAACAATTCGCTTACTTGATTATGCCGGACTTTATCCTGGAAGTGGGCCAATTTCATCCGTTTTATCGACACGTATGTCGACGTGCAGGGTCGAGCTTAAATAGTGCGATTATGATTCAAATTTTGATAGAAATTTCTCACGAAGCCAACCGCTGCAGTTAATTGCAGCGGAAATTTTTTGCAATGGCTTGTAGAGTCCCTCAAATTTTCAACGATTACGAATTTCAACCCGTGATTAAAAGTGTAGTTTCGAAAAATTTTCATATTGAGTCTGTTTTCTTTTGCTCGATTTTTTCTTCTACCTTATATTATCCACTTTTGAGCTTTTATTATTTCTCAAAAAGTGTAACATTTTTTCAGCACTCATTCCTGCTCATACTGTGAATCGAATTATCGATCTTATCGAATATTCTTTCATATCATACTGAATCAACGCTGCGAATTGATTTCCTATTACACTGTAGGTCAATTAAATAAATTATCTGGGTGTACTAAAGAAAACAAAATTCCATTCAACCAAAAACATTTTCCATGATTCCATTTTACGTGAAAATTGAAATATTTTCTCTTTAAATTTGATCGTTTGGTCAAAATTGAGAAAAGTGTTACAGAAAAGAACGAAAAAGTAGGTTTAGGTATCATTCCTTTTACTGGATGTAAAAAATGTTTCAAATACTACTTTGTTGTCTTTGAAACTCTCGGAATATATTTTACCGATAGTCTTAATAACATCTTTCACCCTTTTCGAAGCTTCTGAAACAAATTTAAAACCTTTTCTCTTCAATGGACAAAATATTTCTGTAATCAAAATTTGAAAGCTTGATATTTTTCACAGCCATTATGCGGCATGTGCAAAAAATTTATGCTTGACGATGCAAACTCGACATAATATGAATTGGGAAAAAAACTAGAATGTTGCATTCGTAGATTATAAGAAAAGAAAAAAAAAAGTGTACATATTATATGTACAGAAAATAAAAAAATACAAAATTCCGAAAAAATCGAACACAAAACTTAGATCGCAAACGTTTCATACATTATTTTTATCTTTTTCGTCATCTTAGTAATTTAAATGAGCGAAGAGATCGACAGAATACAACTTAACGATCCATTTATCGCATGATAATTCTGAAACTACGTGACTCGCGACTTGATTCATAACTGGACAAATTTCGACTCGATACACAATCCGCACAAAATTGCGAATATATGTGCAATGATAATTCGTATAGCATGGACTATTTGGACGTACAGCCGCGGTTCACATCCGAAATATTGTTCGTGTATGCAGCGGGGTGCAGCTCTAAAATTTATCACCTGAGGGGTGAGGCCGGAGTATATATTTCGCAGGTAGGAATATCATTTTTATTGCAAAAAGTCGAGCGTCAGCTCTGGCGACTGGTAATCGACTCATGCCCACATTCCGCGCAACCTGATGTACGAATGAAACTGGAATCGGTCCCCCGAGGGTTCGTAGATAGAAGTCGACATCGTTGAAAATATCGCTGTCGAGAGGCACTTTTGACGCCCCATATCGCATACCGTAAAAATAAAACCCTCCAGCAACGCGACAGTAAGTTAACGGTATGAAAGCGGCTTTCAAAACGGAGAATCGCACCGTTTGCAATTTACTTTCAGCTCACATTTTTCCATTTTTCTGTTCTTTCTGCTGTCGTTGCTTTCTCAGCTTGCTTGGAAGAAATCCTTAGTATTCAAAAACAGAATTGACTTACCCGAGTGAAAACCTTCAGGTTTCACGAAAAGGTATCGAACAAAGCATAATAAGGCAATTATATTTGTAAAATCAAAATGGTGATTTTTTAAACAGCGTAGTCTGTTTGAATTATTTTGTTATTTGTGATTGTAAACATTTTTTGTCGGCAATTTTTTTTTTTTTTTAGAAAAGTAGAAAGTCTTCTCGAAAGAATGACTCTCTATCTTTATTTATGCGTCAACTCTACTCAGAAAATTGAAAGTTTAGAATTTGGCGAGTTCTCTGACTCACCAAATGGACTGCCTCTGGAAATGCGTGAGATCTAATCTCTGCAGCTTTTACGCCAAGATGGGATATTCTGATAGGACGGTGAAGTGGAGTAAATTTTTGTCCGAAATCGACGCGGGTGCACATTCGTCCGGTCGAACAAAGAGGCCTTTTCTCAGCTGTCAGCCTAATGCAGATCACGTCATGTCAAAGTTGCCTCTGTGCGGTGAAGCGAACCCTCGGGAAATATTAGCTCGTCATCCCAACATCCTTTCCCTGGAAGTAGAGAAAAACACGTCAGTCATTACGTGTCGCCATTATTATTATATAGCGGTAATCGCGTGTTAAGCTGCCTCATATTTCTTGCTTTTCTTTTTTCAACTTTTTTTTACGGGAACGTTGGGCAGAAAAGAAAAATAGGAGATGGTGTACCGGAAATTGATTAGAGCATTTCTATCGAGGGTTGAGGTTCTTCGTTTTTTTTTCCGTCTATTTTTCATTAACTGTACATCATGAAATACTTTTACAAAAAATTTTCAAACGATATTAGAAATAATTCTAACTACATAGTTTAATCTCAGCCTGTGAAGTTTTTCAGAATAATTAACAAATTCAGAGTCATATGATATGCAGCAATTAATCCAAGGTTTGGAGACTTCATTTGCTTTTAATAGAAACTGATTTCTCATATGGAAATCTCAATGAAATATTTTGTTGAATTTTGAGCCTGCAGCTGTCATATAGATTCGTTTATCCTCTGCAGAATTCAGGATGAATAATATTGTGCGTTGAGTAGAGCTGTGCGACTACTCGTAGACTTGGATTTACTGTTTTTTCGAATAATCAAAATTTCGATCAAGCGTTGTTGTGATTAATCGATCGACCAGCATTTTTAATCAAACGTTTTTCCAATTGATCGACAATTCCATTTCATTCATCGTATCTTTTCGATGGATTGAATAATCGGCCCCATGAATCAATCCTCTTTCCAAGTAATCGACAAACTGGCCCTCTCAATTAATCGTTCTACATATCCATCGACAAATAAAAGCTTCCAATTAATCAGTTTTTGCCAAGCAATTAATCAGTCGTTTCTTCGATTAATCCACCCTTTCAGTCAACCGATTTTCTGATCAATCGATTAATTGGTTAATTGAAAAAACAATTAATACAAGTTTTCGAGTCACTGATTAATCCGAGCAAAAAAGATTTGAGAACACGGAGATCACGTATTTCAGGAAACATGTCAATTTCCCTGATCATATATTCTTAACAAGCGTTCAGTACAGACGGTGTTCATGAGTTGAGAGAAGATTAGCGTGAGGTTCTGCCACTGGTTTATTAGTGATAATTACACCCCGTCGCGCCCAGTTAGTAATTGACTTCGACTGAGCCACCCTAGCGAGCCATTTTCGTTTATCCATCGAGCTCGGTGCTGATCCGAGGGTACTTGTTATACATATTTCACTGTGCGTCACTGCAGCCAGAGCACGCAACGCTTGCAGTGATATTATTAATTAACACATCTGCAAAGAATAAACTCACCCACCCCTCATGCAGCATTGTTAGGGGCTTGTTTGTAATCCCCTAGTAAACATTTAAGTTAGAGTAACCTGGATTACCGGGGAAAAGGGTAGTTTTTGGTTATCGTTAATCATTCAGAGACTCTCCTGAAACGTTGGGGCACATCATAATTCACTGTCATATATATTGCAAAATTATCAAAAAACGAATATCACAAATAGAGTTTCCAAATAAAACAAGGAACGTTTCAATCGGTCGAACACATATTATGTGACTCAAAATGACGAGTGTTCACCGGTATTTAGTCATCCAATATTTTTTTCTTCTCACCAACGAACTTTTCAGAGAAGAACGTCACTTGATAGTCAACGACGAGCTCGACTCTTCGAGTGAGGTTGTGTCTCTTCACGACCGGCGTCTTCGCTCAATAGAATTCTACAACGAGCACAAGCCAAAGTACCAATTGAACACTCGAGGTACGTCCTTCTCGAGGACTTCGCTTCGCGTTCGATCCCGACGTGCAGCAACCGCTCGTAAAGAAAGGGTTTGGGACCACGGTGTAATCCCTTACGAGATAGACGCGAATTTCTCAGGTGCTCACAAGGCGCTCTTCAAGCAGGCGATGAGACATTGGGAGAATTTCACGTGCGTCAAGTTCGTCGAACGAGTACCACGAGAGCATCCAAACTACATCGTCTTCACCGAAAGACCGTGTGGGTAAGTCGATCGTCGATTTTAAGTTCTTTAATTACAGGACCTCTGCCAGGCCAAAGGATCAGGGTAACCAACGAATAATTATTTTTTGAAGGTGCTGCTCGTTCGTTGGAAAAAGGGGTAACGGACCGCAGGCAATAAGTATCGGGAAGAACTGCGACAAGTTTGGAATCGTGGTCCACGAGCTTGGCCACGTGGTTGGTTTTTGGCACGAGCACACTCGCCCGGACCGAGACAGACACGTTCAGATTATACGCGACAATATAATGAGCGGTGAGTTTGAGTTTACCAGACTATTGCATCACGGTGTTAAACCTCCCCCGGCGCAAAGTTTCGGTCCAAGTATCCGGAAGCCTGCGTTAAACGGAAACGGTGATTTAGGTAAAACACCAGCAAACGGCCAAGACAAATTGAAATTCACAGGTTTAATTAATGGTTGTGTAAAGTTGTATTTAATTATGCGTGTACATATATATATATATATACAGTGTCCGCTCCGCTGTAGAATGAACCCTTCTCAACTGCACAGTTTACTCAGTTACTGTGTACGTATATAACTGTCCCAGGATCGAGTTCCGTGAATATTCTTGGAGAATCAAATGCAATTTAACTATTCGCTAACGTTTAATCTTACGGTTAATCGTCGGACCTGCAGGTCAAGAGTACAACTTCAACAAGCTGACAGAAGAGGAGGTAAACTCGTTGGGACTCCCGTACGACTATGATTCGATAATGCACTACGCGAAGAATACATTCTCGAAAGGAACATACCTGGACACTATACTGCCGATGGAGACACACGGTAAAAAGCGTCCGGAAATCGGTCAGCGCATCCGGCTCAGCGAGGGGGACATAGCGCAGACCAATTTGCTTTACAAGTGTCACAGTGAGTATGGCTGGCAAAAGTTATGGTTGAGGAATCGACCACTTCCACGCGATGATTATCCGGGATGATACCTGATCCTCTTTGCAGGGTGTGGAAGGACCTTCCAAGATAACGCTGGTAGCTTCGGTTCCCCCGTCTATCCGGTGGGCTCGTCAAGCCCGGAAGGCGAGCGGTGCGAATGGCGGATAACGGCGACTCACGGTGAGCGGATCGTCCTGAATATCACCTCGCTGGACATATTCACGAGCGATTATTGCAGGAGCGATTACATCGAGATCCGGGACGGATACTGGCACAAGAGCGCGGTCTTGGGTGAGTGAAGGTCGCGTCTCTCCGTCTTGTTCCGGGTGTTCATGTTCCTCGTCTTCTCTGACCTCCGCGATCGATTCCACAGGGCGATACTGCGGCAGTGGGAGGATCCAGGAGCCGGTGATATCGACGGGAAGTCGGATGCTGGTCACTTACGTGACCTCCAATCACCACAACGGGCACAGAGGCTTCACCGCGAACTACGAAGCTGTTTGCGGTGGGGAGCTGGAACTTGACGGTGTTGGTCACCTGGAGTCTCCGAATTATCCTGAAGACTACCAGTCCAGCAAGGAATGTGTGTGGAAGCTTTCGGTTCCGCACGACTATCAGGTCGCCCTGAAATTCCAGTCCTTCGAGGTGGAGAACCACGACAACTGCGTTTACGACTACGTCGAAGTGCGCGATGGCCACAATCCTGACTCGCATCTGATCGGCGTCTACTGTGGTTACAAGGTGCCACCCGACATCAGATCCACCGGGAGCCAGCTGCTCGTCAAGTTCGTCAGCGACGGTTCGGTCCAGAAGGCTGGATTCTCGGCGACTTTCATGAAAGGTAAATTGCTCGCTTCAGCTTCCATTCCCGTTTCTGATTTAATCCAATTTCTTTCACATTATACAACAGAGTTCGATGAGTGCGTGCTGATCGATCATGGCTGCGAACACGAGTGCATCAATACCCTGGGAGGCTACGAATGCTCGTGTAGAGTTGGATTCGAGCTGCACTCTGATGGAAAACATTGCGAAGGTGAGTGAGAAAATTTTCACATGTTCGGTGATCTGTGGTAGTTTTAGAAACGAGTCATTATTTACTTGTACTTGTCAGAAGAATTCTGGTCTCCAACATCTTCCATTTGGATAAGCACGTTGGAATGGTTCGGTAAATCACGAGTGTTCCGATAATTCATATCACAATTGTATTAAAAACACAAAATAGGCTGTATCAAAAGGAAAAATGAATCTGGCTGTCACTCGGAGGGTTGATAATTGAAAAAACAATGCTTCACAGATGCATGTGGGGGGATATACGATATGAGTAACGGAACGATAACGAGTCCGTCCTTCCCCGAGGCGTATCCGGGCAACAAGGACTGCGTGTGGGAGATAATAGCCCCGCCACAGTACCGGATAACGTTGAATTTCACGCATTTCGATTTGGAGGGTAACAACGTTTATCAGCAAGAGTGCGAGTACGATTCCGTCGAGGTACACAGCAAGCTGGGCGACGACGTGCTCCGGAAGCACGGTATATACTGTGGTGGAAAATTTCCTCCTCTTCTAACTTCTGAGGGTAATTCAATGCGCATTACCTTCACGTCTGATAACAGGTTAAAAAAAATCATAATACTCATACTTCGACGAGGGGTTGACCATTCAATTCTTTGGCGAGTCAAATTTTTTTTTCTTTTTTTAATTTTTCATCATCTATTCCAAGTAAAAAGTCCTCAGTTCTCAAAGTGTTGCTGAAGTAACATTTCCCGATAAAAAACGTGCATCAAAATGAACATAATGAAAACGCGGAGCTGCATGATCGAGGAATATTCAACCCCTCGCACTTTAAAGTCAATTATGTCTCGGCGTTCACCGATTACCCTTCTTGACGGTTTAACTTTCAGCGTCCAGAAGTCAGGATTCGCAGCAGTGTTCTTTACGGATATGGACGAGTGTGCGATCAACAACGGTGGCTGTCAACACGAATGTCGAAACACGATAGGATCGTACCAGTGCTTTTGTCACAACGGATTCACGCTCCATGAGAACGGTCACGACTGCAAAGAGGGTGGCTGCAAGTACGAGATCACCTCGTCATCGGGTACGATTACCTCTCCAAACTACCCGGAGTACTATCCAGGACGAAAGGACTGCGTTTGGCACTTCACAACGACAGCGGGACACAGGATAAAGCTGGTAAGATAAACAGTCGAGAACGACAAATGCCTACGAACCAACCTCGGAACTCAACTTCACTTGACTTCTCCAGACTTTCAACGTATTCGAGATGGAACCCCACCAGGAATGCGCCTATGACCACATCGCGATATACGACGGGGACTCACCGGATAGTCACACTCTGGGAAGGTTCTGTGGCAGTAAAGTCCCGCACCCAATCCTGGCGACGGGTAACCAGATGTACATGATCTTCAAAAGCGATGAGTCCGTGCAGAGGAAAGGATTCCTAGCGACACATACGACTGGTGAGTTCACCCATAAGTGAGAAAAGTTTCATTTTTTTTAAAGTCAATAGACAATTCTTGTAAAATGGGTTATATCGTCACGTCAATGACGGTTTATGTATCAATGGAATTACAAAAAACGTTGTACCAGTGGGCGAATAACGATTGCTCAAATCGGATGTAACACTGTAAAAAAGTCTTGTGAAGTCACTTGAGGTCACTTGCGGTAGCCTGAAATCATGTAGAGTCATGAAGTCCTTTCGAATTTTTGAACTCAGAAGGTCAGACCTACAACCAAATTCATATTGTATCCAAAACTATGTTTCTAAGGCAAGCTGCATACTAACCACAACTATAACTACTGCTCCTCGAGCAAGGATTCCTGATCCTTCCAAGCGCTGTTTCAGCGGTTACCCATGATCCTCTCTTTGCTTCCAGCCTGCGGTGGTCACCTGACGGCCAGTGAAACACCAAAGTATCTCTACTCCCACGCGAAGTTTGGTGACCACAATTACGAGCACATTTCCGACTGCGACTGGGCGATAGAGGCGCCGATTGGAAAAAACGTTCATCTGTCCTTCAAGTCCTTCAAGCTTGAGGACGAGAGTGGATGTCGTTACGACTTTGTCGAGGTCTATGCGAGCTTGGACACCTCGGGTCCGAGCTACGGAAGGTTCTGCGGAGACTCGGTTAGTTGTTGGAAGCTTGTTAAAGTTGTTGACCATAAATTTTGATCCTCTGTTCACTTTGCTATTGGTTCACAGAATCCCACGGACATTATATCGATGAACGAGGCACTTCTGATCAGGTTCCGATCCGATGATTCGATATCGAACAAGGGTTTCTCCGCCGAATATTACGCCGTTGATTCCCAGGACAGCGAGGAGTTCATCGAGGGTGGCGAGGACGAAGATGACGACAATCTTTGATCGAGCGTCATCAATGTTATTCGCGAGGATAATCAATTCCTTGTACCTGTCTCACGAGCAATAATTCCTCGATGAACGTGGGTGCGAAAATTCTACCACCAGCATCTCTTCGATCGTTTTGCTCTTCGAATGACGTGTGATATGATGTTTCTCTGTTTTTAATCAAACGTATTCCAATAAGAAGAGCCTCGATTTTGGTATAACGACTGATGTTTCAACAATTGTCGTAGGTGATAAATTTGACGGTGTAAGAATATGAGACAACGTTATTTGACATGAAAAGCAAGATTGCGTTCATGATAATAATAATAATGATAATAATAACGTTGATAGTTATAATTACGATTATTGTTACAGTTAGCCATTAATGGTACTGGCAATATACTGTAAAAACAATATTTAGTGACGATCATCGTGATGATTATAAAATGTGTTAAAGAGACGAACTTTGGACTACGTGCCACGAACTATATCTATATGTATGCGCATAAGTTTAATTTAATCCAAAGGTCGCCCAACTTAAACTATACGTATACATAATTATATATATACACATATATCTATAATTCTATATACATGCATGTATACATTAAACGACATTAATTGGTTATTTTAAATCTCAGTATGTCATTTTTATTCTTCGATGTTAATTACTTTTTAATAACACAAGCGTTAGATAGGTTGTTGTTTGAATTTAATAAAAGCAACAAAGAATCGATCCGTAATGTATAGATAATACGAAAAGGTACATGGACGGTTGAAGTCCATTATTGTACATGACATAAATGACAGCGGCTCTGGTACAAAAAGTGAATAAATAAATAAATAAATAAATTTAAGTAAACATGAATAAAGATAAGAGCAATTTATATTTTCATTTTCCTCTCTTGTATTTTGACACTGATTTTGTCATGGATAAAATTAAGCTATATGTGATCATTCATGTACTGCTATATTGTTCGTAATAATAGTATATTAAGTACTATAGTCGGATTCTTTGTATGTACGTAATAACATCAAATGCTCAAACAACCGAATTTCTCCGTTCATATCGACTGCGAATTGATTTTTTAAACTTAGCGGTTTTTCCTGAAACTCGTAATAGTTTTGAGAAAGTAATAATTAGTATTTAAACTAATATTCATTATATCCACATAAAACAGAAGGATTAATTTCTGTCAGTGTAAGACAAAATAGTAGAAACAACACAAAAGGATAAAGTTGCAACAAAAAAAGTAAAGAAAAAAACATGCTATAAAGCATTAATAATATAATATACCCACCTTATACTACTATAATTGCTATGATTGTAAATAAATAATTAATTAATAACTTAGTGATATATATATATATTGTATAATACGTACATTGTTATGTGTACATGGTGTATGACGAATGAGTAAATAAAAAGATGTGTTAGTGTACCGCTCAGATTTACGTATCAACTTTTACGCTGCTATTCTATTGAGTTAAGTTTTGATTTCCTTTTTCTGCGTTTACAATTCAATGTGCAAAATATTTTATGTACTTGTAGTTTGTATATAAAAAAAAAAAAATCTTGCCAAATTCAAGAAGTTGCCAATGAATTATACTGAATGTATATCATGAAGTAAATACTGAATGAAATTTTGATAAGAAAATTTTCTCATACTGTAGTTTCAAATTAAATTTGACAAACCGAATCCATAATCTATTAATCATATTTTGACCATTGCATATATACACATATATTGTAAGCGTAATATCGGTTTGATTTTAATGTAGAATTGAACACTTTCGTGGATAAGTTATGTCGATACTTCGATTTAACTTGTAACAATAACAATATTCGCCATGGTGATACACGTTAAGGTGTTGGGGAAAAAAAAATATTTAGCATTTCGAAAAAGGTTCAAAAGTTTCATTTCGGTATAAAAGTACACTTGTTAAAATTGAAGCTCTCAATATTAACATTAAAAGGTTGCACATCGCACTTTTCTAATTTCCATAAAAATAACATGGGAAAAATGGTTTTTCCTATTTCTGATTTTTATAACTAGCTAACGATGCGTCGTACAGAAGATTCATAAATATATTTTTGTGAAGGATTTCACGCTCTTTAAAAAAGCTCTCTTGTCACTTTATAATAAACCTACTCTTTCAAAATTTATTTAAGGTCCTTAAATAACTTTTGACCAGGAATAACTTTTGAACGAGTGAATTCATCACAAAATAATTAAGAGTGTTCAATTTTCTAGAATAATATGTCTGCAAATTTTCTGTACGACGCATCGTTAGTCAGTTGTAAAAATCAGAAAGAGCAAAAACCATTTTTCCAATGTCATTCTTATAGAAAATAGAAAAGTGCGATGAGCAGCCTCATAATGTTAATACTTAGAGCTTAAATTTTAACAGGCGTGTTTTTATACGTAAATGGAACTTTTGAAACAGTTTGGAAGAATTTTTATTTACACACTCTAGTATATATACGGTGCATTCACGTCAATCCAATGGGTCCTAGACCTAACCCGATGGATTTTTGGGTTTGTTTCGGTCAAAAATGATGTCTCAAATTTCTAGAATTTTTTCTGTTATTTTGTAAAAATGTGGTGACGCCATATTTCCTTCCTTAAAATATGGGTTTTCGAGTCCCTGATTTTATAAAAATTTAAAACAACTTGAGTAAGTCGGTCAGTAAATGAGAAAATTATGCCTGCAATAAATTTTGTTTTAAATTATGCGAATATACGCAATTAATCTCTTCGTTTTTGTAGACAATGTAGTTATTGTCGTATTGTAACATTTTACCATAAAATTCTATAATTGAAGATTCCGCTGTAAATTATATGTGATTCTGCATGATTAAAATTTATTTATACGAATGTCTGTCAACATGTAAGAAAGTATCTTACATAATTCATTGTACAAATCATAAAATATAGATGTCTACTTTTACTGATTGTGAGTTTAGATTAAAAAATCGTAATAATAATAATAATAATAATAATGAAGTTAGTGTAATATATGTATACTTTAATAATTGAGAATAAAACTGAATCAATGTAATTGAACGCGTCTATTTTCTATTGTACTTACCTTTTCCGATTGGGCATTGATCGATGGAAGTAATTGAATTTCATTATTATTTGAAAATTTAATTCGAAAATAGTTGATTCGAAAATAAAAAATGTACATTACGATCATGTGTATATAATATAGACATTCTATAGTTATTAGAACGATAAAGATTACAACCATCGTTCAGTGCAGTATTGCTAATAATATTCATCTATCACAGGATTAATATGTTGAAACGCATGCATATTTTAACATTGAGATATACTGATAACATTCCAAACTATTATAAGCATCAACAGAGTTTAACAAATTACATAGAAATATTAATTTGAAAAGACACAAAGTGATTCAATTTACTCATATGTTTAAAATTGAAAATAATATATTTTCATTTAAATTTCCGTTTTTCAGATCATATATAGATGTATAGATAATAGAAATGTATTTATCACTGCATCACAGACAGACACACACACACACATACACACAGTCAGGCGCGCACGACAAAACATTGTTGGATTGAAATACTTTTGTAGATTAAAAAGTTTCAAATCATGACGAGGATGAAATTTCTTTGAATATTTTGTACTCGATAAATGCCACCAAAAATTTGGCCAAAATCATTCTTACAGTTCGGAAAACGCGGTAATGAGTATATACGATTAATGAAAAATATAAATCGTATGCCGACTTGACGAGTTTACAGATATAATGGATTATCAGAGTACAGGAATATTAAAAATAGTAAATTATTTATGCATCATATCGCTATGAAATATAATTTGTATTTACGTATAGTGTATGTAGATGATTTATATTTAATGTGTTATATATACAACAACAGTAATAACAATATCGCGAAATGTTATTTCAATTATTATTCTTCTCTTATTGCTCTAACGAAACATACCTACTTGATTCATATCCAAGGATCGCTTGGAAACCGCGCCAATCTGCATTTCAGCAGAAATTTTGTATGTACAATATAAATGGATTGATTATTTTTCCTTATCTTTTTTCAATTTTTTAAACACAATACTTATATATACGAATTATTGCTATACCTAAAGTTGAATGAAAGTAAACGATACGCAGACCTAAGGTATAAAATATTTTTTTTTTTTTAACAAGAATCGGGATTTCTGTCCATAAATTGTTGACAGCAGTTTTGCATTAGCGCGCGGTTGCTTGAATGCTCGAATACAGTTTTAAGAAAATTTTTGGTATACCAAAATTTTAAAGCCTTATATCGAGCAGGTATAAAAATTTGTAATAAATATTTTTGCAACGTAATTTTGTATTCAGCTGCTAAAAATTGATTGTGTAAAGATCAAGAACACAATAATATGTTGGATTCGATTATTTCACTGGATTTCTTCCGTTGAACGGGATCCGATATAATTATAATTATACGGTGTATTCCGCAAAATGTTCTACCATTTCGTTGATCATATGATCAAACTTAGATTACGTTAAGATATGAAAATTATCGTTTAATCGTTACCGTTACAATTGATTTTTAATTCAATTTTCTTCTTTTTATACAGTCGATTGAAAGCTGAAAATCAGACAAAGAATTTTACGACGCTCACGTCTTTGAACCTCGTTTTACGAAATACTCGAAGACTCTGCACCGAACTATGTTTAATTTTTATTTTTCGTCCTCGATAACGTGAACTTAGAGCTATTGACACAATTAAGCTAATATTTCGGAGTCTGAACGAGAACGAGAAAAATCACCCGAATTGCAACAACGTGATCGAAAATAGTTACCAGCAACTTTATAAACCGTCGCTTCAATCGGGATATCAATATAATTATACAAGTTTTCGAAAACAATAATAAATGTCCAGATATTTTCATCTGCATGCAAATCATCCAATACCAATAAAATAATAATAATAATAATATTAATAATAATCAGTATCACGATTTAGCCCGTATCTCATTTGGCATAAGGTTATTTTCACATTGCTCTTATAAATTTTATCCATATTGCGTATATATTTATAATTTGCGTTAAACTCTCTCTCTCGAGGTGAGAGTTTCTGCTATCACAATCGGACAATTTCCACCAATTATTTTATACAAGTGCTTCAAGTTCGTCGTCTCGAGCTAATCTTTTTCCCCACTTTCGACGTCCGGATCGCTAGATTTGCTAGGACCACTCCCATCTTTGGATCCGAATCCGTTCACCATTCGTTGATAATGCGGCTTCCATGAACTCGTCGGCCTCGTGTAGTCGAGATGATCGTATTCCATTTCACCGTTGTTTTGCTTTATTTCGTCGTAGACGTGCTCGGCAGCTTTCTTTGCGTCTAATTCGTCGATGCTGTGATACAAATTAGGGTTGCCAAGGTCGGCGTCCTTGTTCTTAGAGTCGAGACCGTTGTATTGGAAACGTCCGAAGGAATCTGCGAGGGGTGATAAAAATTTGATGGTTTTTTCTTCATGGTAATATTTCTATGATTTTTATGGCGAAGAGTAAAATTAATTACAGAGACGGCGAGGAAAGTTTGTCGCAACTTTGCTTGATCTATATTTAAAGCGAAATTAAAGAACGCGATTATTTGATTTTATGATATAATTAGCTTAAAATTGCTGAATTCGAATCATATATATGAAATAAATAATTTCTTCAATTAGAGAAGCATTTTATACTTTTCATGAAATTAATAATTAATATATAACGGTAACAAAAATGTTGAAGATATCATAATACAATTTTATAAACATCAATAAGTCGTAGGAAAAAGTGTTTTTCAGTCAAATCGAACTAAAATTATTTCTTAGGGTCTAAAAATCGTCGTTTTAAGGAATTTGTTTTTCATTTTCATGCATTATTTTGTAGCACGATGGATTCGCAACATCATATCTTTGAAGAAATAAACACGAAATACTTGCAAGTGAATAGTTCATGAATAATAGTATCATATTAACGAAACGAAGTTATTAATAACATCGAATCGAGACGAATAATTACCTTTACAGCTGCCATCGTCATCGCTAGTTGTATTATAGCCAGCAACTATGGGACCGAGTTTGGCTCGTTCTGTGTTAATATTTTTGGTACCTAGGTCGTTTTTTATCTGCACATTGTTCAGCAACGTTGCTGTTCCGTCGTCAGATCTACTTGAATCCCGATACGAGTATACCGGATTATCGAAGTGATTGCGATCTGTGAAAGAAACAGAATAACGTTGATATTTCAGTTTACAATGTGGCAAAAAACATAAGATAAAAATTCTTCAAATATTTCAATTGTTTACCAAAAGTGAAAAATATAGTTCTGCATGCGAAATGAAAATCTGTTTTATAGTCTTGACCAGAATTTTCACTACGAACTAGGTGTATTAACTTGTAATTATTGCGATAATTTTATTTTGGTCCAACAATAAATTGATGCTGACGACTTATTCAACATAAAAAAAAAAATGTAAGAAACAAAATGCAGAGATTTAATGCTAGCAATAACCCAAATAATTTGGGAGTGATAATTATAATCACAAATGAATAATTTCTTGTACGACATTTTCTTGTAATTTTTAACAATATTTGAATCGTTACAATAGTAACGATACCTGTTTTACTGTAATTTTGCAATAACTGTAACAAAGGACAATTTCTTCGGCATTTATGAAATAGCGAAATTTGACAGAAAAAAAAAAAAAAAAATTACCAGGCGTCGTCACAGGTTCAGCGATGTACTGAACCTGAGCTATTTCAGTTTTCAAATTAGCCACCCTCCTTCTATAGTACAACCATATCGTGAATATGATCGCAATGAAAATTAGAGCGATCGCAATTCCCACGACGACACTTCCAGATCCAGATTCTTCTATCGGACGGACGCTCCTTTCTTGCATTAACTCGTCGCAGTTTTCACCTGAACAATTTGAAAATATGCTTGTTTAAAAAGTTTGAAAATGGCGGAATATAAGATGGAGTAAACGCGCGTATTTGAAATTCAGTATTTACCTTTGAAACCCTTTTTGCAAGTGCAACCAGTTTTCGGGTGACATACGAAGGAATCGGACTTACACTCGCACGGTTCCATGCAGTGATCGCCGTAATATCCTTCTGGACATACTGAGGAAGTAAGGAATTACGTTAAATTATTTTTCTTGATAAAAGGACCTTAATAAAATTCTCTTTGTCCGTTTGAATCGATATTTATTGTAGACAGGATGTAACCGGATGGGGAAATCCCAAGATTTCAATTAGTCGAGATGAATTTTATCTCATTTCGAACAACAGCATTTCTAAACACTTTGACATTCGAATCGTCCCGCTTTTTCAATTGAGGATCAGTCGAGCGTGCATTCATCAAAAAGTTTTGTAAAAATATGTTTCTTTTTTTGATAAAAAGTTTCTCACCTTCTGTGCAATGCGTCCCAGTCCATCCAGGAGCGCATCTGCAGTGACCATCGTTTTTTCTGCATTCGCCTTCGTTCTGACACTTGCAAGGCTGGGTGCAATTCACACCGTACATCCCATCGGTGCAGGGAATTTGACAAGTAGGTCCTTGCCAGCCCGGCAAACATTGGCAGACACCTGTCATTGAAATTTGAAGAAAAAAAAATCCATGAATCGTCCTCGGAAAATGTGGAATATCGAACGTTTTTCAAAGAAATTATTCAAGGTGGCGAGTTTGCAAAAATTAACATAATCCAAAATCGAATTATTTCATGATCAAAGTTTCTACGTCATAGAAATGGGTACTTTGTGTACAGAAAACATGGATGAAAAACGTGTAAAAATACTCGCGTTAAATTTTTTTTTTTTTTTTTTTTTTTCATACATTGTAAAATTTTTTAATCCCAAGTATTTTTCCACACCGTTGCGATTGTTTTACATAACTCATTTGTGGCTCATTTTCTTCAGGAAAATGATTTTCATCATACGAGTGAAATGGAGAAAAAAAAAAAAACAATTTTCACATAGTTATTTGCAAATTGATGAGATTTTTCCTCTTCGAAATTTACATAATTCATTATAACTACTAACATAATTTATGTTACCAACTTCTTACGTACATACAAAATATAAAGCGCACCGAAGCATGAATCGCATTTTTTTTTAACGTCTAATGAACTTTGGTCAAAGAAATTTGGATTTTGAACCACGGTAATATTTTTAAGAGTGTATTGAGCGTGGTGTCACGTGACCGCTTTGAAATTAGAAATTACGAGAGTCGGGATAATTTAACTTAACCAACTTTTTAGAATGGTAGAAAGTCGCTCGTCAATGAACTTTATATATTCTCAGAAATTTCTTTTTTCCTTTACTCAATAAACAAACAACAAGGATAAGAATACCACATGACTTTAAATCGGTCACGTGTACCCATCTCAAATATAATGTTTTATAGCCAAGAGCTATTTCTTCATTATTACCAGTCACGTGGTGACAATCAGCTCCGTTCTTGCAGTAACAATGGTTGGCGCAATTCAGACCGTATCTATGCAGAGGGCAAGGATGTTCGCAAGTTATTCCAAGGTAGCCAGGTCTGCACACGTATTGTCCAGTGACGTGATCGCATGTCATGTTGCCTGTGTGAATTGGAAAAAATGGATAACATTTGATTTCATTGCCGAGTGCTGCGGCCTGCGCGTATGAGTGATGTTAGTATAACAGGCGATGAAAGATTGTATTTTTGCAGAAAAGTCGATAGTGTAAATGACAGATTAATTTCAATTACCGAGGTGTATAGAGTCTTGAGAAATTTATCCAAAGTGTGAAAGGATTATAATTATTAATGCATTCTGTTTGTAATGAAATATCATACCACCTTGATGAACCCAGGACGATTTCTGACGAAATTATCAACAAATTACAATCAGAGTTACTCAAAATGTGACAAAACTACACAACAATGAAAAAGCATACCTTGCAAAAGCAATTGATAATATAATTATCCTTGTCTGACTGTGTACTGCGTTACATTGTTAAAAGGGAATATTAATTTTTAAGCATATGTTTGATGAAATTTATTCGGAACCGGAAGCACGGCGCATTGTAGAAATTCGAAATATAAAAGCGAAGGAAAAATTTCACCCAAGACTGATTAGTCGAAAATTCATACTTTGTATTGACTTTGTTACATCAAGTACTTGTCAAATACAGTTGTTTCATTATTTTGTAAGAAATTTCAAAATCATAAACGAAAACTCGGGGATATCGATGTTTCATTTCAAATAGCTGCAAATTTGAATTGAAAAACCTAGTGGATTTACTCAACTTCACTCCACGTTGACGTATTTTATTGATAAGATTTTTTTTTTTTTCCTTTGGATAATCAGTTCGATATTGCAATTTTTTAGCGTATTGAATAGAAATGCAATCTTTAAAAAATAAATATTTAACAATGGCAACCGATGTGAAACCAAAAATTGATCACTAATATTGTGAAAAATAATCTTCTGACTAAAATAAACCTTCGCAGAGTGAAATCGAACGAATCTACTAGATTTTCAACAACTTCAAACTAATTTGAAAGGAAGTATCGATACCCAATCCTCCATAATTATAATGCCATTACGTTCTATATTTTCACGAATTGCGTGATTCGATGAATAAGCGTTCAAAGCAAATAAAAACTATAAATTTCCGAGCAATCGACTCCCTTATCAACCCTCGATTGCACCCGCTTCTAATTCCGTCTTACCGTTAACTTTCTCTGGGCATTTTTCCTTACAGCCAACGCCGTAAAAGCCCTCCTTGCAAGGATCCGAGCAATTGGGACCCTCCCAACCTCGGGCGCAAACGCAAGCCCCTGTTTCTGGATCGCAAGAGCTATTGTTCATGCAGTTACACTCGGAGTGACAGTCGTCGCCGAATTGACCAGCCGGACATTGCGTCTCGCACCTTATTCCTGTTTCATTAAATGTCAGTCTATGCTCAAGCTTGCGACCCACTTGTTATAAATTTTATTATTATTATTATTATTTAAGTAAACATACTTATAGCTATACTTTTGCCAGCAAACGTATCACTGAGAATTTAAAAATTTCTCCGACGAATCGAACGATAAACATTTTTTACATGCAGTCGACAACTGTAAATAAAATTTCAAAAAAAAAAAAAAAAAAAAAACAAGAAACGGACTAAAAGTTTTTTAGCGTCATTTTCCACTGCGAGAAAATTGATTGTTGATTAATGATCGTTAATTAAAGTTAGGGATGATCGGAATGTAGGGTATAATACGAGCATTGATCAATGACGAACCTTTCCATTCGGGTTTGCACATGCATCTTCCGGTCGCCGGATCGCAGCCTAAGCTGTTATCATCGTCGCAGTCGCAGATCTGGTTACAATCGTGACCAAAGTATCCGTTGGGACATTTTTCCTCGCAGAAATTCCCGGTGAAACCAGCCGCACATGTGCATGTGCCTAATATTGCGTGTACAAAAAGCCAAACATACATACTTGTACTATACGATGCAGGAAACTCGTGAAAGTGTTTTCTCGTCTTGGTTATTAAAAATCTATATTTTTAGGATTATGCTTTGCAAAAAAAAAAAAAAAAAAAAACAAGACACTCGTCTACTTGGTTGTAACTACGGGTTTCGACTCATGCTGACAATTCATGTCAATCAGGGAAACAAGCTAAGGACTTAAGAAAAGGGAAAAAAGAATAAAAATAACTGCAAATATTTCACAAAACTTTCCTCACCACGATACTAGCTACATATTTCCATAAATATTGTTCATTTATATTCCCCTAGAATATTGCGTAGCAAATTTTAGTCACATAAATGGGGGAAAAAATATATATATATACGACGTATTCTTACCGTTTTGCGAATTGCAGGCAGCGTTGTTCAAGCATTTGCAACTCTCCTTGCAATCCTTACCGTAAAGCTTGTCGGGACACGGACGATCGCACAGGATACCATTCCATCCTGATGAATTACCGTTACACGTTTACGAATAATAATAATAAATAACAACAACAAGACAGAACATTGCTAAAAAAGCGCATTGACGCACTTGCAATAAGAATACAATTAAATTGTGCACAAAGTCAAAATACTCAAATAAAATTGAAACGTGACTAAAAAAAAAATACATTTTTAAACTTCCGATTCACCAACTTTTGGCCAAGTTTCTTTCCATAGGCTGAAAGTTTCGATTTAGCTGCAATTATTCAAATATGTAATAGATTGAGCAAAGTTACAAGAATCTTTTGATATTCAGCGTTTCGGACTTTGAAATTTACGTGGAAAAAGTGTAGAATATAAATTTTTTTTAAACAAATTATTTATTCAAATCATTGCTGGTGATTATTTAAATATTCTAGAATTAAAACAATAGTTCTATCTAGTACTGTCAATTATCTAAATATTGAATAATTCAAGATAAAATTACTAATAATTTGAATATTCAATACTCAATATTAGATATTTTTAATTGATTCGATATTCAGTAATTGATAGCCAATATATTATTAATTTGTTAAATATTTTATAATTCGTAATAGAATGTTGCTAATTAGAAATATTTTTAATAATCATCAGCCACTACATTACTAATGAATACACACAACAATATACTACAATGACTAATGTATTGGCTGATGATTATTGAACATATATAAAATTTGTAACATTCTATTACGAATTATCAAATATTTAACAAATTAATAATATATTGGCTATCAGTTACTGAATATCGAATCAATTAAAAATATTTAATATTGAGTATTGAATATTCAAATAATTAGTAACTTTATCTTCAATTATTCAATATTTAGATAATTGATAGTACTAGATAGAACTATTGTTTTACTTCTCAAATATTTAAATAATCAGTAACAGTGATTTGAATAAATAATTTATTTGAAAAAAAAAATGTATACTTCAATTGATTTTATTAGATACCTTTTATAAAACAAAAAATAAATACTTAAAATTGTGACTTTTGCCGATCTCTACTTCAGAATTGGAGTTATTTTTAAAAATTTGGCCAAATGTTAATGGATCGGGTTCAAACTAATAACAGTAATAACAAATCAAACGTTCATCCCACACCTAATGAATCGATAAAAATCGCAAATGAGAGGTAAAAACGTTGAGTACCTGCTGCGCAGTTGCATCGTCCGTTTTCCGGCGAACAAGTGGCTCCGTTATGGCAGTTGCACTTCTGGGCGCAATCTTCGCCAAATCTACCTTCGGGACAGGGTTCGTTGCAGTGTTTACCTTTGAATCCCGCTGCGCATGCGCAAGTGCCGTTAAAAGGTGAACACTGGGCGCTGTTTTCGCATTTGCACTGCTGCTGGCATCCCTTGCCAAAGGTGTAAATCGGGCAAGTGTGAGAGCAGATCTCGCCGTCCCAACCGGCGTGGCAAATGCAGCTTCCGGTCCAAGGATGGCAGAGCTCGGTGTTTTGTTCTTCGCATACGCAACTCTGGAAAATTTTATGAGTGAGAATTCGTGATCGAGGAATGTGTGAAATGGGCAGAGGTTGAAAACGAGAAGGGAAGATTGGTAGAAAGGGGAAAATAGCGGATTTTCATTGACGCGAAAATCTCATTCGTAGAGTTGTAAAAATGTAAAAGGTCCAAGTGTAGAAAATTCAAAATATAGAAAGTTAAAATACAGAAAGACAAAATCGAGAATCTGTAAACGATACGAATTCTGATGTTTCTACAGTTTGACATTCTGTATTTTTACCATTATGTTTTTTCACCTTTCCTTGCTTTAACTTCCACATTTTTGTATTCTATAAATTGACTTTTCGCTTCTTTAAAATTTCGATATTGTGGTTTTCGATCAAGCTAGATCAGTCGAAATATCAAGAAGACTATATCTAGATACTTTTTACTCACGTTCTTGCAATCTGGACCCCATAAATTGTCTGGACAAGCTCGCTCCTCGCAAAGCTCACCTTTCCACCCGTTTTGGCAGTGGCATGATCCATCGATCGCCGAACAAGTCGCCCCATTTTCACAGCTGCAGTTGCCTATGCAGTTAAGGCCGTATTTGCCGTTGGGGCAGCTCTCCACGCACTAGGGATGAAAGTGTTTTGATGAAAATTAGAAAAATTCGAACAGGGATATAAAAAATTTGAGTTGAGAATGGTTTTCATAATTGCATCGTTCGAAATCGTTAAACTCTGGTGTTTGGACCCAATTTTTAGATTTTTTCAAATTATTTCTTTCATTGTAAATATTCCCAGAGACTGGTTAGAGAAAATGTTATAAACAATTGTTCCTAGAGAGGATGAAAATAGAATTGTTTATTTACGGTACGCCGAATGTTCTTCAATAACTACAGTTATAACTCTGCCGTGATGTAAAATTTTTACGATATTTTTACATGTTTCGTGGGGTTCTAGTTGATGAGAAAAGTGAGACAAAAAACATTGAAATTGAATAAAAAAACACCAGAGTTTAAACGTTTTGACTATTGTAATTGAAAAATCGTTTCTCCTAGTGTTGATATCTTATTGTTAGCTTGTGTCATTCAATTCATTCATTTATCTTCATGGTCATTGGTGGAGATAACATTGCTGGAAATGTTGCAAACGGATTTTTTAATTCTTTTTTCAATCTTCAATATAGATTTTTGCTCTTGATCGTTAAATCAGATTTAACAGATTTGAACAGCTGCGATTGATACGGAAAGCTTTGCAAATAATCAACGATTATCAGAAAAAAAGACCCTAGTTTTACCATAATTTTCAGCATCAAAATTAAAAAAAAAATGGTGTAATTGTCAAACTTTACGCTTATTTTACTCGAAACAACACTTTTCAAAAATTTTCATTACGTGATAACTGTGCAAGTTTTCTCTATAAATCTGTTACAAATCAAAGACTGGTTAAAACTCGATAATAATGCGAAAAAGTGTTATCAAACCAAAAGCAACAATTTTTACCGTTTCAGACAACAGCCAATATCGTACTGACGCATCAAGTGCAGGCTTGTCAAGAATTCTTTTGGTTGCTCAATTTGTGATTCATAACTTTAACAATCAAAAACCATTTTTCGTCTTCGAAATTTACAAAGCAGATAAAATTATCATTTTTCGATCTAACAATTATCGCTTATTTTTGTAAACCTTTCCGTGTGAATGGCAGCAGCATATATTCAAAGTTGTATCAACAATCAAGCCTAAAGGCAACATTGAGTTAAAATCATGTTTTCTACCATACACACCTTCTCTCCAAGAAAACCAGGTTTGCATTGACATTCGCCAGTTATGTGATGACACGATGCTCCGTTGTAGCAATCGCAGGAAGACGAACAATTGTTTCCCCATTGGCCATCGGGACAACGATTAGCGCATACGGATCCCTGAAATAATTTATATTCATTACGAACTGAAACTACTTACTTCAAGCGACATTGATTTTTTTTTTTTTTAATAGACGTGCACACGTATGGAGGGGGGGGGGGGGAGGGCGAAACAGTGTACTTAAGGAAATACTTAGTTTTCGAGGGACTCAAATACGCTAAATCTTTGTTTTCTCTTTGTTTTTGTTTTTTTTTAAATTGTAACCGAAGAAAATAAAAATGATTTTCAGACGTCAGAGAAAAACAAAAAATTTTCAAAAATTTGCGATAAGTCAAAGTAATGCTCAATAATTTTTATAGAAGTTATTTTTGGTTATTTAAAAAATATTTTGAAAAACAACATTTGTTTATATAATTTTAAGGGTACCCCATTTTGCCCGCCCCCCTATCACCCTCCACCCCGCTTTGACGGCCCCTCCCCTACGATATCGAGTCTCTTTTTTCTGTTCATCGTTTCCTTTGACATACATTTGTTGTGTTTATTTGAACCGGGTGAAGATAACTCAACTGCAGGGGAATCCCAAACATTTTTATCATACTAACCAAATGCCTTATCTTGATTTTATCAAATGTATCGCGGTATTAATAACTCACCGTCCATCCTGGCGTGCAGAAACATTCGCCATTTGTCGGACTGCAAGATCCGCCGTTTTGGCAACTGCAGTTCGATTTGCATTCGTAGCCGTGTTTACCTTCTGGGCACGGAAAATCGCACCTAAACGACAAAAGAAAAGTGATTAATATTTGCACAGTTTAGCATACGCTTGGAAACTGAAAAATGTACAATGTTGACGAGTATTTTCTATTTTTATATATTCGATTCCAATTTTTCCATATGAAATTGAAAATTCGTCAATTATTATAGGTTCGAGACACTTCGTGATTACAGTAATGAGTGAAAGGCGGAAATTAGTTGTTGTTTTTGAGATTTGCATATTTTAGTCAAATTATAATACAGTCTGCTTTATCATCTATTTTACAACGTAGGTTTTTCAAATTTTAATCAAAGCGTTCTTTACTCTGAAAACGATTTTTTCAGCAATTTGTGATTTTCGTTTCCGATGAATTCAGATCTTTTCACGGAAATTCCGCAGAACAAGCTGAACCAGAGACAACTTTCTAAATTCCACATTACATGGATGATTATTCCCTCTCATCTGCAGCATTCGCTGGACATGTGCCACGTTTGGTAAAAAATAATTACAAGTAAGGTTGAAAAAACTTTCGAGGCCTGTCTGTTTATGCATATTCTACGAAATAGCGAAGTGAAAATTTCTCAAGGCGGCCATAAATTTATAGTAACTGTATTTTTATTATAAGAATTTTTCGACTTCGATTTTTTTCGATCTACTCTAAAGTCAGAATTCTATTTCTATTTCCTAAAAATTTAAAAGCATAAGAATTGGGCACGAGGATTCAAATATAATACAAACAAAAACTCGACATTTCACATCACCATTTAATGATGTGTATTACTTTGTTGAAAAGTTAAAAAAAAATTAAGAATCTCAAACTTACAGGTACGGTGAAATAGAATTAATTTACACACAACTGATCAGAAATTAATTAAGGACGTTGTTATTACGTATCTACCCTTTGAAAAAAAAAAATTTTTCGAGCACAAATAAAATTACGAACAATTTCCTGGATTGTGACTTTTTTCAACGATAATTAAGTGCCGTATAATATAAAACAATGCCCTAATTCGAAACAGTCTAAATCAAATAAACAACAAGAAAATTTCATGCGAAAATTAGAATCACAAGGAAAGTGAAAAAAATTTAAGGCTGTCCAAATTCTCATGAATCCCAACTTACAGAGGTCCTGTGAATCCTGGGGCGCAGAGGCACTCGCCGGAAATGTGGTGACAGTTGCCACCGTTTTGACACCGACATTCCTCGCCACAATCCAGTCCGTAACGATCAGGCGGACATTTCTGATCACAGTTTTCACCCTTCCAGCCCCTAGTGCACTTGCATTTTCCATTAAAAGGGTCGCAGCTACCGCCATTACGGCACATGCACTCGTCTTGGCAATGCCGACCCCAGTAGCCGGTCGGACAGGCTGCAAATCGAACAAAAGTTACGTAATAAGATAAAGTTTTTTTGCAAAAGCGAAAGAGTGTATAGTAATTATAAAAAAACAAGAATATAAGTGGGGGAAAGTGAGGCAAAGTGGGCACCTTAAAATTTTTGATATTTGATAATTTGATAAAATTAATCACCTGAACTTTTTATTGAATATAAATTATTCAGAAATTATAATTACTCTAAACATTTTATTCTGATTTTAGAACATTATTTTCTTCAGGGGCCCACTTTGCCCCACCCTCTCCTATATATCGGGGAATTCTATGGGAATTTAACCAACGTCTGACTCTCACCTTTTATGATTTAGTTCATGAAAACTTTTCTGCAGTTGTTCCAATTCTGAAACAGTACCCTGAATTTTTTCAAATTTTTCATTCAGAGTTGGGACAATTGCAAAAACAAAAATTTTCATTACAAATAACAAAATCAGAAATGGTAAGGGCCACACGTTGGTCTGGTTCGTATAGAATTCCCCGTACGTAGAAATTTCTTGTTGTGGTTACTACAGAGTCTTTAACTATGTGATTTTTTTCTCCAACCGAAAACTATAATCCTGTATGCAAAATGAAAAATAATTTTTTTTTTGTTTTTTGGCAACAATGTTACTTGTACTATATTTTTTTGCAGCAACTATTGCGATAATTTGATTATGGTGCAATAATGAATTGATGTTGATGGTTGTAACTTGACTGAAAAAATGCGGTCAATTAAAAGAAGAGATTCAATATCGACAACTATAATCACACTGAATAGTTTAATCACTTTCTTGAAAATTCTCCAACAACCCATCCGTTCTTTTTAACGATGCCGATTGTACTAAAATTCTCTAGTAACTGTGACAAATGAAATTTTTTCTCAGTGACAGTTTTTATCATTGTCTTTTAATCACTATCTACAATTTTTCAAACTACCTCGCAATTTTCTTTTGTCTTCTCGTTTCCGTGCTAAATTCTCAAATTATACTATTCGCGATAATTAGCCTGTACATTGTATAATATATGTATATAGAAATAGAAGTTACGTATTATATTATCCAACGTCTTCCATGAGATATGCACCATAAATACAGAATTGTGAAGGTGTGGGTGAAAATTACAGCAATTTAATGGCTGAAATGTGCACTTTCATTCGGCATGTACTATACAATGCTTCGTGCAAGTTGTAAGTGCATATAACGCACCTTCGAAGTTTGAATTTGATCATTTCTTTCGCGTTTTTTAGCTACATCCTGGGCTATTTTTTTTTTACTTGGAAAATAGAGTTTTTGTTCACTTTAATACTTTACGATACAATATTGAACACTGGTGCAGTTTACATGAGATAAACGTGACTAAATATTGATAAAATTCCATTCGTGCGTTATTCTGCCAGTTGAAAAATTTACTAAATATAATTTCAATTGAAAGAATAATTTCAAACTTCATTTCTAATGTTTTTTAATATCAGTTATTGAAAAAAGTTATATTTGGCAAATCGGATTTTGGTGAAACTGTTGGTAATTCGTCTCTTGCCATTCAATATTTATCGGTATTGATACAGATTTAATTTATAAAACATACATTATCAATGATTTTGTAAACGTTTGTGATGAGCATTTATTCTTCAAATCACTAATAGATAGTTGATGAATATTATTCCAAAAAGAAATCCGTGAATAGGACAACAAAATTTCACGCTTTTTTCTTTGTTATACTTTATACCGATTTCCATTCCAAATATTAACATTCAACGACTAATCCGAATGAGAATTAAAGAGGAAGAAAATATCGAGGAAAACAAATAAAACCTTGAAGTGGTGACGTGGAATTTAATTTTTAAACGTGAGGAAATTAACCAATAAATGTGGCACAATTTGAATGATAAAGATCAATGAATTTTTCAACGATCTAACATTGATCTTTCTCAGTGCCAGTTCTCTTCGACGTTTCACTGTTCCAGGGTGTCCAGTTATTTATGAAAACGGAATTCCCTGAGAATTCCAGGTTTTCCAGACAAGAGAGATTATTTATCCAATGTGTTCTCAGGTACACAATAAATGAAAAATACAATAGTCATACGAACATCATCATTTTATATTTGACTAGAGCAAATTTGTGAGAATTCGCCAGCACGTACAATTAAAAAAAAATCCTAGCTTAGTTTACGACCATTGCCTAAAAGTGGAAATAAAAAATTTTCTTTCTCACCAAATGGCTAAATTTTTCTGAACCTGGGATGAAAATAAGTGTATTCCAAATACGACACGAAATTCTTTGAGATTTCCACGTTTTTTTCCAGGTGATATCAAATTCCCTGAGAATTCCCTGATTCCATAATTTCCATTCCAATACTGGACACCCTGTTTTCGAATTTGCGTTTCACCGCCGCATGTCTATCATATTTATTTATGAGTATAATATATCATTGCATGATTCACATTCAAGAGGTCAGCATGCAACTATCGTTGTAGCAATGAACAAACAAACATCCCGCTCGTAGTGAAACCTGATTCGTGTGGTGTAATTGAATTAATAAAACTTACTAATATTACAGGAGGGTCCACCATAGCCGGACTCGCATTTGCACTCGTCCGGAGCAACGCAAGTGCCGTGAATACAATCTTCGGAACATACCGGTATGCATCGATCCTTGTTGCTCTTCGTGTATCCGTTGCAGCATTCGTCGACCGGCCGTTGTTTAACCAGCGTCTAAACGATCAGATTTCATTTGACTTGTCATATAACAAATGTTTTTCATAAAAACTAGAAACTCGAGATATTTATTTTCAATTTTTCATTCTTAAATTTCTTCAAACATCATCGACACCGTTAATAATCATTCTGAATTGTTTGCAACTTTACAAATTCGATGCCTTAAATTTACAATAAATATGTTTGATTTTACTAGAACTTATAAGAAGAGCACAAAAACGTCGTTCGAATTTACTAAATTTTGTAGTAAATTTGTTGTATTTGCAAAATGTCCGATACAATGATTCATTTTTGTTTTGTTTTTTTATACACAAATTATACGCTTGTTTGAATTTTTTATTACAGAAATGAAGCGATTTACCTGCGTCCTGTATACGGGTTTAAAGTTGAGCTTGTACTTGGTGCACCTGAATTTGGGAAAGCTGAAGCACCACGAGTACTCCCGGACTTTGTACGCTTTGTTTTCCGATATCGTAACAGTCGTTGTGTATCTTTGGAAAAAAATTGATTAAGAAAAAGAGAAAAAGAGAAAAATGAGAAAAGATTTTTTCCGGAATTCAGAAAATTGCACGATATAAAAATACTGTGCCGACAAAATCGAGTTGTTGAATTTCAAGCTGCACAAAATGAACGCGATTTCCAAAGTTTCATTGAAATTGGTGTATATTTAGGGGTTGCAAAATTCAAAAATGTGTGGTTTTTGGATTGTTTATGCCATTTCCAACATAAAAATTTATTTCACTGATGTACCCTTCATATTGTTGCAATTTATTGCTGAAATTTGGTGAAATACGTAATATTCAATAAGTGGAAGCTGTGAAAAGCGAGTGTTTTTTGTTCATTCATATGAACAGCTTCAAATTCAACAAATCGATTTTTTTCGCATAGTCTAATTGTATACCTATTATAAAGAAATTCTTATGCATATTTGTAGAATAAATAACACAATTGCAATATATAAATATCGTAAATATTTCTGTGGGATGGGAAAAAGACGGATGAAAATCATTTTTCAGCTTTTCTTTTCGCTGAAAAAATTCTACCGTAAATTGAAAAGGGAAATTTTTTATACTCACGATTCTTGCCGCGTACAGACGTTCGGCCCTTCGAGAATTGGTTGGGCGAAGTCTATCATGGATAGAAGGAAGGTGGCAACGACCAGTGAAACGAAGGAGGCCATTTTACTTTCTTTTCTTCCCTTAGTTGCGAGGGTCGCGGATGAATCGTAATTTCATTAGTCGTAATATTCTTAGCTGGATTTAATTTTGTGCTGGTATGATTTCGTCGTGGATTTTCTGTGCGATAATAACGTAAAATACGCGTTGTTATCCGTTCGCATTTTTTTTTTTCAATTATCTTATCGTAAGAATCATTCCCTCAGAAAATTGTTAAGTGTGTCGTGGTTTCACGTCGTATACTGGGAACTACTATCCTTCATCCTGATCAAATTCGGAGTTGTGGGGTTCAGACTTTGCCTTCACCTGAAACATGCAATGCAAAATTTCCAGTCAGACTCGCTCTTTACATTAGAACATTAATATTTATTTGACTTGTTATTTATTTATTATAACTATACCAACATTATAATTCATACTCAAATAATTTAAATTGTATTTTTAGAACTGAATCAAACAGTAAAACATTGTTAATCCCACAGGGGAAACGATTCAGTTAATCACGTATGAATTTGTAAAATTATTACAAAATTAATTCTTTTATATGATTGATTCAGACGATAGCAAGTAATTTTTATAATATGTATATTGTTCTTAATCGTAATGCATGATATTACACTATTTTAATTCACGATGTTCTAATTCTTTTATCATTAAAAAATGGTGATAATACAATTTCGTCATCGTCATATAAACGAAGCTTATTGTTATTTAATTATTGTGGGTATTCAACTATCGTTGTTACTAATTACTAGGTTCGATGATCACATCATTAAGCACCACAATTACTGTGACCATAAATAATATTCGCGTGGTAAATCGCAAGGATCAGATCAGATCAGATCAGAGGTTGCGACGAGCTGCGTACGGCTATTTTAAATTCGCCAATTGAATTAAATTACGCTTAATGATGCGAAGAAGGAGAAGAAAGAGGATTAAAAAGTAACTAAAACAGCGGTTGCATGGCTGCCTCAGCAGCGCCGATCCTTCTGGCTCATTTACGATGAATCGAAGCTGTGTCTCGCGGTTTTGCGTACATATAAATGGATTCATGTGTGTGTAGGTTACTCGTTTATATACAAGCAGATTTAAATACGTATGAAACGTACAGTCCAGTCAAAGAGCTGTGAAGACAAAATTATGATATGAAGAAGGTTTAAAAGTGAACAAGTGAAAAACTGAAGTTATAATCTAGTATGATTTAGTCGAAACAATTTTTCCTTGCGTAAATTTCAGCTGCAATATCGGAAATGTAGATGGCTTTCAAGAGATCCGATTATTGACGCGTTTTTACGATGAAAAAATCGCAATGTTTGATTGATTTTAATAAACTAGGGTTAGTTTTGTCCGTAAATGAATTTTCTACGAGTTAACAAGGCATATTTTCCATTTAGTTTCTCAGTTGGTAAAAAATATATGTTTACTGAAGTTATTGTAAGTGATGAAAAGTGAACCAATGCTTCAACCAGAATTACTCCATCATTATCGAAAATGTGATTTTGTAAGCTTGTAAAGAATTTTTCAACGAACAAAATGAGTTTTTAACCACGTTGAAGTTAGTAACGTTATCGTAATCATTCATGCTCAGGAAAAACCATCATTTCGCCATTTTGGAATTGTCTGAAATTCAGTAAACTGTAATAAAACAAAACACACTCATATTTCAAAATTTTAGTTCCTTTATAATCATTTTAAAATTAAGAAAATAGTTATTTTTTACCCACTAATTAGTTACGATAACTTTAACCTCGTGAGTTTTGACTCTCTGAAATCAATCAAACGATGCAATTTCTTTATCGCAAAAATGATTTATTAAACACGGAGAACTCTTCGAAGTCAACAATGATTTTGCTTTTATGTCTGAATTGTATGCATTTTGCAAAAAAACAAACATTTCAACTAAAATAACTTCGGATGTGACTTTTAAACCTTCGTCTCATCATATTTCTGTCTTGGCAGCTCTTTGACCTGACTATACATTTGATATATCCTTAATAATCAATTCGATTGCATAGAAATTCTTTAAGTGAAATGGATATATGCACACGCCGATCTACTGTAGAATCGACTCGGCTTCCTCGATCCGCAACGTCTTTACAGTGAGTGAATCAAATGTGAAACGCAAGACGACAACGACGATGATATTAGACCGTAAGTATCAAGTAACTGCACATTATAACCGTTCGTTTGTGTCGGGACATCAACGCTTCAGCGAACGATTATTCATATAAATAACGTTATTCATAAATTTAATCTGGAGCTTTCATTTATTTCTGGACATAAATTCGAAGCAAGGACTGAAAAAAAGAAGCAAACTGACTGCAGATTTCTGCCAAATTATAAGATTCAAGTATTTAATTTAGAGACTTTCCGAATAAATATTTTGATGACATTGAATATAAGAGAAAATGATTTTTTATTTTTTTATTTTATAAATATCGTTGGGATTTTCAAGCAAATAGCGTTTAAAAAAATCAGCAGCATGGCGTGACGAATAATAAAATACGTTATTCAAATTGTCGAGAATTTGATGCATAATATTTATTAAAGCCACAAAAGTAAAATGATACTATAATTCAATCCAGACGTGTTTATATACTCCGTTAATTCTTATTTCTTCTTTTTCTACGTCAGAAGAAAATATTTGCCAATGTCTTGTTCCAGACGGTGATATTTTTCTTTAAATAAGTGTCACATACATTATATATAGATATATATACATAGATTCACATTACATTATTATTCATTGGAAGTTTGGATAAAAATGGTTTTGAAGCAAACTATTTCTTTGAAACTTGACATTTATTATTCATCATTTCTGTTCACCATGTTGGCTCAATTTTTTTTGCAATTTAAAGGCATCGCATCACTGATTGAAACAAAAAAAAAAAAATTAAATATCGATTATCCCAAAATATTTCCAAACTTGACTGAAGATTAGACCGAACAACATATATCAATCAGCTTAATAAAATATCCTTATACCCAGTCGATTTTTTAAATGAAATTATCAAATTCTCAGTACATTAGCATTATATTCATCAAGAATGTCTTATCATCATTTATTCTCCTTGTCTTCAACGTGTTCAGGTCCTTCCACATATTTGTATTATACCAAGTAGATTAGATTAGGTCATAGACGCGACACCGTTACACACAACAACCATATGTAGCTACGTAAAGTGAAAAATTCTTAGATAGATACTATGTCATACATACGGCAGAGTCGTAGATTCGTTTATTACGTGATTACAAAAACAGACATGAGGGGCACGCTGAACGTATTACGTAGGTATTAGTATGTGCACATATATATATATTATATATCTACCTGTATACATGCTGTACTACATCTTTACGACGTGACACCTACGCGCTTCCAGTGCGATGAAACGTTCAAGAAACACGTAGAGGTACACGTGACGTCATTCACACCTTGAAATTATTTTGTACATACCTTCGATACTTTAGGACTTTGAAACTTTCCTGACTGTTATACAAATTTTAACGCTTCATAGAATCTAATTTCTCGACAGATTGTTTGACAATGTGAAACGAAATTTTCAACGTATGAATTGACTGATTCAGAAGGACAGATTGCTGAACTGTTTTTGTTAATATTTTTCACTAGTTATAATCGCCTTGGATAAATTCGATATTGAAAAAAATGTTGACAGTAAACTGTTCAAATTATTGGATTTAATGTTTTGATTAAAACCGCACAACAAAAAATAAAAAAAAGGTCAGCATCAACTCTATGCACGCATCAACCTGAATTTTGTTATTAAATAATTGTAATGGGTACAACATTTTTTTCAGTAAAGTGTTTATAATTTATCGTAACTAACCCTATGAACAATGTAGTGTTTAACACAACGTAGGATTTTTATTTCATATTGAATTGGTGTAGGTATCATACATTTATCCAGCTGTTAATTCAGTCGCGACGAATTTCGCACAATCGGTAATATCATTCGGTTGATTTCGTAACAAGCTGTGAAATTATTTGGCAATATGAAATCTGGGTCAGGGTTTGGAAGAAATTGTCATCGTACAATTTCAGTTTGTTATTATCGCAGTATTCTGTGAATTGTTTGATAGAATTTTCTTAGCACCGGATTAAATTTTTTAATTATTTAACTATTTAGCATTATTTATAGAACGACTGAAAATGGCGAATTGTGAAAAGTATTGGAAAATTTCTCGTCATTCGATCTTAATCGTTATAATATAAATTCATTTTTCCCTTTCGCGAAGGTATTCATAATTAGATAAAGCTAGAAGTTAAGGAGCTTCGTTGGCAAATTTTTTTTTTTGTATATTTGTATTCGGAATCATATATAGAATCTTGCTAACTTCGGCATTTTCAGCAACGGTGCTACGTAGGCTTTGGTAACAGTAAAAATAAGTGTCATTTTACTCAGTCGGTAAGGACTAACTATAGCATCCCCTTAACAAACGGTGTTTTTACCGACCAACCAGCAGAATGAAAAATTCACCTGTCATTCCGCGACGGAAGCATGGGACAGACTTTCTCACCTGCTGAGGACCATGGAAACTGCAATGGATGTTGGCCATTTTTAGATTCGAGTTGACAGGTGAATTTCTCATTTAGCTGTCGGGTCGGTAAAAAAACTATTTGGTTTATCTTATTGTATCCCGTTAAAGAACGTGCCTTGCTAGCCGACAGATGACGAATTCCTTTAATTTTGCAAAATCATCCAGTCTTCCCACGTCTCTGCCGAATTTTCGCATCTTTGCAGACAGACATATAAATATATATATATATATATATATATATATATATATATATATATATATATACACATTATATTTCTACGCATTATATTTTGCACATTGTTACTCGCGTTTAAAGTACACAAATATGCACACTTCGATGTATAAGAGTAGTGAATGTGCCGAGGTCGTCGACGATTTTTATACAGCAAAATATGCTTTATAGGCATACATTATATGTGCAATGCGAACCAATAGGCGGCGGAAAACTCTTAAGTGGATTCCTCTCTCTCTCTCTCTCTCTCTCTCGCTCTCTCGGTATCTGGACAAGCTCGAACAGCGCGTCATGGACATTTCCAGTTACGCACGCATACAGGAAGAAAACTCGAACGAAAAACAGTTACTTCAACGTACTTGTGCACCTGGGGTCACTTCATGCGCTACTTTTTCATTTCAACTCAGCAAGTATGATTCACCGATCCATCGATTGTGTATATACATTATACCTACAGGGTGGATAGGGTGGGGGTTGTCTTTTTTTTCAAATTTTGTTTTTTCATATCTTCTTACGTACTTTTTGAAAAGTTGGTTCTCTAGTCTTTGAATATTTATTTATTTTAGCCTTTTAATATTATATTATTATTTGAATATTTCAAATACTCTAACCGAAATATCTCGAAAACTGTACTAGTTGAGAATCTGTTTTTTTGGTTTCATTTTATAGATAGTCAAATGTTCCATAAAAAAAAAAGGTAGAGCCTAATATATATACCTAAGTGTTCATCTTATATTCGATACGAACCTTTAAAATTCAGTGCATTGAATAAATGAATGAAGATGCTTATGCACGTTCGTATTACTTTGAACGTTCGTAACGAATACAAGATGAAGATTTCGGTGTACAATAGTCTCAACCTTCTTTATAGAAAATTTTATTATCTAAAAAATGAAACCAAAAACAGCTTCCCAATATGTAAAGTTTCAGAGATATTTGTATTTTTTAGAAGAAAAAATGAATGTTCAAAAAAAAAAAAAAAATGATATTTCACCGCATGTATTTGATTTGATAAGAATTTATTCGATCTGCAATAAATGGTTTACTTTTTTCATGTTACAGTGGAGACAAAAATTTGAGAAATTGTTGATTAATTTCACGGCGTTTTCCAACTGCTAAAACTCTATTTATAAATATTTCGCATTTTCTGTGTTAACAATAAGACCTCATGTGTTTTAATGCAAAAAATTTCGAACTCTTCGAACATGAAATCGACTGTAAAGTAGATCCTCGTGAATTTTCAAAAAATACGTTATTCCGACATTGAAAAATTTTGTAGGTACAAAAGAGATGAAAATGAATAGTTTAGACTTTTTCATTAACAAAAATGTTGTCACTTTATCAAATATTCTGAAATTTTTATAGTGGTATAAGAATTTTGTCACAATCAAATCTGTAAAAATATTCCAGATCCGTGAATGTATTTAGAAATTTTTAGATCCGAGGAATATTTTTATTTCACTTCAAAACTTTCAGAATATACTTTTAGAAAAAAACTGTCATTTCCCCCAGCAAAGAAAAATCAAAAAAAAAAAAAAAAAAAACGTTTCATATTCCGTTCCATTGCAGATTCAGGATTGAAATTGTTGTAAAATTATTAAAAATTATAAAAAATAGATTTCACCATTTATTATTTTTTATTTTCTGTTTTCTGTTTTTGCGAAAGCAGAAAACGCTGCAGATCTAACATATTCGCGAAGAGATGAAGTTGGACACTGGGTATGTATGGTTAGCCGAGCGCTCACTGGACCATCAGATCCATCCGGTTTCTCGTGGAGGGAAAGACACGAGCATAGACAGTGGAGAGGATGAGGATCACGCAGCCTCCCACGTAATTACTCCGACACTCTCTCATCTCTCGTATCTCTCCCACCTCTCATCTCACTCTGTTAGTCTATCGCTACTCTTTCAGTTCCTCCGCTGTTTTCTCGCTCACTGCATGCAACAGCAGCAGCGTCGCGACTTTATACCGACAAACCGGTCAGACTAGGTTTCGTACGCAAGCCAAGCCGTGTTATAAACCGGAGGCTGAACCGAGGAGATACAAACTCAGATGAAATGAGATGAGATGGGGTCAAATCGATTTTTCAGGCTTGAGATCCGAATATTTATGGTAAATTTTTTACGCAATTACGCGTTTCCTCATTATTACAAAGTAACGTCAAATATGTAACTGAATTCCTTCAGAAGTATGATAATTATGTAAAAGAAGGTGGATAAATTGAAGACGAATAAGTAATTCTAAGTACGAATGGTTTTTCACGTGCAATTGAGGTTTAAAATTTGGGAATATCTTTTATACCGACAAGAGTTTACTCGACAGCTTATACTACAAGGAAAAGACTGATTTAATAATTTTTTAAATACAATAATAACTAATTTAACCCTGGTTATAGTAAAACCAATACAACATACACGTATATATATTTTCAATATTCACAGTCTTTTTAAAATTGCCAAATTTATGTATTACGTGTAATAAAATATTTCTTTGAGTATAAATTTCGACAAAATTGGAAACAAGTGAAGAAAAAGGACCAAAAAAAAAATATCAATACAAATGTCAATAACCTCTGACAAAATCAGTGTACACATGTGGTAACCATATAAGATAATTTCCACCCAGCTACAGACTTTGCATTACGAAAGTCTAAATATTTACTCGATGTGCTTACAATTCGATTGTTTTTACAAAAACCCAGTCTATATATATATAGATATATAAAAAACAACGCCACTTGCCATACGCGTAAATGTATCAACTTTCGGGACTATAATATTGAAAACAAAGGAAATGACTAAAGCTGACCGGATATCGTCGACAAGGTATTAAAAAGCACTCCAAAGTCCAAGGATGTTTGTATTACACAATTTTCAAACCTAGGCAAATGAACAGGTGTCTAGTCGTATCATAGACTCAAGATAATGTATGGATATAATTTAAATACCTGTTTTTCATACTTTCGAAATAGCATTAGACATGGAAATAAATTATTTCTAATCAAATTTATGATATTATGTTCAACATTTTTTTTCATAACTATATCAGAATTATACAGCCCCTATAATCGTTTCTACCACGTTTAAGAATCATTGAAAACGAATTCAGTTTCTTTTTTTTATCGCACGAGATAAATTGATGATTTGAAAAACTCACATGTGCACAGAATTGTTACTACAGGCTTATTAATTTAAAATAACAAATAATTTTCGAACTGTTTTCACATAACAGTTCAATTAAATAATATTGAAAGCATTAACTTCCTGGCATAACAATGGTGAAAAAAAAGTAAAATTTTATGGTCGTGAATCACGTGATGAAATGAGCGAAAAATTTTTATTGTGAAATAAGAAAGGCTATGTAGTTGTTCTAATGAAACAATGAATGAATTTTTTTCTATTTTTCTTTTTTTTGGTTATTGCTCAAGGCATTGAATTGCAAACTAATCGTCACGTTCTGCACCGTCTACCACCGATCTTCATCGTCTATTATTACATGTATTACGGAAAGGAAAGGAAAGCAATAAGGAAAGGCCGGCATATGGCAAGGAATAATAATTTAACCTGTGTTATGTATGTAACATAACATAAATATATATATGTACGTACGTGTTGACGACACAGTTTGCGGAGACAACTTTCACCACGTAACACTCGGGTGATTATATATTATCTTACATTGCATCGTACGTAAAGTGAAAAAAAAAAAAAGAAAATTCGAAAAAAACGAGTGATTTCATTTACTTGATCTCACTTGCCAATTATGCCTCAAATAAGATGAATTTTTTGGTACAAATCAGTTCTATTCACGTGTCTAAGGATTTTGAATCAGTGAAATATTTGTTTGAGAATTTACTGGAGCAATTGAACGTTGATTCCTGTGTTGATGATGTTCACTGATATTCATTGAACTGGTTTAAAAATGTCATAAAATTTGATGGTTTATTGGTAAGAAAATAGAAAGTTATTTAATGTCATGGTTGGCTGGCCAGAAAACGATAATCTTTATTAAGTTTATCACAAGTAAGTCGTGCATTGAGTATTTATCACGTTTATACCATATTCCTAAGCTAGAAATATTTTTTCTACCGTACAAAAATAGAAAGTAATATCACGGCTTCGTTTCAAATCGCTTCGTAATTAGAAATTTTGAATTTATTCAACGGTGATTCATTTTTTTCAGAAGAATTTTTTTTTTTTTAATCACTGAAGCAGGGTTGGGTTTCTTTTTCAGTAGTCAATCCAATATTCAAATTTATTGATCGTGATTCAATATCCTTGCAATGTTGTGAAATTAGATATTTAACTATGTACACATGATAAAAAAAAAGACGTCTAAATCAAACGATTAAGATTTTCGAGAATTTTGAAGACACATGAAACGAACAATCGACATTCAAGCTTTTTTCGAATTTCAGTATTTTCAAAGATATTTTCGTAGCTTACAAATATGACAATTTGTTAAATACTCAATGTACGACTATTTCGTGATAAAATTATCAATAACTTCAATTCTTGGCCGAACATGCCTTTCGAATAATTGCTAATTAGTTAATCAAAACTAGTGTGCATCATATAAAATCTAATTTGTACATCATACGTTATTAAAAAAAATAATTCCTCATTTTCAACTCAAGTTATAAATATCGATCTTTATCAAATGGTCTTACTTGTGACTAAGAATTTTTTCCTTCTCACATGCACTGCGTCTGGTTTTATGGTATACTTGAAGTACACATTTGGTGTCGTTTAAAATAGACTACCGCGTGATTCAAACACGAGTAGGGATGGGATGTGTGTGACGTGGGTTTGAGGTTTGGACTTTTAGATTTAGAATAACATCTATCTAGGGTGTGAGGAAGCAGGATGGACACTACACAGGAAACTGACTGATTGTTCTTTTTTATTTTCATTCTGAGAAATGTTTAGTGGTAAGCTACGGTTCTAATGATATATATATATATATATTCATATATATAATACGTGTAAACAATGCTCAGATAAGTATCGTGACATAAAATTATGAAACTAGTTTTAAAGAATATTCAATTGTGATAAATACGTGATTCTCGAAAAATATTCTATCAATTATTCAATATAATCTTTTCGTTTGGATATCATAATCAAACTAATGTTATAAACTAAAAGTACAGTTTTATGTGATTTTTTATAGGTGAATTGATACCAATTTCTTAGAATCGAATGAATATTTCATAGGTTACCGAAGAATAAATTACTAACAAATTAGCTGGATCATGAATTTTTTTTTACTCTTCCTGTGACCATCTTGATCACAATGAACACTAAGGTTTCTTATTACTGAATCGATTTTTACGATACTTTTTTCATTATGCACATTATTCACAAGTTGATATATATAATGTAAATGATTGTACTTCAATTAAATATACAAACTTCATCAACGTTTTCAGTACTGCTGACTTGTTAATAAACAGTGTTCATCAATTATACAAACAAATAAATTCACGACTTTCAAGAAATTGGTTGAAGAATAGAATTTTTATTTAAAATAAAGAAGTTCTACTTTGTAAATTTCCCTGTCTTTTATTCTCGCAAATTAAGAAACAGAAAAAACAATAAAATAAATAAATAAATCTGGTTTGAACTGGAGTGAAAAAATTACAGCTTGTTTTTTTGACATTTCAATTCGAGAATATCGGTATAATGCATTCATTGGCAAATCATCCATAGGTACGAGGAATAAAAAAGTCAAGAATCACAATCGCCAAATAAAAATTTTCAAAACAGGTTAAATAATAATATCCATACTATACGTACGCAGAATAGAAAGGTGAAACATTATTTACAATTTTCAAAAACCGAGTGAAAAAAAGAATTTAACTTCACGACAAATTGACGTTTTTGTGTTCATGATTGTAAAAAAAAACGGAAAAGGAAAAAATAAATGGCGATTCCAAGTAAGAATTCAAACTCGAAAAATTCACAACTGAAACATATAAATGGCTGAAGAAAAACATTTGCACGACAAAATACTTGGCAAGTGTACACATTCAATTTGGGAAACTGGCCTGAGAATGAGAAAAATATTTATATTATACGTTAGGTCAGAAAAAAAAAAAAAAAAAGTAACGAAATTCGTTGGAGTTTGCACGGAATGTCCCACATGCGCACTAAAATTCCGTTACGCTTTGCAAGCAAGCAGCAGCTGATATAACGCTTTTAATAATGTACACGAAGTGTCTTTTATTTAATATACATTGTATATATGCCGTACACAGTGTGAATCACGTCTCAAAATGAAGGAACATACGAGTGATAGAAAAACTCTAATGCAGCTGAGGGAAAATTGCAAAAAAAAAGATAAAATTAAAAAGAAAAAAAAAAAAGGAAATTCAAGGCGTACTACGAATGAAATAAGAAAAAAAACCTGCCCCATAAAAAACGCGCGTGATTCAGCAGCCCATTCATAGATATTCATCTGATTTACACATGTTTGGTGTGTTTTTAATGATAAACGAAAAAAAAAAAAAAAAGAAGAAAGAACTGTTTTTTTCGTAAACTTGCGTTCAGTATATATATATTTATATGTATATATAATGCGTTACGAATATCGTATGTATGCCTGATCGAGGCCTTTGGAGATGAATAATTTACGCTTGTATAATGTTTTATATACATATGTGTTATGTGTATATATATATATATATATACACTTATATGATGTGCGAACTCACATCGCTAGAATAAGTCAGGAATTCTGAGCAGAGGGAGAGAGGCAACAGGAAGTCGTATGTGTCATTGGATTAATTACATATGCGTCGGTAGCCACGTTTAGCGAGCAAAAACATGATTTTTTTCTTCTTTTTTTCTTTTTAATTTTTTTTTTTTGGTTCGTTCTGTTTCGTACGTCATGTTCAATTTCTCGGATGTAAATTTCGGTCGCGTAAACGCGAGGTATTTTATTATACCTAATACATGGTATTATAACCGTTGGAAGAAAGATCGACTAAATAAATATAAAATTTTTATCAACTAATCATTTGACAAGATTTTTCACTGCGTATAAGGAATCATTTTAATTTATTTATTTTCTTTTTATTATTATGAGTTGATGATAAATCATTAAAAAAAAAAAAAAAAAAAAAAAAAAACAATTTCTTTTTTCGAACCATTTCACTAAGTCTATATTCGTTGCAATTTTCCAATTACAAATTAAAAAAAATATATTCTCTATCTACTGCTAAAACATGATAAAGTCTGCTGTTGAAAGAAAATATTATCTTCGTGATTTTTGGCTGGTTTTTGATGCCGAGAATTCAGTTCAATTCTAAGAATCTTGTCGAGATTTTTGCAAGCCAAAAATCTGATCTCGGAACTACTGGATTTGATAATCTTCTCAACCTTCTCAATTATCGAATAAACCCTAATATATCATAAGTGCAACGAAAATCCCGTCGCAATTAATAAATAAAACCGTGACTCGTCTAAATCTTGTTATATATATATATATATATATATATATATATATATATATATGTATAATAATACCAAGTGCATGAACCAGCAGCACAATCAGGCATAACGTAATATAATATAACCACATATGGGTGAATCACGGGATGCGGTTTGTAAGAGCAATAGCAAGGAATGTGAGTGATAGATATGAGTTCACGTCAAGAGATGCACAGCTGCTGCACGAGACTAAGGATATGTGAGAGTGCGTATGTGCATACAATCTAAACAATATAAACAAACACGTATTACTCATTTTCAATAATAAATAGATTATTTGATTATTTTTTTTGTCTGTGAAAAATTCGTCATATTCGAGTATATCATAAAATATTTTTAGTGTGACAAAAATGAAATCATTTAATTAAATCGGTATAAAAATATTACAAAACTCGAGATTCTTGAAACATTTGTGTACCGATTTACTTTGTACTATTCCATTTTCATCTTACAATTAGTTAAAAAATTTCAGGTCAGACGTCTAATCGTTTACTTTTTTTCGTAAAAATAAAATTAGAACAATTTGTTTTTGCCCCTTTGCCAGGTACAGGCAATTCTCGAAGTTCTGCCTTGAAATAAATTTCATATTCGGAAAGATCAGACTTTCTCTTTTTCTTCTTTACAAATCATATTCAAAAAAAATTTCTTCTTGTCAAAAATAGCACAATACAAGATAAATTAATCGAATTAATGGGAGACACCCGGATGTCGTACGCACAATTACAGCGGTGCCAAGTATTCTGGTTATATTGAGGTTATCGAACCGAAGAGGACCGTGATCCTCACCGGAAGTGGTCAGTTTCCGTGGTCTGGATTGAGTGGCGATGCGGAGCAGCATGAGAATTTTCTTCCGCGAAGAACTTATTAACGTGTACGAGGTGCGCCGAGTGACCGACAAGATTGTCGTATAACAATAGCAGAAAAGACAATGAGATAAGATAAGGTAAGTAGGATATCTTTTGCGTTGAAATTAGAGATGATCTGTGATTTGAGTACATCGGAAATTATATTTTGAAATAACACGTGTGGCTTTATAATTAGATAATTATACTATGTATAGATAATTATAGACGAATCATTCTTCACAGTTATAATTAGATAATCGAATTGTTGTAAATTGAATGATCATGGGGATAGAAAAAACGAAATTGATGTGACGATGTCATACGGTTAGATAAGAAGAAAGAAATCTTGATCAGTTACTAATAATTAGTTGATAAATGAAGAAAAATTGTGAATTATGAAACAGAAATTGTGAAAATAGACGAAGGAAATAAAATTCGACAAAGAATCAATCAATCCTCAGTCGACCTGAATTTAAATTTGTTTTTTTTTCCGTATTTTAATGAAAAACGTATAGGAATGGTGTGAAATTCGTGCTAGACGAATATTAGTAATATTCTAAGTCTTCTCGTAATATGGACAAGGCATCCGACGTCTGCGACGTAACATGTCGCGTTCTATTATCTACTTGACGGAGATTTGATCTTCTTTTTTCCCCCCCAGATTAGTCACGCCTCAGGAGAAGCGTCACATGGCTACGACACTGCATTATAAACGTCAGTTCAAAGAAAAAATAAAAGCTGGCAAAAGAGAGAGAGAAAGAAAAACTGACTAATCAGATAGAAGGAATACAATCAGAAGAAAATTCTGAGAAAATTTTCTACTTCCTTTGGTGTTCATTATCTCCATTCGTAATCTACCCAATTTCCTTTATTCTGCATATTTTACTTATATATATATATATATATATATTACATATACAGTGGATTGTATAAATTTATCTGTATGCAATATATATATATGAGTCATTATAATCTCTAATAAAAAAAATATACGTAAATAAATACAAAGGATATCAAGGTTGGATTTTTCATGAATCAGGCTTTCCATCGATCGGTTGAAACGAAACACAAAGTACTACGACCAAATGATCCAGAAATAATAACTCAATATACTAACTCAAACAAAAATAACACGTGTGAAATTTAATTTCATTCAATTTAATTTAATTTCATTATTTGTCAATTTTTTGTCGTACTCGTTTCATTTTTAACTTGAGTTATTTTTGTATTATTTTTAAACGGGCTATAAATATCAGTCATCCAAAAACACGACTATCAACCTACAATGTCAAAAAATTTACTTTTTCCAAAGAACTTTGCACCGTTGATATTCATGTAATCGAGCTCAATCTAAAATAGAGTTTATGTCTTATTTGCTGCACCGTAAACCAGCCTTCAAACTCTGCACGATCAGCACCCCATGCGAGGGGGCGACGCGGTTATTGAGGGGCTTTGCAGATAAAGGGTGCAAAGCTTGTACCTCGTGTATAAAAGAGTGACGCATTCACAGCTCGGTTTTATGTCGTAGTTGCAATCATTGAGGAACAATAAAACACACGTAAAACAAAATTATCAAAAAACTTCAACATGTAATGTAAAAAATTTGTGTTAAAATTTTTTTAACTATCGTAGTCATTACAATTACGATTAACAAAAATCTTCTGTAACTAACTAAAATAAAGAAAAAATCAACATTATGATAAGTGTAATAAAATTTGTCTATTACAAAAAAGCACAACAAATAATAAACAGCTTTAATTCTACAAAATACTTTTTTCAACAACTATCATACGTGCATGTAAAATTGGCAAATTTATAAACATTTCCAACCGTGTAATTCAAAGATTATCATTGAAAAGAATTACGAAAAGATTTATCCAACTTTTTTCTATTTCCAACTGATTGCGGATAAAATAACGAGTAAAACTTATCCTGCTGAAAATTATTTCCTCGACCCCTGCAGCTATATATTAAATATTCCCCGACTACATACAGCATATTTCCGGGTTTCCAGCCCCTGCATATTACAATAGAGGTTCTACTGTACATCACTGTGCACATTGTGACCCACCCACATTATACTTTAGAAATGAAACTTGGGCTCGAAGGCGCTGCGTTGCACCCCATCCGCTATACACGCAGCCAAGTCTGTCGTCTGTAGAAATTGTTGCACCGTATATCATACACTCGTTGAAATGCGAACACGCGTGCATTTGTGCGTATGTGTGTGTGTGTGTGCGTGAAATATACGAGTGAAATAATTACGCAAGGATCTACTCTAAAAGGGGGCTGAAAACTCTCGGGGTTGTAGACAGGTAAAAAGTGCGCGAAAGGGAAAGCGTGGAGTGAATTTATCTTGAGCTTGTTGTCGCGAAAAAACCGGCTGCAGTTTAAAAACGGTTTTCTTTGCAATTGTTTGATTATTTTTTCTTCGTTTACATTTTCTTTGTGATCTTTCATCATATCGTATATAAATATATATGTTCATGTAAACGCGTATGAATAACAGAACAAAAAACAATATGTAATTGCAAGAACAAAGCGAAAAATAATTGCACTCGGTGATAACGAAAAAGAGAAAAAAAGAAAAGAAAATAAATTCCGAAGGCAAGGAAATAAGAATAACATGAATAATAATGACGCGATGAAAAATAATAATAATTCCAACTGCAGGCTAAAAAGAAAAAAAAAAAAAACAAGTTGTTTGGAGCATGCAGATACCTCGAGACATGACAAAGAAATTCTGCATGACTGCAGTGAGCGCGAAATGCAACGCAGCAAGCGAAATTCTACATCGTATATACGGAGACAAATTTTTTCTTTCTTTCGTCCTTGTGATGCATATACCTAACCAATTATTATTATTATTATTGTTATTATTTTAACAAATTTATATAGTTTAATTTATTCGGAAAACATTTTTTCATAAAGTCACTGAAACAGATTTTCTTCGTCTCGGTAGCTGATTAATTTACGATATTAAACATATATATGTATTCTTCGTGAAATTGAATATAAAACTAAGTGTGGTGAAAAAGTAAAGAAATATATAAATGAGGATATAAAAAATCGCAGAGTGGATTTAACGAATCTAGACTAGACTTTCAACAATTCTGAAGGAATTTGACATCAAGTATAAATATTTTAGATTTTAATTGCGAATCCAGAATTTTCTGTCCTTGTATTTCCAAATAAATCCTTGCAGCTCACGAACATGATAATTTGCTAAATAAATAAAGACAATCAAATTTTTACACATCTAACCCCATCTGTCAGAAATTTTTTAAACACCAAATTATCAATCAATTCTCTCAAAAACTAGAGTAGATATTAACTTTGTGTACAAACTGTGCCAATCAATATTTCTAGAGCTTCAGTTTAAGGAGCTTAAAAGTCATCAGGTAAGTGTACCAGTTACCGTCTCTGTCCAAATTATTGACCGCTTTTTTGGTTCTATCCGTTTGATTCTTAGTTATAAAATGAACAAAAAACAAATCTGTACCTCTAACCCGCTAGCAAATGGCTTTAGACATCAAGAAATTCACAATTCGTGCTGTCAATTAATAATTTTGAAAAATAAAGGGTTCAATAATTGGGTCTAAACGTGTCAATAACTGATACACTTACCTTAGCAGAGGGTCAAGGGCCCGAAATGAGACCGGAATTTTAACGGAGTGTTACACCGGAAGTGGGTAATCAATTTAGAAGTTTGATCGACAAATATAACATGAACATATATGGTAAACACAATGGAGTGCGTCGTCGTATGTATATGTATATAGGATACGTAAACTAAACGGTGCTTCGAAATAATTGCTTTTATCCAAACTGTTAAATAAATAATAAAATATTGTACATTCGTCGGTCCACTCTGTCCTTTATATTGTTTATTATATACACCACGCTTGTGCGATTATACTTCATATATATATATAATATATAAACTGCAGCTCGGCTGGTAGAGATAATTCATAATCACTTTGCCGAGACAATGAAGATAAACTTATCTACATAATCGTATAAACATAACTTGTACGTAAGGATGTTTTGAAGAAAAAAATCTGTACCCAGATGAACGATGCAAAGAGATAAAGATTTGTTGCGATTATAAGAGAGATGCGCAATAAATTATAATTTAATGGCGACTGACAAATTGAATGGAGGAATATAACACTGATTTCATTTTCTGTATAAGCTTTTCACTTCACTTTAACTTGTGATGAAGATAAATATCCGCTCAGTCATAGTTGATCAATTTTTAATATGGACATTACATGTCAACTGTATGCCAAGCCATGTTTGTTAATTATGGTTGTCGGAATAAATTTTTGTACGCATTTTATTAATACGAATGAAAATTCGAACGGTATCTGGGAAAAAGCGAAATACTATATTCATATAATTTATGATCAGGTTTGAAAGTTGTTAATCAATCTTGATCTTGCATACGTATATCTACTTTAACCGAAACTAGTTTGCTGTACGATTCATCGTTTGACAATGTATACGAGAAATTTGAGTAGATCAAGAGTGATATATACAGTAGAGGGAATAGAAAACTTTTTTTTTGTTATAATACAAACAAGTCGTGAAAAAATTCTCGTCGAATTTGTTTGCTTTTTTTTTTTTATACAAGCAAAAAAAAAAACTGACTGGATTGAAATTTGGAAAAAAATTTATTTCCTATACGCGTACTAATTAAATGATCGCGATTTTTGTGGGTGCGATAATTCAAAAGAGCCTGTATTTTCACTGTCATTATTATGTATAAGATACATAAGATTATTTACATTCAAAGAAATACTTGGAAATTTGTTGACTCTGATTAAAGGAATTTTGTTAATGACCAGATTTCTATTTTTCATTTTTTCTTTGATTTTTTTTTTTTTTTTTATGTTTCTTCTAACAATTAATTTTTGAACCGTTGTTGGGGCTTCAGGAGAAAAACAATCAGTCAGCAAGAGATTGAGAAAAGTACAGAACGTTTGTTGCTAATTTCGAGTCATAAAATTCGAAACATTTTTTTTTTTCTTTCAAACGAACGAATCACAGCACGTTTTCTATTGCAACAATTTTTTACTGTTCTTTGAAAGAAAAGTTTTCTGTGAAATACAAATCCGTGTAGGTATATATGTATTAACGAATCAAAAAGCATTGTTTGAGAAATAGTCAGCATTTTCACCTTGAAAAAAATTACTTAACTCATGATTTATATAATGATCAAGATAACGGTAATTAAAATTTCAGTAAAAAAATATTTTTCTTTTAATAAATAAATAAAATGAAATATCTGGCAACGAATATGATCTCGCCTGGCATACAATAACTTCTATATATGTTTGGTATGTCAAGTGTATCGTATATTATTCAAAGCCGAAAACGCAGCGCAGGATCCTCAAGAGATGTGTTTATTTTTAAATCATCATCATAACGCGTTATACGTACTCGAACAATATGATCTTTGCATGAAGATTTTTTTTACGCGCACATGTATTAAGGGAAGAAAAGACTAAAAATAATTATGAATTACGTTTTTTGATTTTTTTTTTTTTTTTTTGATTAAACGGTAATTGAAACAATAACAACAGATTCAAAACTATGACAATGTGACGTCACTAGCATTACTACGAAATGTCTATGTAACATATTATGCAAATTCAGTGAAATTTAATTCTAATTTATTCTACATTCGCAATTAACTTTTTTCACAGAAAAGAAAAATTGTGACAATTTTGCCTTCGTCTGTTTAGAAAATACACGTATGAAAATGAATCTGTTTACAGAATGCAAAGATCCAAATCGTCGTCGTCTCAAAATACTATAGAATTAAGGAATTGAAATTTGAAAAAAAAAAAAACAACAACTGAAAAGGTAATTTATAAAATAAACGGAAAGAAACTGAGGTAACTGGAAGAATTATATTATAAATAAAATCAATAAAGCTTGCAGTGATTGCTTAAGAAAATTCGTTTCCAAATTTTGCTACAATTCTTTGAAATACTTCAGGCAAAAATAATCAGTTCAGTTCTATACTTATGATACGTGAACTCGAATTATCAGAAATAATATTGAGAAACATTAAATTGCGCTTCACAATTTAACAACTAATAATCTGCTGCGTCTTAGTTTTTGAATTGTTATACTTGAGTAGGAAAAATTTTTTGTTTCTCCCATCGGTTAGATTTGGTTTACCAGATTAATAACTTGATAAGTAATTATAACCAACAAGTTTTGTTCGTGTTTGTGTTTTCAAAGAAAAAATTGATAAAAAAAAAAAAAAAAAGAAAAAAATCAACTTCTCAACAAAATTCTCAACTTTTTGTTTTTCTCGTTGTTCTGCAGGTTTTCCGCAATTTCGTATCTAATAAATGACCTTGGACCAGATCCAGAAAAAAAAAATATATATATATATATACATACGATGTTACACGAGGTACATAAAATATCGAACCGGAACGGTGACGTACATAGATAAGTATATACGTAGTTACATAGATATTTTGAACGATCTTTCTTGAATCTGTAACCCGGTCCATTTCACCGCAGCTAAACTTGACCTCATTTTCCGTATTTTCTCTCTCCAGATACGTATAACTCAACTTTTAGCTTACAGAAAAATTGTCTTTCCCGAATTCCTTTTCGAGTATCGACGGTGAATTAAATTTGTTTGTTACTTTTTCTCTGTTTTTATTCCTCTTTATCTCTCTCATTTGTATACCGTGCACGCACATCTACGATTAACTCGACGTGGCAAGGATGTTTGATCGCAAATTTATAAATGAATTAAATAACATGTGTGAACAACTAATTTATACGATGACTGAACCGCGATCGAACGCGCTTAAGTTATGGATTATATTTATAGAATATCAGATATTCGCGATTGAATAATTTGAGTCTGTTTATTGTATCGAAAAACAATTTTCTAGCCTGATGAAAATCCATTTCAATTCTGTACCGAATGTTCAATTAATTGATAGACAAATATTTATTAGGTTTAGGCAATTCGATTGAAATATTTTATTGAAAATTATACGGTATAAGAATTGACTGTCCTGATTTATAAATTTAATCGAATGTAATTTGAATGAGATAAACCGCAGTACGCAACTTTTAAACTGAATAGCAATTATTATGAACTGGATTGCAAATTAAAGGTAAGAAAAAAAAAAAAAAAATAGCATGCAAGGAGGTAAAATTCTATACATACGTAAAATAGAAAAGTTGGGCAAAGTACTAATGGCTGCATACTATAATAAGTATATGCATATGTATGCGTGCAACTTAAACGAATTGCGTAACGATGCTAGCTGCATTATTATAAGCTACAATTGTGGTCAGCTATTTTCTATCAACTGTTATTTTAGCTGGTCTAATATTCGCAGTCCGTATTATACAGCAGGGGAAGTTTTTTGAATGAAATTTTGAACAGATCTATTTAACAATATTGAATGAACCACAATTCGTTTGTCTGTTAATTTAATTCGATGCAATAAGCATAAAAGTTATATAAATTTCTTTCATCGATGGTAAGGATGATAAATTATTATTCAGGAATAGATATAAATAATTGAATCAATATGTTTTACTGGATTTAATTATTATGCTTCATTCAATGTTTGTTAAATTAACATAAATCGAAGTTACATAAGTATAAGCAGAAAGTCATAAACTCTAATTGCAGTTTCTCTCAGTTTTATACGTTGCAGTTCTACAAATGGAGCAGCTGCATACGATGATGTAACTATAAAAACAGTGAATAATATCTGAGAGATGTTGGAACAAAGAAGAAAAGAGAAGGGAAAAAAATTTAACCTGAAAGAATGCAACTTAGAAAGTTTGATTCAAATAACTGCATTATTTTTTTCATAGAAAAATTAAATAAAATCCCCAGACAATTCGCGGAACGACAAAATTTCCCACAATTGTCAGATTGTATATATATATATATATATACACACATTCGTACATACGTTTATTCATACACATAATTTTATAATAAGAAAGTTATATACACGAGGAAAGTTCGCCGTAATGATGTTGCGGATAAATGCGGGATAATATTTATATAAAGCTTATTTTTCGTAATTAGTGTCAAATATATTTCGTAATGAATTGAGGAGTAAACAACAAGTGGCAGAACTGCGGAGATAAGATATTTACAACAAATTAACGAATTAACGAATTTGCCTGGAGAGAAGGAGACTCTAGTTTTGTTTCTTTGAAAGTTTTTTGAGAATATCTCAATTATCGAAAAGTAGAATAAGATCAATTATAAGAGTTTCGAGAATTGTGTCTTAGAAAATATTTTATCTAGTGGTTCAATTTCATAATCGATATAATTACTGTTCTTCATCACTGATATCGTTTGTAAAGGATTATCGCAAAGCTTCGTGATTCACTCAGAGATAAACGGTGGAAAAAATTATAATAATAAAAAAGAAAAATGTGATAGACTGTCAATCATTTCTATAAGAATCAACTGTTAAAATTAACTTTAAAATAAGAACATTTAACATGGAATTCGTAGATTGATATCGACATTCAACGTTTTACCTAAAAAACCATTCGAAGAAAGTATTTCGGATAAAGATTAGTCGAACCTCATCTCGAATTTGAAGCAAAAAATGATTTGCTATATAGTCGATTTAATACTGCAAAGAATTTTTTCAACCAGGATAAAAAGGATAAAGTAGTTTTTAAAAGACGAAAATTATTGAAATATATATATATAAAAGAAGCAGAATTCCAGTGGATTAATTAGGTTACAGTAATATTGATAAACTAATATATATATATATATACTGCATGAATACAAAAATATTTCTTAAATAATTCAACATTCAGCAAATAAAAGTGCGAGAAAAAAATTCTCCCAACTCCAGAGTAATTGACTTCTTTCTCAGGTCGTCGACAAAATTTTTTTCTCAGTTACGCCAAATTATTATTACACGGTATGAACATATTATATTTCTGACCACACTAATCAAGGAACTAGCAAATATTTATTCCTTATCAAAACTGCCTCGCTAGTTTTACATTTCGCCTGCTGAACCTGTACCGTCAATTTCCTGTTCAACGTTACGCGCAAACATAATACGGCTGATAAGTAATTCCAAACATTCGCAGAGTCAATTAGATAGTGAACTTTGACCGAGTGATATTTTCGGGATAGTTTCGCATGAGACTGTAATAAGCTTACTTGGTAGTGATAAAATGCGAAGTAATTTTGTGACGCGAGCTTGTCATTAATTATTTATTGCCATCGGTGTATATTTTACACAGCTAAAAACAATAAGAAACGTAAATTAAAATAGAAAGAGAAATCTGGGACTGAAATCAGTCACGTTGTATTTAATCAAAACAACAAGTTTCTTTTACACAGAAAAATTAACATTCGAATCCCACCAATTTCAAATGCTAACAAAAAGGATCCTACAATTTTAATGAATTGCAGTGCAATTTGTTGGCAAATAAATATCAAAAACATACATCGGTTAATTTGTAGACAATTTATTCACGAAAAAAAGTAACCCTATTCGTTATTAATTAAGGTCACACAGACGAAGCGAAATTTGATATAGAGTATGAATCTTATGCGCGAAATTGATAAAAATTGGATGAAACGATCATTCAAAACTTTTGTAAACTTGAGTTATTGATCTCGTATCAGCACACAAGCTTTTCAATTATCATGGGACGACGTTTTGGTACAAAAAAACTTGATCACAAATCGGGGCTATTTTCAATAAACATCAATCATCACGAAGAATTGAACATTTTTCATTCGAATGCATGATTTTGAATTCCGTTTTGTCTTCACTTGCAGGATCAGTAAAACCCGCCTCGATCTGCAACTCGAGGATCACTTTTTGAATTTTGATTTCATCGATCATTTGTTTTATTCAACACTCTAATGTGGACGATGGTGCGATGGTTGATACATCCTGAGTTTGATTGATCAATTGGGTCTGTTGCACTTCAGAGTCACGACAGGACCGAAACAAAAGAGAAGGAGAAAAACTAGGAGAATAACGACCTCGAATCTTGTCGAAGTGACGCAGATGAAAAGTGAGCTCGGTGAATATTCTGAGCGAAGGTCATAACCGCCTCTTTATTTCCTACCTTACTCGTTGTTGTTAAAGATCAGAAACTGAGCACGAAGAAGAGAGACAAGAAAAAGAAAGAATAACAACAGTACGTATACTACTTCAACGTCATCATCATCATCGTCACCATTATTTTTTAATCGTGGAAAAGTACATTTTTTTTTATCACATTTTTTCTCTCTCGCACAGCCTCGCATTTAAAGTGCAATGCGCTCAATCGCTCGCAACGAACATCAATTAAAATAATCTCTGAACTGTTTGTTGCGCAATTGCAATGCCTATATGTATATACCACTTCCGCAATGTGTGAAACACGATTTATAAAACAAAGACTGCATCAATAATTATTCGCAAAAAAAAACAAAAAAAAAAAAAACAAAACCGCTTTACCTGCACTCGGTTTCTATAGATAATCTATAAGGTATACGTAACAAACCAATAACGCAGAAGAAATTGAAAATGACTTGCGTTGATTCGAATGATTCAATGATAAATCTAATATCTCTACTATAATCTTCTCTACGATCCGGATGTGATGTTTACACTTCAAATTACGTATTAATAATCGCATTGTCTGTATGTTGAGTAGTAAATAAATAAATATATAGGTCATTCGAGTTGTGGATATGCAATTAAGATTACAGAAAAAATGAGCATATGGTCGTTGTTACAATTGTGTGGCGTTTTTCAGAATTCTGATAAAAATATAAAAAATAATAATAAATTATACGATCATGTAATTGCTGTAACGTGATGTATAATTACGAAGTTGAAGTTAGTAGCAAAATTTTATATTACAATTTCGAACCACTCTGTTGTAGAATAGTGACACAGAAACGTTTCTACAATACGAGTAAGTGTATGCTTTGCTTTATAACAATTCACTGAATTTCAGAAAATCCTAAGATGGTGAAATAATGATTTTCTAACAATACACTGAGAGAAAAAATCATTGAATCAACTAAATATGTGGTCACGAGGGGCAGAGTAGATATTTTCTCGTGTCAATTCAAGATCTACTGTTGGTCCAACAAAATCTAGTTGAAATCAACTAAACATTTAGGTTTGGTTTTGGTATAGTAACAAAATAATGTTATTAGCTTCAACCTCGTACGTGAATTGAAATTTTTTTTTTTGAAACTCGTTGATTCCGAGTTGCTTTCTAAATCAAATTTCTTTGGTCAATGCGGGTAATTGTTTGACCGAAGTTTTACTTCCGAGACTTTCTCTTCTCGTTTCTGAGGTTCGGAGTAATTTTTGGGCTGCATTCCAACCGGGTTAGCGTTTCTAGGCATCGCGCGGGAGGTAGTAAATTGTCAGAATACTGCGAACCACCTGCGGCTTCTAGCCAGTGGTTCAACCGCGTTGTGCGTAACAACGACCTTCGTCTCACCGCGCATAGAAAGAGAAAGAGCGACAAAGATCGTGAGAAGCGAGTCAGTCACGTGACAATAACGATACTTAGACACCACGATCGTCATCTCTCAAAGCGTTCAGGCGGGACGAAACCAAAAAGCGAGTGCATTCCGTGCGCTTCGTGTTTCGAGCCCTCAAACTAGGGGGTGGGGGTCAAAACTTGGAAGGTCGACCATATTTCTAATGGCCGATGTATCGAAATTTCAAACATGCTCAAATAAAATAACTAAAGATGAATTGTTCGAAACATTGAATCACTGATTAGTAGTCATTCAAATCAGCGATACTTTCAGAAATCAGGATTTCGAACAATTCATCTTTAGTTATTTTAGTTTCACATGTTTGAAATTTCGATACATCGGCCATTAGAAATATTGACCCTTCTAAGTTTTGACCCCCACCCAACTAGGGCACAAAGAACCAACGGAGGGGACGACGCGACGCGTCACAATCGGCCGTCGGGTAGCATAAACTAGATTCCACAACCACCGTCAGAGGGGGGGAGCGGGGGGGGGGGGGGGGGAGGCAGAAAGAGACGTGATTATACGATGCACTCTTTCTCTCTGCCACAGCGGCAGCTGTAACGGTTCATTAAAGCCGCAGGCCAAAGCTGGGAAACCGCAAACGATGAACAGAACGAGGACGTCGTCATATAAACACTCAGGTAAACACTTACATTGTTTGTTGAGAGATAAATCCGATCCAAGGGTTCCCCGGCTCCCTCTTTTGCACTGGAACTTGAAATCGGTAGCGTTCGGTGCACTGTGGGAGCTCAGAATGCAATCGGCGGATCTGATCGCTCGTTGAAAAACCACTCGCGCACTGCACTACGAGGTTCACTTCCAGTTTTTTCCACTCTTGCACTGTCCGATGACTATCGTTAATATATCTCGCGTCCCGCTTGATGCCGAGAAGGATCTAGCCGCACTGAATCGAACCAAATTCTTGAGCGTCCCTCGGCCAGAGATACTAGTTTCTCTTGTTCCCGCCGGCGGCGCTTGCGTTCTAACTTTTCCGTCTAGCGGCTCGCTTAGCGAACTTCAAGCGAACTCCAATGCGAGTTATCGCGTGTAGATCGACTCTCTCGAGGCGAGGTAAGGCTAGGCATCTGATTTACCGACGCTGCGAATTTTTCCCGCCATCGTGGATTTGCGTTCGTCTGATTGTATAGATCCGATCCATTACGCTGTAATTGCAAAATGAGTAATCAATAACGCGTGACTTTTTTTATAACGTAATGTTTGTTCATTTTAATAGCAATTTTCAAATTAAGCTGGTTTTTGATTTAGTTTTTGAGACGCCATTGACATTCTGCTCTGCTTCGAACACCATTTGTCTACTTAATCGACCCGATGTTTCGATAAACTGCGGGCAGAATTGGCAAAATCAGAAAATAGAAACACCACGATATCCAGTTTTTGTGAACGTGGAGATCAATTTTTTAGAATCTTTACAAGATTTAGAAAGGTAAGGTACTGAAAATAATAAATTGTATCGCTACAATTCTGCTATATTCTAACTCAATCTGACGATTCTGTATCTTGGGTTTTCATACTTATCTTAGTGTTTCTTACATTTTGGTTTCGTTATATTCAAAATTCATCGCTACATTTTGAAAAGTGGACAAAATATTTTTTTGCGTACTTGAAAATTCGTTATTCTGATCATCTATTTTACGATTCTTTCATGTTTTCATCCTCACCTTTCCTCTCATACTTTCAGAATAGAAATCAAGAGTTAGTCAACAATATTAATAAATTACAGTAAAGCTGTGTTACTTGTATCAAATCAAACCACAGTACGTCTAGATTTCCTGTTTTCTTTTTTCTCTCTTCAAGTATTTCACTTCGTTACCTTCCTCTGATAACTAATTTTCTGTAATAATTTTTTCTCGGCGTGAGAATTTCCGTTAAACTCCGTGCTTGACTCAAATTAACTATTTCTGTCCTTATTTCTTTATTTCACCAGCTTTTTTTTTAAGTGCAATTGGAATAGATTGAAACTTTGCGCTTAACCGTATGGAATCTGCAGCTTCAACGTGTAACTTCAGTTGCAATATCAGGCGTTCAGAAGTATGGTATTCATGCTTTTCAGGAGCGATGGCGCCACAGGATGGATCGAAGTGTGCTGTGATCTTATGGACAGCCTGCACACTATTTTTGCCGCTACTGTGTGGCGGCAATGAGTATGAATTCAACAGAAACAAATTCACGGTGTGATTTTCTGATGTATTGAGCTTGCTGTTACCAATATTTCATTTCCTTTTTCAATTGCCTATTTCAAAAAATCACATCGAGCTTAATAGTAAATTGTTTTTAAATTCTATCACTTAAAAAATTGTGAGACTTAAAGATTGTTTGAGAATACCGAATAATGAGTGACACAATGACTTTAACATGAATGTAAGTTTCTTATCTAAGGATTCAGATGTTATTATTTAATTTCGATATCATTTTTAATTAAAAGAATAACGTTTTATATTAACTATTTTGAGATGATGTGAAATTTCATGTGCATGATGGAAAAATAAATTTATGAAATAAAAAATCTCTTTTAAAAATTGATTCAGACGTACCATGAATACTAGCATAGGGTAGTTTTTATTCAGGATGTAAATGAACCTTAAATAACTAAACAACAATCGCCTAATTTTTCAAATTCACATCTGAACTCCAACTTCACCCGCCAACAGGGTGCGTTTCTCCATTTAAAATACACGTATTTAAGATACATTCTCAATATAAATTTCATTGCGAGAGCAATAATGTTCCAAATAATCCGTGAGTGAGAGGTTTCAGTGGGCATTAGTGCTACCATTTAAAAAAAGTACTCATCATCATACCAGGTAATCTAGACGAATTGCACTTCCTCTATCTTAAATAAAAAGAAAGTCAGATTTCGAGGGTGTGCAATTCGTCAAGATAGCCTGATATGATAATATGAATTTTTTCTCAGATAGTAGCACCAATGCCCACTAAAGTCTCGGAGTTACAGATTTAAAAAAAAATCATTACTCCTACAATAAAATGTATACTGAGAATGTGTATTTTAAATGGGGAAATCCATCCTGTTGATGGGCTACGGGTTAGAGTTGAGATAAGAATATAAAAAAAATCCGCAATTGCTTTTGAATTATTTGAAGTTGATTTTGGGGATGGTCCGGAAAAAGTTCGTTAACACTCTATATAAGGACCACTCTAATACTGGTAAAATCTTAAATGGTACAAATTTTCTATCAACTTGATTTTATCATCTCATTCAATACGCAATATATCGATCCCTGCATTAACAAAAAAAAATAAAAAATAAGTAAACTACCAAGACTCACGACTCTCTCGACTCAACCTACACAGCATATTGCAATAAGCAATTGGCGTTAACCCCTGCAACGAATTTCATCAAATGCAAATTTACAATTCATATAACCGTCTGTATGTCGCATACCTACATGTAACTACACTAAGGTATAAAGGAAGTTTTCTCATGCGCTTTCGCGTGCGCATGAAACGACCTACGAAGCTCTCTCTCTCTCCCTCCCTCTTTCTCTCTCTCTCTCTCTTTTCGAGATAAACAGCCGGGCAGTAATTGCGCGCGAGGAACGATACCATATTTCATACGCAGTATAAGCCATAACTTAGGAGGCAATTACCGTGAGTACGTCATTTATCATCCGGTCCCCCGCCGAACCCCCTTGGAAACCGCGCCGGGCGACGCTCGGGGTTTGAGTTGGGGGCGATTGCGAAGGGCGGCGGAACTCCCGGGTGACGGAAACGGGGGCGGAAACGTAGCCGACAAGTAGGCGCTGTTCGATCATAAGCCGTGAAAAAATTTGGCATTCTTACGAATATAAATACTCAACCGTTTCACAATCAGATTGGATATTGTAACTGTTTTATTTAATTTTTCTTTCATTTGCTGAAACGTGATTTAAATCTTAGTTCTTGTTGAAATAGGATCTTTAACATGTTCTTCACGCCGCGTGACTCATTCACATTTTTATAAACACGACATGGAAATCAAAATAAAAATCTTATAAATAATTAATTATTGTCTAGCAATAATTTTGCGTAATATACGTAATAACACATTTGTTTCCGTAGATCTGGGAAAAGTCTAATTACTTTCTGTTATTTTGATCAAATTAGGTTTAAAATAACAACTGATTTCCGATTAGCAGGGCTTAAGCTCACGTAGTACTCCTACCTTTACCGACCGAGCAAACTCACCCTGTTTCTTCCGATATTGAATAAACAAACGAACTGAAAGAGTTCAAATTTCGACGGTGCATTCGACGATAGCTCATTTTAATCCTCATTGTTTCCAAAAATGCGGAAAGAATCTCAGCTAAGCACTTTTTATCCCCTTAAATGCGGAAAATGTGAAAAAAGTAACACGTTGCAAATTTGAACCCATTCGATTCGTTTGTTTATTTAATATTGAAAAACAAAGAGAGCGTTTGCTCGGTCGGTAAAGATACGAGTACTACGTGACCTTAATTACTTTTACAAACAATCGGGAGCTTGGAGAGCGTCTCTGGATTAGGTACGCAAGTATGATATGAAAAGTAACTCTTCCATCTTTATTTTCTTCTTCTCTAGCCGGCGAAAGAGGGAGAATCTGTGTCGTGAGGGGTGCGAAGCGGCAAGGATCAATTGCAAAGCCGGCAACAAGGATCCAGCGATGAAACAAGCAGCCCCGTAGCTGACAATGGAGTGCCCACAGCTAATATCCGCACAAGCAGCCACCCGACCCCCGGATCTATAGATCCAGTAATGCGCTTTGAATTATGTTACCAGGGAAAATGCCAACGCCGCAAACTTTCCCTCCGGAATCCTATGGGGATTAGCTACGGGTCCTATTAACAAAAAAAGAAGGGAACGATCAACCTGTTAAGTCCTGCTGTAGCTATAATCTCGGTTTTATATCACAGGTTTCTCAATTTTTACCACCCTTAAACCTTTTTTTTCTTCTATCAGCATTAAAGAAATGATAAGCTTAACATTATGAAATATTCAGTTCGTGTTAATTCAAGCATACGACACCGTTTATACATATATAAGAGTGAATGATAGTGAATTTAACGCAATATTCAACCATCGAAAAATTCTTTATTACCGAAATTTTATTGCATGTCTTCTAAGCTTTTTTTGAATTTTTCAAACTATATTCCCTAACAACAAGCTATCAATTTTGAACAACCGTATAAATTTCTCTAGTTCTCTATGTGGTGTTGCATCAACATCATTATAACCTGTAATAAAAGTAAATCGAGAGGGTGAATAAGAGCTCGTTCCAATTTTTTCTTCCAGCAAAACTTTAAAACTGGAAATGCAATTTATCGGTCGAAGCTGAATTGGAACGGTTCGAAGGGGGCGTGAAAGACTCTGGTGGTTAGAATGTTACTTGGATATCAGGGGCGCAGTTGAGCGAGAGGCAAGTGTCCCCGAGGGTAGATTCAGGGGTCTCTCGATCTTTTTTGATCATCTCTGTTTCGCACCCAATTCGCGTTTTGCGACCTTATACATGCGCTTGTATGTCGTATTATACGTGTACATGTGTGTGTACGTGCCAGTATGCTATCTGATCCTGATATAAAGTTTCAGAAGTTTTCAAGAATAAAAATGGGAAACTCGATCACGCCACGAGAAACGGATCGCCCAACACGATCCTCGTACGATTACCTCTAAAATGGAAAGCTTTCAAAAACCGTATCCATCAAACTGACGAGTTTTGAACAGCTAGAAGAAGCAGCTCCTGTAGGGTAATAACTCTGCTGGCACTGAGTTACTATCATTATTATTATAATCGCTTTTATTTTGTATCTACGTTGAGTAAATAAAAAAATTTTCAACATTTTCCGATGGTCATTAATATCAAATTCCTTGTTAAGTAGACAGCGTGCAGAAATTTTTTACACAATATGCAATATCAAAGGTTGAAAAAACTTTCATAATTCGTCTGAAAGACGAATCTTTATTCCATAGATGTTACTTATATAATTTTCAAAAATATTTCGTCCTTCTATATCCTGTCCATTGAAAATCTTTAATGATTCGTTAATAATTATAAGATCAGTAATCTAGTGGTTAGTATAGCTCTAATTATAATGGTAAGTGGAAATTCGCAACATTTCACATGCATATTTTCACAGAATATTTGATTTTTAAAATTGAGATTGAACAACCAAAAGCGGTCAAATTTTTTTTTTTGCTTTTTTCAACTCGTTCTCTTAAATATCTGAAGTGAATTTACGTCTAAAATGACGATCATTTCGAACATTTTCTCAACACAGGAAAGCCATTTCTTTACTTTTTTCCTTAACTGATTTTCGAATATTCATTCAGTAAAAAATTGTATTGTAATATTTCGAATATCGAGGCTTGCATGCTTTTCCAAGTTCACCTCAATCCCACTGCACACAACAATATTAATATTTCTTTTAATTCAACCGATTATTTTGGCATTTTTAATAATTTGATTTTTGACACAACCCCGTAATTATTACAAAATAACGAAAAGTGAAGAGATGATATGTCTCTCCTAAATCATCGACGGCATTGGGAGAAAAGAATTAGTTCTGTACAAAGTGAAAGTGAATATGAAGATGAAGAGAGGCGAAGAGAGAAGCGTCGTCGAGGCGGTTTTCCATGTCATCGTAACGAAGTGTGCCTAATGCGTTTTTGCGACCGCAAGGGGATCGCGATCGTCACGGTGAATTTTCAAACCACTCGAGAGGACATACAGTTTCATATACAGTATTTCAGAAGAGATATCTCCGAGCACTCTGCGAGTCCCAAGTCGGATCGTCTTACGTGCAATGCGGCATCGATGATTCTCGTTTCCGCCACCCTCCGGTGATACCTTGAGCCGTTACGGGGGTGCTCGCCGAAGGCATTGCCGAAGTACCGCCACCCCGCAAAGTGCTTCTAGCCGACGGCTTATCAATTCTATTCCACGCCACTACCAATTTACCGATCGACCGGAGTGTCTCCGAACCACGCTCAATTCTTACGTCTGTACTTCTTCGATCGTAACACTTTTCACTAGAATTTTTGCCACTCTTTGTTTCTTAATTTTTCCCGTTTTTTATTCCTCGCACGACTTTTGAGTATTCTTAAAGAGAAATCATTTTCAACCCACTTTTTGTGTGCAGCATTAAGATTGTTGTTTGAAAATAAGGGATGCAACCTCTGGGGGTGAGAATACTGTGCATGTTATCGACTGTTGAATACGATTCATTTGATTTTACCGACAAATCTTAAGTCGTTATCGAGAAATCCTGGAAAATTGAACTTTGGGGTGTGAACTTTAGGGTTGGGTTTTACCCTTTACATTCATCGGAGTCACGTTTGTAAAGGATCAAGCATTCATTTGACCTTAATACAGAACTATCAATTATCTTATTGTCGGAAAAACGTGAACGATTTAGATTCGAAACTAATAATATTTGGGATTAGAATACGTTATTTATGCAGAAAGAAGAAAGTAAAAATGGCTGCAAATCAGCCTATGATTATACGATAAACATTGTAAAAATTCATATCGTTGTTGAATCAGTGTAAAAATACGTTATCAAAAAATTCGAAGAGTCTATAATTTGAATGAGCTCATGAATAATCTCTGTCTAATTTTTCGAATTAATAATAATCAAGTTATTCCAGTTAAATTTTGTCGGTTTCGAATTTTTAAATAGAATTAAACTTGATGTACTTCAACCACAGATCTTGCACCTTTGATTCATGCTAATTATTATTCCTTATATTATGTTAACAACTTTTCATCCCCTCCACGCACCGGATAAACCCTTGAAAATCGGTAGCTGTCAAAAGCGTATCGATTTGTGTAATTTCCGGCATTCGTTAGGCGGTAAAGATATTTTCCATGGCATTGTTTGGATAACAGGATAAAATACATCAATCTCTTCGTTGCCTGATGACGACGAAGAAAGGGATGTTCGCTTTTGAAGCGTGGTGACGTGCAGCTGATGTGGAAGGGAAAAAAGAAAAGAGTGAGAGAGAGAGAAAAAGGAAGAGATGAGAGAGGAAAGAAGAGAGAGAGAGAGAGAGGGTAAACGTAATTTTCCACGTCACGTCGAAGTGTACATGGGAAGTTCACGTAGGAATAACCGCGAGCACGTGTATAGGTATGTGTACACTGTACATGTATGCGGGAGCTTTTATCAATCATCTGAGAGATTGAGTTAGAACGTAGTTATATGAGAGGAACTCGTAAAGTGGAATAGGATTTCGCTGCAGGGTGCTTGCGGCTGAGTGAGTCAAGCTTCTCCGGCGGTAGGCGGTGAGCACGAGTATGAGCTTCCGAGCTTCCGAGCTTCCGAGCTTCCAGGCTGCCAGCTTTTGCGATGAAAAATTAAAGGATTTTGATCAAAGGATTTCGCTCCTCCGTCGGCTGTCAGTTCCAGTTCCCGTCATTACGCCCGCAGATAATCCGTAAACGCGTTCCTGACGGCAACACGTGGACGTGTGTTGTATGAAATTCACCTCCGAGCGCACGTTTACCTCGGCTTTTACCAATAGCGACCCGATTTCAAACCCGGGATTCAATCACTAGTCAGTAGTCACTCACCGTTTGAACTCCATTCGATCACTTTCTTTTACCAGCATTTATAATGATATTCCCGATTAATAGAGATTCGGTCCAAATTTGGAAAACGAGTCACGATAATAGTGCATAATTTTATTTGGCGAGGATAATCTTCAGAACACGAATAATAAGGATGTCCATCGGATAGCCAAATTTTATCTGCACAAAATCCACAAAGTCCACGCATGAAGCATTTACCTCTAATGTACGTATCACGGACATCCATAATGGATATGTAATGCCTCTATCAGACATTATTTCACCCGAAATGAAGTACAATAGAAATTTTTCAGAGATGCAAATATTCGCTTGTTATATCAAGTTATATCAAATAGAACTCTACTAGATATCCACAAAGATCTCTGTTGGATCCATCTCTAATGGAGATCTTTACGGATCATCGTCAAGATTCATTTTGATCATGGTATTTCCACGCTGATTCCGAATCTGGTTACAAATTCGATGGTTGAATATTTTGACGATGATGTCCCGATTTGAAAAGGTTTCACTAAGAACTGTTCGTCTGAAATTTCCTGAAATTCGGTGAAATTATTTGCCACTAAAGTTTTGTCTTGGATATAAAGGCAAGAAGAGACGTATCCGCGTGTGGCGGCGGTCGAAACGTCGATAAAAAAATTTGCGATTTCGTTCGAATTGTAAGTGAAAGAAAAACCGGATCTCCGAGTCGTTCCGCGAGGTCGAAGAGGCAGAAAGCGGGGTTCGAGAGGCGGTAAGAGGATCACGGGAATTGTTTGTATTTCTAAATATTGGCTGGCAGCATCCCGCAGCGAGCGAAGCGACGCCTTAGAGAAGATCAGCAGCGTCTTCGGGGTTCGCGGGGTTCGGAGAGCCACTTTTCATCGTTGGTTCTTGACAGGCTAAGGCGCTCGGTGGGCGCGCAAATTGGCTTCAGGACCCGCGGCGGGTTCACCGCAACGGCTCTAGCCGAAGCAAAGCTGATCCAATCTTCAGCCAAACGACGGCTGACCGTTAACGCGGAAATCCCTCAAATATTGTTACGGTTACGAGGAGTGAGGACGGAGCTGTTTGCCCCGGAAGCTCCGGAGACAGCCGGAGAATCGAGAGGAAAGAGCTTACTCTGAGCCCCGGGTTCACCCTGCAGCGATGAAAATGAATTTCACATCCTCCGCCCGCGGCGCTTCCGCGCCTCTTCGCCCCACGCCGAAAGGCTCTTCTACCTAGAAAATTAAAATCCTTCTACGATAAGACCACTTCTCGACGTCTCTTTCATCGTTTATGTCAGCTCCTGGATGTCTCGACGCTGCTGCAAGTTGGAAATAATTCTCGCTGTTCGAGGTATTACGGACAATTTTATACTTCGCGTCAATTCAAATGAACTCAAATCACTCCTGGGAAATTCTCACCGCATACTTTAAGTGAACAGTGCAGGCTACGGAGTGGTTTTTAACAATTTCAATGCCGATGTGCGTTGGTTTCTGGATTACACCACTCTCTTCATTTTTTTTTTTTTTTATTACGTTGTGATTTTCGATGGGAAACACATATTTTGTGTGTCCACCAATCCTCGTGGTTTGAAAAAAACTAAGAATCATGTTTTTGAGGTGATCAAACATCTCCTATAGTCCTTTAACCAAAGTTTGGGGGTAATATCTTACCTCGGCAAAAATGCTTCAGTATTTCACTTTCTTAAAAATTTTGAAAAGGCTAAGATCTCGAAGTATTTAAATAGTTTCGAAAGTGATGCAATTCACAAATCAACCCATATCACATTATCTTTCCCTCTCGAAACGCTCCAGGTTTTGTATCAAACTTTTTCTTGCATCGCTTTTATAGTCTTCGACATATTCACCTGTGATGAATAAAAAGGACCACCCTGTATAATTATAACCACACTTGATGGCATAGGTTTAATTAGTTTGAACCTCGCAAATTGATCTGAAGTTACTAGAATTCATGAGGTGCCAGTGCTACGTTTTTTAAAAGTATCGAGTCCATCTTACCATCCACCGAGAGTGTATAAGTATTACTTGAAGTCACAGGTGAAGTCAAGTTGTCGACTCTTGAATTGAGTCAAGTCTATGAGAATTCGTGAGGTGCCAGGTTTTCTGTTTTAAAGTAGGTATTCTTCAAGCAGATCACATCGTCAACCGAGAGTGTAACCATAATGAAAGTCATAAATAAACTAAGATTGTTAATTCTTCAGTTAAATTAAGGTTACTCAAATTCACAACCTATAATAGTCAGGTGCAAACACTCTATTCTTGAATGGTGAATTCCCAGCACTTTCCTCCGGTACCAGTTTCAGGTCAAAGTACACCTTTCCAACCGATCGACACCAGACTATCGAACGTCATAAATCGATCAGGTATACCAAAAAGTTGAGTAAAGTTTTCACGAAACCATAGACGCCCCCGTAAAATGGGCTCCGGATGAGAAGAGCGCGTGAAAAACGGGCTCCCACCCTACAAGACAAGATCTTCATGCAGATATGGAATGGAAATCAATATGCAGTTAGGCCTGATATCGAGGGGTTATTATGTGTTCGACGGTGGTCCCGTCATCCAATATACTTGTGAGATGGCCGGCGCAGGGAGACGCCGTCGTGAATGTTCGGAGGCCCATAAAGGCTAGGGTTGAACGGGGGCCAAATGGCGGCGGAGGGGCCCACGAATAGATACGTACCCTGGAACACGCGAACTCGGAACTCGGCGGACGGGAATGGGAATGGGAACAATGACGACGGGAGTTGTTGACGTTGAACCGGGCGATGGTATCGCTGGCTCTGCTCCGTTTTAAACGAAAATTTATTGCCGTCCGCCTCCGCCGACTCCACGGCCGCCATGTTTGAGCTACACCTTAATATCGCCGCTCGTACTTCGGCCGTCATCGTGGCCAGACAAAATTGCAAAATAGCGTGCCACGCACGTTTAGGTCAGCCTTTTGGACGCTACGTGCCGTCGTGATCCTCTCTTATTCCGTTCACGCACTTGCGTTATGCTCGTGCCACGTGTAGCCCGCGTCTTTCAGGCATAAAACAATCTGCAGCTGCTGCCAGATGTCTGCTTCCCCCTAATTAATGCCGTGTGCAAATTTATGGTAGTCAGAATATGTTCTATTCTCATACCTACGACGTAACGGATTCCGTCGTTCAAAAGTATGTGACGAATAGAAAGCTCCAGATTACGTATTTTAGCGATAGTTGAAATTTAAGACTTTGGAAAAGCGTAAGTATGGGTGTTGGGGTGTTGTCCGTTATTCCCAAACCAAAACCCAAGGTTCAATTTTATCCTTACTCGCTAAAATGTCAGTGTTTGATAGAGAAACGATTTTCCCAGGAGACGAGTTCTCTAGCGCAAGTCTAACACAAGTCGCTTTTATATGAGAAATATTTCCCTTTTTCGTTAAAAGTTAAAATACTCGTTAATTATTCAATATTTTTTTAATTCATGCATAGATCGTTGAAGCTGATTCTTCAAGCTTTTTGAACCTTTATAACAAAGCGTAGTTGGGTTAATTAAGTAAGTTAGTTATTACCGTCATTAGAAAACACATTGCGGCTATCTGAAAACCACTGATTTTCTCTTTTATGGTAAAATTTAAATAACGAAACTGGTAGAAAACGTTTTGCACCTGAGCTAGTGAGCTCGTCTTTTGAGATCTTTTTTCTATCAAACACTGACACTTAAGGGAGTGAGAGCGAAAACAAAACTTCCGTCTCTGAACCATCCTATTGGATATTCAAGACTTCAGCAAGTTCACGGAACTGCTCCCAATGGTTTCAGTCGGAAATGCAACATTTCACCAGATTTTATAAATACCCATTTCTGTAAAGAGGTCACATAAGATTTTATCGTATTTCGCACGATTTCAATATCCGATATTCCTTGTCCTTTAGCGTAAAAAATATGCTGTTGAGATTGGCACACGTGGACTATTACAGAACAATCTTTATAGTCGATTTGAAAATCAAGCATCGAACAATGTTAGATCGACATCAAATTATGGTGTACAGAAGTCGGTATCGGAAGTTATTTTACGGTGTCTAGAAGATCTCAAGCAGACTTGAATCACAACTTCGTGATGTTTGGAGAATATCATGCAGAACTGTTTGATACTTCAATTGAATATATCAAATTCTCCAGTGAGCTTGTAAGACATTCAAGTTTTCAGCTGGACTTTACGTCACTTCACATGATTCTATCAGAGACTTGATTTGATTTCATGGAACTTTAAACTCAGAGCTTCAGTAGACTGTGAGAACTTCTTAATATTCCACATGGACTCCAACGATCTGTCAAAATGTCGATGAATGATAAGATTTGATGATATATTCTGGGTCTGAAAGTCAGTAATACTGCACCAAATTCTAAAATTGCAACTGAAACTCATCCCTGAATACAATCGGAGCCCATAATTCATAAGTGCAATGCATAACAGTACTGAAGTAGTCATGCATGGGGGATTATTAGCGGATGTTGAATTATGAATTTATGGAAAACGTCGAGGTTCGGTGAAGACGCGAAGGTATGATGCATGCCTTGCGACGCCGGGACTTGCGGCGTTGCAGGTTCGTGCTGCGTGTGTATTGCGCAATTAAAATGCAAATTAAAAAGCATATTCAGACAGATCCAATTACTTATGCGTGCGAAACTGTCTCGCAGTTTCTTTTTTACTCATTTCATTCTCCCTCGCGGACTGGCGTTGTGGTTCTCCTGCGCTGCAGCCCAGGATACCAATTCTCGGACAGGATATCACGGCACCTGCACCCTTTAGCACCTGTCCTTAGTTCGCCTTATCACGCAACGATTATGCGGAAACGCGGCGGCGAAGCAAGGAAAATTGCTGCAAAAACGCGCAGACAATGTTGCGCGTTAATTGGAGCTGCAATTGACCAGCCTCAGCTGCTTAGGTGTATAAATTTAACAAACTTTCAACTTTGTAGGCTCGTCTTGAGTCGTCTTGTAGCTCGGTTCTCGTGCCTTCATCGTTGCGCAGCAGCGCTAATTAATTCCTTGTAACTCGTCCCGTTGCTGGTGCTTCACTCCCCGAAACCACCCGGCATGATTTATAAACTGCAAGTAACGACTATTGTGTGCCAACTGTATTCTGCACGCCATAATTGGCCGATGTAATTGCAGGTGCGCTCATTTTCAAGACAATGTTGGAAAGATACGATCTTTACATTACACAGGATGTGACGGTTCGCACCTTGCAGAATGAAATTCAAATCCTCAACCGCGATTCAATATTTTTCAAACGCACATTTCGTCCTCTTATGAGGCCATAAATCCTGATCCTTATAACAAAAAAAAAAAAGATTTGCTCTTTTTTTTGAAGTTTTTGTACACATTTTTTTTGCGATTATTAAGAATTTTCTAGGTGCTTAGTGAATTTTGATTTCATAGAATACAACTTTTCGCGTTGTATATAATTTTATAAAGATCGTTCTGAAAGAACGCGATGTAATCAACATTTTAAAGATAATTGTTCGGATATTAATTAATCTCGTCGCCGTCACGTTACCCACGTAAAAGCGACCGCAAAGGACGGAGGTGAAAATGTAATTAGCCGGTCATCAGCTGCAGCTGTGATGGGATCACGCTGGCTTTCATTTCGCCAATTTGCCTCAGGCACAACCGCGCCATCTTGTCCGCTTCGAGCTGCGCCGTCGCTCGTAATGCCAAATTCTGTGTCCTACTGCCCTTTCCATGGAAATTCCATTCCACGGACGCGCACTTTTTTCACTCGCTTCTATTCCAACATAGACTAGATATAAAATGGTCAGGCTATCTGATTGCCATTTTTGTAGAGATGGATTGTTCTTCAAATTTCAAAGTTCATTTTACTGAGCATAGAGATTTGTCGTCGACCTTCTGAAGACATTTTTGATCTATAGGAATCGTTACATGATTTTTTAGGGATTATGAAATTCATAGGAATTTTATTTGAATGTCTACAAATATTTTGTAATGCAAGGGGGGGAGGGGGTACTTAAATCAAAGAAAATAAAAATGATTTTCAGATGTCGGGGTAAGAAAAAATTCTTGAAAATTCTTGAAAATTCAAAATAATACTCAATAACGTTTATAGAAGTCATTTTTGACTATTAAGAAAATATTTTAAGAAACAACATTTTTTTGTAAGATTTTAAAGATACCCCGTTTTGTCCACCCCTCCCCTAATGGATTTTTTGTTTTTGTTTTTTGAATTTATAAGAATATTTTGAAATTCATTGTGAAATTTATGAAATTTGTAGGGTCACTCTGCGATATCAAGGAATTTTCCTTCAAACTTCTCAGGATATTTTTTTCAATTTTCTGCTGATATTTCGCAATTCATAAAGCATTTTCTCCAAATTTCTTTTGTATCAAGATCAGAAAAAAATCTCATGTATATTTTGCAATTCATAAAGTACTTTGTACAACTTTTCATCGTTACTGTACCTACCACACGTGAAGATATTTTTAAAAAACTTTAGGTGTATTTTGAAATACACAGGAAATTTTTTCAAACTTCAATAAGGACATGTTACAATCCCAGAGCCTTTTCTGTCATTTTCCAGGGTTACTTTACTACATGTCCTCAGGAAGTTTTCTTCAAATTTATGTGAACTTTCCTTCGAACTTCTGAAGATATCTTGAAATGCATAAAGACTTATTTATTACTTTTCTAGATATATGGTAACGAACGATAATTTTATCTGAGATAAATTTCAACAGACAATTTACGTGAACTTTTTTTTTCAAATTTCTGAAGATATATTAAAATACATAAAGACTCTTACCTCACTTTTTAAAATCTAGTTCAAGGAATTTTAAGTCATTTTCCTAAGGATCGTCAGACAAATGTATATATATACAAAATAATTAATTCGTCAATCATTATATTTAACGGAATTTGTTTCTCCTTCTTCTTGGTTGCATCGAGCCGTTGCTCTCCCGTTTAAAATAAAAAAAAAAAAAAAAAAAAAAACAGTTGATTTAATCCGCGAAAATATTTTGACTCAAGGACCGGGTAGGCAAATCAGTCAACGGCGAAAACGCAGTTCGGGGTGAAAATCCAGAGTGGAACGTACGTCGCACACACGCACACATACATACATACAAACTTGCGACGTGCGCGAGGGCAGGAGATGGCGCCATTTAATTATCAGGGGGTCCAATTAGGCGCCCACTAATGGAGTTCTGCGGTGAGATATGACCGCGGTACGAGGTGGTCTCTCCCTCGTCGTATACCTCATTAACAATCCATCAGTGCCACGCGACCGCGAGTAACGTCGTCGGTGCAGCTTCGAGCCCCGCGTTGACACCGTCGGACGATACGTCACTCCGGCAGTAGCACAGGTGGACATACGTAAAGGTGGGTGTAATTTATTCCGCGCGAAGGCCGCACGGTGTTCACCGGTTCGGACGTTCTTTTTCGCTTATCTTCTCTCTCCATTTTTCTAGACATTTTTATTTCTTTTGCATTTTTGATTGACAGGTTATTCGCGCAGTACGAATCAATCATACGCGCCGACGTATCGCCGCGGGGCTTTCGCTTTGACGCAGCGTTACCGCACACGCGAATTGTTACGTTTTTTTCTTCTTTCTCTTTTTAGCGTATAGTATTGGTATATCGTGTAATACGGAGAATGTATGCTTGATCAGTAATTCACTCGCGGAGCGGAATGATTATTTAAATTTTTGTGTAAATTGATTCGATCAAAAAATTGTACGCCAAATATATTCGATATTCCGTGCAAGATGAATTGAGTTTGAGGAATTTTTGAACGATTTGTAAGACCGAAATCAGGTACGCAAAGTTTTAATAATCATCGACGATAATTGAAATAATTTTTGAGAAGCTCACAAGCTCTGGGAAAGCGATTGAACATGAAAAACTTAAAAAAGCTTGAAGGCACTTTGGAGAGTAACAATTTCAATACTTACCAAATATTGAATTACTCAAAAAAAGGCTCCGTCGTTCATGGACACAAATTTCAACGATCGCAATAGACTCAGCTTCAAGAAAAGCTCAAATTCTTGAAAAAACTCAACGATCAAATGAAATTTAACAATTTCAAGAAGTTCGGCGGTCCATCAAAAATTAATTATGGTGTCAACTGATCACCGAATAAAAAAAAAAAAAAGCTCTATGCTCCAGCGTACATAAAACTTGAAGGTGAAAAGGGATGAATAATTATTAAAGATGATTAATAGTTTGCAAAAGGCTTACGTAGACAACGACACGCTGAACGCGAATCATGAATCGAAGGTTCCTCCCTTCAGCTTTGGTCTGCGTCATGGCTGTTCCTTATTCCTTGCCAATCGTGTCGGTATAAATTGATTCTCTCGTAAAGTCCATGAATGAAACGCGATCATATTTTCTGCAAGAATTCAATTCATACACCGATGATTAAAACAATGGAAATAATTATGAGTCAAGTACATTGTTGTTCATTCGTTTTTCCACAAAAAAAAAAAAAAAAAAAATCGTGAAAACGTCGTAACCCTTTTTATCTGAGATGGTGAAAAATCTGCTAATTTTCTACAACCTCTGTCAAATCGTTCCTCTCTTTCCACCCTCAAGGGACTGAAAGAGGTGAAAATTGGAGATCAAGCTTTGAGAAATCGAGAGAGTAGAAAGAGCGAGAGAGAAAGAGAGAGAGAGCTGGAGCTGCGGGTTCTCGAGATAAGCGAGTGGAGCCGCATATTTGTTGACACAATTACTTATGCGGATCCGGAACCGTGGCGGGGACTAGAAGCACCGGCTCCACCACCGTCCGAAGAAAAGACCAGGACCCTCCAGCTAAGCTCTCAAGCTCTGACGACACCGCGATCCGAGACCGACGCCCACCTGCCACCAGCTTCCGTTAAACTCGGAGTATGACAGCCCAGCAAGGGTTCACAAATGATTTCCGAAACAGCGTGAGACGTGAAGAGAAGAGACTGACAGGCGGCCTGAGTAGTTATGACAGTGATTATTTTGGCGAGGGTAACAGAAACCGCGAAATATTATCGAGTATATTGCAGAATTTCATTGATCTGCGCTATAAAAGAAATTTGAAGTGATGGGGATGGGGTTTTTGACACTTTTCGGTGGCAAAAATGAGTCCCGATATTTGGTAGAGGTACAGCATTTTTCACTTGTGTAATTCATTTGGAATGTAGTATCGAAATTTATTATTCGTTAAGGACGAATGGAAAGTAAATTCTGACTCAAGAGGTATAACTGTTTGAAATGTATCAGGAAATGCTATGTCTGCCAAGGATGGTGAATGCGAATTAAACGACTGTATCCTTGTTACATGGTACGAATGATTTTGTGCAAATCGAACAATATAGGCTACGATAGTGATAATTTTACAAAAGGTCTTATAACGAAAATCTTCAAAATGATTGAAATCTGGCTTTAATTTTTTGGGGAAGATTTCATTCATGATGAGGTCTCCAAGGATTGTCTGGAAATATTTTTACAAATATCATATTTGCATGTTTTAATTATACCATAACGTAAGATTCTTTAAATGTTCCGTAGAAAAATTGTGAGGATCAGATAAGCGAGTAAATTGAGCTGAAAAACATAAGAATTACATAAAATACTACTATATACAGTTTGAATTATTCCGAAAGTTTTAGCTATAAAACCTTTTTTCAAATAATTAAAGTTTCAACTTGTGTTATTAAAATAAATTGCAGGATCATTAGTGCCAATAATATTACCGGATGTTTTATTGAACCGTTTCTTCTCCTCTCCTAACTTTTAATTCATCCTCAATATAAGGAGTAAGCTGATCTGCACCATCAAATTTTCCCCCCACGTGATCATGATGGGAATTTTCGCGCGACTAATGAAAGCGTGGAGAATAAGGTCCGGGAGTCGTGGCTGGAAGTTATTAAACGAGGAATGATTAATGACGCGCGTTGGAGAGTCGATCAGATAGCGGGACACTTAGTATTTCGGAATCAGTTAGCTGATGCCTTCCGTCCCACGGCAAACGTCAGCCACTGCTAGCCGGTTGGCTGGCTGAACCCTCGCCGAGATGGTGATTATGATTTATGGCTGGCAGCCGCGCCTAAAACAAAGTACATCAATTACTCGTCCGCTGGTGTCACGCTCCGAGTACAACTCGAACAAAGGAACCAGGCTCAGCCGTTTCTTCGTCGGGTATTCAGACGACGACGACGACGACGACGAGGACGACGATGAGCAGATATACATGGCACCCCTGCATCCAACTCGTGCCTATCCATGAATCCAGTAATGCACCCCAAGCCCATCAATTATTCATCCCTTTCCAGATCGTGTGACGCTTTGCGATCTCATTTCCTTCCCCTCTCCGCTGACGTAAAGACACATGAAATTAACGATAAGGACTTGTGTTACGGCTCAAGTTTGTTACCTTAATTGGACTGACGGTCTTGGTTTCTTTACCAAATGACCTGTCACTTCAACTTATGGACACAATAGCGGACGGCACATCATAGTCTCGTCTCTTCTTTCTTTGAAGAATGATCAGTGCCAATCGTCCCGATAAAACGGACACAAGATGCGATGAGCGTTATCATTTTGACATTTGATCAATTTGTGGGAGGTTTCTTATCACCTTTGGGATCAGGATATTTTGAAATCAAAATCACGGATACGGTATACTATATGGTGGATGTCCAGGTGATCTAAAACTCAATCATCCTTATATTTTCACGAAAATTTCTTTCCGGATGTATCTTAGGCGATGAATCCCAAGATCGAGATCAAAGCCGTAAACTTCAAACGTTGAACACCCAATGAATCCTTTTTACAGTGACAAAAGTCACTACTCCAGCGATCTCTGGCTGAATTCTTCGATTTCAGCGAGTAAAAAGGGAGACTTGGCAAAATCAGAATCGATGCCAAGGCCGTGAACAAATACATAATGAACCACAACAGCATTTACAATAAAATATAATATTAACAACTATAATCGCACTTTTTATCACCACACATTGTCCAACAATTTCAACAACATTGTAACTACATCCATGCCACTAGAATTTTCTAGTAAGTGTGATGAATGAAATTTTTCCTCGATATACGGATAATTATGGCGCGATGGGGGTTGGCAGCCGAGCTTAACGCCATCGCTGCAGTGTCGCCCTGGCGCAAGGTGATTAAGATTAGGAAACGTCGAGGGATGTCGTCATCAGTTTTTCCGCGACGTAAAGTAAACGTCATTCCAAGGGAGCCCTGCTTCGCTTGTAACGAAGTGCGCGAGATGAAGCGATAACGTAGGCGACGCCGCGTGCTGATCACGTAACTGGAAACTGGCCCCCGTTGAAAAGCGGGGCTTCTGGGGGTTGGCGCCTGCACCAGCACCAGCGAAATTCAACCGTAATAGGTTTAACTTAGCACAGGAATAACGTCACTGTAAACACCATTACCTCAAACGCAAATGGTACGCAAATTGTTATTGAGTGTGAAAGGTACACGGAACGGCGATATCCTGGGGGATATTTCCTCTCTCTTCTGATCCTTCGCACACCCCGACTTTTCAGAGATATTCAAAATAGCTCGGAATTGACTTATTGACGATGGAAATAAATTGTATTATACGTTATAAGTTCAGCTATGAATTTACAAAATTGTTATTACATGGTAATATAAGGCTCAAATGAAATGCAATTATTTTATTTCAGGTAAACAGTAGTCCATTTTGTTCGACTTGTTCGAATTTTGAATCTATACTGAACAATTCACTTGTGATTCCTTTTCTTTTTAGCGTCATTAAAAAAAATATATATTTACTACTGGTAAGAAAGAACATGTTTGATTAGATTTGATAGAAAATTGAATAAACAATTGATATGAAAAGGTAAAAAATGGAATTTCTTGCCAAATTTATTGAGACGAAAAATGTATGGATTTGGATTTATATTCTAGTATTGAATATATTTTCTGAGTAGATATATGGAAACGGTCATATTAAGTGGAATAGATATACGTACTTGAAATACTCAACATTTGCGGTAGCTATAACTGTATAACCTATATTCCCATAAAAGGTAGAATCACAGCGAGCGCAGCCGCCCATATTTTTCATTCTCTTATAAAGAACTTTTGTTCTCCTATTTCTGTCCCGTTTCCCTCCTTTCTTTAATTTTTTCTTTCCTTCTTTTTTCAAGGAATCGCTGGGACGGAGAGAAATGAAATTGGGATCTTCGAGGCATGGCAGAATTCACTGTCTGGCGGTATCGCCGAGCTGGCTGTAGAGTCCCAGCGCAATCGAAATCCGGGGTTGACGAAGCCGATATTGGCACGATCCCCCTCGCCTTAAGGTACAGCCGCACTATAAGAAGCGAAAGACGAACGGCTCGCAATATCCCGCAGGACGCCTACCGAGTCTGACCCCGTACAGGGTGCCGGGAAGGATTCCTCCGGGAGGTTGACCTCGCTCGTCGAGGGAACCTCCACGAACCCCTGCGAGGGCGCTAAAAGGCGATTAGTGATTCTTTTTGAAAAATATATACCTATATACGTTTGAAATTTCCATAAGTTTATAAATTCTCACTGCAGGTTCTTGTAACAGTGAAAAAACGTTCGTCATTACAGACACGCGTTTTTCAAATCCTGGGAATTTTCTTCTATCGAAAAATTACAAAAACCAAAGTGAACAATCCATTGGGACGTGAGAGTCAGAATTAGGAAGAGTTGATCAAATTTCACCACTCCGCAGATAAGTGATTGCGTTTTAATTCGTCTCGCAGCAAAGAAAAAGCAATTTCGGTTTTCCCTGAAGCGTCTCGTTTCCGCATCGACCCTGGAAATATGACGATGTCTAGATGCTGCGTTCAGCAAGGGTGAGTATAAGGTAAGGGTAATATACACGAGGCGCAAGCTTTTTTAATATCCCTTACAGAGGCGATAACCATGAAACTTTCAACCGGAGCGAGCAAGTCGCCGTCGTCGGTGGGTCTAGTAGGCGTTTAGAGAAAAGTGTTTCCTCCTCGCCTGCGAGAAGAGAAAGGGGGATAAAGAGAGAGAAGGGAGATATTGCTCAGGGAGGAATTGCAGCGGCAGAAGTTGCGAGGCGTGGTGCAAGCGGCGAGAGAGCATTTCCCTGTTTACGAGGGCGATCTTCATTTCCGTCCTCCTCGTCATGGACCGGCCCCATCTCTTCCCTCCTGGTAACTGCCCTGAAAGTGGAAATTATGCGGTAAATAGCTCGGAAACTTGCAACCCCTACTATTAAACCTTTCGCTATAAAAAGACGTTCCTTCCTCGGAATAATTCACAGATTAGGTTCTATTCCCGGAAAGCGCAAGCGCAGGTCGTTTTATAACTGAAAATACTCAGCTATTGGTGCTTCGTGAAGTAAATTGTTCAAACGATTTTCATGTGCGTAACATATGTTGAAAAAAGAAAAAGAAATATTTCATACAGGATCTGAAGGGATTTGTTCTTTTGTATTTTGTTACAGAATCTGATGGTTTGTCCTATTTGAATAAACTATCAAACTTCATTCTTTATCACCGACAATGCCAAATATTTGAGAATTTTCGTTTTCGAATATATGTCCAGAACCTTTTATCTTATTTTATTCGATTCAAATCTCTTGAGCTTGTGTTCTAAATTATACTGAAGTCTATGAAAATAAGCTTGAAAAATCAGCAAAAATCATTATAAAATTTTAGTTCCGACAGTTTTGGTATACCTACAAAAAAAAGTAAATGAATCACAAGTTTTTTGCATTTTTTCACTCCAAAACGACGTAAAGGTCAGTTACAATTTGTTTAGTTTGCGGTTAAATTTGTGAGAAAACATTCTTAAAACAGCGCAAAAATGTCGTCGAATTAGATTCGAATGAAAAAAACTCCACTATGCGACTAACAATAAGTAACGCAGTTGCATTTAAAAAGCCTGAGAAGAATGTTTGTCCGCGTTAGTCGATGGTTTATATTACCAAGCTCGTCACCGTGAGCTGCTACCATACAACCCTCGCCAAATGAAACCATCATTCTCAGTTAGAGAGACGGTGCTGCTGACACTACCGCTGAAACGCGTACGCCCAAAATAATACCACAGAGTTGGAAAAAATAGGAGAATCAAAAAAAAAGTTAAAATTACGCAGACCGAAAAAATTTTGTTTGTTTTGTGCTTCATTTTGGCCAGTGGATTAGTATTTACACTTATTAAAACTGTTTCTTTCCCAGCATCGTCACGTTAGTGATTAAAGTAAAAATTGGAATTGGGGATGAATTGAAAGGTTTATTCACATTCGGTTTAATTTCGGGATCAGACCAAAACTGTAATTTTTTTTATCTGTACTATATTTGTTTAAAACTATATTCAAAAATAGTACGGAAATTCTATGTTTTTTCGATCGTCAATACTTGTGTTGTAGTTTTACAATTAACATCCTAGAAAGCAGCAAAATGAAATAAAATACTTTGATAACGTTATAAAGTTTTACTTTTACAAAGGTTTGAGTATTTTGTTGCTATACGATTGGAATAAAAAGTCTCGATCATTTCGTGGACACGTTTTATCATACATACATAAACAACAAATGTGTTCAGTGATCCTGATTTTGTCGCGTAAGAAATTCCTCGACGAAGTCTGAAAACCCATGCCCACAAATTGGAACCTGATAGTAATGGTCGAAGATGCGTGTAGTGTTAATCCAATATAAACACGTCGTGGTGACTTTTATAATACTCGCGGTGGTGGGCAAAAGGTTTTTCAGCTGCAGCGACGGCCGGTTGGCAGTTTGGATTCTGAGGATATTGAGAGGAAGAAGGTGCGTGCGTGACTCGACGGTGACATAAAACGGATGCTTTATCGCGGAGCCGTAACGTAAAGTGAAGTCTCTTGTATCGCAGCGCGGTTCAACGCCATTAACCGCCTATAAGATACTTTTATTAGTTACTTTCACAGTGAGTTAGATGATTATAAAACAAGCCGTAAAACCGACTGGCCGAGGCCTACCAGGCGAAAACTGTTGAATTCTGGTGGAGCAGGTCGACGCACATGAATATCCGTTGATGGCTCTCGCGTTCCGTTGCCGTCGCCTTTTCAATGAAATCCAGCAGCCTCCGTCTACGCCTTGACTCGAACGGCTTTGAGATATACGACGACTCTGAATTGGCGTTTATTCTGCCCTTCCAAGTCGGGCTGAGAACAAAGTAGCAAGCCCTCGACGCTCGCCTTTGCTTTCATCCTGACACTTGCTTTGATCCGGACGTTCCATCGAACGCTTTTCACAATATCTTCGTTCTGATTCAACGAGATCAGATTTGCGCTGCAAGCTCTTTGAGAGATTGCGCTTGCTATCTGAATATACACATAGGTATACGGGATTCTCCATCAGCGAACCGAAAAGCAAATGCAAATAAGACTATGACCCATAAGGATGTCTACCAGCCGTGAAGAAATCGTAAAACCGATGTGCACAAGGGTTTGAAGCAGATTGAATTGAATTTCATTGAAAGGATGTTTCCGCAGAACAGAAAACTAGATGATAAACAGATGTTGCTTCAAAACTGTTTTACTGATTGGCCAGTTTTTATCAAGGACTCATTTTTTTTGTCGACGAAGACTTTCTACAAATCATTTGAAATGCATTCGATAAAACATTAATAACAGAAAAACTTGATTCAAACGATTTTAGTCATGAATTTATTCACGGAAATAATGAGTTACGATTGAATGTAATTGAACAAGCCATCAGATTGTAACATTATAAAAAAAAAAAAAATTCTGACTAGAGATTTTTATTAACCTCTGTGTAAAGAGCAAGAATAGTTGAAATTATAACGTTGATTCGATCGAATGATAAAGTTTCCACGATTGTTTTCTATGGTTCGCTCGGGATACTTCTCGTGTTACCTATAAGTGAATTAACAGTTGCGTGCGATGTACGGCCAGCGAGTCGCGAACCGAGTCGTTAATTCGAACGACTTTTACGGGACGTAAGTGCTCAACAAACCGGTGAGATTGCGCTATGGTTAATTAAACTTTAAGCATGTACGGTGTACATGTACATGCCGACATCTATTACCAGTATAATTGACTGTCAGACAAGTAAATGGGAACGGAGTTAACAGTATTAGATAATTATTTCCGCACGACAATAAGGCGCGAATTGAAGTAGATTCTTGATCAAGCAGTAGCTTAGAGTAAGGCCAAAACACATTACTGGTGTTGGGCACGAAACGTGACCAAACAAAACTGCGGAGTCTTGTCTTGGTCTCGAAAAAATCTCAATTTTACCGTCTCGACTTTGTCTTATATTGATCTCTTACTTTTGTCTTGGGTTTAGATTTGTCTCATCTTTTTTATGGTCTCGGTGTTTTTGGGTTATGCCTTGAATTTGGATTATTTGGGTATTACCCTATATAAGATTCGAATTTTTAAAATGCTGGGTTAATTCTTACCGTGAAAAAATGTCGAATTTGAATTTTACGCTTATTTGTATTACAGCTAGTAGAGTTCAACTCTTGTATTGACCTCACATGCATAAGAGAATAGAATGTTTCTCTTGGGGGGATTGCTACCACGATTTTAAGGCAATCGTAGTATCGTTTCAAATTTTTCCACCGTCATCTTGCCTTTTTTTCGTTGCAAAAATCAAGACAAGACCAAGACAAAACCAGGTCCGCTCTCGCCCTCATATCCAGCACTAGACATTAGACAGTTCAGAGAAACAGCCCGTCAAAAACTGGCTACAACTGCCATAAAGCACTGGCAGTCGACTAACGACGCCTCTCGTAACGTCGACAGTATGCAAATGCCAAATTACCCGTCACAGTGGGGTGGAAATGCAGAGTCTGGAATTGTTAGGAACCCTCCAGTAGCGAGACTCGAGTGCTGGTTTCCAGCGTCTGTATATTGTAGGTTGAATTTGTTTTGATGCAAGAGCACGAGGCGGTAAATCAGTGTTCGAGCCAACAGCCCTACAGGTCGATGCGCTAATTCCGGATGACAAGATCGGCTTCGAGAGCATAAATGACAACGCAGTTGCGGAGAAGAGCCGGAGGTCTCGAGCAGGGCGGTCGTAATGACCCCCACCGCTACGGCAAGCGTTATTTTCATCGGCATCCATCTTCGTGAGGTGCAGCCGCCGCCGTTGGTGCCGGAGTCCATGACAGAGACTGATGTTCCCTGCCTCGTTCCCGCACACTCGGTGTCTCGTGGAAATCACATCTTACTCTCAGTCGCCAGAAGCTAGGGACCCGTTTGTTCTACAGGGTGAGTCCTGGATCCACTTCGTCCGACAAACGAAGAGAAGCATTGACGATGCTGCAGAGGCAGCTGCAGAAGACAGTGAAGATCCAACTGTTCATTAACCCTGAAGATATTCCCAGCTTTTTGCGAACCAGTGGTAGATCAACTATTTTGCAAGTTTCCGGCTGGACACCCGGTGTGCAGAAGTGCTGGAACACGCGCACATAACCAACGGCCCTCGATGTTGGCGCGGCGCACACAGACGAGAAAGTTAGACATCAAGAGTACGAGTATAGACATCACCTGATTTATCACTCGATGCTCAATCATGAAATGAGCTGCCATATTGCCCCCCGTGACAGGTCGCTCTCTTCGTGTGCGTCAGCTCGGCCGGAAGAGTCTGCAGCTTCTCCGTTCTCTCGCGTCTTCTGATCCACGCGGCTCGTTTAGCATTGACGAGTGAAAATGTGACGGGGAACGAGTCAAGTCGTTGTTTCTTATTTTGATTTCGAAATGTGATCGCCGATGCGATCGCGTGGGCGTCCACAGGAAGCTCGGATCAGCCACCCACGAGCAGGTTTGCGTACTCGACGTGGAACGAGGAGGGGCTGACCACGGGAGGCAGACGTAAATGGATGAGTAATAGCCCCGATGATAAGTCGATCTGTCAGAAGTGCAATTTATACCTAATTGTAAGACGTGACGGGGGATAAATGGGCTCCGGGCAGCAGCTGCCTTTTGTTGCCACATCATACCCCCACCCTGTCTCACTTTCCGCATCAATCTACCCAGGATTCCACCGCTCTTCTCTAATGAATAACCGACAAACACCGACAGCGAATACATGCTGATTCACCACCGCTTCACTGTTTCTTTGCTTTGTGGGTCAAGCCATGCACTTCGCAAAATAGCACGCCCAAGCATCGAGAACGTGTGTCAAAAGTGTCATTTTTCGGTCAACATGACCACAAGGATTCTGAAGTCGGTTTCTCCCCCTGTGCTATCTCAAAAACGAAAACGACTTTTGACTTTTGACCTTTTTTTTACTTGAGAACAATTTTTGCGGTCAATTCAGAAATTGAATATAAAATGATGGCAGATTGACAACAGGGTAATGAAGACGAATAATTTCAGAAGTGTCATTTCAGATCGATGATGTCCAGGTCACGATGTTCTCCAGTCTAAATCGTAATCGATTGAAAGAATGACAGTTTTCAGTAATATTTTGAAGATCACAAGGGTTCTTTAGCACCGAAAACAAGACCGTGAAAAAATCATTCTCGTTACAGCCTCCAATGTTTCGAATTCCTTTTTTCGTACAAAATTGATGATAGTTGAAAGAGGGGATATCATCAATATACAATTAAAGTAGATTCGCTGCCAAGGAAGGTCTGGAGTGGTTAGCAGCAGGATCGACTTCGCGTGACTGGTACCACTTGTAGTGCAAGACCAGAGGAGTCGCGTGAGAATTAATAAGGTCTTTCAGAGGACGGTTTGATATTGTTGTGGCTGGTGTCGATGTTGCAGTTTTGAAAAATGCTGAGCGGTCGAGGAATGATATATACTTTGCGAGGACGGATGACGTCTACTATTCCAACTTTCAACCGTATGTCCAGGGTAGGAGATCCGTTTTCTTTCTTGAGTGCCGAGTCCGTGATCCAAACGACATGGTGGAGCGCATTGTGCATGGCTGTGTAATCGAGAATAATGGGCAGCTGCGCTGGTGCGCTGGCTGTAGCTATTGGCAATAGGAGTTATAAATGAGGTTCGGCGTCCAGACGCGCAAAATTATACCCCAAGAAACCAGGTTCCGGTTTTGCGCAATTCATTCGTCAGTGACAATTACTTGCAGTTTGTACTGACCAACTGCCCAGCGGCTGTCGTACCCGTTAATTTAGACGCACAAGGATACACACTATGTATAAAGTACGTACACTGTGCTACATGCCCATGTGTCTTTCTGCTCTCCCTCTTCTTCAGACAGTACCTTGCGCCAGAAACAATTTCACTGTGCGCAAGGAAATGACTAATTTTCTTCAAATGTCGATCATAGTTGAAATACAATGAATTTAAAATGACTTCAAGGAGTCTTCAATGAATCCAATAACCTTAGGTGTAGTTCTGCATGACTTCAAGTAGCTGCAAGTTCTCAAATGATGTCATTCATCGAACCTTCAGTAAATTTGAGTGGTCAGGACTTCAAGTATGGCTATCCTGTCGTCCTTGATCCTCTCATTTATCACAGGTTTGCGTTAGTATAAGGTACCATGATTCATACCTGTATTGATAAAGCTCAGAAGAGAATAATGATTTCGGTCGATGGTCGGTGAGTGTGAGGTGTATATATATGGTAAAGCCGATAATTGAACGAGAATAAATTTTCCCAGCGCTAGTGGGTACCGACCGACTCTGTGGTTCACTCCATCACTTGTGGAATGAAATCATAAATCATGTGGCACCGGTGACTGGCGGGTGCGGGAAAAGGCCAAAAACATCGTCTGTCGCGTTGCTGGTCACCGAGCAAGTCATCAATACACGTCGCTGGCCGCGCACGAATACCCCGTCAAGTCCCGAGAGTGGGGCTTAAACCGAACAGGGGACAAGTCTCTAAATAATTACGCAGAGGGTAGCGAAGCTCCGTGAAATGATTTGGTTCTACAGAGTGGGTCTCGGGACGAGAACCGTTTGCTGAGTCGCTCTGCCAAGTCAGTCGGGACCGCTGAGATATATCTGGTAGTATTTGCGTTACCAGCATTCACACTCCCAAGGGACTCGTTCGCGAATGCGCGCCCGACAAGAGGAAGATTAATCTCTGCGAGAACGAGCCCGAGACAGCAGAGATTTTATCATCCTCGAACTGGAGAAGGAAATGACGGAGTAAGAGAGGCGAAGAGAGGCTTTGGGTAATCAGGATCCCTTCATAATCAAGGTGCTCCACTCCTTTATTAGACCGGCAGGTTAACCACGCGTCCTTAATAATCGAATGTGCAATTACGACCTCCAAGTACCTAAGTGTCAAAATTAGCGGATAGGAACCGCCTTAGACGTTCTCCTCCGAGACTCAGGTTATGAGATCACATCGGGGTGAAACCGGTGCGTGCTCATCATCCCCGACATCATGCTATTGACAGGAGCTGATCGAGAAGTCAGGCCATCAATTTTAAATTAAGAAATCTGCCCGGCGAGTAATATCATCGTCGTTTTTTGCGGCGTTTCGTAATCGAACGAAACAGAGTCGCTTCTTCCGAAAGAATAAGAACCTATTTTAATCTATCGACAATCAAACTCATCTGCAGTTTCTTTTACACATCCGAACCTCCATCTCCTTGCAGAGATGTTCGTCTCGTATCCAGTCTCTCTTTTAACATCGCGTGTCAAGCGACGTCGCCGATGGTTTGTCGAGTGCAAGTTCACTGTGCAACCCTTGTGCAGCATTCAATTATCGTACCTTCAGCCTACCGGTGAACTCGAGATATGCAATTGAACTTGGCAAAAACAGAATCAAATTTTTTTCGGTTAAGGTCAGCAGTACCATTAGTGCCAGTTTCGCGGTCTCTTCATCGCTTCCTCCCGAGTCCTGATAAACAGATTAAGAGCGTCAGTAGGATTCCGTGCAAAAGGGCGTTGGATTGATCCGTGAGGTTTCACGCGTTCGTCCCACCGCTGATACCAGTTCACTGTGTCAGGAGCACCGCGGGAAGAAAGCGATCGGTTAATCCGCTGTCAGACTTGTCAATCGCCCTGAGGGGAGCGGGATAAAGCCACACCGTAGGCCGGAGGGTCCCAAGGGTGGAGGGTGGATTGAATTAGCGCAGGCCCCGAGGGGTCTCGACCAAAATCTGCGCCCTCGTCGCTTTTCGACCTCGACTCTATTTTCTCTTGAGGTGTCGAGATGCACTCATACCGAACGCTGGTACTTCGGCTCCTGTATAATGCGAGGTGATCATGGTTATAAACTACCGGGTTAGTTATGCTCACTACCGTAGACTCCCGCTGCGCTTGGCTATCGCCTGATCGTAAATGGCGCGAGAATGGGTAACCGCGCGATGGGGAAGATGAAGAAGTTTGTTGAAGCCCTGGGCACCCTTGGATTGACAGGGACGTAGTAACTCCTCGTCGAAGACGCAAACACGACCCGGCTCGGCTGCCAAGGAGGTGATTAACGCTCTGACTGTACCTTCGCTTACTGCAGCTTGCTGAACTTGAATGTATATTATGACGCAATAGGTACAGGTTTACTCAGGATTATACTGGAAGATTCCAGTTCGGGGTAGTAGGTTTCTCTTTGTGAGAAGTGTCATACACACGGTTTAAAAGGAGTTCCTCTGTGTAGTTGGAAAACATCTTCAATCGCTTTGATCGAAACACTTCTGACAATGAGAGCCATTCCAGTTTCTCATCTGTGGAGAAACAATCACTGAAAGGATGAGGACTAAGCCCAATAGCTTGAAAGTCGAGTCTGTAGATAACTAATAAAAATGGCTGACAGTATTGAAATTCTAATTGAAAAAATAAAAAAATGATCGTTTTCAGCACTCTCGATTAATGGATCTTCACAGATTGCTGCACGTTTCTTAAGTTTTCTTGAGCTAATCATCAGCAGCGATGCTGCTTCTTTGTGGTTAGAAGCTTGTACGAGAAACTTGTGAAGAGAGCTGTAAAATTGAAATGCACTGAGGTTATTTCGCTGGTTGATGATTCACTGCATGAGCTGCGGAGAATAATTGCTCGATTTATTACACGGCATGTGGGTAAAACACCTACGTGTGCCGCACACATTGAGGAGAACGGCGTAGTGCGCACGTGTAGTTGGGTGGCGGTTAGAGTGGCTACGGCTCGTTACCAAACCGTCATCCGAGGATCGCGTGTGACAAGAGGCTGTGATTGATGGTCGTCATTTCCTCTGACACGAAAAGATGGCGACGCGGTATTCACGCCACCCGATTTCGCTTTACCGTTTACTCGCAACGCTCTAGCCAACAGCCTCGTCGTCTTAAGCACGAGTATCGCGGAAGGTTGCCATCCCATAAATCATCCCACAGTGTCGCAATGCAACGTTCTCGTAACCTTCGCGAAGCTTCCGCGTTTTGCCACTTTCCAATATCCCGTAATTGGTTTCATGAACGATCTAAAAAATTTAAACTGCAATTAAAAACCGATTATGTTACAACATAGAGAAGAGACTTTTGGCATTGATGTCAATCTTGATCCGATGAGAATTATCTTGGACTTCTATTATGGTTCAATCAAAAAAGTGTCAATATTTGACAAAAACAATGTTACACCAACTCAAAAGCTGTGATTGTCGAGTCGACGAAGCTGAGTTTAATTGGATTACAGCTTGACCATTGTTCGAAGTGAGATAAAGTACATTTCTTGTGTCATGAAATTTTGTTAGTACTACTACATTGTTTATCCAAATCTATTAAAAACTTCTCAGTTAATCACGAAAACGCTGTGTGCCAAAATATTTTGGTTTATAATAATTAGACGAATTAGACACTTCGAAATCGTATTAACGATTAATTTCAAGTGAATCTTGTAAAATCCTATTGAAAACGGAATGAGCCATGATAATTCCAGAATAATAGATAATCGCAAAGAAAAAAAAAGGATAAATTGGATAGTAAAAAAAAGACAGTTACGCGACGATTCAATTTTATATTATCCAATATAAGGTTGAAAATGGTTTCATTCTGGGGTAGGAAATATGCTTTTGGTCAAATTCAATCCAATCAAATTCAGTTTCACTCTTTGGACCTAAATTTTACGATTTTGTTTTCTCATTTCCTTTTCGACTACGCGCTTTTAGTAACTCACGCATAGGAAATAGTTGTTTTTTAAAATCAGGTTGAACAATTGATGTTTTCCATAATTTCTTAAGCAAGAATGTTTATCTTCTGACAAGAAATGTAACTAAACGTAGAGTCGAAAGAGAAAAATCACAAAATCGGCTATTCAACAAGAAAAAAAAAACAAACCATTTTTCGATTGTACGAGATTGTCTATTGTAGTAAATAAAAAACTTAGCTAATAAAAATAAATATCATATAATTTAATAAAACGAATTGTTGTTCTGGTCATTTCTTGAATGAGTCAAATGATAATTGTACAAACGAAGAAACATTTCCTATGCAAAATCCGACTTCCGCATTTAGCGGAAGACTAAAAATCCGTCTTCCATGAATACGGAAAACGATACGTGCGATGAGTGGCTGATTTGAGAAATGTATAGCCACCCGGTATGCAAGTGTGCGGTTAGCGTGCGTGGATCACTATTAATGGCAACGGATCCCATCCTCGGTTGCAAGATAATCGCGTATGCTCAACATGAATGTATAAATTTATCCTGGCTAGGTATATATTCAACGACCGCACATGGTCTGCTGCAGGTATTAATTGCCCATCGTGCGTGAATCACTCTGCGTTTATATACGTACAGTTTATCCGTGTAATTTTCACCAGGTGAAGCCTGCGATAGCCGCGCATATCACCTATACGCCGTGGTAATTAACGCGGATATATCGAGCGACGTATGTACTCTTTTTTTCAATCCATTTTAATTTCGCATTCCCTCTCTTTTATACACCTGAACTCACTGTCAGATCATCAACCTCCAATCGTAATTCTAGACCTGCAGCTCGCAGCAAACATTTTGAGGAATCGTTATAGCAATTGTAAATTGTTTTTACGCATATCAGATTTCCAAAATTAGTCAATTTTTCACAAAAAATTCCATACAATAATTCAAAGACTTGACTGAAAATAATTCGACTAATTTTCATGACCGACCAAAAAAATTTTCAACGATATAAAATTTTATTTTCAAATTCATACTGTATTGCAAATTCAACAAATATTACTTGAAATTTTTTTAAATTGATGAAGACTTGACGGATTCGAGCGAGAATAGAAAACGAACGCAAACAAGAATAAAAAAAATATAAAAATCATCTCACTGACCAAACCCAACGTGAAGTCTCAGCGAGATTGTATTGTCGACGGTTCACCGCGCTGCGGCAGTTCGTTGAGTTATTCGCATGACGTATGCATACATCGAGTTCCTGGATGGCACGCAGAGCATATTCAAAGGTTCGCGCGTAGCGCAAAAGAGGGGAGAGAGTACCTATTTGTTCCCGGGAAGTTAGGGAGCGCTGGGAGCGCCGGAACGGTCGAAACATAAAACATGGGGAAGGCATACATATAATGGTGGTTCTCTCAACGACGGAGCGACGCCGCGACGCCCCGCTGGCTAGTTAGTGGAACGAGAGGTGCGGAGAGGCCTCGCGGCCGTGCATCACCGATATCAATATCGCCCGCCCTGCAGTGATGAAATATAAAACGTTTTAGTGTCACAACCTCCAGCGGCCCACCCCCGCACTCCCTTTGATATATGCTCCCTTTGCTTGGGTGCCTCGTCTGCCGCAACGGAACGTCATGTTTTAAACAACCTGATAACGTTCCCTGCACCCCGCTGCGAGGGCGCCGATCATGTCACCCTCCATCCCTTGCTAGTTTTTATTTTTATTGTAACCGTATTTGGGGGTGGCCATAAGATCCATGGTTACAGCTCTTCTTCTCGGACTTGGTAACAGAGTGTAACAAGCGAAGAAGATCGGAGGATCAATCTGACCCAGCGGATATGGTGCTGAAACGTGGATTGTGAAAATTGCTCGATTTTCGAAGGGGCATGGGTTTTGATAGGATGATTTGGAGAACGTATGGTTTAGCGATTTGAATTCAACTGAGAAACAAGAAAAAAAAAAAATTCAAGTGGTGTTTTACGGGAAAAAACGTGACATCGTGATTACAATATTTCGTGATTACTTACATTTTACAGAGTGATTACGAGAGATTAATTGACTAATTATTTTACTTTGATGAGCTGATTTCTCACTATTTATAACATTTCATATGTTTTCTAAGAGTTTATACGATTTCCTAAGATTGCAAAGAGATTACTGATTTCTCACGACTACCAATGATTACTGATGCAGAATTTTATTTTAAAATTACTGATTTCAGTGTAATTTCGGAGATTACGAAATCATTTCGAATGATATTCTTCATTATTTTCCAACAATGTGAAAAAAAAAAAATTCTGGGATACGACGGAGCCATTCGGAATATAAATTTTTCTTTTTTTTTAATAAATCACTCTGTATCCTTTAATTTTACCTATATCGAATCCTTTTACCTTTTATTATATTTACCTTTGCATATCTATCAAGATGTAGGACAGAAAAATCGTATTAAGCTCTTTTTTTATTGTTTTTCTTACGTACAACAACTAGTTTGGTACGTAGTTTCCGAGTTCTAGTTTTACTTCAGATAATGAGAAAACATTAGTTTTTTTCCTGATCCCTGCATCAAACTACTATTGATTCCCAAATTAGGGATAATTACAATCCCAAACAAGGTTTGAAGTAATAACCCAGTACTTCTTTACCAATGTCTATAGTGTTAAACAAATTATGCTTTCAAAAATTCGCATAGGTGTATAAAAAATGACGAACTACATTCGACGCAAAGAAAAAATAGCAGATATTTTTTTTACTCATATCTGAATACTAACAAATCTCAAACTTAATTCAGATTAAATAACTTAGGCAAAGTCGTAAAACAGAGAAAAAAAACAAACTATTTACGAGCATAGTATTTTACTTCGCAAAGTCAAGTGACGAGATGTGAAAAAAACCATAGTATTCGTGAAAATTGAGTCAAGCAATAATAAAAGAGCTGAATGCTGTAGCGTTGGAAGTAATTTTCTCTGGGTTTCAGGGCAGTGGAAGTGGGTGGGTGGTTCTGGGTCACGAAGAGCTAAACTGGTTGGAATTGATTTTAAATAACATCCATGGCCCTCGTGTCGCGTTTCTGGAGGCGGAGGCGGTTTGACGGGACCCCTAATGGCAAATAAATGGCGGTTAATGATGGACATACGGAAGTGGAGGTGCGCGGTTATACGCTCTCGGTCGAATGGCGGAGAAACACTCGGCGAGGTCGACGCTCAAGAAGTTACGACAGACGGGGAGGAAGGGGGCGACATGTCGTTCCTCGACACCGCTCATTAACGAGAAACCTAGTCTACCTCTTCAGTTCAACACGCCGAATGTCATTATCGGTTATTACTGGGCTAAAATTATTTTGAAACGAGAATAACGTGAGCTGGATAATGAAAGAAACAGAAACTTTTGCTCATTTAGCGTTTGTTACAAACTCGGTGATTTTTTAATATTTGTTTACCAAAGCTCTGACTGTTTTTGAACCGGTAATAATGAGGTTTCGAAGCCTTCTACCACTTGGGGATTCTTTTTTTTGTTCTTAGAAATATTCATCGAGAATCGAAGGAATTGTAGATTTTATAGAAAGCTCAAGCTGCTGCTATTTATTGATAAGAAGATTCGAAAAATCGAAGATTCTGGTGAGAATGTCAAAAAAATTCAAACAAAGCTCTTACAAACTTTTATTATCTCTGATTTGGTTTTAATAACTTTTTATACAACACTCAAACTGGACTTTATATTACAGATAATTTTTGGATACTTTTTTTGGAAAATTCGAGTCGGAATTTCTTCCGAAAATTAATCGAAAATCAACCGACAAGGCCATTATAGATAAGAACAATTTTTCAAAGTTTTTGTAGGAAAATTTTGAGAAGTATTTTCGAAATGCATCCGAATTCTTGAAAAAGTTTTCACTCGCCTCAAATCAACATCGATTTCGGTGCCAACTTAAGAAACTTTTCAAAAACCTTCCATAAAACTTCTACTTTATTTTGAATGACGTGAAAAACCAGATTATTATACACAAAGTAGTTAAAGTCTATCGATTTTTTTAAACGAAAATAAAATGTCCATGTGCTATATTTTCGACAAAATTTATTATTCGAATCGATGAAAATAATTCTTGTAGATATCAGTAAACGAAATCTTGAAACGCGTTTTCAAATCCCAACTCTGGAATCATTTACCGGAACCAAAGAAATAAAATCACATTTTTCGAGCACCGTTAGATGAAAAGCGGTGAGAAGTATCCTGGACATTGCAGAAGTTTTATTTATTTACTTTTTTCTTTTTGTTTTTTCTTTAATTAAGATACGGATATCTCTCGTATCTGCGCTCGTAAATCCTCGATTCGAACATATGCAGGCTATCTGTTTTAAATCTCCTGTCGGTTATCAACTATAAAATATTGCTCCCATAAACTCTGGTGTATACCTCCGCGTGTTTTATGATTCTCGTAAAACATTCTCGCGCCCGCTTTGCTCTGTGCACACCGACTCAATACCAGAGGGTCGATCATTGCTAGTCCGCACAAGTTCCGTAGAGAGTTTTCTAAACTTGAAGAAGCTTGAGGTTAACTTTTGCAGCAGCCACCATCCGTCAAGATCGGTTTCTTTTTTTCAACTTCCATACCTGCGAATTGCCTGCCCCGTTTTTCTAGTGTTTCTAAATCAGACATCGATCACTCGATTAATTTGCATACGGTTTGGTTCTGCAGCTGGATTTTGGGATTCCGTTGTCCTCTATAAATCGGAGCGCAACGGTTGTTCCAGGAAATCCAGGGTCTAACCGGAAATTAAACCGCATTATCGAGTGACAGTCTCCGAGGTAGATTCGCGATGAATTGTGTCGCAGTATGGAGAGATTCAAACTTTTGGGATCGACTGATCGCGTACTAAAAACGTACCTGAGTCTGTTTTGAATTTACGAATAAATTGTCAAATGTTCTGCAATGGAGGAATATTAACTTTTTCTACTGTACATAACAACAAGCTTTGAATTCTGTTCACCCATAAAAGAGCTTCCCAAAATTATTGGAATTATAACAACAGCTTGTCATTGTTACACGACGGTTTAGAAAAACTTTGTATGATAATTAGCTCCGTGCTAGTTCAACCACATCGTCCTTAATTGCAGGCAAGCCAGGTGTTTCCGACGGCAAAGTATCCAGCAGATCATAACCATGCGAAGAGAAAAACTAACAAAGCTAAAGCAAAATGCGTTCGCGGGTTTCCACCGCTCGGTGGGGCGTAAGTCACGTAATAAAGTCATGAATTAACTATCTCACGTGGCGGCAGGTAGTCACAGACTGCCTGGACGTATGTACCGGCCTTAATCATGGACATTCCGAGTCCAGCACCAGGATAATTAGCGCTCGTTTGGTCAGCCGAGAAACCTGCGAGCAGTCCAAAGACAGACGACTCGAGGGTCCGGCAGTCTCATCGTCTGGATCAGAAAAACTCCACCGGATACCCGCAACGTCGCTTCGGTTTAACCTCGGGGCATACCAAATCCATCGAACTCGAACACTGCACCCGATAAGGACTTCTGTTCCTTCCTGTTCAGTACCGTTAACGACGTTGGAAATTGTTGGATGATTCGCGGAAGCAATGAAGTCTCTACGGGGAACCTGTAAAATTTCATGTCCAAATGCTTGGTTTGAAACAGTATCTTAATTGGTTATGCAATTCAGATTCTGAACTGTTATAACCTCAAGTGCCACGTTGGAACCCCAAAGAATAATCATGGATCATTGAATGCAGTCTATGTTGTATGAGTTGACATGAAAGTGATCCAAAACGTAGTAACGTAGGTAGGTTCAATCAAGACGCGTGTTTCTTATAAGATTTGGTATATTTTTTCAGCAACGTGCTGTAATTTCTGATGAAGAATTGGAAGCGGGGATTTTCAGGTCTTCGACTGACCAATTTCTTCTTCGCCTCCCGAATCCTCGTTGTTCCCATTTCCATTTCGGCGTGCGACAATAACTCAGACTAACCGAAGGAACACCGCCGCTTTCGGTATTTATTCGAGAACGTTATGGTAATATCGGTAAATAAACATAGGACGGAATTTCCGATGAGGAATCGGCGGCGGTGGCGGCGAGGACCTCCTGCGTCGGATCCGCGAACGGCGAGGAGCATCGTGAGTGCACAACAACATCTACAAGGGGATCCGGGACGTGGGGACCATGGGAGTTCTCGGGGGATGACCTCACGACCGTTGGCCGAATTTATTGAAACGTTATGGCAGGATTTACGTGCACGAAGAGTTGGATATTCGAGCAATGCGGTTGAATTGCTCGGCGCGAGGTGGGCCGGACGCCGGTGTGCTGTTTTGAAAATATTTTCATTCCCCTGCTCGCTCGACAGAGCCGGAGAAACAAAGGACATAGCTATGCAAATATCCATATGCAGTTCCGCCTTCGGTTCTCCGTGGAATCCACTTCTCATTCGAACTTTTGTACATCTCGCCGCCTCTCTGGACCTTCACTGAAACGGAAGACGGAGAACGCTAAACTCCTTGGTTCAGGAACAGAGTAAAAGAGACACGAATTGACGAAGGAACTCCTTATTCCTTCTCTCCAGTCGCTGTTTATCCCTCAGAGGCAGGCATTTTAACCATCCCGATTCACTGTTGCGCAGCTTCAATATAATCCAATTGTCCATGGATTCTTGTGGTGCATTCCGGTGAAGAAAAGACACCCGGACACTGAAAAACTAAAAGCAGTCAGAACGATGGCGAATGACGTCTCAAAGCACGGTTTTTACAACTTTTAGATGTTATTTGGACATCATTCCGATGGATGTTTAGTTGTGTGCTGTCTGGGCGCCACAACCATTCAACTTTGCTTTTCACTTTTAATCTTGTGCAATTCTTTTAGATGTACTCCAGGTGTTTGTTATCAAGCAGACTATAGATATTTCGAAAAAAATTGAATGACATGGTGTTCCTTGAAAAAGTCCTTTTGAAACTAGATGAATGAACAACTCGAATCATAAACTCTGCTTTCAATGAGGTACTTTCAATGGCTCACAAAGTTTGAATCTTGACTTACGTTGCTGCGGCGATTCCATAAGTGAAGTGAATTCCACGTCACAATATCATCTCAATCCTGATCATGACAGGGTAAATGAATACCTCGATAATGTGTTCATCGGTTGGATCGAAGCGTTGCAGAGAAGGGGCGGCATGCGAGGTTTCTTCTTCGGAGAACGGTGAAGGAAAAAACTTGGTCACGTTCTCGGTGTTAATTACCAAATAAGCGTAAATGGATATGTACGTACGACATGCGAGTATAAGGATGACCAGGACGTATTCGCGTAGTGCGGAAAGCGGGTATATCCAACCTGCGTGAGAGTCGGGTGGACGAGTAATTGCGGCTTTTATTTTCCTCCTTTCATTTCTTTGTCCGGCGTCCATCTGTCACTCCGAGTGATTGATCGACGGCTGCGTCCGCTCAAGCTCGTCTCGTAAGGATAAACAACTTTCTTTGTCAGAACGGCAGCCTTTGACCGTCTTCAACCGCAGCTCGTGCTGCGAATTACCAGCGCATCCCACCGCTGCCACCAATTGTGCAATCATTGCTGTGTTTGCTGAAAATTTGAAATTCCCTCGCTTCCATGGAGAGTTGTGAAATATGTGACCGACGGATAAAAGCGTGCATGGAAGTTTAATCCAGTCAGGTGTTTCAAGTTGCTGTTTGGACAGTGGATTAACGTCAGATTTTCATCACATCGAATTTGTTGGGAACTTTCTAAAAGCAAATCCGTGTCCATCGGAGCTTTCATTAATTACGAATATGCAAATTTGCCCCTATCTTCGTTCCCGATCAGGTGCTGAGATTACTGAGGATATTTTCAAAAATTTCAAGCTTTCCATTAACCGAAATCTAACCGTGGAGCTAACCCTTTCTGGATACGTCACAGTGAAATGGTTTTATGAGTTGTCAGTATAAATGTTTTTAAATCTAATAGTATCTTTCCATGTTTAACGGTATCTTTTTCACCGAGATAAAACGAGATAACACAGCCTTGAGATTAAATTTTAGCTATTTTATGAAAAAAAAATTAAAATATCGAAATAGTTTTGCAAATTTGAACAAACTTTTTCTACTAATCTTCATAAAATATTCCCTCGTTGCCAATCCAACTCCGTCAATTTTTCACAATATTTACTTTAACCTGAATGTTTCAATTTCACAAACTTGTGGCCAAGGTTGCGGTGTATCTCTCCATTAGACAGAGCCTTTTAGATCGGTAATACGTGGGTCTGTCAATATCAGCAGCTATAAGACACATTTCGGGAGCGAGTCAGAAGGTGTGGGAGGGCGTGTACGTTTATTGAATTTCAATATGGACTCATGACACGGTACACCGTTCCAGTTCTCAAGAACCTGGAAACTGTCCAGTGGTCCATGTGAACATCTGGCTCTTCAGAGTTTCGCGACCCCTTCCGTTGAATAGGACAACCTAAGAACAAAATGACGAATTGAAAATCCCGGTACAAGTGAAATGTGAAAAGTATTAAACAGACTTGCAATACATTTTTTTAAATATTATTTTCCGTATTTTGAGTCACATTCTTTTCTTTTTTGTTCATTGCAGCTTAATTTGTTTTGTAGTGTTTTGGGGGAGGGGGGGGGGGGGGGGATGACTACTGATTTGTGAGTATCTGGACCGAAATGATTGCACTTGAGAGCACATATTTATAGTTTTGGAATGACAGTCTAAGAAAGAAAATGAAGTGTGCGTTTTTCATGACGGTAAACTTCGTTTATTCAAAACATTGAATTACAGCTTTCTGAGAGAAAACGAAGAGCCAGGAAATCAAATTTGAAAAGAAACGTTGAATTCTAGGGACCCTCTGTACACACGAAAAAACTAAACACAGGTCAAGTTTCATTATCATCGATTTTGGAAAAGAACGTTATCCGTAACTAAATCTGTTCTTTCGATCTTTCCATAAACATCTTTTCAGTCGGTAAACTTCATAATTTCAAAGTTATCCAAATTATATTTTGCAGATATCAGAAATTTCGGATATGTGCGTTCCAAAAGCAGATGGATACCCTCCAGCAAATCGGTTGAGCCATAAAGCTAGTTTGTGCACCTTGGTAAGTTGACGGTAACGAAACGAGGGAACACGCGGTGTGTACAAATAGGATTCAGAACATGATATCGTGATTAATTAGCGTATATCGTTGGAACACCCGTGAGATTAATCTGTCGAGGTCGCAACGTTTCACATTAGTTCGCAATGTTCCAACTGTCGAACTGGGGTGGAAAAGATGAAGTAGGAAGGATAATGAAAAGCATCTAGGCTTATGTACCGTGTTTATACAGGTACACGAATAACTCTGAAAGAGAGAGAGAGAGAGTTGAAGAGAGAAAGGTCGCCGGTGATTGCGAGAGCGCCGAGAGCGATGGAGCGGCAGTTAGTTAACGGCGGCCTCACAATTAATTAACCTGTCAGTCCGTATGTCATTACGTTACGTTACGCTTTACCCTGCCAGCCTAATTAGATCCGAACCAGATGATAATTATACCGTTTCAATTTATACGCGTAAACCTCGGGTCTCCTGGATCACTGTACATGGTGTCCAAACAATATCCATAGCAATATTGACTCATGCAGATGCGGCAAAGAGAATTGGATTCACTTGATAATTGAGTAATTAAAAACATTCTCCGCAAGAAATAAACTTTTATTCATCCCAAGCGATAATATTTACCACCATTTATGTTTGACCTAAACTTGAATACGGCTTTTCGCGTGAACTGTAATATTCTGCACGTTTTAACTGGGCTGATGTTTTTTCATTTATATAAAACTTTCAAATATCAGCTATTTCATTGCTATGGTAAAGTAAAATTTATCTATCGTAAAGATATTTTATTACTAGTTTACTTTCAAAATAAATATGCAGTTTTCTACTTTTTCTAGTCGTGCCTAAGCTCTAGTTGCAGACCTTTGAGCCTGGACATCGATCATTGACTTTTTGATAAATTAAATCTATAACATTATTTCTCACATTTTATTATTTGCACGGTTTATTTTTATTTCTTTCGAAAAATATTGATCTTCAAGAATTACCTACGATTTATTGATCTTCAATGGCTGTCTGCAGATTAGGAATAGAAAAACGATTCATTTCTATGACACATAGGTATATAAACCTGTTGGAAATTTTTTGAATAGCTAGTAATAAATTTCTGTTCGTCGTCGGTAAAGGATTTCAGAATGATGACGAATGAAAAAAAAAAAAAAAACCAACAGATTTTTGGTGACAATAAAATAATTAACCAGTTTACGTAAAAAGTTACATGCTTGATTATTATTGTTATTCTCATTATTATTGTTTTTTTTTTCACTGTAATGAGTAACAATTTACCGGCGAGAAAAAAAATCTTCGACAGGTTACAATTATTCTGATGAATGAAAATGAATGATTTTTTTCAATCTACACGTAAATAATATTTCAAACGATATTTCACAAAAACAGAAGTATCTGTTTTTATAGGAAAACAATTTTCTATTGGTGTCGTTTTGACGTCGATTTTCTCAATTGTAACCGATTCCGCGTTTCTGTTATAACTTGTGACGAATTCGTTTGATCATTTGATCATAATATTGCATTCAATGTACGTCATCATTCAATTAAAATAAATTAATACGTCGTTGTGCAACTTATTGTGTTTACTTGTTATTGTCAAATGAAAAGATTAATCAGAAGTACCGTAGATTTATCGAGCAATTTGAGGATCTATAATATTTCCAGAATTCATTTTCGCGCAAAGAAGTATAAAGAATAAAAATTAAAACGCTAACAGCAAAAAACAAAAAAATTGGAAAAAAAGTAAAGAAAAGATAATCAATCCAAGTCGTAAATATAATCCAATTTGACCGGAACGTCGATGGTTTAAAAAAAAAAAAATGCCGTCTTATACGTTAATCGCTTCGTGCGGCTTATTATACAAACTCTCGCGTGTGTATAATCCAAAGCTGCATGAATTTATTTACCCGCCTACTTTTATCTCCGTTTCTTATTTATTTATTTATTCATTCAGTCGGTTTTTTTTCTCTCTCTTTCTCGCCACCTCCTCTTTCCTTTCCTCTTCCAACTCCTCTCATCCTTTTTTCCTCTTATTTTACAGAACGTGGTGACAGCCCGACGACGATAACTCCTTGGACTGTAAATACTCACACGGTACATACCTACATGTGTTTTATTATTTTATTGCGGGTGTTAATCAGGGCCGAAGCGGCGACGTGTGGATCCTTGCTCAGTATCATTCTGGTATTATATCACGTGTGCGCACGCCTGTGTATAATAATATGGGCATGTGACAAAAAGTGAAAGTGTGTAATAAATCCTCTTGGTAGTATAATTAACGCTACTTCGTTTCATTTGTGGTTAGAACCGTGGAACGAAACTTTTATTCTTAGAAGTCAGTTGGAATTCGGAAAGTTGACTCACTGTAAGAGCGCGATTCGATTTCCTTTTCATTTAAAATTAAACGTTTTTGTGTACATTTTTCTTAATTCCATTTCTTAAACTTTAATCATTTTCAAATGTGGATCGGAAAAACGTTCATACTCTTTATAGTAAAACGTTAAAAATTGGTTATTTTCCAACGACTTCTGTTTCAAAAAAAAAACCTTCTCATTAACGATTAAAGTTTCTAAGATTGACAAACGCAAGCTGTTTTTCATAAATTTGACAAAATTTCGTCAATTCTTTTTTTCTTTATAATTTTTATCAATAAAAAACAGTAATTGATAAACGTTCAAAAAGAAAGACAGCTTCAGTCCACCCTTCAACTGCAAATCACGATAAAAAAAATCTTCATTTCAATAATGTAAGTTTTCTTTCTTCCTTTTGAAACTTTTTTTTTCTATTATCTCGAAACGCGAGTTGCAATAAAACTGCGGAACGATACTGCGTTTTTCTCAGTTATCCGTTCTTCGACAGCTATTTTTCACTAAGTTCAGTATTAATGTACCGAATATAAATGCTTGTATCTGTTTGTCGACATGTATAATGATTTGTTAATCTTTCGTTGAAAAATAAAAAGTCATCAACGAAAAACCGCAAGTAGAGAAGGACGAGAAGACCGCATTAGTCCATCCGCATCGCAGAATTGTTTATAGAGGGAGAGGAGAATGAGGATGAGGTTATACATAGAAGGACCGGCCATAATTAACGTTAATAGCCGTAATGGCAAATGTTAATGGCAAGTGCCGAGTGACTAATCTTAATTTATGTGACACTAAAACCACTTCCATATATCCCCCAAAGTTAATGCGCGCGATAAGATCGTTTAGATTAAGATATTATATGGCTGTGCCGATCTACAAACTGGTTTCCCCCTCCGCCCCCTTCCTGCCCCCCATTCCGACGCTCCTGCCGTCGCAGCTCAAGTTGCACCCGGAATTCATTCCGAGGTGTGTAAACTAAGGTTCCTACCAGTCAAATGTTTAATTAATTTTCATCTCACTCTCTTTATACGATCGCCGCGTTAATTTATACACGTGTATGTGTGCACAACTTGTCGCCCAGCAAGTGATCTCGGTGTAAATATATACCGACGTATAGGGCATTCCATGCCAGCTTCGCTGTATGTCGTATTAAATTTTTGCATGAAATTTTTTCTCTTCCAATCAATTGTCGAAAACTAAGATATTTTATTTACAGTAATAATTAGCACGTGGATCGATTGACTTCGTGATATCTCTTTAAAATTGTGGAATGGATAAAAATGAATCTGTATTATTTTTTACTTCTCTTCGATGTAGATAATTTCAAAGAAATTACCACGTCCACGTTTCTGAAAAGAAAGTATTGTCATTTCGTTGAATATTACGTGCGTATTCCATTAGAAAAATTAACCGCTAATAAAAAGCCAAACTTGTTAAATTCCAGAATGAATAATAGCTTGTGAGAAAATTTTCACACGAAATTCACTTGTCACTTTAAAGTCACAGCAATTGAATGAAAAATGTGGAAACCACGGACAAAATTTGATATGATCGGAACAACAATTAAGTATACTGAGTTGGCATGGAACGCGCCATATGCATTTGATACACGTATAACATAAATTAAACCTACATGCAGTGACGGTGAACATTATCTTATTTACCCGCATTTTTATCTTCCCTCACACAATGACATAATACCAACCCGTATTCACATAATACTTTAATTAACATAGATCAACAGCGTTCCAGGGTAAAGTAATTACATACCCGCCTTTGACAAATTGCTCACACTGGACCTTATCGCTGATAAAATTCGTGTATACACGCGGTCCGGAATCCACGAACAACTCGATTCTCTGCAGCCTTTAATCTCATTTTGGTTCTCGTTAATACCTCGCTCTGTCGTTCTAACGTAAAATTTTTCAGCTCACGATCAGTTTTTTTTTAATCTATTTTTGTTTTCAATTTTTATTTCATGAAATTAGAATTTTTTCGCTGTGCAAATATTAATGCAACCGCGGGTATTAATTCAAGTACAAATGCAACTGAATAAAATTAATTTACACCTTATAGATCGTAATAGGCGTCAATCACATATTATAATGAATATTAATTGCCGCAACGAGTCTTGCAATCATATTTATATTCATCTGATAAGTGCTGCACGTGTTTCCGAAGTTCGTTGAACAATTCCTATTAATTCCCTGCAGTTTTCGTGATTAAAATTCAAGTATGTAGGTATACGGGGGTGTTGAACGAACTGCACAAGAGTCGAGCATTGATGTACAACATAAAATGGAAACATTGTCGAGGTATGAATCAATGACCAGTGTATATTCGTGGCGGATCATACAGACGTTTTGATACATAAATAACACACACGTATATATATATATATATATATATATATATATATATATATATATATATATATATACTTGGATGTATATACAGGGTGTTGCAGAACGTAATTTATTGCGCCAGCTAGATTAACTGTTGAGATAACTTGTCGGATCGCACAGATTAATTGCGTTACTTAGTCACGCCGTACGTATTCCTGTATCACCACGAATGCCGCTGCTGCTGCTGCGGCTGCTGCAACGGTATTATCTATTTCTCTATCTCTCGCGAAATTACTGTAAGTACCCTGCAGCAAGTAAATGATCGTGTGTTCAACCACGAAGAATTTTTTCCAGAGTCCTCATCTCTTTCCTTTTTCTCCCTGCCTCTCTCTTTCTCTCTCTTTCTTTCTCGGCCTCTCAGAAATCTCTGTGCATTATTCATTGGTTAACACATGAGTAGAAAAGACAAAAGAATAATAAAGAAGTGGAACGTTCGGTAAGGAATTATGAAACGCAATTAACCCTGCACTTTGAAGTAATTCCATCTTGTAATTTTAAAAACGTTCGATTCTATTCATTCGGTTGAGTTATTGAATAAATACTGTGAAATGCTTTACTTAAGATTTGTACAAAGTTTTTGAACTTTTGAGGATACAACCTATGAAATAAAATTCAACTCAATCATCATTTCAGTTTCACTTATTAAATCCTATTTCAATAAAATTCTTCCATTGAAATCTGCGCAACTTAAATCGTAGAAAAAACTAAACGCACAGGATAGAATGCGTCAGATTAAGTAGATAAAACGATATTATTGATTTTCAGAAGTCGAATAATATCTTCACTGCTGATACAGTTTTTCTTCTTTTTTTTTGTTTTGTTTCGTTAAATTCAATTTCTTCCAAAAGTGGTCCTCCTCTGAATCCTTGAATTCTTACTCATCCCGATGCCTCTCAACCTGCAGCCGCGTTTTTGCTTCCACGATCACTTGCCGAGCTCCAGGCAGGCAGGCAGGCAGGCAGACAGGCAGGTATTAAAAACCCACCATGAACTTTGTTATTAACGTTATATGCTAATGACGCTAATCGCCTGCTACTTCAAACCGGAATAATTTATACCCAGTCCTGAGTACACGGACAGGCTCACATACAGGTTCACGTTACTTGGCCGCCAGCGCAGGGAGAATTAAGCACCGTTCTCTCCTGACGTAATTAAAAGGTAACTACCGTGTCGATCAGTAGTCATGCAGACGACGACCGGTTGCCCGTTCGAACCTTCTATCCGAAGGAAACTAATCAATTTACTCTGCTGTGTGCGTGCACCATGCTCCAACCCGAATGAGACAGCTCGACTCTGCGCACGGAGATCGTAAACACGAGAATCGCGGAATAGAAGCCCCAAATTGCGCGCGCACCTCAGTTGGCAGCGCGACTCGATGCGCGCGCATGCTAAAGGGAAAGAAGGGGGGCGGATGTGCCCGAACTGACAATAACGGGGTTCTACTGTACATCGTTTTATCTTATCGATTTCATCGTCCACTATATATCGTCGGTATTGAAATTTTTTGCATTTATGAACCGCGCGACAAGTTTCGCACCTGATTCATGGCTACGTTTTAAGTTGGGAAAACAAGTAATTTTTCACCGTATAATTACTACAAATTCCCAAAAGATTTATCTGAGAAATAACTCTTACGGAATAGTAATTTTTTATTATTCGTGATATTTTATCGATAATCGCGTCGTTTTATTAAAAATGATCCCAATTTCTATGCCAAGTGTTACACGGATCTTGGACAAGAGCTGTTCAATTGTGAGACGGATAACCTCTGATGTATAGTTATGGGTGTATATACGCCTTGTAATAAGTAATAATAAATATATCAGCGAGGGGATAGCGGTGATGTATTAATTCTTGGAAAGCTGGGGCAGCTCGTATAACCTGAGTGCAAGTCTAATTTATATCAGACACGCGGTTTGCTGGCTGTTCGCTTCGCCACAGCGAGGTATTGTATGCGCGTAGCGATGTGCCTGTGCGCAGTAATATAATTAATGGGGACTTGGTTGTGTTTGCCATTGATGCCCGCTTATAAATCATCGCATTTTATGCGTCCCAGAGGTAACATTACGCGCCATTATCACCTCGCATAATCATACGTTGCTCAACCCAACCGAGCACGAGAAATAATGTCGACTCGCTACGCTCCGCGATCATATCCGTGTGCGCAAGTCTCGACCTTATACGTTGACGGTAACGTGGGCAGTGCAATGCGTGTCTGGCATTAAACAACGCAACGAGAAAAAAATTAACAACAAAAAAAATCGCAACGAGCTCGAGACTAATTTTTTTTATTTTTCATTTTAATCATGCGTTATCAAAAAGTGTTTCATGCATACGGATCGCAAATTATTCCTTGTGAAAGAAGAAAGAGAAGAAAAAAAAAAAAAGAAAAAATTCAGCCATTTCGTCTGAATGTATTTTTTTGCTCCCAGGAATGCAATTAAAATATTTTACCTTTTTTTGCAAGAGATGAAAAAATCCACAATTTAATTATTTCGTGAAATTAATATTTGGATTTTTTTTTTTTTCATCAGCAAATGCAATTCTATCCGGGTAGCATACGCATTGAAATGTCGACTGTTGTTTGAAAAATTTCAGCTGGCGTATTTTGGATGGCTGAAACCTTTTACTTGAAGTTGGCAATATGTTGAGAAAAAATGGTGACTCTTTGCCTGAGATGCGGTAATAAGCCAAAAGTTGAAGTTATGCCAAGCACTTGTCAATTACGGATATCCTCAGAAATGTCGAGATCAAGAAAAAGTCGGAACGAAAATTAAATATCGTATAAAAATGACCAGAGCGAATGCGACAGGATTGAAAATGAATATTTGGTAATTATTGAAAGTTTAAAGTATTGCTTGACTGTTTTTTAATCACGACAAGTCAATTTACACCTGACTTGTATACCCTTGACTTGAAATTGACAATCCAGTTGTAAAATATTGACTTCAAATATGTCCTTTTCATCAATCACCGATTACTTGACTCCACTTTCTGCTGGAAATATGCCAAATATAACTCGACCATGGGTTGCTTGGGTAAAAAGTGTATGGAAAATGAAAATAATTTTTTTTCTCTTATCGTCAGGAACTTGAGATCCTTGAATTTTAGATAAACGTATGCAAGATGCACTGAAATGAATTAAAGATTACTTCAATGTGAAGAAAACACTGTTTTTATATTATCAATAAAACTACATTTCAGTGAATTTAATCAGTTTATTTGCATCGATTCAATTTATTCATTTACACTGTCAAACAAGTTTTTAATAAATAAATTAAAATTCACGAGGAAGGTAGTTCAAAATGTTAGTCACATCGATTAATAAACAGACCAGTATGATGTATCGATATTTTCTTGATCATCTTATTCTATAATTTTTTACACACGTGTAAATTTATTTGTAAAGGAGAAATCAATTTATCAACATAAAACACAGCATAAATATAAATTAAATTGTTCGTAATTGATTCCCGATTAATTCAAGCTTGCAATAAATCAATAAAACAACTAATGGAGTCAAAATTTCTCACCGTACTTCTCAAGTTCCTTAAAAAACTGAAAACACGTAATAGCACGAAAAAGCAATAAGAACCCTTATTTTTTACGTCATTCTTACGTCGATGAAATTAAATCGTTCGAAAAACTTTCACCAATTATGGGAACATAACGAATGGGTTGAAATTTGTGAAAAATGAACAAATAAATAAACGAAATTAAAAGAAGAAGACCATGCTTTTGTATTACAGTCGTTCTTACTTATGCTGTTGACGATTCTTTTCCTTTGCCCCCTTCCTACTCACCCCAAATCAACTTTAGATAATTCAAAAACAATTCTCTAATTTTTTCACATTTTTATCTCAACTGAGATAAAAGTCTAAAAAAATTAGAAAATTATTATTGAATTATTTAAATTTGATTTCACGAGTGTGGGATAAAAATCGTCAACACCCTTAATAAGGACCGCCCTATTACGTGTATAATATAAATCTTGCATAGTTGTAACGATCCAAACAAGGTCGATACAAGGCAGGTGTACAAGTATTCGCGCGTCATAAAACGAGATTGCTTTCGAATCGTAATGAGTATGCCTGAGCGATATATTTAATGTCGCCAATTACGAGGATGGATATATAACTGCTGCACGGTAAGGAGAGGAGATCATCGCCTCAAGGAATTACCATAATTGCCGACGCTTTCCCGCAATGCCGATGCAGATTATACCCAAGAATCCAAAACCGTTCTCTCCGTAACCTCGCTGCAGATAATTTCAAACACCAGACGCGAACCTCTAGTGGTTCGCTAATTGAGCTAATAACCGAGCGAAGATCGACTACGAAGGGGTTGAAAGGGGCGGGGGGGGGGGGGGGGGGGGGGGTGAAAATCTCTGCTGTTCCGTATTTCTCCCGGCACTTAATTCCTTCTGTTTTCGTTTGTTTGTAATTGTTACGAAAAAAAATTAATAATTCTTCCTTCCGGAAGAGGAGCATATTGCGAATCCGGCTAATGAGCCTGCCGTAATTGACGAGGGATTTGGCAAAACTTCTCAGGGAGAGAACGAAACAACTTTTCGCCGCGTTATATCATGTATTCACAGAGTTTCAGGGTAATGAAATCAGGATACTCGGTCGTGTTTAATAGGCGCTGAGAAGAGGCTGGCAGGATGAAACGAGGGTCCAGGAGCAGCTGAGGGAAAGAGAGAGAGAGAGAGAGAGAGAGAGAGAACGTTCACCGGGTTGCGTAATGACTCGGGCATAAAACCTTGATTGAGATCTTGAACGCCAGGGTTTATGGACTTCGTAACGAGGGCTGCGAACGTAATTACCGACAGATGGACCCCCCCCTCCCCCCCCTCCACTCCGTTGTATTATAGGTACGTATCTGAATTCACACATTCGCATCGATGAATCGCGATACAGGAAATAAAGTAGCACCGAGTTCGACGAAAGGATCATTGATCTCGTTCCTCAAGATTAATTCACTCGAATTATGCAACAGAGCTGGATATTTTGTTCGGTAGATCAGATATTACACGATTTTTAAGTATTCGCTCGGTGTACATTCTAGACAAACTAAATGTCTGAGGGATCAAGAACTAGAAACGGGATCATCTGATCAAGCCCGTTGAAAAAAACTGAGCTTTTTCGTTCATCCAGGAGGTTTAAAGTAAGTTTTGTAACTATCTGTAATGATATTGAAACACAGTAAAATTCACAGTTTATTACATTGGAAAGATCTTTAGCAGAATCTCTTCAAAAAGTTTTCTAAATTGATTCAGGCAAGAGCTTCAAGGAAAAGGCTGCGAAGATGTTCAACAGTCAACGAAATATTAAGTTAAACGATCTGCGTTATTTTTTATTTCCTGAATTTTTTACTAACTTATTTACTGAATGGCATGTCGACGACATTCCTTGAATACAAAAAATATTTGGTTAAAGCTATTGCACGCATTCAACCACAGAAATCCCCTTTTTCAACCAGATCACTGAGTTTGTACACGATGATTCGTTCGGTCGATTTGATCAGCCAGAATTTATTATATTAACTACGGTTTATAAAATTTTACAAAATAATGATTGAAGCAACAATTCTTTTTCCAAAAAAATTCTATTCATTGAACGACTTTTTTCTCTTCGTGTGTAGAGTGTGAATTATCGAACAGCCGGAAAGCTGTGTGATAGTGGATTTTGAAGGCCATTAAAGCGGAAGTGGATAACCTTATGCAGAAGTGCCGCACGTCTTAGCCGAGCTGGGTTATAATTCCCGATCACTACATTTGAGCATAAAACCTGATTTCGCAATCAGCTAATGCACCGATCCATAAAACCGTTACTTACATTTTACGAGCCTGCCTAGCGACTACATTATCTTTTTATTGCAGGTAGTTTACGGTTTTCTCGCCTCGGTGCATACATATGCACATACCCATGGTGCACCGTCTTTCGAGGCCACATGATTCACTAGTGCTTACGAGAAACTCGTACTTGCACTTTAATTAAGTTCGCAATTAGACGCACCATTCGTGCCTATTCCACATCATCTATAAACTAATGCATATATCTTCGAAGATTATGTGAATATGCGAAGGAAAGAAATCAAATCCCTGATCGGCTTTACCAAGGCTCCACGGTCGACTTCTTGGCGAACAATCCAGCTCACCTTAGCCATCGGTCATAGTTTCATTTTTTGCTTCTCAGGGTTGTCAAAGCCTTCTCGCGTTTCTCAGCTTCGGTGAAATTGTGCTAAAAAGAATAAGGGACTAAGGAAAACAGGCTGTCTACTTTTTGTGTTTTCAAATTTCGTACTTAGCACTGTGTAAGATTTTGCAATCTGCTCTCTGACTGGCTTTCGCAATCCAAGTTCATTTCTGGCCATGTGCTCAAGTTGATGATTTACCATTAAACTCAATCGATGTGATAAACACTTCGGCAGTAATTCAAACTTCAGATTAATCAAAGTCCCGTCACTATATTTTATCGTGAACATAATAATTCCAGCATGAGATGACCAGTTATTAGCAAATGAGTGATTCAATAACCTGAAATCAATGATCGAATTGCAATTGTAAAATCCTTCCACCTAGTTGATGGTTGATCATCGACACACTGTACTTGTAAGTACGATTAATTTCGAAGGTATGAAATTCGGGAAATTTCGGTTGTGAAAAGCAACGTCTGCAAGAGAAAAAAAAACAGATATTCACAGTCAAGTTCCAATCCTATTTCTTTATTCTTATGGAACCAGAAATCGGGAACAGATAACGGAAATCGCGGGTAGTAAATGAAAGGAAGAAGAGATACAAGATAGTCGAGAATGCAGTTTCGAACGCTGACAGCGCAGGCTCTAAATCTCTGCCTGGCAATTAAACGCGGCTGTAGATTAGTACAGTCGGACCCTATATCCTTTGTTTGGGCCCACGATGAAGAGACCGAGAATTCAACGACGCTCAAAGTCACGTGAGAATTACTTTTAGGCATGCGAATTCATTTGACGTCACTTGAAACCATGTGAATTCACTGAACGTTACATGATTCTTGTGAATTTGATTGAAAATTACTTAAAATTAATCAGCTGACATTATTTACTTCAAGTTGTGTGAATATACTTAAAGTGACTCATGTAGCCGCGTTAATTTACTCGGAATTAATCGAGATCTGTTGACTTTGCTGCAGTTCACCTTCAGTGTCATTTGCACTGATTTTAAATCACCTGAAGTTGCAGCTGGATTCAGGAATTTGCCTGAATTGATTTGAAGTCAGGTAAAGTTACAGTTGAAACAGAAGGTTCGACTCTAATTAGGTTCTCTGAGCTTCCGAACTCGCTGGAATACATACCTTTACCAGTAGCAGATACCAGAGACTAAATGAATGCTTCATGAATTTCAGTGAGTATCAATTCAAGAGACTTAAAGAATGAATTTTCACGACTTCGATTTGCAACGAGTGACTTTTCTCAAGTTTCATACTTATAAAAAAACACCTAGACCCTTACAATTGAATTCGAATGAATTCAGGCCAATTTCACGAGGCATCAACTAATCTCAACTGACTTAAAGTGAATTCAAATCACTATTGATCGACTAGAAGACGACCTGAATTTTACAACGTTTTAACCCATGAGCCAACCCCTGAGAACAAATCAAGAATTTCGAACTGGATTCTTTTTTTTATGTCGATTCTTTATTTTTGTGAAGACATAAAGTAATTGGCAGTAAGATTCGATTTCAATATTCATTCCAGATGAAGATATTTCCGCCGGTGTACATTTCTATATTTCTCAAAATGAATGCTTACGAGTTGATTATTTAGATACATCCCGGTAATTTCCACTCTAATACACCAACCCCAAGGTTCTTGAACTTGATATACTATCCAGGCTATCCAAATAAACACAGTACCTAAATAAGGTTTTCGACCCTCGGCAACAATCCGTACAAAAATAGATTGCGTAAAATCAAATTGACGAATGGGTCAGCGATGATCAGACACGTCTTACACTTACGATATAAGGGTTAAAGGCAATTGGGTAGAAGAATCGAGTAACGTCACGTCGTCGTGTCGCAGGTTATACGCGAGTTGTAACGTGACACGTATTGATGGACCGGAAGACACGCGTGTCGCGGCACATTTGCTCGGTCATTAATCGCCGCCAGGGTGAAGAGAGGGACAAGGGGGGCGCAGCGCTGCGCTGCGCTACGCCACGCGGCCTTGCCCCCCCCCCAGGCCCCACGCCCCACGCCCCACACCCCACACCCCCAACCCATTCTTCTCCTGAGAGACAGAGCGCTCCAGGCGCGGAGCGGTCCGCTGGCGGTGATTTATCCGAGGCGCCCCGGCCGCCGCCTCCCTAATCTCTACGCGCGAGTTCCCCGTTAACCCCGCGTTATCCACCCTGTTCATCTTCTTGACTCTTGCCCCCCCCCCCCCCCCCCCTGCCCCACCTCCCGTGTCCCATTTCCCCTCTCTTCCCGGGACTTGCCCGTTGCCGTTGCCCCGCAAACTCACCTCTCCTTCCTTTTCCTTCTCCCCAACTCCAACCCCAACCCCGACCTCCCCCTCCCCCCTGACTCGCGTCGCTTCGGTGTAAATCTGAACCCGAGCCTCCGGGTGCAGCGCGAGTAGCCGGGCAGTGATTCACGTCTCTTATCTGACCCGAGATCTGTATAAGGGATCCGTTTAGCCGATACACGTCGAGACAAAGGCGTGCCTGCACTAAAGAACCACCACCCAGTCCTGCCCTCCCCCCCCCCCCCCCCCCCCGCCCCCCAGGCTGCCGCTACCGCCGCGTTTCTCGATTATCTATGCCCACTGGTAGCCTCGGAGGTAAAACGAGGCGAAGAGTATTTCTGCTTCTTATTCTAGTAGGTGTATTTGGATATTTTTGGAAGGTTGAAATTTTTGACTTTCATTTCCGTTGTTGGGAATTGTTGAGTGGGTATAAGTTGGTGAGAAGGGGGTTTGGGAAATCGGAGAACAAAATTTTTTACACTGAATAACATCGTGACTGTTTGGAAATTGTGATAAATTGTAAGACCGAAGCGATAATGATACAAGAGAGAGATGAAATCACTGCACTTTTAAAACAGTGATTTGAAATTGTTAAAGTTTAACGTTGTATATATTTAAAATCTGAGTTATTGTAAACTTACGTAAACTTTAAAGAGATACTATATTCAATTTAAGAAAAGACACGTCTATATACGATCGAAGATTCTCTTATTGACAGATCCTCCTTCCTCTATCAAATCTTCAGAATAATAAACGAAAGCAGAGTCAACCCTGTTCTTTCGCTATCCTCGACATACATACATACATACATACATACATACATACATACATACATACATACATACATACATATAGATATACATATATATTATATATACCTATATGGTGCATGAGAGGCGAACGACGTGTAATAATTAATAACTTCGCTGAAGCCGCGAGTGCAGGTAGAAGCGTCGAGATTAATGATCGTTGCGACATCCGAGGGCGATTACTTGCGGCGTGTGTATAATACGTGTGTATTATATTCGTTATGCGATAATTATATATCCCTGGTAGAACAATTTATAGATTTGCTCGGGCGGACACTGACAACTTGCCACGGCATTAACCGGCATTACTCCATCCCCTCTCTCTCTTTCTCTCTCTCTCTCTCTCTCTCTCTCTCTCTCTCTCTCTCTCTCGCTCTCCGAGGCGGCGTACACCGACTGACTAACGACTGGCAATTGTCTTTACGACAGCTCATTAATTCCTGCCACGCAACGCGGGGGTCACTACCGACTCTGCCACGACTGCACTCGGCACTTTGTCTTTTACGCGCTCTCTCCCTCTCTCAATCTCTCCCTCTCTCCCTCGCTCCCGGAGCTTTTGGCCGTTCGAGACAAGCCATGTCATCCAAATTATACAATCGGGCCGCACCGCCGCGGTTTCTCCGCGTTGGCCTCGTTTCATTCGATCAGACTCATTTGGTGGGAAACCCGGAGCTGACGGGCGTAGGTTTAAGGAAATTCTTTCAATCTTCACGAAAATACTGCGAGAATCGATCGGATCTCCTTTCTATAGGCGTCAGGACATGCGTTCTTATCGACGTTTTCAAATTTACAAAAACGCTTTGATTTCTTAACGAAAATTGTGTCAAAATGTCAGTCAAGAAAAAATTTCGTGGATCATGTTCGTAAAGTGTTTAATGTCTATTAAAAATTTTACAAGAATTTTTTTCGTAATTTTCGCCCATTTCGACGAGGTGCAACGATTTCCGCATTATTTTTTATAGACACTTTCCAATAACATAATTATTCATCGATGAGGAGTGACAGAAATCGGATCAGTCAATGAAGACGATCGGTATTCACACAAGTTTCAGGACATTTTTTCTTCGATACTTTTTTCCGATACTTGACGCTTCCGCGATATGATAATTCCGAACTTTAAATTGTAAATTATCGCCTATTTATGACGATTTTTATCGACCAGGCTACCTGCGGTATTAATTTTTTACTGATCTGTTCAAATTATGGAGAATTCCAGAAGCTTCGTGCAGCGAGAAACGGAATATTGAAGCGAAATTTGACACGCCGAGTAGCTATTCCAAAACGAGTTCTGAATTTACGACTGATATGGAAATCGGTAATGATAATATGGCGATAATATATTCTCATGGGATAAATGATCAAATTTTTAAGACTCGGGAGCCTTTATTGGTCAATTAAATACGCTTCTTCGTATCGGTATAATGTATATAATATATATATACACAGATACATATGCACTCCATTAAGGAATATATATATATATATACGAGTGATAAAAGATTGGATGCACCGAATTCGATTTTTCATGCCTCTAATATGTAAGTAAAAGCCGAAAATTATAGCGAGAATTGGAAAAAATTATCCTCAAAAGCGTTACATTATACCTTATACCATCTGACGAAATATATAATATATCGCGTGACTGATAATGATTGTAAATTATTGAAGAAATAAAAATATATTTACATCGTCGTGCAATTAGGTTTCGCGAAAATACCATCACGAGGCTTACACCTTTCCTTGTATGTTAATTAATTGCTTGAATTTCAACGAATCGACGATATGAAATTTAGATGCCTCGTTACCCGATGTTAATTCATAAAAATTTTATACTTCGCGTCAACATTATGTATTCGTAAAAGTCCAGGACTCTAAATTATTGAACTATTTATACATTTCTGTGAAAAGAAAAGGAAGACAAGAAAAAACAAAAACAAAAAAAAAAAAAAGAAAAAGAAAAGAAAAAAACACTCGGAAATTCCAAATTTTCGTACAGATCGAGGAGTTCTTCGAGGTGGCGACAACGCAGCGGGAGTCCGAAGTTCTTATAAGATTCAGAAGTGTAGTGGTAGGTATATTTTTATCTTCGGAATAATAATTATGACTTGCACCATTTTTCAACCCCCCCACCCCATCCCTAAGCTTTTCGATGAGGCGACACGTGGCCTAGATGAATTATATAGTCGATTCAAGTAGGTATTATTTCTTGTCGAAAAATGATGAAAAGTTTTTCATAATTTTATTATTTACATTATTCGATAAAATATTTTTAATACTTGAATTGCGCCTGAGAACGTCGTTATATTTGTTTCTATTGTGAAAATTTTCAATACAGACTATTTTCTCGTTTAAAAACTTTTATTTTCACACGTGTATATGTTATATGTAATATAGCTAAAACTTTGAAAAAATATTTGGTATAAAAATCTCTAAAGTTAATTAACAAGGAGAATTAATACCGTTCCGGAAATTAGATTTTTCATCAAAGTGCAGCAGAAGATTTGTTATTTCAGATGGAAAGCGATTAAGTTCTAGAAGACGAAACGCTGAAGTTTCGAATACTCGAGGCTCTCAGGAGTCCCGTAAACTTTTGCCGCACCCAACGGATCTGCTGAAACGATCATCGCGATAGCTACGGATGGGAAGACGTCGCGACAACTTTAAACTCCATGATAAGGTCGAGGGGTTTGGGAGTCTTCCGTTTACACCGGAATTTCCTCGCCGCCGGTGTTGCTTCTGATCTCTTCTCCAAAAAGCGGAGTGAAGAGGAGTGAAGAGGAGAGAGGAGAGAGGAGAGAGGAGAGGAGAGGAGCTTGCGGACTCAGAGATTAGAAGCAAGCAATTAGCAGGAAATATGAGCAGCAGATCTGTGACCCCTTCTATGAACCTAATTCCAAACTCGACCGGAATTTTGGGTCGTAATAGAGCGGCTGTTTAAGCAACTACTTTGCTAACGCAGCTTCGACCAAATCAATGCTCAAAGGAATCCGCTTGGTCGAAAATTAATAATTTTTATTGATATTATTCTGAGATTATTCTTCTTTGAGTATTTATTAAATTTTTATATTCATAAGCCGGGAAAATCTTTCCAAAAATAAAACAATCGATTAATTTTCAAGTTATGAGAAAACGCTTGGATATCGATACGTCGATTCATATTGATACGAAATTTTTAACTTCCATAATTTTACTATAATTTAATGGTAAAAAATTTTCTTTGTATACTTATCAAATGTCTGTTGAAATACACTCAAAATTTTAGGAAGCTTCGTTGTTTTTCTCCCTATCATATATATATATATAAAAAAAGAAAACATCACCGAAAATTACCTCTTTTCTCAGGCCGATTGATTTTTGGTTAAATTTCTAAATGTCAAATTGTATTCGATTACTTATACCTACTGCTACTTGTGTGCATAAATATAGCAAGTATCAAAAATACACAGACATAAGTTCAAATTGTTTATGTATTATGAGGCTTTAAAAAAATCTAGTGCAGCCATTTGAAATAGTCAAGAAACCATAAAGCGAAAAATGAAATTATGTTTAATAAATTGAGTAAAAAAAAAGTAATTTTCAAACCACGTCACTGCAAGCTTGAAGGATCCGTTTCAGTTTGTTGTTCATAGCATTTACAAATGACTTGTGAGCTCATTTCCCCATAGCTTTTTAAATTTTTTATCAATAAACTGCAGTTTTTTAATCAAACCATATTATATTCTGCACGAATAAAGCACGTAAATTGAAATTCGAAACAAATGATTTTAGGCACGTTTTAAAAGCCCCAGCTCGAAAGTAAACCAGAAATTGTTAACAACTCAGAGTTTGCGCGGCCCTGGAGAAACGGCAGGAGGCTGAATGCATTGCACCGTCAGTCGGGTCCTCGGCTCGTTACGCCGCATTAACATCGTGTCTTGCTTTTTATCTGGCTTGTTAATCATTTGTTGCTGGGTTTAAAGACGCATACACTGTACACAGACACGTTATACGCATCTACAATCTCGAGCGTTCACCGCAGCGACGAACACGAACATAACACATCAAGTGGCGAACTCGAAGATCGGTTCTCTTATAATTGGTGTCTCGAAAAACCTCCCCTCCACCCCCCACAAGTGCTTGTGTGAGTCAGTCACGCGTCATTATTTTCCTACCGAAGATCAACGCGTTTCGACGATGTGTGAGACACTTGGAATCAGGATGGAAAAAGTTGAGTAAAAAAAAAAAACATAAAAAAAAAAAAAAAATCGAAAGGAAGAAAAAAACGCAAACCGTTTCGGCTTTATCGGTCGCCTCTATCGCTCTATACAACGGAGGAGCGGCTCTCGGTCGGTTGTCCAAAGGACGACAAAACTTTGCCTCTTATTCAACGAAATGGACAGACAGAATTTAGACAACGATCGCTTTTGATCGGTAAGAATTTTCTGACCCCTGGCAATCGGGATTTGAGTTTTGGGGTAACGAGCAAATCCAATTAGCAGTGTAACCTGATTGTCAAGGATCGTGGACCACTTCTGATGCGAGCCAGAAATCGGTAATCGGTGATCGGTAATTCGAAGTCCTTAATTTCGGATATTTTTGCGACATTAAGAGATCAAGCATAATTTTCTGTTAAAAAATATGAAATAATTACAAAGAAAGGATCAATCGTGAGGTAGTTTCACAATTTTTTTCAGTTAATTTGAACCGTAAGTACTTAGTTAATTGAAAAAAAAAAATAAAAATAAATAAATAAATTAGAAAAAAGTGTGGGAAAAATATATAGTTAGATGTAAATTGAACGAAAATGGGTAGAGATATTCCAAACGATATCCGCCATAGATTTTCACCGGTTTCTCTATCTTTGAGGCGGTCCATCAAGTGAAATTCTAGCCACATCACGTATGTATTCTGGAAGAATCCTGATTTATTTATTTATTTTGTGTTATTTCCAGTGCACGATTTTGAATACGAAATGATGTCCTGTATGAAAAATAATTTTTCGTAAATTTCTTTGACGTTTTGGGAATAATTAAATGTTTCAAAGGAAAAGCTCGTATAATTAGTTCTCAAATTATGCTATAAATGAACAAATAATTACTAAGAAAATCGATCTTGTAGCAACGATAATATTTTACTGTCAATTCATTCTCTTCATTCAGATACGTAATGGTTTGAATACAAAATGTTGCCACAACTATTATAAATTATCTAGTTTGCGATCAGGAGAATCGTTGCAAAATTCATTGCAGGGTGTTGAAGAAGGAACAGAAGAAGCAAAGAAATAGAAAAAAAGGTAAAACGTGATTTGCTGCTGTTGCTGCTACTGCAGCAAAAAAAAAACTGAAATAAATAAGAAGCGCATATCTTACCTAGCGACAAACAGACAATTAAATTCTAATGCAGCAATTTAAAATCCCAACTTCATCCGCAGTCAGTCATCCATGCACTTAGGTATCGATTAATCAATCAATACGTATCTCCGCAGCTTGGTGTATAAAAAATAAGCATCGGTACAACAGAAATCAGCCATATATATACGTAAAATGCATTAAACATGATACACAAACAGCGTGTAAATACCTTTGAACGTTTGCGAATGTAAACGCGTATGAGAAAGTTTAGCAAGTTCCAGATCCGATGCATGTAGAGGGGAAAGGAGGGCGTTGATAGGTGAGAGGCTGAGGGCGTCGGGGATGAATAAGGTATTTACGACTAGATAGCAAGGACCATTAAGCCAATCAGATGCGGGGAAAACGGCCGGCGTATATATTCCGGTTCGCGAATGGGTCGACATCTTTTATGATCGCGGGACTTTATCTCAACGACTGTACGACGCGGCGTTTTGCACCACGTGCACATAAATATAAAGGTATATGTATATGCAATTCCTGTGTAAAGTCTACGTACCCACCTATTCCGTTACTACCTGCGTTACGTGGACGTACGAGCACGTGTATCTATACAATACATGCACGAATGTATGTATCTGCTTTAAAAATTTTCTGTGTGCGGCTCTCATGTCGCGGAATAATGGGATTCAACCTCGCGTTGCTGCCCGTTTATGTGTAGGTACATCAGGTTCGTCTTGGAGTTTAACATGCAATCTCGTTTATCAATCGTCAGAATTGCTTTCGGTTACCCCGTTTGTAAGGAATATTTTTCACAATGTAGGTAAGTAATTTTCTCCCGAATTCCCAAGGGATATTTCTATTTTTTGGAATATTCCAGTTTTAGATTAAGGCCTGTTGAGTTAAACCGTGTGAATTCGATTGTGCTGAGAGAGCTTTATCGAAAAATTATACCCATGTAGGACATTGTGGTGGTCCTTAATCTGGATTCAGAAAATATATGTCAGTAAACCCTCACGGAAAAACCAATTTCGTTGTAAATTCATACCCCCAACTCATTGATAATGCCAAATTCCCTGTAAAAAAAAAAAGTTTAGGGTGCGAACTTTCACCCCAGTTTAGGGGTTTTCCGTACCGAAATTATGCGAAAATAACGTGCGTCTGATATTTCAACCCTTTAAGTAAATCGAAATTCGTGCGTTATCGAGCTTGGATGTCTTGCCATTCAGGGTTGAATTTTTTTACTTTGTACAGAACAAAATTTTTCTAGTTGTAAGATAGTTTTTTTTTTTCAACTCTTCAATGAATAACACAAACGATTTGCGGCTACAAATTTAGTTAATCTCGTAATTTGCGATGCTGCAAGAAAACGACAACGAAACGAAAGAAATTTTTTGTCAAAAACTGTTTCGATATTGCTGAAGAAAAAAAAAAAAAATGTTTTTTTACACAAAATTCGTACTTCTTTTAATTTTCCTTGTCTTTTTTTTTTTTTTTTTTTGCACCAGTTCCTACTGACCCAGGGGTTTCTAATTTCAGGCGCACTGTTATTGAACGATCTAAAAGCCTCGTCGTATATGAAAATCGACACTATTTTCGAACTGCAACGATTCCAGTGACAGACGTTTCATTTCATTCATCTTAACAAACCATTTCACTTTTTCTATCGAGACTTAACACCATGGTCAACTTCATCCGTGTGACACCTGTCCTCTGGTCTCTCCTCTCCTTTCTTCTCTTCTCTTCTCTCCTCTCCTATTCTATTCTATTCTATTCTATTCTGTGCTGTACCATTCTATTCTATTCTGAAAGATACGAGGATGGCTGTGCGGCGAGCCAGCTGAGTACCGGATACTGTGACAGCGGAGCAAGCACAAGGCGAACAATGCTTGCTGTCCGTTCTTCTGTCAGCGGTCTTTGTCCGACAGGCGAAGGGCGCGACACTGAAACTCTCCAACGTTGATAAATAATAGTGTCATTAACAAACGAGATGTAAAATTTTACCTTCAGGTTGGAGAAAATTTCATACAAAAGATTGAAAATAAAAAAAATAAGTAAGTACTCGAGTCAAAACTCAAGGATGGGTTTCACGTTGGACTATTCTCAATATTTTCTTTTTTCAACAATTTTTCTCCGAACGTCTTGATCGTAGTTAAAAAAGAAGAACAGTATTCAAAGAACAAATGACTACTTGTGCTTTATGTTCAATATGGCGAACTGAAGCAGATTTTTTTAGGCATATGAAAACAAGTATGTTATTGTTTGTACTAAAATAAAGCCGATCCAACTATCAAATAGTACTATATACTTCTATTGCGAAAAAACTGTAATTAACCGATTATCTCTAATGTAAATCACACATGTATCTCGTTGAAATAATTAAAATACAGCCGAATACCCGTTGAAATTTGAAAAAAGGTCGACCACTTCAACTCAAATATTTCATATTCAATATATACTTCGTTGACTTTTGCTTCCATATGTGATTTTTTCTCCGAATAGTGGTTGGAACGAGTCCTAAAAAAATATGAATATTCTGGTCAAGAAAAGCGCCAAATGTCAAAGAGAATTTGATTTGCAATTGGCGCTAGGCACCTTGAGTGAGGGGAAAAAATCGTCTGTGTACAAGGACGACACGTAGAAAAAGAGGATCGGGATAAATCCTCCGAGGCTTGTTTAACCAGAGACATCAGCTGAGGATGAAGATTTGGCGAAATTATTGAGGTGCAAGAGCGAGAGGCTAGGATGGTGCGCGCGGTAGGTTATGGGTCGGAGGTCACAGGTCAGAGCTAAGTGACAGGGGCTTCTCGGATCGCAACTAATGGCTGGCTGTCAGAGGGAGGACCATCCATCACCCGGAGCGGGAGCTCCAACACCTTCGTCATCCTCTTCCTCCTCCCCCTCCCCGACCCTCGACTCCGTGGGGTGCAAGCGCTGGACCGAGGCCACTAAGTTGGGCCAATTTGGGACCCGAAAAGCGTCTGCATCCTACGCCTAACAAGAAATAGGTGGACCCGAATTCGCGCTGGCAGATGGCACCCGCTCGATGGACGGGAAAACGGCCGCTGACAGCGACGACCCGAATCCGTCAATTCGATCTGATGCTGCAGCCTGACGAAACCGCCCAGGATCATCTAGAACGGCTGGCTACTGACGCGTTTGCCCCAGCCTTTTTAAAAGAAAATGAGAAAGAAGTTTGACTTGGGCATTTTTTGGTGTTCAAAAGTGGGTTCGAGTATTATGGACATCATGATTGGGTAGATTTGTTCATGGTACTGTTTTAAAGTAGAACGATTACTTTGTGATTTTGTGATTGAACGAGGCGTGAACGTTTTCACCAGGAAAAAATAGTCACTTTGTACTTAAATTACTTGAATTTTAGTTTTGTCTCGGAATTTTATAAAATAATCGCAAGCCTGATTTCGAGAGGATACATAATCGTACAGGCAATTGAATTGTATTCTTACACAACAATTGCTCTTTTTCAATGTTCGAGCAGCCGGATAATAGAGGTTAACAACATCAGGACTTTTCGTACTTTATGCTCACATGTCGGACTAAAGTTAACTTTCCAAGACCTAAGATATCAAATGTGTTATTGTTTCTATTGAAATAAAACCAGTTTATCAAATACAAGTTTCATTCAAATAAATCAGAAAAACATTTTATGGCATGTAATTTAAAAATTGTAAATATTTCCTTCTATTTCACATGATACATGATATAATTATTCGTTCATCCTTTACATAATAGTTATTAGCCAGAAAATGTATAACGTAAAATTGTAAATACAAATTGTTTCTCTCTAGGTATACTTGTTGAAATAAAAAGTCTTTCTTTAGTTTAAAGTGTACATATATAATATATATATTTATACACACACCTAAATCGTATCTCTTTAATAAAGATCGTCTCTTCTCTCTGTAATTTATTTGTAAAAGTCTTTCTTCGATTAATAGTTCACGTTGAACTTTGTACCAATTATGACAACTGAACTGGCTTATTCTTTTCGATGCTCCTCAATAGATGATTTGGGATTTCCAAATGGAGACAGTTTTCTTTACGAATGTTTTAATTTTTCAAGATTTTATTTCACTTTTTATTTGATGATCTTGAATATCATTCACGTTGAAACTTTACATTAGAAAATTGTAACCTAGTTCTTGATCACATTGTACTTTAAGCAAGACACGTTGTTTAAAGACGATTCGGCAAGTATTACTTCAAAGAAAGTTTAGCAGAAAGAGGGTTTGTTGCCAAGAAGACAGGTGTAATTTCAGGAAGACGGATACACACGTGATACACACGTGGTTTGAGGTGGGAATATTTGAATCGTTACAAGTTCCACTATCAACTTGTACCACACGATTATACGGGAAAACTTCGAAAGAACTGGAATGTAAATTCGTTTTTACACCCTACTAGATTGAGAAAGTCCCATGGAACGAAGCAAAAAAACAATTTCAATCTTCCGCGATTAAAGTGTACGCGCAAGAAATTATTTGTAATAGTTATTGCAGAAAAAAATTTTCTGCCCAAAGTACCTTGCGATTAAATTTTTTTCTCAGGCCCCACACTACCGTAACCTAAGTCTTGTGAGAAATTTTTTATTAGATCTTATTTCAAAAACAAAAACCTCGGTGATATCAAAATTTCACCAGAGCATCCCCACCCAAATTTATTAATTCTTTCATATACTCTTCGCCTTATAAAAATGACAAATGTCACCATACCTTCAGGGCAGTTGAAAAACAAGATAAACCAAAAAAAAAAAACACTCTATAAATTCCCAGCAACCGTACCTACCGGTAGATCAAATGAGAAGAAAAAGAAGAACAAAAAATAAACAAAGAATCAAAACTTGCCAAAGAATAAGAAAACGCAGAAGAAGGGAAGGTGCAGGGGGTGCAGAAAACAAATGTGCCTGCATATTCCCGGGCCGACCGGCACTCGAAGTGATAGCCGTGACCCGCGGGGCAAGAGGGGGATGAGATGGAGACGGGGGTGTGCGATGGGTAAGAAATTGGCGTGGTCCGGCGTCGGCGGCGCGAGGGAGGGTAAGGGGGATGAGCCGTGGGGGTGTAAGAGGTGGAAGGGGTGGAAGGGGGTCGCGGGGATTTATCGTCCAAGTCTGCGTGCAATCGCTGGCCCATGCATCACCCGGTGCGCCCCTCGGGGCTAAGAAGTTCGCGAGCTGTAGGCAGGGTCGAGGGTGAAGGACATCACTCACCCCGCCAGGACGCCGGCCGTCCCGCGAGCCGAGGAGCGCTTCTCCCCATCCCCGAACTCCTCCAGGCTAGAGCGACAGATCCTCACCCCGCGATCACCCCCAACCCCTGTCCATCTTCTCAACGCTCCAATTTATAACTGCCCCGATTTATCCTTCTGGGCAACTCGATTTTACCCAACTTTTACACAGGAGGGAGGATCGACGATAAAAAATTTTGGGAAATAGTTACCCGGTGCTGAACTGAAAATTGGGGAGGTTTAGTTTTTGTTTTTTTTTTTCTTGGCTTCGGGAATACTTTCAGACCACCCTGATTAAGGGATGATGTCGAAATATTCTGTGACCAGGTTTTTTACATCCAAAAGTCGTGAGCAAACTCCTCTTGACGTGCGGATATCTTTTCGATGTGAAAATCCAGTCGTAAGACATCATTTCGATATGATTTTTACGGTATTCAGTTTTGTGCTGTCTGGAATCTCGTATGTTCAGGTTGATGGTTCAAGCTTTTTTTACTATCCTAAAATGATAATGTAATGGATGATTTTTGGAAAGCTCCGGTAGTTGAGTAAAAAGTTCAGAGCTAGAAGTAACGAAAAAATTTTTTCTCTTATGATTTTCGATAAACGGGGTTAAGTGACTAGTGAGTCAATGTCACGAGGGGATGCTGGACTCACGGTAAATCGTATTTCACAATTCTTTCTCTTCCTATCAATAAATAATGAAATCTCTTTAACTGTGAGAAATGATGGGGCTTCTGATTATACTTGTGAGATAACTCACTCAGAATAGTTAGTAAAATTGAGGGAACACCAAAGTATTTGCAGCTAGGATAAAAAAAGACCTTAGTTTAATTATTTTAAACGTTTTTATTATAGAATCTTCACTCAAATCATTGATATCCTAACTTGCATTATTGCAATTCGCTTTGATTCGTTTCTATTGTATAATAGGAATGTCGTTTTATCCGTGTTCATAATGATCGGTGTGAAAAACGTTGCTGGAAGAGTTTTGAAACAGTCGCTCTTCTCCTTCCTCAACCTCCGATTTAGACAGTGGGGAAATTAATCGTTGGCTTTCCTAATGGCTCAGATTTTGAAACAGTCCATAGGCGTAGTCTAAACATTACAAAGACGCAAAAATGTACGTTTGCAAGTGAAACTTTGAAAAAATAACGATTGAACAAAGAAAATTTTACACAAATTACGTCATACATATGTAAAATATCGTTGTATAATAAGAAATATAAAATCCCAATTCCCGCTGCAATACTTGGTCAAAACCTGGTTCTATTTTTTTTTTTTTAAGGATTGATCATTCCTTACTGACTGTTTCCTCATTAGTGTAATTATTGTATTATAATTTATCTGTTTCGATAGGAAGCTGTTTTGCGAGTGAATAAAAAAAACGAAACCGTAATATGTCCACAATCTTAATACACAATTTCTCGACAAAATTTTAACCGGTTTTCTTAAAATTTCAGAAGCTATCAAAAATTGCTTTTATCCTTCTCGACTGACCAATCATTCAAAAGCACATGAATCCCACGATCACGCGATCTCCGGGGAATTTCCAGGGGGGGGGGGGGGGGGGGGGGAGCAATTCGAGGGACGTGTGAAAAGCTCGACACCGTTCGCAGGATGAAAAGACCGTAAGTGCGGAGCCACTGAAGCGAAGCTGTATAGCTAAGAACTCCGAGATCCCGGAGATGGTATAACACGGGATGTTTTAGATCCTCCCCGACAGCGTAAAGCTGTCAACCGTAAAGTTGGCGGGTGAGAGGGCGGCGGGTAGGCAGGAAGCTGTAAAGAAGCTGCGTGTCACTCGATCCTGTCACAGCCGTTGTCGATGCATTAGACTGCCGCTGCCGCTGCTGTTCTCTTCTCGTGTTGCATCTCAACTTGTGGGGAACGCTTTTAAACAGCTGTAGAAATCCGCGGCAGACATTTAATGGGAAATTTAATAGGATCGATTTATTCCGAATTCTGAAGGCGATTAAATCTAGACGCTGAGAGGTTGAAATTTTTTTTTAATTCGTCCTGTTTTATCGTAATGACAAGATTATAGTTTTTGAAAAATTATAGTAAATAGTGAGTATCGTTACAATAATGATTTAAATATTCTTGGAATCAGATGATGATATTGAAAATTAAAACGATACATGTAATTATCGCTGATCAAGAATATAATGAAAATTCTGGGAAAGCATAAAACTACAAAAAAGGGTAACATATTCTCGATAATCTTTGTTTTTCCTTTTCTGTCTTCCTTGCGATACAAATTTCCGTAGAAGACTGAACTCAGTGTGAAGCTTAAATGTGAGAGGATATCGCACGATTTTCATCAGCTTTTAACATCCAGAAAATACTTTGGAAAAATATTTTTCTTAATAACACGGTGAAAAAATGTCTCTTCTAGGAAATGACGTTTCTCTTCAAAAATTTTAAGATGGTTTCAACGAGTTTACAAAGAATCCATGATATTAGAGAAAGAATATTTTATTTCATCGGTATCAGAAAGAAAAGCAAAAATTGTGAATTTAATCAGACATTATTAAAATAAATTAAAAGCAAAGTTTTTTCCCTTGTCGTAGGTGTAAAATAAAAACCGAGAAAAATGGCATTTCCGAACCATAAGCTGCCTGCTCGATATAAGCGCAAACGCGACCAGCAACTGGTGGCACAACGCTCGACCAACGTCAATCCGTCGTGCCCTCATCGTGCGTCGACGGTGGCCTGACTGACCGACCGAGCAGCCGCCCCAGGATCACAGGAATTAATTATTACGTTTCACCCCCGACAAACACGCGCGTGTGCACTAATTTGGAAAACACACCGAAGGATTTATGGGCGGTAGCTGTCAGCCGATCGTCTGGCTCTGGAACCCCGGTGCTGCTCTACGTCGCTGGTTTCGGGAACCAGAAACCTGCAGGAACCGGGAGAAGGGCAGGGACGAAATTGGCTGCCACAAACACGAGCGGCCTTTTTTCATCCCGTTGCCGCAGAAGCACCGCAAGCTTTTCAGCTCCACTGTGCACTCACACCTACAACGCCTTTGATCTCTCCGAGGTATCTGAAACGGGGTGCTGGTTATTCAATACCGGTTTCTATCCTCCTTCGAGGTTTATTCTTTAGTCTTTTTTAATTGGTTTTATTCACAAAAAATTTTACTACCCTTCGGCGTGAATTGTTCTGTTTAGTGCTTTTTTTTTTTTTTTTTTTTGGTAGTTCGATATGGAAGCCTAGAAGTAGAATGAGGGAATATTAAATTGTGTAACAAGGAGACAAACTTGGTCTTGTCTAGTCGAGCTTGGGTTTGTAATATGAGTCGTAGAAGACGAATATTACAAATACGCAATGCGAAATGACCAAATTATTGATATTCCATCTGTTCTACGATCGTTTTTTGAGACATTTTGATTTCCCGTGCTTTTGAAAAACGTTACCGATAAGCAGACAATGTATAATAAACATCAGGATAAGAACTAAACGGAAGTGCGTGCAGGGGAAGAGAATTACGCAAGAAAGGAAGAGGGGAAGGAGAGAAAAGAAGATAAACTGTGAAATAAAATAAATTCACGTTCCTATCGCGTGGTGCCATACATCCAACAGCTTTAGTGCGCACCGCACAATCGTCGCGGGCGTTTTAAACGCAACTGAATCACTCTACGGAATTTATATACGCATAGGATTTATGACCGTGCACGAACGCTGTTATACGTCTGTAAAAACATGTAATATGGATTAAGAAAAACTGCAGTTTGCACCTTATTTTTCAACCCCATACCGGAAGACTGTAAAAAAAATTTATTTAATTATAATATAATTTTCTCCGTAAGTCAGAAAATATGAATGCTAAATGAAGCGAATTTGAATTAATATTTTTTATCTCAAGATATGAAAAATTACATCGTTCATGTCGTAAAAAAATGTTAACAAATAAAATAAAATAAAATCAAATATCGCAAGCGAGAAAAGTAGAACCGAGCTCGTCGCTTTTGCGGCGCAGTGAATGCGCATCGCGGTTGCAGGAGTCGAATTTATGGAACCGGTTGCAAAACAAGTACGGCTCGTGTAACTTAAGTTCTAGACACCTTTCGCAAGGGCGATTCTTGATTCGCAAAGTCAGGCCGCGGCGTGCGCGCAGAATAGTTATTACACCTATGGGTATTATTATACAATCTTCAAGCTCTTGCAAGCACAGCGTAGAAGAACTGGTTCTGCACTGCAGCGAAACGAAGCACCGCGCCATTATATTTCACGTGTTATACACGCAATATATCCGTGTTGTAAGGACGCCGCGCTTCGCGAAGGATCTCCAGATGCGCAATATCTCACCTGCGGGTTGTTACAACGCGCATCACCAATCTCTGAATGAAAAATGGGAATGTTTCATTTTTCCTTAATTTTTATTTTGTTTTATGTAAGTCGAAAATTGAACGATCATCGTATAATTGATCCGATACGATCTTTAAATCAATTTGAATTCTTAACCCTCACGCTATACCTTCTGTGTATAACACTGGTTTCACATTGGGGTCGTTGGAGACCCCAGATGAAAAATAATTGCGTAGACATGGAGATATCGATTCAAATAACTTGAAAAAATTTTCTGATACTTTTTAACTATCGTATTTCAAAGCCAATTAGTTATCCTTAAGAAAATGAAATTTTTAATGCGAAGAAGAAATGTTAGGACTCTGAAACACCTTAGACATCAATCATGAATATTAACAAACCGTGAGAAAAAAAGAATAAATTAAGGCTATTTGCGAGTTTTGTGGGTCATTGTTGAACAAATCAGCTGTATCTACTGGGCTCCTTAAATATATTTGTAGTTCTGCAGTATGGAAAGCTTTTCGCTTCTTTAGTCGAGGAGCTTTTCTTGTAGACAGACATTATAGGCGTAAAAAGAAAAAAGTAAAACCTGTATACCCTGCAGTGCTGAAAGTATAAAAGAAAGAAGAAAAGAAGTGATGTTCCGAGAGAGATTGCGGGAGCAGCAGCTGTTTGTCTTGAAAAGCTCAGAGAGCGTAAAGCTCGCTAGTAGAACAAATATGATACAAAAGAAAAGCGTTCACCGAGCTTGGGGAACCTGTCCACAAAAGCTCGACTCCAAACAACTTCCTTCGTCGTCTGCAGGTTTCCTTTCCTCTTATTTCTCATCCCCCGCTCTCGACCTCTCAGTTTTAATAACGTTTTTCTATTATTTCTCACTTTCTCGTTACGATTTATTTTCATCTTTTCTTATTTTAAAATCGTTGAATCTTCAAGACTTATTGTTTAAAGTCAACTTGACACTCTTAAAACTTCTGTACCGTAATACTATTGCGTTGAATATAGGAACCATATTTTTGAATTTAGATCCCGTGTGCATAAAATATTAAAGAGAAAAAAATATTGGACAATAACTCGAAAACGAAAAAACGATTCGTTTGAACACGAGTCATTCGATTAATGTTTCACATAATTTTTACGAATAAATTTTTTGTAATTATTGGTATATATTCAAATGGAATTGGGTGGGGAAATCTGAAGCTGAAATTGGATCGATCATTTTTGTCGAAAAAAAAAATCAATATTAAACGAGAAGTTATGAAACTTTCTCATCTCACAGATTCGATTCAAGAGTATAAAGCGACGTGGCACAAATTTACTTATCTGGTTTGAAGGAATCGTAGAATCCATAACTATCAGGATACTTCGATTTATAAATTCAATTTCTTGAAATCAGCTAAACGGATCCCACGTAACAGCAAATACAACTTTTGAAAATAGGTAAAAATCGACATCATTTAGTACAGAATTGTGTAGAAACTCGTTAAAAAACTTCAAGAAAGAAGAAATCACACAATAAATAACGGTTAGAGAAGTAATTAGAAAAAAAAAACATATGAGCTTGATTTAAAATTTAATAATAATATATCAGTAAATTGATTAGCATGTTATTACGTAAATTGAAATAATAATCGTTAACTTTTGAGTGTATAACATAAGTGTATAAATAAACGATGATGAAACGGTGAATAAAATGAAGATCAAATTTCTGTCAACCCCCTCCCGCCTCCCCGCCCTAAAAAAAATAAAATAAGAAATGAACATCATAAGAGACGGGATAATATCGTTTAAAAATTAATTTCACGCCAATGAATCTTGCACGTGAAAATCGTGACGACGTGACCGAGGCTTCTAGTCGCAGTTTGGACGGCTTACAAGTAACCATAACGTCGGTTTACGGTGGGTGATTATAATATATGGTGGTGATGGTGGGCGCACGTATGGGGAAGGAGAAGCGAAATGCGGGGGTTGACGTCGGGATGACTTGCGGTGAGTTATGCTCCAGATACGCCGAGAACAGGCGGCGGGTTCCCATCTTTATGACCGCCATTAACGTCCGACGCAAGCTCTCCCTCGGCTACATCGGGCAGTCGGGGTGCCGCCTTTACGAGGTCCTGACGGTGCCGCGACGCCGGCCATCCGACGTCCTACATGCGCCCCAAACTGCCCAAAGCGGTCTCCCTCCACCCCCCTTTCGCGATTAATAAATATCCGCGCACCGTGGATAAGGAAGAACGAGAAAAGCTAATTTGAGGAAAAAGTAAAAATGAAGGGATGGGTGCAGGGGGTTGAAAAGTAGAATGCCTGTATAGGGTGTTTCGAAATAAAAAAATTACACCTGTAATAGTTAGTTTAGGTGTAGAAAAAAAAAAAAAAATTGGGTGAAAGATGGGCATTTTTTTAATCCTTTTTATCGAATTTATGATGGATAATTGTTAATAGACATTTTTTTTTTCTGTTCTTACAGCAGCCAGTGAATTAGTTTGTGTCTCAAGCAAAATGCTCCCGGAATTTTAACACCTTAATTGATATTTAATAGGGACGTATAACGAATTTTCTGATTATTGTTATATGTAGTCGAATGATTGTAACTATTTGAGTAGTTTTTACCCCCTTTTACCCAAACTCGAAACAAGTGGTTAACTCCTACTTTGACCATTTTTAGAGAAATTTCGAATTCAGTTATTAAGTTCGGACCCCAATCAGGTTTTTAATCTATTCATTTGTCAACTCAATACAAAAGTATAAAGATTGAAATTTGGTTTTATTCTCTGATCTCATTGTCAGTTATTTTGATTTATTAGATTTATCGAGAAAATATCATATCAACATTCAGATAACAATCCGAGCAAAAATCATCTCAAAGATAAAAACAAAAATAGTCAAAAATAACTCCTAATCATCTTTTTTCTATTATGTAATGATAAAATCACCATAAAACCGGAAATAAAGAGTCACTTTAGCTGTATAGATTTTCTACAAAGCAGACCTGCAAAAGAAATATGATAATCAGTAGAAATCGATGTCAAAATCTGATCATCGCATCGATTCTGATTGTAGGAAAAACATGAGGATTCAAAAAGTCTAAAGATCACTAAGAAAATTGAACGATAGCTGGTATAAGAATCGGTAGGTACTTCATCGCAGTCTCCCCTGATTTATTCTTAGGTAAAGAATCGTTCGATGAATATCACTAGTTATCAGGCAAGGAGGTTGTGAAGGTAAAGGAAGGATCGAGAGAGCAAGGATGTAACAATTAATGAAACGTAGTAAATCAGATGATCTCCGAGGCGCGCGTTGGGCGTATGAATCTTCCGGGGCTCCTGCACGACCCGGGGATCAAATACGGCGGTTTCCCTTTCCCTCCTTCGAGGCCTTCCTGTTCCCGCTTTCGTCCTCGGCCGCCGCTCCTCCCCGGCGTGGCAGCGCCAAGGATATGAGTTATTGCGCCATATAATTCCATAATTCAGATTCATACCCGGAGTTTACGGCGTCTGGGTAACAAGCAGACTGCGCCAGTTGTTTTATGACCGTATCTCACACCCGCCAACGCTCACCCTGGTCTCTCACCCCTCCTCCGCACCCTCGGCACCCTCCGAGCTGACATCCATTCGCGCGCTAGGCGCCCCCGATTATCGTACAGCGATCGAGTTGCACGAAAGAGAGAGAGAGAGAGAGAGAGAGAGAGAGAGAGAGAATATAGTCCTATATTGAGTTAATGTATTCACGGTGAGCTACAAAGGTCTCTCTGAAATAGAAAATACTATCGGTATCAACGAAAGTATGGTTTCTTGATAGAGGGGCTTTTTACTTGTTGAAATGGCAAATCACTTTTAGAAACCTTTCAAAGCTCAGTAAAATTAGTTTGAAATAATTTTGAATCGGCGTGAAATCGTTTTTAACCTCTTTGAAACCGTTAGGAACTCATTGAAACTGATTTGAAACTGTTTTCAATAATTTTACGAGCATTGGAAACCACTCATGAATCATTTAGAACTCGTTGAATTAGTTATAAATCGTTCGTAATTATTCTAAAACCGATATAAACCACTCAGAACTTGTTTGAAACCGTTCGCAATCATTTTGAAACCACCTGAAACTACTCGCTACAATTTATAAATTGTTTGAAATTCCTGAAAATCAGTTAGAACAGTTCGAAGTCATTTTTAAATAACTTGGCATCACTTGAAACTACTTAAAAATTGTTTAAATCTCTTTGAATCAGTTCCAAACCGTTTGTCGTCATCTTACAACTATTTCTAATAATTTTCAAGCCTCGTAAAAACACTTAGAAATAGTTCAAAACTCCTTGAAATCAATTTGAATTTTTTTCTCTTACCGTGCTCTGGAATATTCAGACGTCTTTACTAATAAAAAATTTCTTTACATTTTTTTCAATTCGGAATACTACAAGAATCAAAAGCATGTCGACCGGGACGCGCCATTTTTTTCTGTAGCCCCCATTTTACCACCCTGTAACTTTTTGAATTTTCGATGATATTTTTTTATATTCTTGAAACGTCAATAAAGATCTCGTCAAAAAATTGATACTAAGAATGTTTTTTTTATTTCTTTTTTATTTTACTTAGAAAAATAAGAATTTTTTTCGCCCAGCATAGGGTAAAATTCAGTTACGCCCCAGCGTAATCGAGCTTTTCAATTTTCCTTTTAACTTTTGTTATCATTTTTTTTACCACCGGCGGCTTCGGCTGCGTCAGTATAAGCGGGATCAGCATCAGCATCAGCAAGAGCGACAAGAGCGTAGGTACCACCGAGTTATCTTATCTCCGAGGATTCAGCAGAGCACCGAAAATATCCGGACACTAAGTGTTAAATATGTTAATTTTTATCGGGCATTTACGGGCCGTATAAACGGCCAATTTACATGCCCTGCAGTCGTACAATATATTATACAATACATTTTTAAACGCTCTCTCCGCGAATTTGCGCATCTCTCTCCGTGCAGGGACTTGCAAAAATTAAGGAACCCGCGCAATTCGCTCCCGCTATCCTCATCGTCTGCATTATCTTTGTCATTACACACCATTTTACTCCGACTGTTTACCTCCCTCGTTTCAGGCACACGTGTCACAACGTAACCCTAATTTTGATTATTCTCTTATCTCCTTCGCTTTGCCTTCTCGTTACCATTTTTAGTTTATCATTTATTTTGCACACGAAAATCGTGGGATTATTTCGGAACGTGGAAAGAAAAACTGATGAACGAAAAATCGGTTTAATCAGCGTTTAGATATTCCAAGATGAAAAAAAAAAAAAAAATAGAAAAAAAAAACCGATTGAAGTTTAGTCGTTTATAATAGTACGGAAACGTCATACTATTTGTAATTCTATAACGTTTCATCTTTTTCTTATTTCCAAAATCGGTGAAAAGTTATTACTCATTGTAAAATAATTTCATTGCGAAATTTTCACACATCGATTATCCCGCATTGCAGATAATTATTGCGATTCCTTTGAACCTGTACAATAATATAGAGCGCAGGACTGAAAGATTGGGTCACAATAATATATCCGTTGGTAGGTAGGCATCTATGTGATTAGCCGGGTAATTTATGTCCTAGCAAAACCACGGAGATTATATCCCGAGTGCCAGCTGTCCGCTCGTAAATTTCTATCCAAAGTAGCTCGTATAGTTTTTCGTCGATAAATTATCGCCATTTGGATTATGTGCTCCGCGATCATCGCCAACTCGGCTTACAGACGTGTCAAGCTCACCCACGTCGTTTCCATTAGCCTCCCCTGTCACAGGATGAGAATAAATTAATTATAAACTATATAGAGTGCAAAGTGGAAGAGAGATGCTGCAATTTTTGTATTTTGTTCTTTGTATTTTTTTGAAATTCCTTTTGTCATCACTTTGCGAAAATTACTGCAGGTGATTTTAGGGTTGATTGACAAGAGTGTTGTTTGAGAATAAGTTGGCAAAGACGTTTGAATAAAAATTTGGGAGAAGAAAAATTATATATTATTTTTGGGATAAAGTTTTTTTTATCAGAACCTTCAAGTTTTTTGAAATCATTAATTTTTTGTACTTGGGCTCATTATACTCGCTAACTAGTTTACCACAAATTGTTTCCAGAACATGAAACAAATATTACATTATATAACAATTATAAAGGATAATCACAGACCTACTTTCATTAACTCTTAGAATCAACTAATTGTAAAAAATGTCGACACCTTCTCTGAAGATTTCTGTGCCGAAAGAAGTGAGCCAAAAAACAGCATAGATTCGGATAAAAATCAGGGGAATTCAATAATTCTAAACTTTTAAAATACGCAAAATCTTCTCTCAAACAGTTTTTATATGATTTGTGTTATTCGAGTTCACTGAAATTAATTTTTACTACACAGCAGGAATGTTGTTTCGTTCGTGTTCGTCGTCATTCGTGGAAAGATCACTGCTGGATACTTTTTCGAACGATTCTTTTTCTTTGTCTAATTTTTGATCGAAACGATTTATCCTTAACGAGTGACTCTGAAAACCGATCATTTGCTGATTTATCATCGGGTGTCAGTTAGTGGTGATAATTTGCGTGACAAGAACGCGGGTAATGAACAACCAGACGCGTGTACAACGCGTTCGCAGTATAGATACCCATGTATGATGTATGTATCACCGGCGGTGTCAGGAACGAGAGGTACAGATTGTATATTCTGATTCTGTGAGTGATTTTTCTACGAGGTAGCGAGACGTCGCGAGTCTCCACATATCGAACAGAGTATAAATGGGACGATAAATCAGCCATGAATTATACATGTGCAGCTGATTCTCTATACGTGGGGAGAGCATAAAACCGCGACGATTCCACGAGGCGAGGCGAGGCGAAGCGAGACTTTCGATTCAGATATTCTCTGATTGCTTAGACACCGTAGAAATCGAAATTCAATTTCCTTCGAGTGCCCTTTGAGGTCTGCCAATTTAAGAACCTGCGATTTCTGGGAAATACAGCGAGAAACGAGATTGAAAAGAAAAAAAAAAAAAAATACACGGCGAAATCGAATTCAAAGATTTTTAGAAGAATTTTTAATTTTTTTTTTTTTTAACGAATTGAATCCTGAAAGAGTCGTTCTGTTCTACTCATTTTATTTTATTTCGACTTGGCTGATTTTCCTGCAGCACGGAACTTCGACGGAATTACATTTAGAAATTCTCTATCTAACGATCGTGAATTTTTATCGCCTTCAATCAGTAGGTTTCGAAATATTTAAAACGTGACGAGTATCAATTGATTGAGTATCGAGATATCCGAACACATTATATCGGTATATAATCACTTGAAATTCAATTTCATGATTCAAATGAATCCAAAAACCAGCTGCTCATGTAAATTACCAACATTTATATGTAATAAGGATCTTAGTATTCCGAAACATTCGTTCAAAGCTTAATAAAAATTTGTTTAGGTCTATTCAAAAAACAAAAGTTGTAGAATATTAGCTGATTACAGTAAACATCGAGTTAAAAAAAAAATTAAATACGTCAGTTTGAATGTATTAAAAATATTTTTCAATCCTTTGAAATACATTAAAGAAATTTGATTATCATTTCAAAGGTATTTGGAGCAGGGGATAAAAAATGAAGAAATAGAAACCATTCGAATTCCAGATATTTTCTAACTCTGACCATAACTAATAAAAGCCAAAAATCTTATAAGAGCCCTAATTCAACTTTCAACACATAATAAAAGTTGAAGGTTTCAAACAAGTCAATGGAATTTGCAAAAAAAAAAATATGACGAAACATCTGAAAATAAAAAGCTTAAGTATGAAAATTTCCTGGTATTATATCATTTGGCAATATGTTGAAACTGACGAAGTACAAAGATGCTTTCTCATCGGCTTAGCGGGCTTGTCATTTCGTGGGTCATTTGGCTTCCCAATCACGTTTTCTAAATTATCTAGACACGCCCGCATGCTATATTCGTATATACGTGTAATTTACCTGCAGATATATACAAGAATGCGTAAACAGCGCTATTAATAACCTGATAGAATGACAACGGAATACGTAATTGTAAGCCACAAAACCCATTGTGCTTGGCTGAATATTATAAGCTATTCCTCCCGCAGGGTTTTGTCCCTGCACCCTTTTCGTCCCTGTTAGCTAACGGCAAGTCGGCTCGAACGCAATTCTATGCCCAGAATTTCAATTTATGTTTATCAAATCGACGAAACTGTGTCATGGAAAGATGAGAGCGAGGCATATCTCCGTTCGGTTGAAATTTCCATGCCTTTTACGACGCTTGACGCAACCGCACCGGCCATTTTATCCCCAAAAATATGTTTACCGGGATCTTAGAAAACCCATAAAATTATACAATCACTCGCGTAAGATTTACGACATTTGTCATTTTATTTACCTACTATACTTGTTCGATTTCGTTTTACACAGTCACCAATTGTTTGGTTGGAACATTTTAATGATTTTTTCTTTTTTCCAACAGCACGAAATGTTATTTAGAAATTTAGAGAATTATTGATCAAATTGATAATTTGCACGTAACACTTGATCGTGATCTGGGTAGAAAAAATTCCTCTAATAACACGAAAACCTGGTTTATAAAGATATCTTTAAAATTCTCTGAAATATTTAACAATTTTGAAATATATTTAAACACATGTGTGAAAATCTGGTGAAGATCTTTCATCGCTAAAGTCGATTCAAATGAAATCGCTATGATTACAAAAAATCCTCGAATGTGGCGTGAAATATTTAGAGTTATCGACTTGAAATTTGCAAAAAATATTTCTTTTTTGAACAACGTACTTATACTTTTGCAAGCTTGGAAAAAGCGATGGAAATTTTTGAATACAAAAACGTTTGAAATATTTTCAAGTTCTCAAATATCAGTTGAAATTTTTAAAGACTATTTAAACTCTGTTAAAAATATCATTCTAAAATTTACAAAACTGTAGCAAAATCCCAATTTTAAGTACGCTGAACTGAAAATCTGACACAGAAAATTAATTGTAAGTATTTGATTCTGGATCAAGATTTCGATTGTTCGGAGAGACGAGTATAAAAATAATCGATTTTTTTCGAAAGAATTGGTTTTTGTATCGATATCAAGTTATTGCTAAGAGAATCGATCTACTTAAAAATCGACTCCTCCATAGAATTAATCTAATGTGAAAAGATCTGAATAATCGTTGTCAATCAAAATCGTAATTATTAGTGAACAGCTGTGATTTCAAAAATGCTGTATGATAGATAATGAATGAAAAAGTATGAGTTGAAGTATAATAATACTATAATCATAAATGCATTTGAAACGCGATATTTCCACAACGCGGACTTGTAATTCAATACGTAATTAACGATTATCACAATCCATCCATCACTCGAAAAATTTCAACCTGCATCATGAAAATTCGTTATTAAATTTGCGCATATAGAATCAGAATCGAACAATTACAGGCTGCTCAGAATTCCTCAACTCCTTGATTCTCAGGGTGAAGAATCGACTCTCAGACAGGATGGAAATAGTTAATAATCGATTTTTTCGAGTCCTTGCGTTACAAAGTGTAATACCTATACATATATGTATATTGTATATGTATAACGAGACCATCTCGCGAATTCTCGATTACAATCTACTCCATGGAACGAGGGCTGCGTGCAAATAGCTGATTGTGAGAGTGCAAAAGCTGCATGCACGGCGACTCGAGGCACGCGTCACGGATGCATGATTCCCGAGCACTGCAGGCTGCAACATAGCGCTAATACAGACGTTGCTTTCACGCTTTCAAGGCGCGGGGTATACGTTGCGAATTATATAAGGCGCGCCCGCTTATCGTATCTTCGTATCTTGCAGTCAGCCTGCTGCAACCTGCGATAATGTGTCTGCACCGCTCAGCGCTCCGGATTGTGCAGGTATTCTTCTGTAACAGACGTGAGTCCCGCGATCTCCTTCGGGATTAAATGTATTCTCGGGAAAAATGTGAACAATTATCAAAAAATAATTACACAACAAATTGAATATAATTTAGGTACGTGATAATTACGAGGCTTGCGTCAAATTTTTAAATAGTTTTATGTATGTCTACGGATTTTATCGGATTTATCGGACACGATTCTTCGAAAGATTTGGATATCACCGGATTTGAGAAAACTTTATAAGAGTTTTTGCAAAATTCTCGATTTTAAAGTTGGTCACACCATTTCCGGGTTTTTTTTTATCACGACAAATACGATTTTTTACAACATTGTTCGAACAGACTTCGCACTTTGTATTTTACATGATAACCAAGGATTTCATAAATGTTATAATACAAAGGTTGAAAAAAATTTCACTAATAATTTCGACAGAATCGAATGCTTTCGACAAAATTTTCAGACATATAAATTTCAGTTGAAATCCAATTTTAAAATCAAGATATCAACAAAATTCAGTGAACTTATACATAATCACAAATTATTTCAAAAGATTTTGAAAGTTTTTGAAAGCATTTTACGTAATTTTAGAAACAATTATATTAGTTTTTCGAAACGGTTTTTTCGAATCTACAAATATTTAATGAGATTGCGAAAAGAATTTAATAGCGTTTAAAAATTTAACAATATTACGAATAATTTCGCAAAACATTTGAACACTTCGGGAGAACTTATTAATTTCAAGAGGTTTCACGTTACATCGAGAATTTCTTGTAGTTTCAGATATCATTCTTTGGAGAAGTTTGACAAATGTGAATTTCACTTATCAGCTATAATTTTCAGGACTTTTAAAGCAGCCAAACTTTCAGTATTAACGTTAATAAATTATTATAACCGTTATTTATCTCAATAAACAAATTGTAACAGAATGCATGATGTGATTGATATCGGTCGATTGATTCACCCAATATCAATTTCAGTGAATAAATCTCGTTTGGTTTCCATTTCACTTGATTTGAAATTTATTTCTGATTTACAGTTCACTATTTCGTAAAAGAATAAGAAAAAAGTCCAACAACGAAAGAAAATCGGGATCTGCGGGAATGGAAATACCGACGGTCTCCATGCCCGATCGATTTATCACTCTTTGGTGCTTTTGATCTTCGACTGTGCGAGAGTTATAATGAAACGTGGTTGCGTCCTATGGACTATGAGTAGCCAGACTCGAGAGCCGCATAGCCAGGTGGTACGAGTCTATTAATCGACTTGATTTATTGCTTGCGTTGGCGTTGTTTCGTATACACCCACTCGGATCGCAGTAAGAGATAGAGAGAGAGAGCGACAGAGATTTAGTAACGATCGTTGAAAAGGAGGCGTAAATACACTTAGTCATTCCTGAATAAAAGAAATGCGACAAGAATATAAACGAAACGCGGGAATAGCGAATTCGATTATCGCAAACGAAAAGTTTCGATTTATCAGTACATTCGCAAGAAAAAAAACTTCGCTCAATTTCTGGTTTCAAAAGTTTTTCCACTAATCGATATTGTTTTTTTTTTTCTTTGCAACAATTTGTCACTAAAAATATTACAGATGACATATACTAGGTCCATGAAAAAAAATTTCACAAACTCCTCGTGATTGAGGAGAATTGAAATTTTTGACAACTCGATACATTTTTTTTTTTTTTTGCACAATATGTGTTACAATTTATTCAAACACAGGCGGAAACTTTGATCGTCAGCCAAAATTGTTGACTTTTCGTGAAATTTGTCGTTTGGTATATGTGTTGTTCAAGTGAGCGAATTATCAACGTGAACAATAAATCAACGTAAACGTTGAAAACGAGTGTAATCGTTATTTCAAGAGACAAATTTGATAAAATCTGAGAAATTGTAAAAGTCTCAAATCCTGAGATTATATCGTGGCGCAGTTATATTTACGATTAGTGTTATTACATGTAACAAGTGCGTCCATAAATTGAATTTACCGAATCCAGGAAGACATAATTCGTTAAATTAAAAATCTCCGAATCAACAAATTCCAATTTCAATTAACGATAAAATCGTATTTCGAATAAATTAACATTATTAAAAATGAAGTAATCCTGCAAGAAACGACCTTATATCAATCTATAAAAAATTTTTATTCACCTTAATTCCTAAAGATTTTTCTTAAAAACGTTACCGAATAAAATTCATCATTTTTACGACCATGACGCGACTTCAATAGGCAAACGTAATAATGATAATTAAAATCAGTAGGTAAACGCGCTTCGCAAAATTCCGTCGAGCTTTCCCCTCGACAATTTAGTCTTATGTGAATGCGTGTATCATACTTGGCACGCATACATAATACCCAACGGGAGAAGGGAATACATGGAAGATCGGTGTTTATACAGTCGATCATTACCCGGGTAATTACCCGAGGAAGATGGACGGACGGACGGACGGACGAACGTGCGGGCCGAATAATACCGCAGCAGGATAATTATTATACTATCAATAAATTACGGAATAATGTTCAAACATTATAGGTTTCCGCTGGCTTACGTGGCGTATAATTTACCAGCGTGGTGGTTATTAATACGCGGCATGCAGTCCTCGTTTCCTCGACCCCCTCGTCGCCGTCGTCACGGTTCACCTGAAATCGCTAATCGCACGATGAAGTCGCGGACAAAGACGACGACGTGGGACGTTGCTCACCTACTTCGGTATAACGACCTAAGAACACATCGATCAATCAATTTGCTATCTTGTTCGAAATACCTGAATGTGAATACTAATTAGCGTGTCAATGTAGTCTGATGAAATCAATCAAAATACCTGCTAGCGAACTTTTTTTTTTTTTTTTTTTTTTGTTGTTTTTTGTTTTTCTTAAGTCAATTCCCACTCGGATTGCTACATTGAGAGAAACTTGTGATTGTGGTCACCGTACGAGCAATCTAAGTTGCAGTGAAATCGTAAACAATTAAATAATCGATAATTGAAAATTGATTTTGTAGCCTGACAAATTAATGCGCCAGCTGAAGTTCAAGTTGTTTTTTTAAGCTCAGATATTTGTCCGTAGTCGAATTTTTGGGAATTCAGAAACGGTAGATTAATAGAAATAATTATAAATGGAAACTAACACAAAATTCAAAATCCTCTGGTTACTATTAAATAAGTTGATAGTTCATTTCTAAGAATTACAAGAAGGAAAACATAGACGCCATGATGGAAAAACCATTCATAAAAATTGGGTAAACGATATTCCCTTAAATTGCCGTTGAAAAATTGATAGAAGACGACAGTATTCTTACCGTTGCAGTAATTTGGGTTTTTCTCGATTCAAATTCATAATTCTCAAAACAATAAAACATTGCTGGAATTCGATATTTCAATTTGCAAAATCACAGTACGAAGATGTCAAACTCCCTAAACTCTTATTACACATCGTTTCTGTCAGTTTTTTTTTTTTTTTTTTTTTTTTTTATTATTATTATTATGCAGAATTATAAGTTGTTCGAAATTTCCTGTGCGAAAAATCGTTGAACTTATTTTGCATGACATTCCATGCTATATATTATATTATTATCCATGGCGTTTAGCAACGGTGTTGTTTTCCTGCATTTTCGCCGCAAGCACATCACGCAGCGTCGGGCATGCAACTCGCTTCGCCATTATACCGTTAAATAAATAACGAACAGCCGTTGCATGTTGCACAAGATGATTGATGCCCCGCGTGCGCGGCATCCGTTCAACGGCATAAAGGCCTTCCGTTGAATACTCAAGAAAGGGTTAATTACTTATTGACGACGCGATTCCCGTGAACAAAGCGCGCATACTTGCACACCTCAAATATAATATATTTACATCTACATCTAGACACGAATATTTATATACATTTATATATATATATAATGTATTTTTATATAAACGTAGGAGTATCTACAGAGCGAATTCCTAACGACCGCATAGTCCGTCGTCTGCTGAAATTTAAGCGCACACGCTACAATAATTTGAGAGCAGCTATTTGCCAGGAAGATCAATCGTCGTGTACGTAACCTCGAATATTTCGACAGTCGTTGGTGTTGAGTACAACTGTCAGTGACAATTTTTACCATTTTTGAGGTTACGTTCATGACGGTTGGTCACCCTGGCAAACAACTGCTATCGAATTGTAGCGCATGCGCATTGAATCTAACATACGACGAAGCATGAAGCCGTTACGAATTCACCTGTGTAATACAATCTGCAATACAATTTATGAACAACGAATATACGTAAGACTAAAAAACGTTACAATGTTAATCCGTTTTATTGACATGTTTCTGCACTTGAGGTAATTGAGGATATTGTCATGAATATCCGACTCGTAAATTCTCTAGACTCTAACGTTACATTGCGAGAAAAGTGGAACGTTTTTTTGCACGCAAACGTGCGTGATGATCAGTTGCGGTGTATAATTAATTAAGCAATGTGAGTTAAGGATTGGAATGGTTGAAATAGCAGTAATAATATAGACTTAAGGTGGGAGATTATTGTAAGGACAGTCACGATGCATGGTTTGTTTTCTGTTGTGTTGTCAGTTGTTTATTAATAGCATGACGTATAACTTGACATTGGTTAATTGCACTATAATGACTGCATTCACTGCATGCAGACGCGTCATTAGCGCGGTAATTCGTAATGGAAGAGAAGAACTGCAGACGCGTGCGTTCGCGTTACGAAATCAAAAGAAAAAAAAAGAAAAAAAAACCCGTAACGAAATAAAAATTACGAAACATAGTAGACAGTCGTTATAATACTGGTGAAAATAGTATAGCAAAAAGAAGTAAAACCGTTACGTGAAGCGATAATTACATGAGATTCGAGAAAAAAAAATCACTTTTTATTATCCCCAAAATTTATGGAATTGGTGTGAATTATCGGGAAATAACGGAATTTGCAGTCATTATATGGTAAATGTGAAAAAAAAGTTGTTACCATTGGAGGAAATACTGTACAAAGATATTTACAGCCGATTTGAAATTCGTTTTGATATTACGCCGCGCCAAAATTAAGTTAAATCCAATATATTTGAATTCTTTCGTCAAGCTTCGAAAATTTTCTCAATAACCACAGAAGATCGATCACAGAATCTTTAATTTTCCCAAGTCGACGCAATTCTACCGTGCAAAATATAACGATTAATTTGAATATGTCGGTATAATTTAAAAGTCCAAAAAAGTCCTCTTAATCACATTTAATTAATCATTCGTATTCCTTAAGCAGAGTATGAAGTATGTACCGAAGATCAATGAATATCGTATATAAGAAAAGCAACACCACTGACAGGTCTATCAATTATAATAGTTACATGAAAACTTAATTAGCCGGTAAATTAATTATCTTGAAATTATTCGAGGAGCTAATCCGAGGAATATCGAACATGCATGATAATCGCGTTAATTAAACTCGCGCTGCGGAACCCACTGACTCTGTAATTCATCGCCCCCCTCCCCCCCCCCCATTTCCCCTTTTCCCCACCTCCTTCTCCATTTCGCGTATAATATCATACCACACTCAACACCATTCACATCCCACCTCCGCTATGTATTACGTCTAAAGTTTAATTTTACATAGGTACTATATATATATATATATATTGTATACATAAGATTAAGTAAAAATACGGATAAAATTGAGGTAACTTTATTCTGGAGCAGTTTAAGAATGATGATGATGATGCAGATCATGAATAACGCGTCGTATAATAAATTTCCGGCAACCTTCTCTCGTCGTCATCGTCATCGTTATAATATGTGCTTAGATGTACATAAGACGAGGAACTTGGTATGTAATATGGAGAGGGAGAGGGGCAATTTGTGTACCATCCACCCTCCAGCTGATTCGAAATTTTAATAAGAGATCCTGGGCGGCAAAAGGAGCCCTTTATATGTGCACCAGTGCATAAATGTGGTGAGGGCTCAACGGAGATGCTCTAAAGTGAAGCCGCGTCGATATAATGGCGACCCCAATGGCGAATCACGGGGTTATACGCTCTTGAAATCCCCGATTCTAGGCTGTTTCATTCATCGACTGGCCCTGTATACCCAAACCTTTCGGTATTAATGCCACGAGCTCGTTACGTGCGGTTTGAATATCGGCCCTTCATGGTGGTCCGAGAAGTTCATCGCGAATACGTCGAAAATCGTTTAATGGGAACCTCAGTGCGAATAAAAAAAGTTGGAAAAGGTGAAAACACCGCTTTAAAAATCTACGGAGGTATTATTTTGCATCGATTATGGTAAAATCGAATGAAACAGAATTTTGTTTATGTGATAAAAATAAATCTGAGGAAATCGAAACAATATAAAATAGTATTTGATATAAACAATTGGAGGAAACGTACTGTAATTGAAAAGTTCTAAATTATTCAACTCTGCTGATCGGTATTAGATCATGATGTTTTTAGATTTATTTTGTTCACCATAGAAATCTCCAGAGTGGATGAAAATGGATTTTTGTTAGTATAAGAGATACCAGATATGTTCGTTAGAAATTCCAGTAGTGCGTTACGACTATTCAATAGCGTGAGGTTTTTTGGATATTTCCCAAAATGAGCCCAAAACATTAGAATCAGATTTAAAATACAAAAGTTAAATCATTTTGAATGCTGCCATTATGGAAACCTTTCTCAAATTGTTGATATCTTACGTTGTGTTATTCGAATCTGCTCCAATTGATTCCCATTAACATTGCTGGACATTTTTTAAACAGTTTTTTTTCTTCTCCGAACTTCAGCCTTAGACTGTGGGTTCCACTCGCGATGATTACGCGATATAATACGTCGAAGGGTTGCGAATCTCGAGAATTCGATCTTACGTCATGACGGAGCGATTCAGCTGCACCGAAGAAATGGGTAAATACCGACTATTTGCTTCAGAGATTCAGTGTGTTGAAACGGTTCTTTGAAAGGTTCCAAACCACAAACTGTGTCGAAATGACTCAACGATATGCAAACTGGCACAGAAATCATCGGACCGAGAAAATCAATGGAGATACTGAAACGAAATCGAACTGATCGATTTCAATCTTCATAGAAAGTGGCCCGATGAGGATGAGTTCAGTAGAGAAGAAAATCAATTTTTTTCGAACTTCATCAGCTAGTTGAACACTAACGGTACTCATTCAGTTCATACTGCCCATATAATTCGGTCAAATTTCAGTTAGTATTTCCAATTTGGATTTGAGTCGTTTGTACGTTCTAAAGTTGATGTTCATTATGATGTAGATTCATTTTATTCTGGAAGTGAACCGCGTCATCTCAATCCTGCCAAATCCATCAGGAACTGACAATTGAGTTTGACATGAATCGTCATATGGTCGGTGGTTTCTTGCCTTAACAATGCATCGCTCGGTGGATAATTCAGTCTGACAATGCGTCACCATTTGCGCGTGACACAATTGCATACATAAACATGAAGTTTTGTCCTGGTCACGTTATGAACCAGATCCCTCAGCACTTGATTGATCGCCTCGCTATTACACACGTGCGTTAGCGATCACGTTCAAGGGGTGGAAATTAATTTATTTGAATGCATGCAGCAATTCCACGTGCACACATGTATCATTGTCCTACTTTAACTCTCTCATTCGCAACAGTGATTGTAGTCATCATTATATTTCAAATACAATCAGATTTCTCGCTGCTTAATTTTGTTGTTATTCGAAATCGTTATAATATCAGAAGGACTAAAAGAATCATCGTATTAGAGAATTTGAAATGAAGAACCGCACCATTTTATAGCAAGAATGTGAAATTATCTATAACAGAATAAGGGAAACTAGGAATCAGAATGGTCAGAATGAGGAATTACCGATAACGATAAAAATCACGCGTCAAATTCAAATCATACTAGATTTTTGTGACAAATGACTCTCGTTGTAATATGTACAACCTCTTGACCCAACTTTCTTTTCCTGACGTAAATAAGGATATTTCAGGTGTACAATCTAGTCAAATTAATATCGAAACTTAGAGATTACAATATGAAATCTAAACAATTAGTGTAACTGGTAACAAGTCTTTTTTAATATCGATTTCGCTGCTTATAGCACATTAATGACGATGCTGTTTGTAGGCAGATGTCGGATAGCGATATTACAGAAAGACATTATGTTTAAAATATAGGCCCACAAAGAAACCTTCTATCGATGAAAAAATGTCGTATTTTCCGATTAGAGTTAAATACAGCCTTTGTGAACGAGAATAAGAGCGAAAATCAAACCGTCGCAAAAATTTTATGTTGATGTAGCAATAAAACGATGTAAAAACCATCTTTAAGAAATGTAGTAACGTTATTTAGATAACGAAATTAATATATAATATTCCGGCACCTGTGATTACATTAAATAGTTAGTAATAGCAAGTTTCTGAGTAAGGTAGCGGTGATTCCAACGGTATTCAAACCATTTTAATACGATTTTCTGGAAACCATAGGGAATGAAATTTTTCTCAGTGCGATCACTCGAATTTTCGCCACGGGGCACGCGCTCTGACTAGACGCAAAGTAGGCGACGACGGGCGAGAAGGGATCGGATGACCCGCGGCACTCGGGAGCAAAGCTGCCGCGGATTGCTTGTTAGTTGTCAGTCGAGCGTAAACCAAAATGGGCAGCTGCGCGGGCCACAGCAGGTAATCAACCGGTGAGCCGGATGATCCTGTTAGCCCTTTGCGCACCGCCTCCCGACATCCAGCAGCAGCAGCAGCAGCAGCAGCAGCAGCAGCAGCTAGACTTCCTCCAGAAACCCGCGAGGCTTTACTAGCTTCAAAGAAGTTCAACACCCCAGAGCTGGAGGCAGATTATCTCTTCTTTTGTCGGGTGTTTGGGAGCTGGGGATGAGAATCAAAAACCGTGCAGAAAATTCACGCGTCGAAAACAGCTCAGGTTCACTCGGGCGAATCTTTAATTAGGAAAACAGATAATGGAACGCGTTTAACATAATATATATGTTTGGGAGGATTTCTTAATAAGGTTGTTTTTTAATTTTCATGCTCCCAGGGCTTAAGCGCTGCGAAATTGATGATAAACAGATTCCCTGGAAATTTGAGCTCTCTATGATAAATCTAAGATAGTCCGCTTTGTGATCGAAGTATCTTACGGAAATAACGTGGGACGAACTTTTTTTGATCTTTGAAATTTTATATATCGTTAACGAATATACCGACAATAATGAAGAATACATAGTTTTGTAGGTATTTGAAAACTTTGCAAGAAATCTTTGATGAATGAAATTCGTAAATGACAACAATAATGTCTTAATCGACATTCAAAATTTATAATTCGTGTAAAATTAACATTCTGAATTGAACAATCGTGTTAATAAAATATATTGCATATTTTTTGTAGGTTACAAAATTTCAAATAGATTCATGTAATTACATTATTTTTAAACCTTGTTAAATACATATAATAAATGAAAATCAAAATTTATTTTCCACTATTATTGATCAATCTAACTCTAAGAAAATTTGAAAAAAAATTTAGTCTCGTTTGTCATTGTTACTTGGTTGCAATTCCCTGTAAAAATATGTATTTTTCTCCGAACATCAAAAAACAGTACAAAACCAGTACAGAATTTGTGATTTGGTTTTAATGACCATAGATATGAAGTTAATACCCTGAATTTCTTTTTCTTTGCACCTACTAACTACATTTGGTCTTTCATCATAACGATGAAAAATGTTCTTTTCATGATGTAAAACAACACAAAAGCAAGACAAAGTATTCAGAACCCACTGCCCAAGCAAGTCATGGTGTCCATTTCTGACGTTGAATCTGTATTTAGTCTGCACATATTCTTAGATCCTGATTCCATGAATTGACAAATAATTCATTCCTCGAGTAACAGATAGTGTTTGTCACTGTTGACCAAAAACTTTCTCGTCGATTATCTCAACCCTAAAACCAACATCTCCACAAGTATCTCATACATTTGGTTTCCTAGAAGTGTAAAGAAGTCTGGAGAAAGAAGAAACCACCCCATACAATTCCGGCGACTTTTCCTTGTAGAAGAGTCGATGATGCATTCATAAAAACACACTGCAGCTACGCAGGGTTTATAAAGGGACAGGTTCGATGCCTGAAAATGTACTGTGACAAGATTAATCTTTTTCAGAAGGTATTGTGTTACCACGTTGACAACACACGCTGCCACTACTACTGCAACGCCACTCAACTGAGCAGGCTGAGTGGCCATTGTCAGCCTCAACATTTGACAGACCGCACAATAGCCATCGCGCACACTACAAGTGTTCAAACACTCTCAAACGCGAACGAACCCCTCATCCCCTCAGTCACGTACGCAATCATTTATGCCAGGATTAGTGTCTGCACCCCTCCACGTTCCTTTTTCCCTAATCCACTTTATCTTTCTCTTTCTCTTCCTCTCTCTCTCTCTCGTTGCATGTTCCTATCTAGATTTACTTCTCGATTCTGGATCCCTTTTTCGTGATCAAAAGTTTTCTTCAAGGAAAATGACAGTGGTGAAAGCCCAAATCTCTTTGGCACATCCAGACTACTTTCAAATTTTTCATTGAAATTTAAGCCGAGAGGTGGCGATACTGACCAAGGGGTGGTGTGCTTGGGAATCTTAAATGAATGATTTCTATTCATTGACATTGATTTCGAGTCGGTTTTGGTGATATTTTCGTCGAAAATCACAAAAAATCACTGGAAATAATCCAGAACGTTGAAAAGTCTTTGAAACAGAATAAAAATCACTTATTATGAAATAACTGAAAATCATCGAAAGCACGAAATGAGATGAAAATCAGACAAAAAAAAAAAAATCAAAGCGTCGATATACCGAATTGAGCTCATCATGCAACAATTTCTATAATCTCAGCACTATCGTCATGCGATTTGATAGAAAATCCGAGACATCGGAGTCTTACTTTGATTTCCAACAGTTAAATTTGCGAACTCCATGAGTCTGCCGATTCCTCGACTCTAACCTTTTACTCTCTGAGTCAAACACCAGCCATGAGTGAATCACCCCCGTTTAATTTTACCCACTTATATTCGAGCGAGTACAGCAAGTGTGGCCAAGTTCGGGATAAAGCGAGGTAAGAGATAGCCATCAATTTGGCGAAAGCTAATTGTAGAGGCCGGCTTGGCGAGGACGAAGAGACGGCCCACCGACTTGTTTCCGCGACTTTTACAACCGGTCTTGAATCCAGCCTCACAAATTACTCGGGTGAAACACATGGCGGTGCATTTGTTTTTTTTTTCTTTCTTTGTTTCTCTTCATCCAGTATTTTTTCCTTCTCTTTAATTTTTTTATTGTGTTTTTCTGAGATCGAAGTTACCGCGCACCTTTTCTCCAGCTGCCACAGAGACTCTGTAAATCCTTGTGACGGGATGCAGCTTTCGCACTTTACCCAAACTACGCGGATCGAGCTCGGTATCGAGAGACACTTGCCTGTTGTACACGGATTCCTCGAATTATTTCACCCCGTTATACGCAGCGCCATTCTGTAAGCCGTCCTTATTCCAACGGCTATTCTTCACCTCTTAAAAGCTTTTTTTTAAACTCCGTGTAATAAAAAAAGATCGACGCAGGGGTATATAATTCCTGTAAATAGTCTAAACAACTAATTCCAAAAGGGTGCAAAACTGTAAATGGATTAAAAACAAACATTTTTTTAAGAAACTGAAAACTGTTATAATTATAATCTTTCTCAACACACGTAATTGTGTAACTATATCGCGTCCAATATATTCATGTATTATTATACCTAATCCATTTTTGACTTAAAAACTTTCTGCAAAACAGGGTCGACTTATTTGCATAGAGGAAACAATTGAATGTTGTTTGGTATTCGAGGTGCGAGTGAAAAGTGAAGCGCGTCTTGATTACCATTTGTGTTTATAGGCACCCCGACTTGTTGTCGGTTTACTCGGGAAACTGGGCGAGTGATTAGGCGAAGGCTCGTCAACCCGACACCGCGAGGGCAAAATGTTAGAGTTCCGTTCCCCGTTCAGATCTTTGAGGGTTGACGTTGATAAATGGGAGTTAAGTATTTAATAGACCGATCGATAACACCTACCGGCCCTCTCTTCACGTCACCGTAATCGGAAAACCGAATAACTCACGCTGCTATAACTGACGATCTGATTTGATTTTCTTTTAACACATCTTTCATATTTCCCGAGGTAATGACGAAGCGAAAACAGCGATATGGGCGTGAGCTTTTTGTTCCCATAGCCCTGATGGCGAAATCGCAACGAGAGGCTCGTGCATTGAGGTCAAAAAGGCCAAGCCTTCAAACTTCGCTTTGAGGAGCAAAGAAACTGAATTGGGAATCGAGAGATTCACTTTCTCTAATTTTGTAGTGACCTAAAAGAAAAAAATACGAATTGAATGTCAAGAGTTAAAAAAAAACGAACACAAAGTTTAGGAAAATGATCATCACCTCCGATTCGTTATTAGTTCGATTATAATATGGTTTTAGATTTTTTTTCCTCTGCAACTATAAGAACGAAGTATTATCGAGAGACAGAGAATCATCGTCTATTATTATTATTATAGTTATACAACTTTTTTCACCTTTAGCAATCATCTAAAAATTATATAAGGTTTGATTGTTTCCCTGAAGAGCAGGAAAACATTTTTTCACATTTTTGTATGAAGCCTTGCTAGTAGGATATTACCGAAAGGCTCATAAAAATTTTGCACAGAAAGAAAGAAAGAAAAGTAAGCCAATAATATGACAAAAAAACGATTAAAAGATAAAGAAAATGCAAAGAAACACTCGAATAAAAATTGATTGAATCCAACGAATTTTTATGTGATTAAAAATAATATCGGTTTCTGTTTCGGCAATACGACTTATCAACTATAATATTACATGCACCCTAAGAAAGTATTTATGTGAAAAAAAAAAATGTCGACTAATCATAAGTTTGATTTGAAAAATGTGTTTTTTACCATTTGGAAGGAAAAAAAAGATTTCTTGATTCACAAAAAATCTGATTTCCCTCATTCCGTGAGATTGAAGAAAAGAATATGATTACTCTGACAAGAATTTTGTTTCACATTGAACAAAGAGAGTTACAAAAAAGAAGTATTTTGTTAGAAATAAGGAAGTAACCACCTTTTTTTCTGACGGAATTTACCTTCCGTTCGACTATGGTCCAAAGTTGAGGGGTAATATCGGGTGATTGTGTGTCCATAACGGGACGTTCGTCAGGACGACGCGCAGCTTCGTGAACGACTGCGCCGTCGTCTCTCCGACGGTTTTGTTAGACGTGCGGCCCGGAGGTACAATTACGAGGAGCACGGGGCGAGGCGATGATGCGGGCCCACCGCGTGCAATTACCCCTCGTAAATCAGGAGCGACGAGGACGAGGGGATGGAGGGAAGCGGCGAGAGGGAGAGGGAGAGAGAGGGTGTCGGACGAACGAGGCACGTATATTACACCCCGTTGGTCTCACCATGCGCAGCTCGGCAGTGAAACCTGCCCGAGTGATGTACGGCCGAGGGCTGACGAGGTGTCGAGCCGCGGGATGGCGAACCCGCCTAACCACCAATTACCCCTTCGCGCAATTTTATACCACATTTCACCTTCCTCGGCCGGACCTCTAACGTCTCATTTATTTATCTCTTTATCCGTCAATTTCCGAGGATTTTTCCCGCCCCTTTACTCAGCCTATTCGGGGTATAAATTGAGCAAAATTTATTTACAATAGATTCATTCGCGTCTGACGTTTCTGTTTTACGAGGGGTGGGTGTAAGTGTATTATTATCGGAGAGAATGAAGAGTGGAAGAAACGACGAAATAGGTTGTAAACCCACGTGTTGAGAGATTAGCGTTTTTCTCTATAAATTGTGTTCTAATATTGTTGAGGGACCTTAAGACTCCGAGTATTTGCTTGATTTTCCCTACGGCCTTCTTGGAGAATCTTATGAAATTGTTATGTTGCTGGGAATTCGATTGCGCAAAGAATTTCGGTAGCCGTTAACCCTTAGAGGACCGAGGTCTGAGGAATTTGGAAAAATCTCTTTTTTTCTGTAGAAAAGTGATCTGAAGTCTAGAATATTGGACCAAATCAAAGTCAAATCTTGGTAGGTCAATGACCTTACGTTAAATGGCGCATGCCGCTTCTATAAGGGTTAAAATCAAATATTACACAATGCTTTAAAATCATCGGAATTTATGGAAACTTGTGAATATATTTCAAAAAATTGAAAAAAGGGTTAAAGTTGGCAAGTAGAATGGGCATACACTAAAAAATAGTCAGAAAAGCAAATTTTCAAAAACGTCAAAGTCTAATTGGTACAATTTCAAGATGTTTGAAGTCAGGGAATGGAAACTGAAAGTCTCACAAAGTACATATAATTTTTTTAAGGCTGACGATTCCACATTTTGGCGTTCTATACATATACTTACATAATTTCTGTAAATAGTTAAGCCTTTCTACAGCTTGTATTTTAAATAGTATTTTACAACGAGCTGAATCCTCCTCCTATATTTTATGCAAACAATCTGCAACTTGAAAAAACGGACCACCAAAAGCCGAGAGAAACCGTTTGAGAGCCGGAATCGCTCGATCGGCGGCGATCCAAGACGAGCGAACAGTGTTGCGGGGAAAACCGGGAGCCACTGGTCCGGCGGCAGACTCCTGAGACAATCGAATCGGCATCGAATCGAGGCCGAAGCGCCGACGGGGCCATACAGTGGGTGGCGAGGTTGCGCGACTTACGTGGACGTCGAGACGCGTGGGCGGTCGACCTGGGTGGCGAGTTCCTATCCCTGGCGAAATCTCGTGACACCGTACGGCGAATATATACTGGCGAATACGAAGGGGCTCGGTAAGGCATTATGATAATGGCCGCCTATCTATGCGTCGTATCGAGTTGTCGAGTTATTGTTGCGCGCAGCGCTGCCTGCGCCACCAGCGCCGCGATCAGCGCTGCGAGCCTGCCGATCGCAGCGCCGCCTAGCCAGGACACCTCGGGATGCGCTGCGCCGCGGTGCGCCGCGCCGCGGCTGGACGTTCGAGGTGGTGCGGGTATCGGTATCTCTCCTATCTGATCCTTGTGCTTCGCGAGGACTCTGCGCGCTTGCGGAACGCGATTCCAGCCCAGCGAAACGCGCCGTACATCCTTATCTCGCGGCATTATGCACGTTTGCATCCAGTCTCGCGAATGCTCCATGCCCGGTGCACCGATTGTCTCTCTGACCACTTGACGCATGCTCAATAAGGTATCGAACTCGGGTGTACAAGATCGGTAATGACAATGGGAGAAAAATTGCAGAAGGTTTATGAATTGTTAAGGTATTTGGATTATGGATTTCGGTGAACTTTGTAGGGGTGTTTCTATCCCACAAAATGTGGGGCTCCCGATGCGTAGTCTCATAGATCAATTTCGGACGGATCAGGTTGCCGAAAATGTAACAGTTATCGCACGGTGATATTATTCTGAAATAATATTCATCCTTTGATAGACTTGAAAAATGAAAATTAACATTCGAGGCGTACGGATGTTGTTTCGATATATTGAATTGTTTTATACTGCAATTATAACGTTTCGATACACTGAGAACGTTGCGATGAACATTTGGTCTAAGAAGGTAAACTTCAATATTGATTTTGAAACATGCACTAAAATACCTCCAAGTTCTGCAATGTTGAATCTGTCATAGATTCACTGATTCACTCAATTTTCAGAATAAAGCTTGAATGAAACAATTGATTTCTAGTATTTCTTTTTTATCTGTAACAGATTTAGCGCTAATGAAAAATTGTAAAGAACCGCTGAGCGGAGTGATGAATGTTTCTAGTGAATCGGGAGATGGCTACATAATAATAATAAAAATATTAATAATGTCTGTATACGCTTATAAAATATTCATCAATGTTTATATTGAAATTGAGTTATACGGGGCAGACGTGAGGCGACTGAACAATGTGTTTCCCGGCTTTCCAGCAGCCCTGCAGCTGCCATGCTTCAGTGGCTTTTTGATAACTTTCAAACTAGTTTTCCATCCGCTGAGTACAAGCGCACATTTTCCCGGGTTTTTGACAAGCAAAAATCAACTCGCTGGACCCGGAAATTCGTTATTTATTAATTTATTATTCATTCAACTTACGTTAAACGTGCAAGTCTGCAGACTTGATCAAATATCTCGTTCAGCGTAGACGTGCAAGCTTACAGGTTTCTGAAAATCGTTTATTTTACGGCTTTGCGAAGGAGTGGAAAAACTGAACTATAAAGAAACGAAACAAGCAATCTAGTTGGAAGAGGTGTTTTTAAATTCGAGAAATCCATGAAATATTATTGGTTTCTGCTGTGCGTAAAATCTTTCGATAATTTTATTCCCGAAAAAAAAAAAAATTTATTGCAATGCAGAGTGGAAAAAAATCAATTCATTTGTCTTACACTCATAATCACCATCAGCGATATTTTCCTGTATTGAGTAATGACGAAAAATTTCGATTCGTTCAACAGTAATCATTTTGAACCTCTGATGTTGAAACTTTTGATACTGATAATTGAAGATTTTTCAATGAATTTTCTTTTTGTAAATCGATTTCATTCAGATAATTTTAAATAATAAAAAATGCGAATGGGAAATAATTACCACGGCGTGCACACGACGCGGTGCGCTCACATTCACACATCCAATTTAAAAATAATGAGCCTTGCAAAAGTATAAGGCTGTCGCGCACAGAGATATCCATCGAATAATGGCAGCACTCGGTCGCTCTCTGGCGTCGAGTGGAAAGAACCGGAAAGAAGAAGAAGCAAGAAGAAGAAGAGGAAGAATTTGAAGAATAAAAATTCAATTTAGAATCACGGAGTAGTTCTCGGAGGCATAGTCCCTCAAAGAAACGTCGCCTCGGGACACCCCGTCGCGGTAATTAGACTTCAAGTGCTCCCTCAACATCAAAAAAAACTTCCCTTAAGATATATTCATCACAAGTATTGTGATTTACACGGGAAATCAGGAGGCTATCAAGCGAAATGGTCGAACAATGAAAGAGCCACAATATCGATTGCCAAAGAAAAGACAATTTGAAAATTTATTTTATCCAGTCAAAATCAGAAGAGACGATATAATTTGTCACCGATTGTCTGAAGTAGAGTCATCGCAATTTTGAATTCGCCAGACGAACGTGAAGTGAAAAAAGTTTATATAATTGAAATTGGATTTCTAAAATATAAATAGCGTGAGATCTGAACTTTGATTCATGGTTTGACTTACTCAAAACATTCGTTAGTTTCGATCATTTTCGTTCTTCGACATGATTATTTATCTCGTAGTCAGATTAAGATTGAAGAGAATTGTTACCAAATTTTTCTTTAAATAGTATTTTTCACTTTATGATCATTCTGCGATTTGAATAACAACTATAAACGGAATTCATCTTCTCACCATCGTGGTTAAAACTCGATTTGAGTCAGCGCAAATGGTAGCAACGCTCCCACCGTACGGCCACGGAAGCAATTTGGAAATACGATATACAGCTGCAGGTTGGCAGCCATCGAACAGGGCAATATCTTTCTTAAGCGGTGTAATTTTCTCACTTGAAAGCAGGGGAGGAGAGGACATATAGAAGGAGAAAGAGAAAAAGGAAGACAGAGATCGGCTCGGAATCCGCGTCTCGGGATGGGAATAGCGATAAAGGCGTTCGACTCGGCGCTTTGTCTCGAGTTCGCCAATAAAATGTAAATGCGCCAATTCGCTCGGCGAACCGAGAACCCGGCCACCTAGACTCCGCATATTCTAGTGCTGTAGCCATCTTTCCAGTTTCACTGCCAATTCTCGCCAACACTGGAAATAACAAAAGAATGCGAAGAATTGATGTCCTTTCGATAAATCTCTAGTCTAGGATTTCAAAATACGCGCCAAATCGATGGGATAAAACGCGGGAAATTTGAAATCGATTTCCTAATTCCTCGAGTAATACATGGAGTAAAGAGATTGCAGTTCAATTTTCTCAACAAATATGACGAAGCTGCGTTTGACTTACAGGTGCATGCACCGGACAACAGGTGAACCCCATTTTTTTTGGGAACACGACAGACTGTCGGATAGTCTGCTATTTTTATCTTGACATCAACTATATTATACGGCCTCTGCATGCCTCGGCGTCGTTTGCATGAGTAACGGCATTTCTCTAGGCACACGTTGAATACAGGTAGGTGTGTACCTGCAGCTTCGAGAGAATTTATAGTCAATATAATTCTCAAAGCGCAATTTTCGCGTCCCGGGAGCGGCGCGCCGCATTTCCTACCTTCCATTTTATTCGCAGGGGCTATAAACGTTACCGAATGCACTTCCTTATTTTTGAATAAACTGTTCGTTTCCTGAAATCGCTTCTAGCTATCTTACGCCTAACGGAATACTAATTTATCCGTACGATCTAGACGGAAATTCCTGTCAATTTTACTCCAAGAAGTAACGATCCAGGTTCATTCTTAAATTTCGTTACGTCATTAGTTTTTGTTTGCTTGTTGTTTCAGTTTTCATTTCATTGCCAACTTGTAAACGATACAGAAATTGAAAGAAAGTTAATAATTAGAATAGTAAAATTTGTCTGCAGAGTATAAAATGAATGAATTTCAAAATTAAAACAGCAAATAGCTCAGCACTAACTATTATTAACGGATTAATGATCAGTTTTGAAACAGCCGACGAGCAGTTTGTCTACTCGGTTCAGTCGTAGCAACGCAAGAGTTCCTAGATAATTTTCAATTGTTGATATCAGGCAAAAAACATTAAACTTTACTCTTTGTATATACAAATGAGTAGCAGATCAAATGTTTTCAGAATCGAATTTACGACTGATATGACGTCACAATGGATACAAGATAAAGAATAATGGTGGCTATAAATTCTGCGTATTATTACGAAGAGAAAAATAACTCGTCAAACTAACTTTTGAACATATCTGATATACTTATTAATACAGTCTTGATCCACTGCAACCCATCAATTTTGAGAGATATATCATTCAGTTAGTAAACATTGATGAAATAACAGAAGAAGAAAGCAAAACGCTCCATTCCGTATCGCGAAATCTGATTATCAGTGCAAAATTGCTGTTGAATTTTGTTCCACCCCGACATGCAACGTGTGAGTAAAATATGACGTGGGATATTGGTTCGTGGCGTCCTCATTTCTCTTCCAGCAAGTGCATGCATGCATTCAAGCAAACGCTGTTTTCCCCCGTACGTACGTAGGTATAAAGTTCCACGATACTGTGTCGTCCTCGGGAGGGATATTTTTCCCCGAGGAAGGTGGCGATGGAAGGGTGTAAAAAAGTGGTATAGGGTAGGTTATAGGTATGGGCAAGGCGACGATACAGAAGTAGGTATTTGATGGGGTTCGCGGATACGTCGACGTGCCCTCCCCCTCCCCCTCCCCCTCCCCCCCATCCGGAAAGCACTCCGTCGAGGGCTATCGGGCGGGCAGAATATGCTCGACGCTATAGAATGGCGCGTCCTGCTCGTCCCCGGCTCATACCGTCTGGACGATTACCATACATACCGCTTTATTTAGAGCTGCTTTTATCAGCCCATTTCGTACCCCTGTCCCAGCCTAACCTAACCTCAACTCTGGCCTGCTACCCCGCTGCAGACATCTACGTCGTCGAATAAACACCATAGTGCAAGGGATGAGGCTGGTTGTGGATTATCTTATCTCCGGGAATTTGTGAAAAAGCCAGAAAATATCCGGGTATTTACTTCACAAAGTATCTCATTCCAAGACCAAAGAAATTTTCGTTGCGTAGCCGAGGTAAATTGTAACCAGAGTTAGGTCAGTTCAGGTTGCGTGACAGCACACAAAGGAATTTTTAATGGCTCTTCAAGTATCGCAAGGAAAGTAACAGAAGTATACTGCAGCAATTTTCTTCATTCTGTGATATGCCCTTGTACGTCAGGCAATATTAGACACTATTTTTTTCGCGCCAATTCGGTCGTTTGAGGGGTGAAAAACACCCCTGAAGTTTACCTCCATGAATCGGTTTTCGAAAATTTCTTGATCTTGATATAAATTTAGTTCTTGTGAAACCAATTGGAAATCATCCAGCATCAATAGAGGATAATATCCGCAGTATTTTCACCCTCAGGATTTGCAATCCTTATTTTTTAGGGTAACTTCTAAGGTGATTCTGACCCCATGAACGGTTGAATTGGCACGTGGAAAAATACGTGTCCAATATTTTCGTACGTATCAGTCTAAAGAAAATCAGTAGTGCACACTTCCGGTACTGTTCTTGTCAAAGAAGATGAAAGAACGATTGGACTCGTTTGAAGACAATAAGAATTTTTGTAGAGTAGTTCAAAAGAAGAATTGCTGTAGTCAGGTTAGTTCATGCAAATCGCAACCACTCAGAAATTCTTAATGATTTTTGGAGTCTCAGAGAAGATTAGATCTTGTTAGAAGATATCAAAAACCATTCGAAGTTTGTTAGAAAGTTTACTTAAAGTTCGAGTTTGAGAGCAAGTTTTTCACACGACAGGATTAGGCCAAGTATTTGATACTTCCAAATAGCTAGAAATAAGGTGGCTGGTATGAGTTTTGAATTTGGTGAGAAGATCAGAAATAATTTGAAATATATGAGATACCTAACGCACATATGAAGTTTGGAATTTTCATATTTATGCCTTCGAATACAGAATAGCACCATAACCTTTCAAAGAAATTCACATTATTTCACATTTGAAAAAAGTCAGTTATTTTTTAGATCATTTTTTAGTCTCGAGCGCGCCTTAACGTGTGTTTGTTAAGTTAAAACGTGGCATAAAATGGTGGACAAGCGGCTCCTTGGTGCGGGACGGTCACGGCAATGAGCGTATGAAGGCTCCCGAACAAACGAGGTAGGAATCGTTACGGATCAGATCGTTTCGTTACGGCGAGAAAACGTGACTCCCGATCTGGCCAGAATTTTCGATCATCATTACCGATGAAAAGCCTAAGATCCGTCGAATGCACATGCCAACGAAGTCATAAAATCCCTCACGTCAAAGTGTGAAGTAAGAAACGATCGGGCAAAAACCACGCATCAAGAGAACCGTGAATGATCGGTTGAACGCGTTTCGCTCGAAGGGCCCTATGATTGCGAACGGGGCGACCGTGATGCTCCGCTCCAGGGTAGACACGGTGAGATTGCCGGGCTGGCCACCCGATCGTTATACTTACTCGATCGTGAGGGGCTGTGGAGATGCGTGGCCGGAGCACGTGAATCAGCGGCCTTTACTAGACGCGTAATAACAGTCCAGGTCTCAGCTCGTTAAGAGGTTCCTGGAAGTTGAACGATCTTTATCGGCGGCGGTGAAAATTACACTAACATAACGAGATTTGTCTAATCATGGTCATCCCGAGGGACGTGATCACCGGCCGGCTGGCCGACCGACTCGGCTCCGGTTCTCCGCAATTATCGGCAACCTAGCATAGCCGATCTTCCGTGAATGGATGAATGAACAGTCGCCTGGCAGCCGGAGAAACGACCGTTTCATTCATCCTGTCGTTTCGTGCCGATTCTTCAAAAATCGGTTTCAAGATCGGTATCGAAATCGGCATAAAAATTGATACTGAGATCCAGGGAACGGGAATGGGAGGTTCCTCAAAGACCTCGAGCCCGGGTATCGAGAGATCGGGATCGCGCTATCGAACCGAATGTGCTGTTTCTCGGAGGGCAGCGCGGTAAGGCGGTCAAAGACAACAGTGAAACCGGTTATTTCCCTCTTGATTATAAACATTATAGTGCGCCCGTCCAATGCCTGAGTCGAGGAGCTGCAACAGGTTTCGGGGAAGTAATGATTGAAAATAACAGGAATCAAATAAACGTGTGCAATCATTTCTCGGCGTGACCGGCATGCCGTTCCATTCCTTGCATCAGGTCGACCTGCAGGGCAAGGCTACGCTCGATGCAGTCAACGAGTAATCAGCGGTTTCTCGAGGCGACCGGATCATCCTTTTCGAAGACAGGCATTATTATAATGACCTTCATTACGTCGAGATTATAGAATTAGGACACGGTCATAATATATCACTGTCTTCTCGCCCGTCGGCCGGCCCCCCGCTCATCAATCTTTTACCTACTCATCGATGTCGTACTCCGCGTTTTTATACTTATCCCATGAACAAAGAACCATGCACGTTAGTCATACTCACTCCCGGGGTTGACTAACGGACTTTCGATCCGTTTCTGCTAAAACTTGACGCACCGAAAGTCTCAGTAGCTGTCTTTAAAGTAACCATTCACAATAATTTGCCACAAAACACGTACGATTGATATCTTGGTTTCTTAATATACATTCCGTGAAATTATTGAGAAATCGATTGCCATGATGTTCAGGTGATTATGCTACCGCTTACGAACGAACGTTCACTAATTTATGTACGTCAGAAAACAAAAAAAGGTGCCAATTACAGTGACAGTTCGGCAGTATAATTACCTCTAAAACTTGTCAAGCAATCTCGAATGGATGTTTATGATAATTGACTGTAACGAGTTTTGGAAACTAAATTGTATGATTCTCGGAATAGTGAGAGGTGGCGTGAAAGGCAAGAGTTCTATCAACATGCGAAGTAACCACTCCTTCGAATAGCGGATAATCGTTTTTCCGTTATTAAACTCATATCCGATTCCCCCCCTAGCGCAACACTTAAGGTTAGTTAACAAACCGTAAAGCGATCGCAGCACGAAATTGAAACCTAACTTAGAGTAATGACAGAGATTATTTTCTGGGTGAAAAGCTCTGGGTTGGTTAATTAACCCAACAGTGGTCCTAGTTGTATTCCGAGTATGTAATGAATATTACTGGCGCCCTGCAACGCCGAAAGGGACTCTTCTCTCCCCCGGCGTTAAGGCTAAAACAGAGCTTAAATAACTCTCTACTTAGTTAACCCAGCGGTGGTACTGCAGGGGCGAGTACATCCCCTAGATTAGTGTCTCTGGTTTACCGAACAGCCTGCACGCGTTCACGGGCATAATACCCAGGATTTTCGAAAGTCTCTTGCACAGAACAACGGAGCCCATGTATACGCGATATCCCGCCTTCCACGCTTCAGTTCGCAACCAAATGTACCTACGCCACGGTGAAAAAGAGAACATGCTAAAAATCGCAGGTGTGTGAAACTATTTCTGCAGCAGTTTGCCGGCTCCAACGACCCCAGGGTAAGGCTAAGGCATCAGCTGCGCTGCATGGTGTGTATATTATAATTTATGTGACCCCAAGTAGCAGCGCGCCTCTTAAAGGCGGCAGATTTATGTCACACATGTAAAAGCCCCCTGGGACATTAAAGGGGCAGAATTAAGCGCACCGTGAGCCGGATATGATAGGCTCGGTGCTCTTTGTCCAGGTATGCGTTAATGCTACTGATCACTAGCTGTGGACGACCAGGTGCTTGCTTTACTCCAAAGTACAAGCAAATGCACCGCGAAAAGTTTCAGGCATTTGGTTTGAGTGATCTAATGGCGTTGATCTGTGCGGTATTGAAGAGACGCGACTGCATTCCCTGATCGGATTCCGATCGACACGACGCAGCGCGAGCTCAGCTGAGCTCGCGGTGAAAGGGACACCGATTAAACCACCGTCAGTATGCCTACTCAACACGCATAAATGAATATGGTAATGCACTGAAAAGCAAACGAGGCTGGTCTCCGGTACGTAGAAGGAGTGACCGGTCAGAGACTGCTTAATATGCCGTGTGTATATGCCTGCTCCACGGTAACCAAACTTGATGCGGTTCACCGCAGGTAACAAGAAACTCAACTCCAGACTCCTGCACTCGACCCTCTGCTTCCGCACTCCGAAAGATATATCTTTCGTCATGAAATTAGGTGCCACTGGAGCCTTTCAACTTGGACTCCAGTCGTTCGGCTGGTTTGACCATGAGGAATGGTTTAGTATCAACCAGAGGGTCGTTAGAACTTTATGCTCCTGGTACGACTGGAAGTTCCATCATTTTCCAACGTCACGTAGAAGTAGCTGCCACTTCATCCGAAGCACTGGGAATATCCGAACCAAACCTTATAATTCAACAAGCCAAGCAGGTTTCAATCCTAAGTGTAAATGTCATTTTGTCACCATCTGCACTAGTGCAGTACCCAGCTAAACTTTGTAATCCTGCGGACAATCTGTGGGTTCCTTTTTTTAATCCAACTTTGAGAAAAAGAGGTAAAAAGCCGTTCACTGAGTCTGGGGAAAACGGAGATCGCTGACGGGGCATCGCCATGGTGTTAACTGGCATTCTACAGATCTCTTGTGAGCAAGGAGCTTAACTGGTCCATTGTTAGAGTGCTTACTTCTATCCTCTTCTCCACCTCTCGTCCCTACAGCACTTCGTTTCCACTTCATACCCGTGAACTATAAGTATACTCCCAGGTTCCCGGTGCTGCAACGAAGCCCTGCGGCTTTTGTTGCATAGAACCAAAAAGTTTAGCTCGTTTATTATACGCTGCACCCTGAGCCTACCTCCCTACCTGATTCCACGTTAAAGAATAACACGAGTATTACATACCGGCGTGTTTCTGTAAAGACAGACGAGATTCGAACGCTTTCATGAAACAGACATTGGAACGTGTCGGAACGAAAATAGTGCTCGCCATGTTTCTTTTCGCTGAGTGCCCGCGTTACTTGCTTTGATCGATATTCAATCACTCAACAGCCCGCATGTGCAGGATCAAGAGACATGTGATCAAGAGCGTGCACGGCACCTCGCGTCCCGTCGAGTCATCGCGGTATAGTGGAAGACATTAATTATTACACGTCCAGACGGTGAAGATTAATGAAAAAGGAAAATGGCACCGCCCTGCGTGCGATTATCCAGACAAGGAACGCTGAGTCAGCTGGACATCTAGCAACCAAAACCATAGCTCAAGCAAGCCGCTTGTCTTCGTTTTGGTCACGACTCGGTCTTCGTGCATAATAACCTCTCTCATGCAGACAGCATCATTGTAGATAAACCCTTGACACATGACCCACCATGTTTAGAAAGGATTCATACCGGTCCTTTTTATGCTGTCATGTTTCACCCCTGATCGTACGATGTTTCCGACCTTGCAGAATTCATATGCTATTTCTTCAGCACGTAGGAAAATGGATTAAACGTGATTGTTCGTTTTAACAAGTCACTTTTTTTTACTTATTTATGGTAGTATCATTTGGTGAGTTAAAAATAATGGAGGATTATAGTTAGCTTCCACTGCAGTACCTACACGCAAAATTAAATCTGAATCCATTTAAGAAATTTATTTTTAAAATCTCTGTAAAACTGTTCTTTAAGCTGTTTATCCAAAAAACCTATAATTTATTCAATTTTTGAAGTAACTGAAACGTTTACAGAGAATTTCAGGATTGGTTTATAAAAGTTTGAAACGAATTTGTTTTGCTCGTCAAACAGAAATCTTACTTACATTCGAAAATTCTTCTGAACTCATTTTCAAACTTTATTTAAACGTTTGCTAATAATTATTCCAATCTATTTATAGAATTTCAAAGAAAGAGTAAATGCTCCAGATAACTACAAGAATAAACAACTGTAAAGCTCTAAGGAACGAAGTTTACTACACAATTCATGGACTCAGCAGCTGTCACAGATAATTATGAGAAGTGATTCACCCTTCTAAAGTCTAGAATATAATGCGTATATAAAATTTTTTTTTTAGTTTCGTCACGCGTGAATCGTTCAGTGCGTTTCACTCTGTGCTCGCTATATCTTGATATCTTGTTTAACTCCGACTACTTCCCGTGAAAAACAAAAAAAAAAAAAAAAAAACTAATATACATCAGCGTTGATTCATGTACGAGTGATGCCTGCCAGCCGAATTATTGACGTAGATATAATATTGGAAGCGAAAAAGCGGCCGACAGGGTATACAGTAAATTATAATAAAGCCTGTCGAGGCTGCAGAGGAGTCGGTCGTTCCCCAGCTCTCCGATCCTTGGCTGTTTGCCTGTCAGCCGTCATCAACGGTTGATTTTGTAGCAATAACTTGACTCGACAAAAAGTGATTAATCGTTATATTATAAAGGTTGGCAGGGAGCAATGGGCCGTTTGTGTCGTCGTCTGTCGCTCACTCAGCCGTGCGAGTTCTCTTGCCGTGTATAATGGGCATGATTAATTAGTTTTTTAGATGACGAGGTGTGTCTGATACCCCCTCACCTCGCCGTTCACTTCTCCTATCCTCTCACTGCACGAGCTGCTGCCATATAGTTTGTAGAAGAAAAAGGCACCTTAGTAGGGACTAATGGAGCCGATTCCGCGCTCCTGGAGCGACATTTTTAACCCCACCAGAAATCCCTCCATACAATAAAATCAGAGTGTCACGTAGTTGGCTTAATGCTGTAATTGCGATACCGCTCGGATAGACAGGTGGATACACAAGATACGGATTCTTTGAGCAGTTGCCCATTGTTCACGTCGTACATATAAACGAAAGCTTCTAGCTGTCACCTGTCCGTCTGTCAAACTGTCTAACCGGCATAATTGTTCTGACTACCGAATCTTATCGCTCACACCCACGCTCTGTGTCACAGCAATCAAATTCCATTACTGCGCAATCAAAACGCTGGTGTAGTCGATAATAAAAATAAAACAAATGCAATGTATGATTGCTAGTCTATTTCGGCATGGAATGCCTCGATGTATTTCGACCATGAGATGCAATCGAAAACGAGATTTTAATCGCAAAGTAGGAATTTTCAAAATACAAAATTGTAACACTTTGTTTCTTTTGTGGATTGAGCGTCAAGCTGACAACTTTTCATTAGCATACAGGAGTTGAAAGGTAATGATTCCAAACACACATACAAGATACCGACCATTCCACATTCAACCGGATAATTTTCAATGCATAATATTTGGACGAATATAGCAATATTGATAAATTGTTAACGATTATAGTAGCAGAATACACGAGTAAGAAAAGGCTTTGTTTACTTGAATTATATAATTATTACACTGATTTGGTGTTTGGTCGACGGGAATGGAATTACTAGCCTTCCTTTCGTTAAATCGGCAAGATGCCAATTTAGGTAACGTGAACGTAAGCAAAAACAGATATCTCTGTTCCTTACCTAATAATATGACGTATTATACTACAGGTACAAACTGAAATATACCCCCATGAAACCTAATCTGGGTCGTTGTTTGATTCTATTTTAATCACCTCATTCACTGCGTCTCGATTAGCAATGCTGTTATGACAAATTTGACTAAAGTTAAAATTGAAACGACGTAATTGCCACGATCGTACTTCTTCCTAAAACACATTTCGTGAATTTTTAAATACGATGCCGAAAGTAACCCATAAAGATTAAAGTTTGCAGATACAATTTGCAACTCGATAAAAATCTCAAATCTTTATGTAAAATAATTTTTTCTCTTAAATACCACATACGAGTTAATTAGTTAAGTTTCCGGTACCCAGTAGGCTTATTGCATTCAGTCTACTGAGATTAAAAAGCGAACGAGTCAAGTTCGGTTGGGTTTTACCAACTGTAGAGCAAAGGTAAGGTACCTTGGGGTTATTTTATTTGCGGTCCTCCCGGTGGGACGCCCTTCACAGCCACCCAGCCATTCGTCTGTGTAATTGATTTCGAGAGAGAGGAGAAGAAGAAAAGACGAAACGAGAATGGAAAGAAGGAAATACATTGAATACACTGGGCCAATAACTCCGCGTCAGATTAGCCTTGCCTTACAATCCTCTCAGCGCCTACATTCTGAATCGAAACTATCCAAAGACGCCATCTGGCTAGAAAAGGAATTACATCCGATTCAAACGAGAAAAGTGATTTCCTCCTTTACATTTCCATACACATCTATTTAATATAACAAAATGGAAGCTTGGCAGCTTGCGCGAAGTTGTCGACGCTTCGTTATCACGCAAGCAACGTGAAACGATCAGCTGATCGCCCAAGACGCCGCCATATTGCATTACGCCGTCACGTGACTAACGCCACGTGTTCCGCACTCGGTAACTCCTGCATATCACAGGTACGTAGGTCGGTATACACAAGATAAATGGAAGGCATTGTATGGAGGGCCGGGTAAAGCAGCTTTACAAAAGGTGCAGAGCACCAGACAGTGCGCGGTCTGGGAGGCAAAAGGTGGGCACAAAGGTGGTACAATGGGAGAGTAAATCAGGCGTGCGTTTCATCCCCTCCATAGTCCGTTACGTTACGTGTTGCGTTTAATTCGACTCGCTGATTTCTCATTCTTCATCGCGATGGGCATGCGATGAATCGTGCAGTTAAAATTATTGCCTCACCGAGCGAGCAATACCTGCAGGGGTGCCGCTATGTGGCTACACCAAGTTAATCGATTATTACCGGCAATGTTCACCGCTCGCGGCTTCACACCCTGCGGGTTCCACTGCAGAGACGAAACCTGCATGTCGTAGCGCGATTTTTCAACCATTGTTATTACCGCCAGGCGGGGAAAATTGTGTTGTACAAATACCTATAAGCCCGGAACACGCTCCGATTGTCAACCTTCTGAAAACACCAAGCACCCCTCACCCTTACTGAGAACCCGAATTTAATCCCTGACGACCGGTGCAGTCGCGAATCCCCGATTCCGTAACCAATGCACCGAAAAAGTTGAGGGGCTTTGAAGACGCAAATCTTGCAAAGCGCTTGGCAACAGAGTGTTGTGAGACTAATGCTGCACTTTTTGTAATTCGGGGTTGGATAATTGCGTGTTTGGTGAAATTCGAGTATGCGTGATCGACAACATCCAATCAACGCCTGAATCTCTTGTTAATGAAGACAATTAATTTTTTGAATTTCGAATTTAGGGATCAGATTATTGATTTGTATACAGTTTTTTTTTTTTTTTTTCTAGAAGTGCGAAATTCTATTTTGTGTAATTTTTTGCTTTTTATTCAGAACGAAACTCATTCCCGTGTACGATTCTACATCCAAGTTGAAGTTTTTTTCCGCGAAAATAGTACACGCAGCGACAATAAAAAAGAATAACATTATCACAAGACAGATTTTCCAGAATTACACGTTCAAAACTAATCTCATTTTCTACCCAGAAGTAGATTTTTTTCTTACGGTAAAAGAGAAGTGAACGTGACTAAAAATTTCCGCCTTCGATTCTCGTGAAACTGCACAGCAGACCAGCGCCAAGGTTGACGTAAGAGGAGGGCTCATCCCTACCAGCTGTTTCTCGGCGTTGGTGGCGGCCAGGGTGTAGGTCCACCCGTTTTCCGAGGCCACATAATCTCGTTGCCGCGGTAATTGCTTCCTAATCGCAGGACCAATCAGCCTAACTGCGTTACCTACCGCTCCTAACTCGTTTACGCCTCGCCTCAGCGTCGGCGTCTGGTGCCCGGCTCGTCTCGAGTTTCGGAGAGTATTACATAAGGGGTTGGGCTAGGATACACGTCGAAGGGTTGTGCGGTCCAAGGCGGAGAAGCGAGAGACCGAAAGCCCGGAGCGATTTGCCGCATCTGCGCGTAGATCAACCCCGCAGTCGCCGGTTAATCGGTTCTCTCGTTTGTCCGGCTCCGTCGCGACGCTGTCCTGGACTTTGTTCTAATCATTAGACACGCGTCGATCGCAAACCCGTCCCTAAACTTCAATACCACGATTTGCAGCAACAGATTCTAGTAGAGTGCGAGTGTTTTTCAAACCTCTCGAAAAAACGATGTGTCATGAAATGGCATTAGAATCAAAATTGTTTATTTTATACGTACTTTAAACGTTATGTAACAAAAATAATGTCGGATATTCGAAAGAATCGATTGTTGAATTGTTATTCAACTATCGTCCGGTGATAAATATGCAAACTTTCATAGAAAATATTGTTAGAGCAGATCAATTTTTTTTATTTTTTCCAGAAATGTTCACGCTCTTGTAATTACTCAACTTTGATATTACGATTAGCACTTTATACATAGTAGACCCCATTAATGTTTAGAACAATTTTTCGGTTGGAATTCACGAAGCAAACTTTTCGATAGATTGGGAAATATCAAAAAAAAATGTATTCTCCAATGTTCAAATGTGGAGCCTCCAATCAATACCATTTTCCAATACCTTCAAGGATTTTTCAATGTTCGTGTGTTCGAATTAATTCAAAATATGCATACAGAAGTTGCCAATCTCAGACAGACGGTAAAAAAATTAAGGATACATTTGAATATTATAAACTGATTAAATTTTTCATGCCTGAAAAAAAAAAAACTTTCCTAATCAGCGATAAAATTTCGATCAAGCAGCCTGATTTCATTTCGCACGGATAACAAATCAACAATGCTCGTAGGCATTAGTTGAAAACTGTTGCACTGACTAGTAAAAAAGTGATCAGTAATTTCCTTTTTCTTTTAAATGAAATTTCAAACAAGTGAACTAGATTTTTTTTAAAACTTGATGTTAATTAAGAGTCCAGCAAAAAGTACTATAATTACGATTCACTATCTAATTTGTCACACGCGATAAATTTATTTTTAATAAATAAATTTGTATACTAAAATGAATAGAACAAAAATAAACTTCTGAGAAACTTTGGGAAAATCTTCGTCCGATAATTTTACGCAATAATTAAGCGGACGCAGTGATTGAATGATGAGATTATAACGATTGAAAACGATGCCTGCGGCACTTTGGGGGCGATTATAATTACGTTATTATGCTGCGCATGTATGTGAATCGGGAGAATATAAGGCGTGGTCTGCGAATGACGATGGATTCAATTTTGCCCCCGCGCGTTTATCACGCTTGACGAATCAAAGATCTCGTCCTGACAACCTTTGCCCCCAGCCACGTATATCAACCTATATCCGTGCCCTCCGGCCACCTTCGGAGCAAATCAATTTTTGCTTATAACTCCCGGCTCGATGCGGAGAACGCGAACGTTATTCCATGCCCGGAGGCGGCATTTGCATAACTATAATATAGCAGTGCAGAAAACATTCGGGACGGTGAAGAGAATCTTGCATTTGCTTTTTCAATTCACAATTTGGCAAAATTGCATATCGACCATTCCATGCCAAATCGAATTTTGGTATTTTTTTTTTATTGCAATGCATAAAATTGTAGTCTTTGGTTACTTTGCCTTACTTCATCATGAAAACAATAATGTTGTCAAGTTCAGAAAATGCGGTTATCAATCATTTCGAAATTACTGAAACAACAAACTTAAAATCCCTTTCGAAAAAAAAACGGTGATCTATCTCACTCCCGTTTGTGTGTTGAAATCATCGATTCACGTGATAGAATTTATATAAATTTTTGCACCGTTGAAATCATTACCAATTTGGACATAGCTCGATAACTCATAATGAATAGTTATAGGAGAAAATATTTTTTGTAGTTTTCATAGTGAGGACTATCGGGTTAGAATAAAAATTAAAAAATGCACCGTAATTTTATCAAAATATTTGAAAAAAACATTTCCTTTAAGCTCCGAAAGATAATTAAATTAAATTCGAATTCAATAGAAAGAGTTTCTTTTTTGTACAACATAACGACAATCGAAAAGTCGTTAAGGAAAAACTATTGACCAATGAATTTTACGTTTTCCGGGAGTAAAAAGTTCGCTTTCATAATATCGTGTCACGTATCGCGATCTCAAAGGAATCCTAAGAGTTAGTGTTTTATTTTTTTTTTCCTCAGACAGCCGTTGACCCACTTCTGCATTGCTTAATCCATGCCAGAGCACGGACATCAAGATAAGTCCAATGACCTACTACAACAATAATTTATCGCTCGTAATTCCGAAGATATTGCGATTAGCATCAATTTCGCGACAGATATTACAAGCGTATTATTATACATCTGACACGGATAGATGACATCATCCAGCCACGATTTTTTTTATCCACGATTATTTACGATCTTTGATTATTTTCTTCTGCACCGTATTTTTCATTTTCAGAATGTTATTTATGATGTGATAAAAATGTATTTTCACTGCAATAATTTTCTGACGTATAATTAAATATCATAATTAAAATTGTTAAATTTTTTCGCATAGACTATCGGTCGTAAGAATTTCAAATATTCTGTTAGAAATCTATTCCAAATTTGCGGATCTAAACTAGTTCGTGAGAAAAAAAGTTTAAAAAAAGGTTACATTGAAATTATTACATAATATCATGTACATACGTACTGGACTGACCGTTGAAAAGAATGTTCATCTTCCAAGTTGAAAAATCTGAAGTTAACCTTAAGAGAAGAAGATCCTCAAAATTTCAATGCTCTATCTCACTATTAATCCTTCTTTTGTTAAATAAGATTTTATTTGTTTGCAGATCGTAACTTTTTTAAATTTTATAACGATTCAAGAAAAATCAAACGGTAGACAAATAAATCTAGGATTGAAAACACTTTTTACTCAAACATTCTAAATGTTCAATGATGGAATATTCAACATGGCGTCCAAAAAACATAGCTTCGAAATAAGTATATAAGAAATTAAGAAACAAAAATAAAAACAAAACGTTTCCGGCACCCTTTAACAATGAGATGGATTATTGCTTCTTTTTTCAACATTGATTTGAGATTTTTCGATGTGGAGCATAAACGTTTTTATTTTGAACGGCCCGTACAATCTATATATATATATATATATACACACACGCGCGCACGTTACACCTACAAGCAATGCAATATATTTAAAAGTAAAGAAAAATGCAATAATAAAAAAAAATATGAACGAAAATCCTCTCTTCAAACGTTTTCCATTTTCCCTTCTTCGACAAATTTTCCGGCAAAGTATGACAATATTTTTCCCGCAGCCGCATGCCGGTGCACCCGAAGTTAAAGTGACGTTTGCTGTACGTGCATGCTTGTATCCCGTCCTGTCAGCGGCAGCTGTGCCAGCGTAAAGTATACACCCATACACGCCTATATATATAGATTGATTCCTGCACCAGAATAGGGAACGGGACGCCCGGCTGGAGCGAGGCGGGTTTCCACTCCATTTGCTCCGAATGTGAACACGCTGGCGTGATTTTACTCGTTTCAATAATGAATCGGTTGACCCGCACTGCGGCCGAGAACCACTCCGTTTCCGCTCGACGATTTATCGCCCGGCCAAATCGCCAGAAGGCTCTATCCCCGCCCCTCCACAAAATCCGGTCATCGCTGCGAAATTCCGTTTGCGAATCCCTTCGATTCCCTTGTTTTTCAGAAGAATTATTCGTTTTTTTCTTTTCCCATATTTTAGCATTTATTTCGCAGAGAATTGAAGAGGAAAAAAAAAATTTTTGAATACAGTGTTTTATTTTGATTGTAAATAATTTTCTTTGGAAACTGGGAATAATGTTTTTTTCTATAATCTACTGATAGCAACGAATTGATGTACTAAAAAACGGCCATTTAAATTCAACTTGGTTTTTACTTCAACGTCAGCTTTCAGAGCTTTCGGAACTTCGATGCTTTTTGATGGTGGACAAACTAGTTTTGATTCAGTTTTAAGTCTGCCGTAAATAGAAAAGAAATTTTACGAAGCACAATGTGAGGTACCTGAAAGATGGTATCAAACAACCCGGAAAATATTTATTTCGCCAAAATTAAGGTACCTGTCGAAAAACGAGGAACAAAACAGCAGGACAAAAAATATGCATGACGATTTTACCTCAATCATTCTCACGGTTGCATCAATGATAGTACGTGAAAATACAGTGCGTATATTAAAAAAAATTCAAGATTAAGGACATCCAGAGAGAGAGATAATCGATCGATTAGCAATAGAGAATGTACATAAATTTTATAACCCGCATTCATATATAATTGATTCGAAATTATACAAATGCTGGAACTTAGCTGACAAAAATAAAGCCAAAAGTAGCAGAAGGCGGAGTTTTAATTAATCTTTTTGTTGCTGATATCGATCTTAATACGTGAATTTCTCGACGCAGAAGGACATGACACACATACCTTATCGTTGTCTTGAATCCTTGATGTGACCAGCCACCCAATCCCGAGTTGGCAATCGTCGTCCTTCGTCCTACAGGAAGTGGAGACTGTCTCCTCTAGATTGCTTCAGATTTCACACATGCACACACTGAAACACGAACAACACTTCATCACTGTGATAACAACTCCGTCCGCGATGCGTATCGGTCGAAACATCCCGCGATACTGACTCTTGCTGTGTCACCTCAAATTCAGAAATTCGATACTCTGTTTGTCTCTCTCTCTTTGTTTTGAATCTATCCCTCACACTCTCGGTACTCGTAACGATGTCCATGAATGCTTTCTGTTTACACTTTGGTATATTGATATCTCGAATGTTTAGGGGGATTAACGCCGTCTCTCTCTCGTTACGCTTTCCAATACTTAGAAGTGTAAGCTGTAGAAGATTTGTTTGCGTTTTACTAGAACCAGAAATAATTTTAACGTGGAAAAGAGACTGAAAACTACGAAATACTTCGACTGCCAATAATTTTAGAAACATCGCGTATTAGCCGATTGTTTTAATGAGATTCAATATTCATTTCAAGGATTAACATGCTTTCAAATAAATTAAACTTGACCGAATGACTTAATCAGTCAGAGTTATTCCAACTTTGTGTTTCATTTTCTTACTCGTTTCATTTCATTTTACCGTAACATTTTTAGATCGTAAGCGACTCTAATCTCTTCAGCAAAACATCCATCACGACGTCATTTTGAATGTTAATTGTATTGATATTTTGCGCACTTTTCATTTGAATTCTGATTAACGAAAGATCCCAAGTTTTTCGCAGCATACCAACATAATTGATCCTGTTCATTAAATTTCACAGATCAGTTATCGCCCAGCACAGTAATGGCGGAATTACCAAACTTGTTTCAGGATTATTCGCGAGCTCGTGAATACAGGATATTTAGTTTCAACTCCTGGTATATGGAGGCGTCGTTATCGATAATGGAGAGGAAAAATGAAGGAATAATGTATGAAAAAATAAGAACACAAACAGCGTTCAATAATTAGAATGAGAAACTATTTCTTTTAATTCAAATCTCAACGACGTTCAAAGGAATCACTATTTTATATACGCATCGTAACAATTTTTATGTAAGCAGCATATATAGAACAATTATATAGTTACATTCGTAGGTATATTTTAATTAACCGTTTGTGAAGTCTCCCAGAACTCAACTCTGAAATCGAGTATTCTACATGCACAGGTGTGAATAATTTTGAGTGGCTTCTTTCTCGGCAATTATTTCGAACGAGATTTAATTTTTCATGTGAGCTTTTTTTGTATTTCAATAGATTTCTTTATTTTTCATTCTTCTTTATTACCCATATGCAGTAAAGGTACGTCAGCGGTGAGGTCAAAATTCATAATACATGGAATATATTATAATATAGGTACGCAAACAGTACAATAATTCGGTAACGTATGATAAGGTAAAAATTACGTGGATCATATTGTGTTTCGTATGATAACATTTGACTGAGCAATCACATGGACATTTCACAAATGTCTGCATGCACGGACGCCGCGATATATGTATAATAAGAAACAATTAAAAAAAAAATATTAATAATAATAATAATATAATAGCGATAATGATTAAACTATGTACAACACGATATTTGTATATTGATAATAATCGTTATATTTTCACAACGTCATGTACATACACACACGTATCTGAACGCGTGGGTTAAATATTTGCAATACATCAGAGCCGCGATACTGCTTTGTGATATTTGCATAATGTGCAATTGTTAAACACGCGAATGATTAGGCGACCCGATACTCAACGAAACTTTGGTTACGAAAAAAATGGAGGATGAAATATTACAACTATTATAATATATTATTTCACTCGTATAGAATGCACGTTATAGATACATAATCATCGTTTATAATAAAGTATTAATTATCGTGTATCGAGATTTTATCATATATAATGTATAACATATGTATAACGAGTTTTATAGACGGCTATGAACAAATTTACAATAATTACAATGCAAGGATACTGGATATGAGTATTTCATATACATGTACATATAAATATAATACATGTATGTACGTTGGTTTGTTAATTAATTTATTTGTTTATTCATCCATTTGTTTATTTATTTATATGTATATTTACGTACGTATAGTGCAGACAGACTGATCGATTGACATCAGATCGTGTTTTGAAAAGTTGCAACGCTCGCTCTGAGCGTGGCAGCTTTAATTAGATATTGAGCTTAAATTGAGATCCATTAAAATGTCTTGACGTCAAACTTACTACACGCCTGCACATTTATCGGCTGCACGGTGCCTGAGAAAACCGATCGTAACTTTTGACTTCTCGATCATTCCACCGCAGATGGTTACTGTAACGTTTGTGTATTTATACACCGAATATCATCATATACATCGCTACCGTGAGATTCGATCGCTCTTCTCATTCATCATCTTCGCCATCATGGTTATTATAATTATATAGTCAAGGGGACTGGGATGAATCGTAAGGCGACATCTGAGGAAAAAAATTGTAAAAAATGTGACGGTTCTTTGTCACTTCCTTTATTCTTTTCAACACTGTTTCAGTGTTTGCCAAATTTTCCTTTTTATACCCGTATCAAGGGATTGTCAAGAGTATTCGTTAAACATCGCGTATTTCTCCCGGTCCCCCTTAAAATCTTAATCCTCAACGCTCGCAGGTCGATTTCGAAGTTTTAGGCATACTTGTTACAATACTTTTGTACAGATCCGGGGTGAGACGGAAGCTTTGACTGAGCGTCCCGTCAAGTTTTCCACGTGACATAAAATGCGAGAAATTTATCGATAACCGCTAAATTATGATACATGATACGTACAAAAAATAATTATCATCCGAACAGTGAAAATACACTAACTATTGACAAGTTCGGAAGAAAATTTATTCAGTTTTAATCCAGTTTTAATATTAAACTCGTTGAACGATTAGACTAATAAATAAAGTATCACTAGTTGGTATTTCATTTTACGAAGCTTCGTTGAAAATTTTACAACATTCAGAGTCAATGTAAGGTGTTGATGAACTTGAGACCGAATGTTTGCAATATCATTTTGTATTTTAATAATAAAAATCATGCGCTTGCATCATTTTCACGTATATTTGAGCATCGCGGAATTATTATATTATCAACTCTTCAAAAATATACCGGGAGTCTTTGATGAAAGTACCGACTCCAAGCATAGAGCATGAACTGTGCATTCCCTGTACTTTCCGTTATAATGCTGAAGGTGAGAGAGAAGGAAACACATGCGGCCAATGTCTTCCTCTTTCTAAGTATTTGATTGGTCGTTGGTCGATGGGTCAGTAATTTATCACCATCAAGTGAACTCACGACAGCCTGTATTGATGTAAATTGCAGTCGTATATAAGCAGTGATTTCGGTGAATACGACGATGATTATTTAAAAGTACTGCAACACATTTCACCAAAGTTTATAAATTATATATGTATAAGAGTTTATAGCTGCGAGAAGATGAAAAACCTCGAAGATCGTTCCACAAGTAGATGGAATGTAACAACATGAGTTTAAGTTCTTGTATTCAAAGACGTTAACAATAATAATTATTCGATATAATGAACAAAGCAAAGCAACTGTTGCTTGATAAGATGAATATAATAAGAATAATATGTTTTCCATACTCAACGCTCAATGTCTTTTTTCTATCCATTTTCGATAAAAAAAATTTCACATCAAGTGCGTTTAATACGAGAGTTACGTTTCTGGTTAGAAAGAAACAGATATTGGCCGCGTACGTTTCTATCTTTTCTTACGGACCGAGAAATTTTCGATACTTTCACCAGACTCGCGATATAAAAGAAATCTGCTGAAATTTTTGCAGTACCTACTACCAATTTTTTTTTCATTCACCTTCAGTTTAATTTATATGACAATTTGTTTCAGTTTAGCAAAAATTCTCAAATTCCGAATGATCGACCCAGTCAAAGCCTTCCTGGCCATTCCACCGTAATTTCCTACGGCGTCGATAACGCGATACTTTTCGTGGTGTAAAGTTGAGGGAAGCGGCTGCACCAGTACTCGCTTGAATCACAGTCGAACGGGTATGTGTATATATAAATATATATATATAATAAAACATTTAAGATATCAAGGTATCAATCTCCCAGTTTCCAGGCCAAAAACATCTCCCATCCCCGAATCCGTTCAACCTCAGGGATGCATTCCGGAAGCGGCTCCAAGTCTGGGTCCAGCATAGAGCGAATAGGGTGAAAAATAAGGTGGAAGCCCAGGTGGGTGGTGGGGGTGGGGCGGCATGGGAATCCCGAGAGATGACAATGAGGGAGGCATGAGGGGCGAGGGTTTACCGTAGGGGTGGTAGCGTGCAGTGGCTAGGGGGCTGAGGGGCGGGGTGGGATAGGTCCTCGATAGAAGGGGATGGGAGGGGGGCAGACCGTGAGGCGAGAGGAGGGAAAGGGCGGCGGCGGGGTCACCGGAGACGCTGGTGTGGCTTCGGAGGTGCTGGAGGAGTTCGTCGGAGGATGAGAACCGCTTGCCACAGTAGGCGCCGTCTCCGGCTATCCAGTTGCAGACGTAGGGTAACTGGGAGGCGGCGGCCAGAGCGGCTAGCTGCGCGTGCGCGTAGGCGGCGGCAACGGGCCCGTGGCTCCCAAGCGGCCCGTATGGCGAGGCGGGCCCCGACTTGTGGTCGCACTGGGCGCATCCGGCGGGACAGCCGGCGGAGGTGGTTGGGATTTTACTGGCCACGGAGGTCGCCAATAGCTGGGAGTTCAGTTGGCAGCCCGTGCAGTAAGGGTCGCGGCAAACTGGGACCAGGGCGTCAGCCCCCGAGGCGGTCTTCATCCGCGCGTATCCCAGGTAAGGATTTCCCAAGCTACTCTTCAGCGCAGCGTGGTGCTGCGACATCAGCGAACTCGCCATCACGTCGATCGGCAGCTGGCCCGGATAGCCCATGTAAGCTGCTGACGTCGACGGCGGTCCGGCCCCCGTCTTGAACGTTCCGAGCGGCAGGTCCTTCAGCGCGGGGTCCGTTAACGCCAGCACGCCGGCCGGGCTGTACGCTGGCTTTCCCGACGGAGCAGGGCTGCTCGCCGCTGCTTGGGCCTCAGCTGGGCCCGAACGGCCCGACGGCGACGAGCGCGCTGCCTCACCGCCGGGTGTCGCCGTCTTTCGGCCCTGTGGCGTAGCTGCGCGCGCCGATGAGGCGCTCTGGTTGCTTGAGCACCGCTTTCCCCCACTTCCCGGTGTTCTCGCTCGACCCGACGACGAGTGGCTCGACGGGGCTCGCTGCTGCTCTTCTGGGCTCGAGGCCTTTTCTCGACCCAGGCACGACTCGTACGGTTTGAAGCTCGAGCGCACCGAGGATGGTTCTGGGGCGGAAGTTGTGCTCGGAGATGACTTTTCCCGCTGCTGTTGATGATGGTCTGATTTTGGCGCTTTCAATGATGCGGATTTATCCAGCGGCGCCAGTAGAGACTTACTTGATGGAGGGTCTGCGCCTATTTGGCTGCATGTTTGCGCCAGCAACGCTAACGGGCTTTTCTTCGCATCGAGCTGTAACAGTCAAGAGATCTATGGTTATTCTCAGTGATCGAAGGCTGGGCCACCATTTTAACAATTATTTCAAAATATGCCCCTAGCACAATTGCAGACCTTGCGTATTCTAGAAATTGATGTAAACATGCAACGACGAGGGTGCAACGAGTTTGAAAAGAAATCTAAGCCTGACGACTTTGATATAATATGATTAGAATCATAATACTTGTGAATCAAATACTGTATAAGGCAAATATTTATAAGGTTCAAGTTCGAAATGTTAATGCTGTGAAGAATTTTTTGGAAAAACTGTTACTTCACAGTTTTAGGATAGTCTGAGATTCAGTAAGCGATTGAATAAAGCAATATATTTTCGAGACATTATATAATTCTGAATTACTGATTTTTTTTCAATATTTTGTTGCGCTAGCATGCTCAACTTCGACCTCTCGTTTCATAAGGTTTCACATATTCCATGTAAAATTGTTCGGCATTTTTTCAACCTGTCTTTGACTATCTTTACGTTCTCTACTTTTTGAAGGATTACAATTCTAGTCATCACCTTCAACGATCAAGCGAATTATGGACAAATGATAATATAAATTTGAGAAAAATTTGATATGAGAAAAGTGAATATGTTTGTTCTGTCCAAACTTCGTTTCGAACCCGATCTTGGCAATACAATAAAAAATGCAGCTCATCCTATAAACAGTGCAATTATTTCGACTGTATAAATAAAAAAAGCTTCAATCTATTTTTTGATCGGTTAGGGTCTGTCGATGACCATAATGAAAATCGGGAATAAATCTTGAGGCGAAAACTTTGCTTTGAACGTATGGCGAAAGAACTCTTAACCCAAACCTCAGAACTAATGAAATAACACATTTGTCGAAAATGATGAATAATCTCGAAAAAGTTTCACACCTCAAATCCACAATTATATACTGATTTTCAGAAAATCAATCGAGTTGATAGATTGTTATCGATTTGGCGCATTTGCCTATATTCTTCATCCCGAATAAGTAATAAAAAAAAAATATTATGCGTAATATCGTTACCTAGAATCATCGTAGATGACTTTTCCAAGCTTAAAATCACCGACAATCACTAAAAAATATAATCGATTGGACTTCTGCCCGTTAAAAAGAATTGACTGAATGTTAAGTAATTGGAGTACGATAATCTTGGAATAAAATGATTTCTAATAATTGCGAAAAGGAATCCGTTGGTAGAGCGAAGGAAATGGGACACTCAATCAATTTCAAATTGCATATCTCTAGTAGCGACTGTTCAGCGGTGATGGGCATGAGAGGGATTTGCGGAAAGATTGCATTCACACCGTGTGTGAGACCAGCTACGTGGGTAGGAGAAACGAAGACAAGAGAGAGAGCGAAAGACAGAGCGAAAAAGAGCAAAGGAGGGAGACTTTATCGAGCGAGAATAACGATCTTGCGAAAGATCGGTCATTGAGTAAACTTTTCAACGAATTTCGCAACGTCTCGTTAATACACGCGGTAGCTGCTGCACGGCCATTCGCAGATAGAGAGGAATAAGGGGGGCTTATAAAATGAGCTGGGATTTATGATACGTGAATGAAATATGGGCCGTAAATTTGCCGATCAGACGGCCACATACGTGCCTGCAATTCGGGACGGAATAAGCGATGCGTGACTGTGCAACGCGGTGCGAAAATACCAAATCGGCATCATGGACACGTTACCATTACCGCTCAATGCAATTAAGGAACAACTAACGAGTCTGGACCGTTTCTCCAGTACCGGAAATGCCATTTTCAATTAGCAAAATTTATCACCCTACGGAGAATAAAATATCAATCGATTTATAAATCCGACAGAAAATTCGTTTTATCGGATGAAATTTTATTCACGACCGTCCATTTCCGTTTCATCAATTTCGATGTAATGGCACGGATAAATTATCGGTATATTTTGATGAGGAGAGACGTCATTTCCGATACCACAGTGAAGTGAGCCGAGTATTATCATTGCTGGATTCGATTATACACGGATTCTGATATCGTAAAACTGATCAAATGCAACTCTCCCGATTTTTAGGTTACCTTTGACGACACGTGCGTATTACGTCACGTGATGCGTTTCATCGTCAGCCATATTGAATCGGTGACCAGAATTCATGTTCCGTTTTTCACACACAAAAACAAATTAAAAGCAAATTAAAAAACAACTGAGAATATAAATGCGAAAATTACACGATTCGAAAAATCGAGGACGAGATACAAATCTGTATAAAAACTCAACACGCGTACTAAACGATTGCGAAGATGTAATCGTAGAGATTTTCGACTGCGCGTGATTTCGTCAGAAATCGTTGAATCGCGATTTATGACGAGCGATTAGATCATAACCACTCGATCGGATGAAAGTTATTAGATTTTTTAAATACAAATTGCAAGCCACACAAATCATGTTACAATGACGGATGGAGTTAATTTTTTATTCGTGTATATTCCTTGCCTCAGGAAGATTGCAAAAATTTACGAGGGGAACGAATCTGCCGATTCATCAGCGACAATTATTCCGAGCTCGCCGATCATTCGTCCCTACAGGTGAACGATATATCTCTACACACAAGCGTTACCCACCGCTCGTTATAATAATTAGAGAGAAAGTTGCAAAATCGTTGGCGTTCCGAAGATGCCTGTACAGAATTTCGAATTCCGCGGTACGCGCTTCGCCCCAAGCGAGCAAAAACCGCGAGTGAGAAAGAGATAGGAAAGTAATTGGAGCACGCGCGCGCGAAATGAAAAACAGTTCAAACGACCCTCACAACAATTTCAGATTCCATAGATTCCTCAAAGGATTCCAATCATCCTTTGCAAAACGTACGATACATTCATATTCCGATACAAAATATCCGCAGAAGGAAGAAAACGTGATGAATCAAAACTCTGCTCACCTGTTCTCGCGGAATTTATTTTACAGGAATGAGAGCTAGAGATAAGAGTGAGAGAAAAAAACGTAAAAAGAATATGGATATAAAAAATGAAAGTAGGTGAGCACGAGGATTTAAGTCCGAATGAAAATCATCTGGTCAAATAATCGGAGAGCGGGATGTTTAAAAATGGAAGGAATAAGAATCGTCAAGGGATGATGAATGTTCGATGAAATTAGAGGGTTTATTGCTATTAAACAAAAGAAAATTTAAAGAATCAAACTAACCGTTGTTGGCAGAGGGGTAAGATATTCCGGACGGAGATACTGATTCGCACTTGAAGTCAGCATTGTGGTGTTGCCTTCCTTTTCCTTTTCACTTGTATTGAAAAAATTTCTTCAAATCACACTGGATTCACTGTATTATCACCCACTACGGAGACAAGTGTCAACACCGTTCCATGTGACACGAACATATAATAAGATAACAGTGGAACTGGGATACACATGTACTAATAGGTATACATATTTCTCCTTCCACTTTAAGGACACAAAATATTACTGTTTTTGTTGTACAACGTGCGAATTTATCCAGAATTTATCGCACGATAATCATACTTTCAACCAAATATCGTCTCACACAAATTAGTTAAATAATAAAACTATAATATTTCGTTATCTTGAGCGATATTCATCCACTAGATTGCGCAAAATTCGCACTAAATTCACTGTTCAATTCCTGTGCTCATCGTGCGTTAAAAAATTCACGTTAATCATCGTGGCGATCGGTGCACTGAGGTAAAATTCACAGTTACGAAACATGCTCGCAACATCCACTGAACAATATATTTCTATTCAATTTTTATTCAATTTTTTTCTTCTTCAACTCCAGCCGCACTGTTCGACAACGTAGTGTAATACGAAAGTTCTAAAGAGAAGTAAAATAGATGGGAAAAACCGACTCGAGTTTTTCGAATGAAAAAAAGAAACGAAGAAAAACGAAGCAGGAAAAATTGGTGGAAAAATTCCTACAAGCGACAAGTGTAGGCGAGAAAATCAAGCGTCGTCCCGACGCTCCAACACGAAGCTCTGAATCGCGACTGCTCGACGACGGCCACGACGCTCCTCGCCTCCCTCCGACGACCCGCTTCCCCTACCGCCGCTCCCCCTCCCCTCCGACGCCAACGTCGCGCGGTTCTCCGTGGTTCCGGGCCACGGGCTTCTCCTCGCGTCCCGCGCACCTGCGACGGCGACGTCGACGTCGAGGGCGACCCCAACCCCGACCCCCACCCCCACCCCCACCCCTTGACGTTGGTCGCCATGACACGGCGTCGGCGGTTGTCGGTTCACGCCGCGACGCGCCGACACTTTTGTTGCGCTTAACCAAGCCCGTGAACGATGTGTCAGGACCGCCGCCCCCACCACCACCCCCACCCCCACCCCCGCCCCGCGACCGTACGACACCCTGCTAACGAGCCGAGCGAGCGCGGCCGACCCGGCCGCGCAGGATAATCGCCTGACTGTATTATCGTGCGATTAAACCTACGCCACCGCAATATCAAACCCTTTCCACCATGCATCGTCTTTGGCCTGAAAACGTTTTGCGAGGAGTTCGGGCGCGCCTCGATTAAGACCGTGTTTTCAAGGATTTGCGATGGGTCGTAAAGGATTATCGTTTAAGAAATTATTATAGGATTGAGAAGTTGGAAGTTATGTTAGATGTATGGTTGGTTGGTTTTTTTTTTTTTTTTTCTTAACTTCGAGTCTTCGAGATAGAGGCAAATTCAAAAGTATAAATTTGGAAAACGAGAGTTCAGGAACTGGTACTTATTCAAGATTTTGGGAATTTGCGACAGACCTCAAACTATTATCAAACACAAAACCTCGGTTGAGAAGATGGAAGAATCAGGTCGATTCAAGTTGATTTTTTCAGCTAACCTCAACTCTTTGCGATGAAGGAAGATTCGAAACACTATATTCGGGCGAAGAGAGTTCAGCAGGTGTTGATAACGCTGGGTATGTACAGTGTACAATACACAATATTATCGTTTCGTGGTCTCCCGTGTTTCGAAGATTCATGGTGAAAAATACAATTATAGGATTTGATAAGCTTGGGTTTACATATATAGGTATGTGTAAGTATATAAAATATGAGATTACTTGTCACTATTTTTCATTTTATTCCAAAATGTAGCGTTTATCCTACTATTTTGGAAAATCTGGGCTTCTTCGCTTTGTGAATATAAATTCTCCACGATTAATACCTGAGAAAAATTTTCAACAAATTTCGTTTCTTTTCAAGTCGAACATATTTTTCTTTCCTTCGTTTTTATCAAGTTCAAAAAATGTGAAAGATATTCAATACATGCGATTATTTACAGTTAATTTGTAGAAAAAATTATATGCTAAGATTCAGGAAAATTGGAGAATTATGCGTTTCCAAAAACGAGCTGGATTACCATCGAGCATCAGTTTTCATTGTTACCATATTTTTTGCGTCATTTATCGAAGTCATATACAGCTACGGAGCGTTCAAATATTACGTAACATTATTTTGGGGATTGTTATGTTTAACGTCATCTAATAGGTACCGCGGCGGGGGGAGGGGGGAGGTGGGAGCAGATCGAAAAAACGTTACCTATTATTTGAACGCTTCCATGTAACTCTGTACAACTGTATTACAGTTCCAAATCTCAGTTGTTTCTTAGTTTTATCTGTTCAATACACTGACACAACATAATTTACCCATTTTTAATGCAAATCATAGTTCATTATAGACATTGAAACTGTGTCGTATAACCATTAAATTTTTGACACACTCAGCTAATTTGACTTTCAATTTTACGACAGAAGAAACATTAATAGCTGGCTTCCGGTTTGAAATTAGTATGAAACCAATAAATAATTCCCAGTTTTAATTTCATTCTTCTCTTTCTTTCATTCAAGTATTATCCGTAAGGTTCCGTATTATTAAAATAATATCCCACCTCTCAGCTTTACGATGGAATGTCGGCAATTACAACCCGCTATATGGTGATAAATTTCGTAGAATACATCGGCTGTAACAAATTTTACGAAGAAATGTCATAAACATTTACCCCATGTGGACATTCCAGTACCCAGCATTAATTATAGAACCCCTCTAAATGTATTAGCGAACCGCTTCTCGCGTTTTCTTACCTGGGCCAACTACCTTTGCCCTGCAATGTCTCAAGAATGAATTTTCCGCAGATAGTCCGCACCCTGCAACCCTCAAGAAAAGACGATGTTTGTTTGAATGAAGAATTTCATTCGTATTTACGCATGTACTGTCGTACGGTTTTCACCCAGGAATACAATACCTGCTACTCCATAATCCCTCGAGTGTTGTAAAACCCCTTACTACGAGCCAAGGAGCGAGAGAGATAGTGAGAAGGACGAAGAGGGGTCACCGAAAACACAAAAAAAAAATTAATACAAACCCCCGGGCACGCTGCGCGATAATCTGACCCCATAGACAACGAACCTCCGCTCGCCTAATTTACCCCCGCATATTGCAAGTCGTATTTTACTTTCCTCCGCGGTCTTCGCGACGGGGCAATTTCACTGTGCGCTAGCGAGAGGGAGCCGAATGTAAATATTGATTAGGGGCCTGATTGCGCCGAAACGAGACACGCGGTCGACGTTGCTTCGCCGAGTTCTTAGAAGAGCCCCTAATTGCCCGGATTGGCCATCGACGGTGGGATTTTTCTAGGGGCATCGCAGCGCTTTTTGAGCCATGATCAATGATCGCGAAGCGCTGCAGCGCTCAGGCAGAACGCCAGATATTCACTTCTACGTCGGTCGTTACCGCCAACCCGAAGACGCCCACAACCCCGATGATGGACGCGGCTAGCCTCTAATTATCCGGCCTTTTACGCGGCCCGGGAACCGAGACTGACGCCTGTTTACCCGGTGCCGATTGCAGACTTCCTTCTCTTCCGGACGACCGCGTACGTGTCAACTCCACGACGACGGACGCGCCACTCGACAAATCGCGTCTTAGATTAGGGGTGCGTTATCGTTTAGTTCGTCAACTTTTACTAATGCCGGCTGAAATTACGAGGCTCGTAAGCAAGCCGCTGAGAAACGACGATGGAGAGGACTTTTAACACGTATTTCAAATATGCGGAATGAATTTTTAGTCACCCCTTTATGTTAAGGGAATCACTTTTTGTCGTGCGAAAAGATTTGTGTCAGGACCGAATATGAATTCGATACACGACGAGATTTGAATAGCATTTAAAATTACATGAATTAGTCAAAGTCAGTAAAAGACATTCAAATGAAAATCAGTAGTCATTTGAAATTGCTTAATTTTCGAAGATCGTTTAGCAGCGGTAAAAAATTATTCAGAACCGAGTATCTAATAACTGCGCTTAAATTGAACCAAGATCGGAATTAGAACAGCATCCAAAATTAAACAAATCAGGCAAAATGAGGAAGAGACATTAAAAATTGCACTGAAAATCATGAAAGATTGTTTGAAATCACTAAGGGATGACTTGATGTCGACTAAGTTGGGTTTATGAAACATCACAAGACGTCAAATCGTGTTGAAAATCATACAACGTACGATCAATAACTAGTTTCCTGCTTTTCTATGCTTAGAAAATCAGGAGAAGAGAATTATCTTTGATAATTTTAAAACGCATGATCGATAATTCTCACGCGAAAACATGTGGAGCACGAATGATCTATTTTTGATGATTTTGATCCTAATCGATCATGGTTCTGGTTAACTCTCAAAACAATTAAATGTTTTGTCCAATCGAGTAAGCTATTCCTACGTTATTTGCAAAATTGTGAATAAGCTTGTTCAACGATAATTCTCGATAATAAAAAAATACTCTTATCAATAATTCTTGTGCTCGGATATATCCTGAGAACAATAAAAAATTCTACAATTAATTCTTTCGGGCCAGTCAATTTCCTCCGCTAGCCTGTTGCTAGAAACACTTATTTCCGTAATCAAGAAATCGATTAAAGAAGTTTAAAAACTTCGGTCCAAATGAGGAGGGTGAAGTTCTCGTAAGTGATTTACCGAAATAAAGTATCAGCGTAAAATAACGGTACAGAAGCGCGTCGATCCAATTTGTCAATCGATATCAATCCTCCTCCGAGTTTGAACAACGCGGAAATCGAGACAGCAGGGGTGCCTCACGTCAGGGAATTGTCTTCAGCAGCGTTTCGAATTGACGGGAAAGTGACAGCGGCAGCGATGCGGTACACCGAGCGGTCATTCCGTGGCTGTCAACTCGGCATGAACCGAGAGCGGATTCTATTTGCAGCGACGGCAGAGCAGCGGTGATTGATTGACGGGTACGCCGCCCTCGGCGACGAGGCAACGAGCCGACGGCCACGATCCGGGCGGCAGAATAACGTCAGCGGCTCGTTTGCGGCCCGGAAATCGTCGCCAAGTGCAGCGCCGAGATCGTCTTCGGGAGGAATTGATTCTTCTGGTGGCGGATTTGAGCGAGGGTGCGGAATTATGGGACGGGGATGAAGCGCGCTTCATGGTCCTGGAATCCATTGACAGGACGGCGAAGACGAGGAGCAGGGAAATGGAGAGAAAGGGGGAGAAATGGGGCGGAGTTATAGCTGCTACCCGGCGCTGTGTCAACAGTGATAAATGGATTTATATGAATTTTGATCATAAAGCAACACTATCGCATTATGGGGCGGAACAAAATATAAAATTTGATGTATGGCTCGAGGGGCGAGCTTCACCCCTGCCCTGCTCGACAGAAATAAAGAGGAAAAAATACAGGCCCAGGGCCGTACTCTGGCCGTCCAGACGCCCCGAGCCTGGATTCAGGACTCGAGTAATTTGACGCTAATTACCGAACTTAGCACACGCGACCGAACCATTATGACTCTTTTTTTCAATCCGTGTAATCAAGATTTGAATATTTTCAGTAGAAAGAGCGTCAAGTATTATTCTAAAATATATTCATCTTATGTCAATTGCACTGAACCCCATGACTTTGTCACTCGGGGTTACCTTGTGAATGCGTGTAATAAAGTCTATTTTAATTATCGGTTAATTCAGTTGATCAGGCTATACACTAAAGTGATGGTTGGATTAAATAAGGTGGGAGTTTAATTGCCCATTATTTTGTTTAATGGGAATTTTAATCAAGTTTTATTACACATTAATAAATTGATGGGTATTTTATTCGTCGTTAACGCAACTCGCGACTAAAAGTATTATTATTCAACATGTGATTTTTTTTTCGTCAATGAGAAAGAAAACTATTGCAGTTGCAGCTTTGAGATAGAAAATCTATTAGTCCTTAATTACCTTGATACGTTATTGCGCCGATATATATGTGACACGCATATATTAAACAAAAGATAATTTTATAGCTCGCATTTGAACTCCGTTTAATTACCCATTACTATATATATATATACACCTTGATACATAACCTGTAACGGAAATTTGCTTAATCTACACCCATAACTTTTGTTCGGTGCAATAAAACAGCAGTTCATTGCCCATTATAATCTTAGTAAAAATTTAATGAACGAGAGTAACGGTTAGTCGCTCATAGATTAAACACAACAAATACTCGAATATTGAGAAGCGACGAGCGTTCAAAACATGACACTGCGTTTAATCGACAGCTCTGTATGGATCGGAGATCACGGAAAAATCTGCACTGCGATCGGCAGCACGAGCGTATGAGCGATAGGTTCGCGAGGTCTGCAATGCCTGTTTGAAAAATACTTCAAGAGGAGGGATGATTTATTGCGATACGATGAATAATAACACGCGGCTTTCATACGTATATAACGCGCGAGAGTCGAAGCTATAACGTTTCGCTGCGATAAGCAGCGTTAAAATTAAAGGCCGGCTGTTATATCTTGACAGGAGTAGGAAAAAATAAAATAAAAATATGTTATCAACACCAAGCAATCTACGAAATTATCATTTCTAGTAGTAGCGAAATGCGTAAGAAACTCGAACTTTGGAAAGTGACTCACTCGAATGCTATTTTAGGTCACATTTTTCTCCGATGACGCGGTGTCCTCGACTGAATAGTAAAAAACCATTCCGGAATGATTGATGAAACTGGAAGTAAAATCGTAACTTAAAAATCATGTAATTAACAGTTTCACCAGCATTAATATCCAACTTCGCGTTAGCCTTTGGGGTGCTTTTGCCCTTTCCAATTACGATCTAGACTCTTCTTTCCCCGATACTCTATCGCGTGACTTCCGTTCTACGGAGAATTCCAAGGTATGACTTGGTGTATCTATCTGCTCGACTGATCTATACCGACGCTATCCTGAAGCCGTTTGGTGGTCGAGGGGTGAAGATTAACTTATGGCGGGGTGGCAGGGCGGTGCGACAATGTCGACGACTATTACCGCCTGCTGGCGAGAAGAGAAGGGAAAAGGAGAGAAGAGGAAAGAAGAGCGCTTCGGCATCGGTGCAGCAGCAACAAACAGCAGCAGGAGCGTTTGTGAATCCGGAATCACAGGATCCAACACACATTAGTACACGCCATAGATCACAGGCAGACAATAACGTATTTATTAGGTAAGGGGGATGTAATCTATAGATCTCCCTGTCAGCTCCCCTTCTGAAATATTTATTGTTTGCCCGAGTACCCGTCCTGCCTACCTTCCTACTCTACCCACGGGCTGCAGCCATTATATCCCGTCTACCGCCTCGCCGATAAATTAAAGCCACATCCATTGAATAAATCTTTAGATTTTTCGCCCGATATCGGGTCAGGCTTCGTCGGGGTTACCTCGGCACAACGGTGCTGCCACTCGGTGGTCCGGATAAACTTTTCACCGATGAACCACCTCCGGAACACTGATCATCGACTCCTTTTTCTCATAGTATTCTTAACGGCCCTTCTTAGGTATTGTTTCGAACGAAACGTTAAACGTATTGATGAATATTTTGCTCAATTTATCAATCACCTCTGACTGTCATACTCGAACTTGTCAGCTTTGATGTATTAATATGGTTAGTCTGGATTTGGTACAGTACTGAAAAACGAGCTTGCGTAATAAACTGCTGTTATTCGGTGGTGAAAGTTTGTTTTTTTCTCTCTCTCTCTAAACATGATTGAAATGACTGAAGTGTTTATTTAAATATACCGAAGAACTTTGTAGAATTGTGTGATCTACTGGGACGTTCAAAAGTGGTCAGAAAATGGTAAAATGCCAAACGACTGTTTCGAGAAAATTGAATACATCATCCGAGGTATGCATTGGGAGTTTGAAAATAAACAGATAAGATATGAGTTACCTTGAACTTAACTTGAAACTTCGTATCCCTGAAAACTCCTGAAAGATTAAAAAAATTTGTCTTCAAAAATCAGGGATATAAAAATCTGCGTGAATTTGATTGGTTGTAAAAAAATGTGAGAGAAATATTTTCACCCGCAGGATCGAATCTGGGAAAATTTTTCATTCTTCTCGTGTCTCTCAGGAACGGGTTTCTTGTAGCAAAAACTGATTGGCAGAATAAACCGAAAGAGTTGAAATTAACGCACGTGAGCGACTGTTCGCAGAGAAGATAAGCAAAACGCAGTTGGCACTTCTCACGCGTCGATTGTAATCGGCCACCGTACACACGTAGCAGCCACTGCAAGGGTGCTGAGAGAGTATCCGGCGAGGCCGACGCCGTGTCCAGGGCGATTAGCATAACGCGCGAGTAATGAGCTAATCCGTAGGAGTAGTTGGCGCGCACGAACCTGGGGTGATTCCTGCTTTTTGTCCGCGTAGCTTTTTCCCCCGTACTATTCCCACTCCTCCGGGTTCCCTCCTCGGATCCTGCAGGAGAGGAAACCGCTCCTGTTATTTATGAGGCGTCGGTTGCAACTACATTCGCCACTCCGGCCTCCGCGGCTATCCTCGCTTCTGCAGCCTCCGAGACGAGGCAGCTGCATCTCTGGACTCCCATGATGCCCCCTTGCACACTACCGGTACCACCCTGCGGGAAACCCGTCGAATTTTGCATTCCGTATTGCGGATGCTTCGGTTAATCAGCGGGCATGCACTTCGTTCAGCTCTACAATAGGAAATCACGGTCAACGAAGTTACTGTGTTCAAATTGGGCCCCGGATGAAATGAAATCTGAGAACCACGTGTCACAATTTTTTATGATTATGTTGATTCTCTTGAAATTCTACTTTGAGGACACGCAGTATCACACGCTGGTACACGAAGCGGAGTTCAGATGAATACCTTCGGTTACTGAGTAAACCGAAAATATTTTTAGAACCGGAGTTTAGACCGACTTTGAAATTGTTCTCGTTATAAGACTGATTCTCAGCTGTATAAAAGACTGACCTAGACTTGGATATTTTTTTTTCTCAATAAAATTATGATGTTTGAAGTTAAGTTTGTTTGATGACCGCTCTGCAACATTGAAAGACTTTGGGAATAGATCTTCATGTCAGTGACAATCGATACGGGAAATCGCCTTTTTCATGAAATAACATTCTGGCAGATACAGAGTTGCATATGGGGTTTATTAGGAATCTGGCAGGAGACTTGCCCTGATTTTGCCGCTTAGACTGCTTCACTGGCTTCCCGATTATGCCCCGAATAATAAGTTAATCACCAGTATTAAACTTTCCAGGAAATTTTAGCAGCCATCCTGGACCAAAAAGCTTGGTTAGGGTCTGAAGAAACAGCCAGGGATACGTAGAAAGTAACACACTTTGATGAAATAAGATTCTTGCTAATGCAAAGTCGCATCAAGGGCTAAGTAGGGATCTGGCAGAGATTCATCAGGGATTCGATTGCGTGGCGAGACTGCCACTGGTAACCTGAAATAAACTTAAACGTGTCTCGTGAATAGTGTTGAAGCTTACCATATGTCTTGACTAACAATAAGCCTGTCTGGGGCTTGATTAGGACCTGAAGAAGTGCCAGAAGTACACAAGACAACTAAATTAAGAGGTATACTTCAAAGCCGTTAGATTTTTGATAGCGTTTTTGCGGCTCGGCTAGACTGGGGCCTGATCAGGACCCGGGAAAGCTTTTGGAACCAGGTAGAGTGATTCATAAAGATGAAAAGTAGCCTGCAGTAACCCAATTCCCATCTCATGAGGGTCCCAAAGGGACTGGATAGGTATGGATAGGTGCATGACATAAATTGGTAAAGCGCGTAAATAAGAAGAACGCGTGCACGATTTCCCGTGTAATTGATGGGTCTTCTGGCCCGGTATCCCCGAGCAATAATGGCGAGTGAATCGCGGTGGATTTTAGCCGCTGAAAGTGGGTACCCTACGGGGCGTAAACTCGACAAAGCCTTCGTCACGCCGCGTATTGTTTGCTGCTAGCTTTGGCTAGAAGAGATTGAGAGAGGGAGAGAGAGAGAAGGGGAGGAGGAAGGTGAGAGTTTACCAACTTGATTTACCGCCGGGATACGCGGGGCGGCCGCAGCAGCCGCCGCAACCACGCGCAAAGAGATTTTCACTCCGCAAGGTGATGCCATCGAGGATCAAGTCTTCGCGCCGCGATCAATTCTTCATTGCCAAGTGTTTCCCCTGAGTGTTTTTTTTTTATCTTCATTTTTTTTTACTCTTTTCCTGGGGACAATTTTTTCCGTCATTTTCGTTGTCGACAATTCCGATCCTGCTGCAGGCACGCTGCGCTTTAAATCACTGATCGCATCGTATCATGCGGGACGACGACGCTGCATTGTGGCTTGCGCCGGATGATTTAAATCAATGACGACGGGGCATCTGGATGGCAGAGATTAATGGTCGGACATGAAACGCCGGGGTTCGGGGAGCCGCGCTATAACGAGATCGCCGTTTTGATTAGAATCTAATTTAACGAGGACCTTTCATCTGGCGATCCAATATCCATTCGCCGTGGTAGCCACTGCCTGTAGCAGCCTGCGGATCATCCCCTAGTTCTCTGTTATTCACAGGGATACTAGTGGATATTTTGATTGATTAACCCCCTCCTGCCAGCTGTAAGTGCTTCAAAATATCCCCGATGATTGAACGCTTCATGGGCTTCTTTAAATCCAGAATCCTTGAAGCAATTCAACTGACACGTTTTTTGGAACTTTGAGTCGTTAATCATACTTGGTCATGTTGTACATCTGAAGTTCTAGACACTTTAGAGACTTTATCCGCGTATTCAGTCGATTTAATACAAGCTTGAAAAACACAACGTGTATCGAGGACTTTTAGAAGTTTTATAATATTGTATAAAACGTTAAGCAATTGTAACAAAGTTCATTGAACACCGTGGTAAAAGTTATGAAGAACTTAATAAGATGAAATGTGATGTTATAGAATTTAACAGATTCTATGAGATTTGATGCACTTTGGGTTCTTCATAATATTTTCACAGGATTTCATAAGATTTGATGGGTTTCCGAAAACCACTGCTGAACGATTGAATTTTCAAAATTTCCGGAATATCATTCGACTGGTGTTCTTCCTTATGCTTTAAGTTTGAATAGAAAAATTCTTTTATTATATTAAAAAAAAGTGAGAAAAAACCTGCTTTTCTTAACCTTCGAAACTCACGTAACCCCTTAACGAACGAGCGAAGGAATTAATGAACGAGCGAACGGCGAGGAAAAATCAGCGAAGCTGTTGACCTGCAATCCCGCTTCACACGTATGGGTAGCAACCCCGCTGACGTGTTTACGAGAATGCGGGAACCGTGTCGCGGAGGACGGTAACGGGGTTCTCGGCCAAGGAACGACGGTCGCGGGAGCTCCTTGGAAGGCATCCGCGGTCATAAACCGCCCCTAGACCACCCCGATGTCTCATACGCTTTCTCGCGTCTAAACGGGAATCACGAGGTCGTAATTTACCCTGAGCTCTTTCATCCGCTTTATCCTCGACCGGAGCTCCAGCCGCTATTCGGTCCTCCGCCACCCCGTCGTACCCATCGATAACAAAGTTGAAGTTACGGCACCCACCGTTGAACGCACAAAAGCTTTTTACAAAACTGTTAGTTGCCTCGCGACGAAGCCCCGAGACCATAATTTATTGACGTCGATTCTGCCCGTTTTCTCCCGCATTTTGCCATGCTCTCGCTTCGACACTTTCCGTTCTCTCGCATGATCCAGTTATTGTTTATCGATCATTTTCTGCAACCAACCGTAGCTCGAAGAGACATAATTATCAATAAATATTCGTATCCACATCACTGCCCAACGGTTCAATGTCCGTGTGATCGGAAATAAAAATTTTTCCTGCTACGTATCGTCTATCACCTCCTAAACGGGAGTACAATAGTACCTTCAAGTATGATCGAACAATCATGTGTAAGATAATAAAAACTGGTTTAATAATACTGGTTTCCTCACTGTCAAAAAACGACTGGCTTCATTCAGTTGAACTTTGTAACTACAACTGATCCAAATTATCAGTAGTCAAAGTGATTAAACAGCATAAATAAATAATTACAACCTCAAACATCCGGTATCTGTAATAGTTTTATCAACATTTAGTCAATGCACCAGTACTTTAAGGATATGGTGCTGCAATGTTATTCAACTGTAAGAGCAGATTAATCATTTTAAGTAATACCATCTAGCTCAGGTCTACATGTTTTGAGGAACTCCATGGTGCAAGAAGCTTCCATTCGAAGGCAATCATTTCGACTAAGCACGTTTTGATTTAGTACCCGGGAGTGGAAAATATTTTGGTGGCAAATCTCGCCAGGGGAGGGCATTTGGGGCGTGACGAGAGATCGCGGAGGGGAGCATGAAACGGCAGGCTTATGAACGCACACCATGCAAAGTTCATTGTCCGTGGGAGCTTTGTTCCTTCACACCATGTGGGGGGGCGAGTATGTGAGCCGTGTAAGAAGGGTGTGCACAGGTATGATTCCATGCGTGCTCTAGAGTCTGAAAATATGAGCCACACAGTGGAGCAGCATGGTGTGCCAATAAATTAATTCAACCGCTTCAACAACGCGGCTTGACGTGTGTGACCGTGTAAGCATATAATATGGTGCACACTATACGTATAACCCAGTAGTCGGTTTTCAAACCGAGCGTGAAATAGCTTTCCTCGGCAATAACATCTGCACGGAGAATCGAAATGAACGCACGTTATACCTACTCGTGTCTACGGTTCTTTAAGGGGTCGAGAGGCTCCCCACTATCCAGTTTACACCTCATTTACCCGACTCCTGATCCGCGCCTCGACGATACCTCCTCGTCGTAGTCTTGCTGAAGTAATTCGTTCGCAGCTGCCCACGATTCTTCGCGAGGAATACCGACGCTAACCTAAAAATTACCCCATAAAACCGACCGGTTCACCATTCGTCCTGTTTATTAGTCTCCACCAGATTGCAATTGGATGTCGTTTCACAGGTTTCAAAAGATTTTTCAAATTCCCACGTGATTTCCATAGATCTTGAGGACTACCTTGTTACGTTAGTGAAGAAATTTTCGTAGGTATACCAATGATTCGGAATATTCTAACCACAGTCTCATTTTACAGTCATTTACTCTGTCCTTCGTTAGAAAACTAATCATGGGGCTGTACTGTTCTTCCTTCGGATGATCTCTTATCAGTCTCTTTATCGGTACAACGCCATACACACTGTACAATTTTTCCTTGCACACTTCAGCTGCTTACATCTAAAGATTGAATCCAGCGTACCATTTTCGAATGATGAATCTTAACCATTGCTGGTAGACGTTGTGATCGGTGGGCAGAGGCGCCGCCCACTGCAGCCACTTCACCTGCAGCATCAAGACTCAGTGGAATATTGGTATTAAGTAGCGAGGCGTGGAGTACGGTTGCTGTTTACCCTGTCAGTTAGCGTCGGAGTCGAAATGCTACCGTGCACTGTGTGCTTAGGCAGCTACCGGAGAAACCCCCGTGTATGCAGTCTCTGTCTAAATGCAGTCGCGACGTTGTCAAACGTCGAGTTTGCCACGGGTTTACCAACGCTAAATGTGTTAACAGCATGCTAAGTGATCCCTTCTTTGCCCCGATATAAAGGGCGCTGCTTCTTTTCACCCATCCCCGCATTTGCGATTGTCCGATTCCTCGATTCTAACTCCCAAATCATGTGAAGCGCCATGTTTTCACCTCCAGGACTCTGGAATTTCTAGATAAAAAAAGAGAAAACAGTATCGTTAAGGAAGCGTTTATTTTCTTGTTGATACTGTCGACCCCCACTGACACTTTCTTGGCCATAACACAATCATATGATTTTTGCAGTGGATTCTTCTTTCGCTTTCGGTTCACTTGTTCGACTTTCCAAGCCTGTAAGATGTTTTGCAAAAGATAGGTGAACACTCAAATTTTCATTGCTTGTACATAAATCATTCAATAGTTACTAATTTTCACATTCCTCGGCAGGATTGCAAGTCTTCACGTATAGTCCAGAGAGCTCGCCGCAGCCGCGTCCGCAGGTCGTAAATCTGCAGAGCGCTTCGAGGCGGACGAAAGGGTTTGACGTATCTTATCTTTGGTACAAGAAAAACCGGCGGTCCCTGTTCCAAAGGAACGAAGAACGGGTGAAACGCCGAGAGCAGGAGGTCGTAAAACGTCATCTGGTACCCATGAAGTTAATGGTTTGGATCCGTGAGCGTGAGTGAGTGGGTGCGCACTGCCACAGAGCGCATCGAGGCGGACGTGGAAAGGACCAGGAAAGGTGTTCTCCACTGTAGAGGAGGGCGATCGGCGCCAGGGTGAAAATTAGCAGACAGATTTGTAGACTGGGCAGCTCCGCTGCTCCGGGAACGAGATAATGGACCTGGGACCCTGCGGGGCGTTGCTTCGCTATTTAAGGGACGAACCCCTCAGATCGCTCTGGCGTCTATTTATTAGGTGTAGGATTCCGGCCCGAAGCTTGACTGCAGCTTTTATACAGGATGAGAATCATCGTCGGCAATTAGACACGCCGCTCGGGCTGTTTGTTTGGCGGTACTTCAGTTCTTTAAATTAACGTCCGCGTCTCGACCTACCGAATAGCAACGCCGTCCTGTATGCTCCTTGTTCACCAAGATGAATCTGTTTTCTGTGAGTATATTCATTCCAACCGACTTCATTCTTTTCCAGCGATCTCAGATCCCTTATATTCGACGTTAACAGATGCGACAAACAAACGGTAATTACCGATAGTCGATGAGAACGAAGGGATGCTGCGATTATTGTGGAGCTTTATTCCTGGACCGAGTAACATCGCTGGTTCATTACCGTTGTAAAAAGTGTGGAAAATTTTTTCCAGCAATCGTATAACAAGTGTGGAAATAGCTGCAGGTGAAGTATGTCAGTTGTAGTATAGACCGGGATAAAATAAGTCTTCGCTTTATAGTCCCATCTCAAGAAGTTATCGACTTGTCAAGTGAGTCTATTGGCCAAAGCGCCACAGTAACTTAATGACGAAACTCGTGATAAAGCCTTGTAGAGTCGAGCATGTTACACACGGAGCCCCCGGGTGAGGCGAACCGGGCGAGAGTAGACGGGCAGGAAAAAGGCTCGGGAGAGGTAGTAAACACCGAGAAAACGAGCGTCAATGACGCAGAAGGGAGCAGGCGCGAGAGGAAGGGAGGAGGGGAGAGGGAGGAAATAGAAAGGAGCTGGTGTGCCCGATGGAACCCAAGGGAATGTAAATAGAAATCATAGTCCTGGTCGGTCGTAAACCGACGGGGCACGTAAATTAACCGACTCGGTATAGTGCGGCCTGACATGCCATGGCATGGGTGGTTATAGAGCCCAAGCATTAACACCAGGACAATGAGGTGCTGACGACACTACACCGGCTCTCAACGCCACGTGTACTTACCCACGTATCGACGTTTTACGCCGTCCGTATACCCGCCTCGTCCAATTATCTCTAATACTTCATACCTCTAATACACCCACGGAAGGCGCTAACACGGAATTGGAAGCTCGAACCTCAGCCCCAGTCAGACCCTGACAAATTTTTGAATTGTCGTGATGCTTGATTCAACATTTGTCGCTGTTAGTCAACTGGACTCGACACTTTTCTAGTTCGTTAAATTGATCAAGCCCAAAGTCTTTTGGGGCTGATTGGTAGGAGGTAACGCCAGGAATGAAACTTTGACTATGGACACGGATAATCTGGTGGTGTAAAAATCACTGAACTCAATTCAACATGCTTTATACGTATCGCTTAGTGAATTCTTGAAAAGGCTCAAGTGTTGACGGAAGATAACGATCGTTGAGTCGGCGAAACGTTGGGCCTCCACTAAGAGTACTTCACACTAACGATAAGCCGTACGTATGTAGGTCTGCATTTAATTGCGTCAGCTGTTGTTCAGGATCCCGCACGTATTTACATTCAATCACGACAGGATTATCAATTACACTGAGTTGGTTTAACGACTACTACGTGGATCGTCGTAGAGTCGTCGCTTACGTTATAAACTCTCGAATTGAAAGTTGAGACGCGGTCTACAGTTCTGATGTCGTAAACCTCGGGCTTAAGGATGACCGGAATTGCGTTGAACAATGACGCCGTTTCTGACTTCGAAATACGTCGAGACCTTGACAAATCTTTCAGTAAACTCTCGTACCTACATGCGTAGAAAAGTGGCTCCCGAGGTCATCTCTGACAAATGTCTGAGATGTCATGACAAATGTCATCTCTGAAATGTTTCCAACCATTATGAGCTTTTCAATGAAGGAACTGAAAGAAGCCCTTGAAGAAGGCTCTTCGTGGGTAAAACACAGCGATTTATTGGGACCGACTGCATTTGGAGATTCGAAAATATCGAGGGGTAGCACCGTGCTTTGTGAATAACGCTTGTGGGTGAGTAAACACGCTTCCGTAAGCCGTAGCGGATACGCGCGTGTGCGTGTGTGGTTAACGTTGATTTATCCCTGACAGGTTGTAGGCACTATGGATGGATTATCGTTCTGATTGCAAAGTATGAAATAATTAGGGAGACGATCTAGGATCATCCATCATTCCGGTGCGATGCCCGGTTGGCAGCCACCGAACGTTCATTCATCATACTCACTCCGACACCAGCACAAACCCCCGGGTCACCCGTAAGACACGCACGCATCCAGGCAAACACGCGTCGGCGAACTTGGTCCCTTTGCCATCGTTCGCCGATATCCGGCCGGCCATCGTCCAATACTGCTAATCACATCCTCTCTCTTCTCTCTCGCTGCCAGTAACAAAATGAATTATCGCCTTAGACCCTCGGCTGAAAGCAGCTTTTTATAGGAGAAATTGAAACTGCACAGTGCGCTGCAGATAAAAGAGGATGGAAGTTGAAGGGAGTTATATTTATGTCAATAGTTGTTCTTTCAATTTGAATAAAAATTCACTTTTTTGAGGTGCATTTCAACTAAAAAATGATTCCAATAAATATAACTCGCTTGAATGAATGCAACTTTGGGCGACTTCGACATATCCTTTGTCTACGTTATACGTTGCACGTAGTACCATTCGTGTATGATAGATGTCAGGTAGGTATTCTGAAGCAGTGCTTCTTTATTTTATTCTTCCCTACACTGTTGCTCAAACTTGGAACATTTTTGTACATTTTTCATTACAATTCGCTATTAAATTATTTCTCATCCATTCCAAATCAGAAAGAACTTCTCAAATCCAAAGTTCTCTAAATTATATATAAACTTTATTCGTAAACAAAGATAATTTTCAGTTATTCTTAAAGTGTAATTGATTTTTTTTTTCATTTACTAAACTGGTTTCAAAAAATTTCACTGACGACGAATGTATTGCTTTATATGCGATACATATTATATAAGTTGAATTGAAAAATAAAATGGCAGAGTCATAGTTATAATGTATGCGTTGCACTGTTTTTTTTTTTTTTTTTTTTTTTTAGCATCTATCTTCAAATTCATTTTCCGATAACGACATTCAACCGACGCATAAATGCCTATTAACATTATCGTGAGTACATTATGTACGCAGGGTATGAATATATGTATACAGCTATACTTGCCTCGTTAATTGTTATGGAATATCGTCGAAGTCCGAGGGGCGATACTTAATCCCCCTGCACTCCATTCTTCTGCTGAACTGACGGGGTGTTCCAGTCTTGATTAAATTAGCCACGGGGTGTCTATCGGCTGGTTCCAGTTAGGCCTGAACGTTCTCACCCTGTTCGGACTTCGGGGTAGGCATCCATATCCGATGCCGCTCCCCCCTCGCTCTTGGAAAGTATATTATTTATTGCCTGTGTAAGCCTGTACAATTTCCCCATTGTGCCCCGCTGACAGGTTGTCTAAACATTGTAAATACCCGACTTTCCTTGACGGTCCTTTTGTGCCATCTCGATGTATCTCTCTCTTCCTCCCCCTCTTTTTCTTCCTCTCTTTCTGCGTACTGTTTCGTTTCTCTTCAGCTACGGTTTTCGCACAATGCGACGAGAAACCACGCTCTAAATTCAACGCTGTGGGTCCTCAACAGTACCACGCCGGTTTTCAAAAAGGCCCCAATATCCAGACGTTCGTAAAACCGAAGCACCTCTTCGCCGTTCGACCGTTTTCCACTTTTCCATTGCACCTTGGCTTACACAAAGAGTCACTATTGTCTCGGTTCTTTTACTTCTGGTACAAGTAATAGTATTCAAAAAGAAAAATAGCACAAAAGTATAAACCGAGAAAAATATTTCTTCGAGTAAAGAAAATAAAACCGAAACAGAGAACTTAATTTTATCCGTATGTGAATTCATTAAATAATTATTTACTTCAAGCTTTAATTGGTTCAATTAAAATTTAATTCTCTGAATAAGGCGAGTTTTTAGTACGATGAAATAAATATTCTTACTGTAAAATAGGAAAAAATAATTGAATTGTCATTAAATTATATTGAGTACCTAATCAAATCGAAAGAAGAGCTGTAAATTATATAGTCACACTTTATCCTTTAACCGAATAAGCGCTTTTATTAGGGGTTTATATATCTATAGACGTTAAATACGAGATATTATATCAATTATTTTATACCCAAGCCGAATGACGTTTGTTCAAGCGTCCTTGCACCAGAAAATCCAGCTAAGGATAATGATTGCTTTAGATAATAAATATACACACGAGGCTACGTATGAATGTATTTAAACAGCGTGGGTAGTAATAATTATGATCGTCATTAAACGTGCCACGTTTGCGAATGCCAAAGGTTCGTGTATAACGTTGAAGGTCCCCGGGGATTGTACAGTTGTAAATTTTAGGTAAATAGGGTGTGTATAATTTACTCGAGTGATCAAGGTATGCCGAAAATCGTGTATGCATATATTATAAGAACGCGGAATACACAGGCTGCGCATATTTACACGTCCCACATGTATGTAATGTGCGGAGAGTTTGAGGAACGCCCGATGTTTTATATGTCATATTCCTAATTTTATGCCCAACGGATACCAAAGCCACGATTACAAACAGGTAGATTATTATCCGATCGCGGTAGCGAGTCGTGCACGTTTAGCCGAACGTACACATGCACACATGCGAGCATGTATAGATATTCCTACAATATAACCGGCATAAGGTCGCGAGAGTTGGGCAATAAACATTTAACTCCTTCTCACGCGGCCGATTTGTTACAGGCGATAAGGATAGTGCCGTGTGGCTGGGAATTCATAAGTAAATGATAATACCCCGTGACATTACGTACCGAATAAACGTCCTGCGGATGCAATTGAAAATGCAATTTGGTACACAAAAAAATTTATACGTATTAAATTAAGATCTTTATTTCATTGATAGATTTCTTCAATTTGTCAGGAGAAACGCTGCGCATTTTTTACGGACTGAAAATATGCAGTGAAAAAAAAGAAATCAATGCATAAGAATGAGATGTAATTCCATATCATACTTGATTTGCATTTTTCAATTGTTCAGTATCGCATACTAACCAAAGTTCGACTGATTTAAAAACAGGTTGACTTAAATTCGTTGAATTCTTTCCACTGTGAACGGATTCGTCGTTTTATTTGACGAAATATTGCATCTAAAGACTATTTAAATGATTTTAATTACCAGACTGAAATGATTCTCTTTTCAAGTCAACTGTATATTAAATAGAATTACCAAATATATTGTCAAGATGGATAGAATATTAGTTCGATACGAGGAACTGAATTACTTTAATAGTCACTAATTGGTAATAATTTAGTTCTTGGAAATATAATTTCTCTTCAAATTGAATCACAACTGCGAATTGACGTGAATGAATCTGATTAGATTGAAGATCGTAGTTTATTTCTCAGAACGATTGCTGGATAAAATGAATTGATTCAGAATACAGTCAACTCCGAAGGGACCTCGTGGCAGGAGATTTGAAATTCGTCCTTTCCTCATCAGTAAGAATTTTCACGAGTATAGGTACTCCGCGTGTCACGCTACTGCGTTATGTGTCTCCAGTTGCATTTATATTCCGCGTGCAATATCCCGATCGTACGATGCAGCTCGGTTCGACGAATGGTGCATACAAAACCGTTCCACGTTCGAAAAAGAGAAATACAAAAGTGGAAAGATAAAGAAGAAAATGAGAAAGAGCTCCGTCGCGGTATTTCGGTGTTCGAATCGACAATTTCTGGCCTCAGACTGAAAGGAAACGTCGAAACTTGACAGACCACGTGACCAGCAACGCATGTGCAAAACAATCAAATCTCACTGGCAGCAATTTCGTCTGCAAGGCAGGGGAGGCAACTCACTCAGTACGAGGCACGAATTGAAATGACGTCCTTAAAATGACTCGTGGCGTTCATGAATGGTCAGAAAGTTGTTAATAAAAGTTTTCTCAGCCTTGCCGAACAGTTCCATCGAGCATTTAAGGTCCGTATCGTCAACATAACCTCTCCAAGCCACGTTTAACAGGTGCAGAAGTTTGTGGTGGCTAGCCTGCGTCAAAGCCTCGCGCATGCGCAGATATCCACTGAGTTTCACCGTTTTCTCTCGGCCTATTTGTACCTGGGTCGAAAGTTTGTGCAGAATGGACAGTCTGGAAGAAGTGGCGAGGTAGAATCGGAAGACAAGCGTGTTGAGGATTTACAACCCCGGGCCGAGTCTCAATTGCAGCACAAATTTATCTCCTCACTATCGTGGTCAGCTTTCATCGTTTCCTCGCTCCTCGGTCTTTGTGCCCGGTGGTAACTGAAATACATCACCTGCGCTTGGGAGTTGAGTAGTTGAGTATAGCAACGTTGCGGTGCTATTTCCCGGTTGAGAAACCCCTCGAAACGTACAACCGCCATTATTCATCCTCCGGCGAGAGGAGAAGATGAGGTCTCCGAAGCCCACGTGTTTTTCTCCTTTCTTTTTCCCCGCCGCCGCCGCCGCCGCCGCCGCATCTTTTCTAGCGTCGTATATTACAGGCGGTTGTAAATTTACCGACTTCGCTTTGCGGCCCCCGCACGTCAAGTTCGACCTCGCGATTCTCCATGCCGACTTCTAATAATTGTTTAACTGCCAAACGACCCCCGTCCAAACGCCCAAAGATTCTCTTTCGTAATTTACGCTTCTACTCCGTGCTTCGAATAATACGAATTTGCCCACATTTTCAAGCTTCCACCTTTTTTGCTGCGGTATTTTAGACGGTTTTTCAATTTCTCGCTGTCGACGGGTTGCCTGCATTTTGTGGCAATCGCTGGACTCCGGACTTCGTAAATCTCTAAACCGCTTCGGGTGAATTTAAATTACTCCACGTCTTCCGAGTCCGTTTAAGTCACCGCATTCTGAATTTGAAACAATTTGAATATCTTCACGTAACTTTAAGACGAAACTGAACTTACTTTGTCTGATTCTACTTTGTGTGAATTCAAGTCACTTCCTGCTATTTCAATCAACGTCAAGTCGATATTCAAATGATTTTACGTAACGTTGAGTCAATTCACAAGTAACCAAAACAGAATTTCAAACTACTCCACATAATTTAGAATAAATTCAAGCAAGTTCAAATAACTACTCGAGTCAATCTCGACCCCGATATTCAACTTTGCAAATCATCAGTCATACTTACGGCTTGACAGTATCATTTTTTCCCAAATCAGGACTCAAAAAAGTATCGATTTCTATTCTTCTATTTTTCTCCAGAAGCTGTCATCCTCCCACCCAGTATTCTTATTGCGTTTCAACGTTACTGACGTTGTCTTTCCTTCAATTCTAATTCGCAGTAAATAATCGACAAGAAAAGATTTAGTCAGAGACGGAGAACCATCGCTTCGAAGTTGCGTTTGAATCCGTGATCAACGGTTTACGATTGGCAGGTGAGTAGGTAGATTCGCAATTATATTGCTGATGGAAGAAGTGTGCGAAAGAATAAGTTGCGTGTGTGCAAGATCGGCGCAGATCCCTCGGCGAGTAGCGAGTGAGCGAGCTTCATTTCTGATTCAGAGTCCGCATACGCGTGTTGAGAATGATACATTATTTCCCATGTGAATGTTTCTTTACGACGTAATGGGCGATAAATAACATAAATTAATGCCTTATTCTAGACATGTAGGTTATTTATGCCTCGGAATAACTTTATCGCGCCGCGTGATTACCGACAGACACGCAGCCCCACTGCCAGCGTTTCGCCGCTTATACCACCTCCTCATCCTCCACCTCTTCCACCCCTCCTTCTCCCCAACAGAAGTCCACTTCAGGTCCAGTTAATCGCCTCCGAGATACACGAAAGACCGCAATTGCATGTCCGTTTCTCCTGCTTCTTCTAAAACATTCTTCTCAGTTTTCATTCTTAATCTTAATCTCTCTCTCTCTCTTCTTTTCTTTTCTTCATCTCTATTTTTAGAGTGAAAATAATCAACAAACAAACCCCGAAATGATCTTATGATTTTTTATATGTTGTAGATCTTGGCATCCTGAAGAAAAGTCTTCATGAGCACGACCTCACGCTACGAATAGTTTGGGCGCTAGAAAAATGTTCATTCTATAACCAGTATAAAAAACTTCACAGCATATCAAATAAATTGACGGAGGTTTCATTTGAAACGCGTTGACGTTTTTTATACTCTTTAATGTCCATTTTTTCATCGAGGAACTGAAAACATCTATTTGCACCAGGACCCACCACCAGGTGACGTCGTCTACAGGTAAAGTCATTGATGTTGGAGGAGGGGACGAGTCCGTAGACTTCAATTGGCCATGTTCGGTTACATGCTTAAGTTTTATTTGTTAGGAACAATAATTTTTTTCGTAGTTTTTCTTGCGCAAAGGATTACTGGATATAGAAACAACATTCTTCTAGTATCCAAACTATTCATAGCAGGAGGTCGTGCCTATAGAGACTTTTGTTCAGAATGCCAAGACCTACACAATATATAAAATATCCAGACGATTTCACTGAAACTCAATTCCCATAAAATTATTGCGGGGTTCTTGATCGCACATTTGTTCCATCTTTTATTCGTTCACCAGTTCACGGGTAGAGCAAAAAATCATCGTACATCATCTTTTTTTATTAATGATTTGTTGTGTAAGTTTCTCGACTTTCCGTTATCACATCCATTTCATGTTGTTTTTATATTTCTCACCCTTAGGTTAACTGAAATGTTAATATATCCATATATATTGTGGTGTATTATATGAATGTATGTATGTATATGTTGTAATGTTGATTTCAAAGATTCACATTTGTAACTCGAATCAATATTGAAAGTCTTTACAAGCCCGTGAATCTATTCGACAGATAAATTAATAAAGAATTTTACGGGAAACGTTTAGTCGAAACTTAAATCGTCGCGTCGGACCGATTTCGTTGGGTATAATAAGCTTGTGAAGTGGGTCAAATTCTTGGAAACGACAAACAATTTTATAAGTCGAGGCAATAATTCACCAGGGATACACGAAAACTTTTTATTAATTGGAAAATGAAAAAAAAAACAAAAACGTTACATAAAGTGAAGACTTATATAATTCTACGAAAGTTCTTTTTGAATTGAAACAACGTTCCTTGAACATGAGAAGAGAATTTCAGAAATTATAACATAAGAAGAATCAATCGGTTCAAAGGGTTCTCAAATCTCGACTTTGGATCAATCATGAAGCCTTACAAGCAAATCGTCAGCGACGACAGATTTCCTTGGTGAATTCAATAGAAAAAAAAATAAATTGCATGAAGCATAGGGAAGTTTTATGGGAAAGAAAATTCTTACTTTTTTGTGTCTATAAACCAGAGTATCTTTATATTTCTATAGGACATATTTTTTTATTTTCACTAAAACCGATAATTATAAAAATTGCATGCAATTGAATTTTACTGTATTTCATATATTATGTAAATATAATTTAGAAACATCAGTGACGTCACATAGTATCTGTTTTTATCTTGGCGTACCGCTTCAACTTTGCTTCAGATAAACAAAGAAAACACACGACCAAATTCCTTTTCCCTTAAAAATTAAATTGTGAAATTAAAAAGAAGAAAAAAAAAATAAATAAATAAATTTAAAACCTTCCCATTTTTTGAAATTATTAATTACACCCTTGTAATTTGTTTCAAACAAACTTCTTAACCGACATCTTTTTGAGGCTCGTAAGAAACAATTCGTTTACGAAGAAATGCGAACATATAAATTCGTAAAAATCTGATAACCGATATAATATCTACTTACAAAAATTTCAAAATATTATTGTTCAGATCTGGATTTTGCGTTTCGAATAAAAATTGTGTCAACGAAATTTGACAATAATAAACCTTCACATGCATGTATTAAAGAGAGAGAAAAAAAAAATTCCGATGCACATTGAAAAACGACAAAATTGCTTATTTTTTACAATATATGGAAGCCTCGAATATACATGCACAATACAGGTATATGGCGATGAATTCATGACGCTGAAGAAACTACGAAGTATAGTTAAAAGAAATCCGTACAATTATTTCCACCCTGTCATTCACGTCGAGCCTTGCGAAAAAAGGAATCCGTCGAGGAGGAAACGGCATAAAACGATGTCGCCGCTGCAGCATCGAAGTAGCAGAGCCAGTTGGCTACCAGACGCCGCGCCGCGGTAGCTGCGAGTCTGTCGGCAGGCTCGACGTCTCATTACTGTACCCAGCGATGTTTCTCGCCCTGGCGAATAGCCGGGAAGTCGGGTGGCTGAACGAAGAAGAAGAAGAAGAAGAAGAAGAAGAAGAAGAAGAAGAAGAAGAAGAGGTAAAGGAATGAGAAGCGGCTCCCGGACCGGATTGCGGCCCGGCCGCACGGTCGGCCGCGTGAGTTATGGACTGGACGGGCCGATAGGGCCGTCGCAACATTAATTGGGCCTATCGCCGAAAGGAACACGTGTATGGGTGAGGGGATGAGCGTCGGGATGAAGCGGTTCGGTGTGTTCGCAGGGAGGCAGGGAGAGAGGAGAGAGAAAGAGGGGACAGGTGAACGAGTGGAATAAAATGTAATAAATTGAAACAACTCGTTTCGTTCATTAATCAACGATTAAGCTCGGCGAGTCCATCCGGCGACCGAGGCCTTTATGAATAATGATGATACCACATCTCGTGACATCGCCATCAGTCACCGACCTGCCCCGTTCTATCTCGGCAACTATCTACGAGGCCTACGCCCGCGACATGTTTACATTTATCTCCGTCATCTTTTCAACGCGTTTGATTTATTTCGCGCGCATTATCACGTGACACCTTGACATTTCGTTTAAATGGATACCCATCCGCTAGGTATCAACTAGGTACGTCTGTATGCGCACTGCGTCTGTCTGTCTGTCTGTCTGTCTGCTCTTTTGACGAAACGACGACCGACTTACCGTCGTCGTCGTGTCTCTTCTCTTCAGTCACGCAGTTTCATTTCTTTACCTTGAAATTTTACACCTCATTTCACATTTCGAAGAGTTATTTCAAAGTCTGACTATTTTTGCATGCTCGTTTACTTATACTTACGGACATTCACCCTCGAGGTTATCTCTATAATCAGTGTTTTCTAAGCATCGAAATTATTTTAAAAATTTAAGAGTCGTGAAAATGATGTCTAAGCGATGTCTTATGAACCGTTTTTTGACATGTAACAGTCGTCAAAGATATCTGTTGGATATAACAGGTGATAACAGGATGTTATCAAGGTAAAAAAAACGCGCCATGAGACGTCTTTTAAATTCATTTTCGACGAATTTGAGTTTCGTGCTGTCTGCTAAGCTTCCATTGCAGTTTCTTGGTCTTCTTGAAGTTTCTTCCAGTAAGTTGTATAGAATTGATAGAGAACTTCTTCGACAGGTAAATCGACTTATTCGAAGTTCTAATAGAGTCCGTATAAGCATTCCCTGAAAACATTACAGGAAAATTTTTGAAACAAAATTTTACGATATTAGAACGTTTTTATTTTAATCAAACGATTTAAATGTAACAATTGCAAGGGTGTATTCTTTTGATGAATAACTCTGTCAGTAGGAATTGAGCTGACAGAATTCCCATAGAGAAGCCTATTTTCCCAATAACGTACGGATACCTTAAGAACATGAAATTTATAATCTCACCAAGCTGAGTAATTTTTGTAAAAGCGTGAACTTGTTATTTTTCATTTATAACTACCGTCACAACTTGTCGACGGTCAACGATCTCAAAAGTGCTCCAAAAACCTCAAAACTTATTTGCGTTAAACAATTACAATTAGACTATTAGGATGCTTGATTTCTTTTCAATCTTAGGAGTTAATCTGCAGATGGTAGTTCATTGTAACCCTGCAAACGAAGAATAATTTCATTTTTTCTTCCTATCGTTCTTTTTCCTTACCGCAAGTTAAATTTAAAGACAGCCCCTGGAGTTATCCAATAAAATTGTGTAAATGAGCGAATGCGAGAGAGGCGCCTATAGACTAATATTCGCGGTTGATAAATGAGAAGAGATGAAGAACCGGATGCGGAGAATGTTCGATGTATCAGCAGGCCAATTTATAACAAGTATTTAATGCGGCGTCGCTGTTTGAATCGCGTGAGATAAATTGTACGCATTAGGTTTTTCATATACAGTAACACTTGCGAGTGACGGGTCGCATCAATCACATATATTACGATATTTCAGTTTTTAATTCAGCTTTCAGCACCGGACATGACATCGCGTATAGGTATATAGTTATATTACAGCACTTGGATTGATAATCAGCATAGGCGTACATACATGAAAACAAAGTACAGATGAGACTCGCATTCGGAGAATGACTCTCACGCCGCATGCCAATACGCATGTATCTGCTTCGTGTTCTCGGGTCTTACAACCGTTCGTCATCCATCATCGTGATCCTTGATTCTGTTTGTCATTACCGATAATAACCGGGGCCCCCAGCTTCGACGTATTTGGCTTATTTTCTATCTACAACCATGGCGTTCCGTGTGACAGCCACGCAGCTACGCCGGCAGACAACCGACGTGTACAGATCTATACAACAATCTAGATTACGACCTACCAGACGCCTGCGTGTCTCCGACACGACACGACGACGTACCGAACACGTGCTCGCGAGATTTCTCGAGATTAACTTTTTGACTACTCAATCTATGCTTTGTCTCTCGAGGAGTGCACGTTTAGCTAGACTTTTTCAAAAATTTTTAAGACTTGTATAAAATTTCTACGATATCGTGAGAGGCCCTGTTTCTCGAAATCGATCTATCGATTTATCGACTGCTCAGAATTGTAGCCGGGATCGAGACGAATCCAACGATATACTACAAGGCTTGTTTTCGATCGATGGATCACCCACGTGATCATCCGATCTAGTAGAAGAAGTCCGTACCGTTCAGACTAGTCGCGTTTAACAGTAAAATCCACCATATTTCCCGACTTTCCCGACGAAACTTGATTTTTATTTGCATCATCAGATTCGTCGTGACTGCGGTTACGATTCCAAGAATATTCGGCTGACTTGGGAACAAGTTTTACATAATATGATCCTTGGTTACGACTCGTTAATCGTTATTATGACACACGTCCGTTCCGCTCGCGAAATTCAAATGATTCAGTCAGTCCATTCGTTAAGACTCTAGCTTTCCTCGCATCTTATAGGGAATATAATTCAACAAGCGTGGAATGTTATTGTGCGTGATACACAGACGGGCCGTATATCAGAGAATTCATATGCGCGTTCCGCGAGCATTATTTTATTAAATATTTAATATTTCCGTGTTTAATCCGCGATAAATCTGTCGGCATAAATAACAATAAACATAAGTTACGACCGTGCGTAGACAAGCGTAGTCGAGTGTGTGTGTATAACATGTGGCTAGTGGCAAAGGGGAGAGTGTATCGGGCTAATAAAAGCATCGGAGAAGTTAATACTCGGCTGGATTAATGCTAATCAAGCATAAATTACGTCCACATTAGCCGGAATGACGCGGCTACTTATGGCAGTGAAGACCGTAGATACGCACATAGTAAAGAGCGGCAGCATCATCCTCTGGATCTCCGCCTTCGGCGCATGCACATTGTCTAATTTATTGGAAAACCCACACAGTGCCTCTCCACGAGGTTGCTTCGGAGGGACACGCATTGCAGGAAAGCAAGTATTAGTTCAGAACGCCATGCCAGGAAGGCGATTGAGTGAGTGAATGAGCGCCGCATCCCGGGGGCAAGAGTATATAAACGTAACGATAACTCCCGATTACCTGCAACATATCCAGCGTGAAACACGCCTCCGGTTCATCCGCGTCTAATGCTATTTTATATTCAAAGTGATATTTTATCGGAGGCTGCCGTCCCGGCCGTCGCGTCGGTCCGAGCCTTTCGAATCCGATTCCTTGCCACGCTCTCCGAACGGTCGTATATTCCAGGATCAACTTGTCGAATGTATTACAAGACCCGATATCTCCCGTTGTATGTACCCACCTACCCACTTGTCCCAAAACACACGGCCGTAATAAAATAGCCAAAAATTCATTCCTCGATACCCCGAAGCCCAAGACCTTACGTCGGATCATCATCGCCGCAATGCTTCGCCAACTCGAGGTATAAAGATAAAAATAAATAATAAAAATAAATTAACCGACACCCGGTATGTGCCCGCGCAGCAAGGGGCTCTATTATATTTTAGGGAGGGGGGATACGAAGGGTCCACGGGACGTCGGTTATTTACTTAAGCCGCCGGCTAACGCACCGCTCGCTGCTGGACGTCGCGTCGGTGTCTTTCATCTGGCCGCCACACAGGACAACAGATAACCTCGCCCGTGATCCACGGCTTACCCTCCCCTCCCCTTGCCCTTCTCTTTTCCTTGGGGCCCAGCCCGCGAGTGGGCCCGCAGCGGGCCGCAGAACCTCGGATGTAATTCTCCGCAGGTTTGCTCGATGGTTACTAGTATGTGCTCGTTATACACGCGCGATAACGCAGGATGACCCGACCTCTGGATTAGGCCGTTCACAGCAGACGACTTCAGCTTCGATTCAATTTTAGTCTGATTGTTGTGCTAATAGGGGTTAAAGCCTGCAAGGAAAGGGATGCTTTCGTCGTAGTATAGTAATTTTGCGTTATCTTCATTTTTTTTTTTTTTTATCAGGATGCTTTCTCACGGATATTTTATATTCTCTGAGATTTCGTTGTAACAATTTCATCGAGATTTAATGACTCGCAGTTTTTTCGTTTGGTTTATTTTTTATTTACAGATTATAGAAGCTCGCAAAAAATACTCGGGGGTTTGGTTTTTGGTGTTTCTTTTTTGAAAGTTTTTGAGTTACGAGTACTCAAGCGGTATCGCACTTTTATAGGTTCTAAACAAATAATTTTAAACTTGCAATTTTCATTCCGATTAGGTACGTGAGATCAGCTTTATATGTATTGAAATCATTCTTAAAATATGAAGAAAATCATTCCGTTTCAGGACCAACCTTAAAATAATATTTGGTACAAGGTGTCAAATTTTTTAGAATTATTTAAACAAATTTAGAACGTTTGAAATAGAACCATGACAACTATTGAAATAATTATAATTTTCGTAGATTGAATATTTATGTACGAAAAAATTAAGATAAAAATAATGTAATTAGATTGTTATGAAGAAGCTACTAACACCTAACTAATTTTTAACTAAATTATAAAACAGTACCGTTCGGAACTTGGGAACTTGGTATAAAATGCACCAACATCGATGGAGCGCGTCAAAGTTCCATCTACGATTGAAGATTCGGCAAGAAAATTATCGCTGAAAGCTATTCATTCCAATCGTACGTAAATAACTTCTGCATCGAAAATCTTGATAAATTAGCTTGCAATTTCTGACCAATGATTTCAGTCGTAAGCAGACGCGTCGGCGGTGACTAAATATTCCGTTTGATTCTGCGTTGACCACAATTAAGCAGAATTCCGAGTGTGGAATTCTGGGAGTGTATAACCGGAGCTGGTTAGACATTCGAGACTTCAAATAACGTACACAACGCAAGAGATTCGCAGTCATATACGCGATGATGAATCTACGAGGCGTGGAATTCGAACCGAGTGCAATTTGCGGCCTCCACGGCATTCCTCGCGGATTTCTCTAACCTTGCGAGATTAGGTATACAGGGTGTTTACGTTAACTCTGGACAGACTTCCAGCGTGCGTAGGGGCTGCCTAGACAAGCATTTTGAGGGTGTCTTAACCCATGGTGGAAACCTCATCTCAACGGCTGTGAAGGGCTTTGAAGGATTTGGTACCACGCGGTTGTTCGTTTCATTCAACCGTGGAAAACAGTACAAGGATCTTGTGTAAAGTCAAAAAAATGATAAGCTTTAAAAAAAAAAGGATCTACAAATAGAAAATTAATAAAACAATTTTTTATGTCTCGAAATATGTAAAATTTGCTATGTTTCACAGGCGTGAGCTATACACTGTGCACATACACACTTGAGCTTCTCGTTTTCCATAACTTTTTCCTCATTCTGATTACAAGCACCAAAAATTCTTTTGTTATTTTCATACTACCAAGTTTACTGTTTCGTTGTCTTCACACAAGAATTTTGTAACGTTATCTACCCTTGAATAAAACATTCTGTCGAAACTGATCACATCTGATTCATTACACTACAAACGAGCGCGCTGTACCAAATCCTTCAAAGCCCTCCAGAGTCGTTAAGATGGGTTCCGACCATGGGTGTCTTACCTAAAAATGCTTGTCCATAAGTCTGTCCAGAGTCAACATAAACACCCTGTACAACAATTTTCGGAACACACATATCTGATACTGCTCAGCGTCGAGTGCCTGGCGGAAACGCAACGCGGAGATTTACCGCGCTTGCACCTGAGGCTTGCGGACTTTCCACGTCGAGACGTGGAAGAAGGAGGAGAGTGGCGAGGGGTGGAGGGGTGAGGAGAGGAGCGTTGACTTTGTCGGCGTCGGCTCGTCGCCGCTCTGAAGAGCCATAATACGCTCCATCACACACTCGGCCACTCCAACGACTGCAAAGCTGCAGGGAGCGCATTGTTTGTCGGAATAAGCATTCCGAGTCGCTCTCCACGGTGGCGACCGTCACCGGAAACATTCGTTACGCCACGTCGTGCACACCGGCCTCACCGTCGGTTTATACCGCCGAACAGAGTTTACAGTAATTTATTCAGCAGCCACCGGCCAGAATCCAACTCGCAAAAACGCGGAATCTCCTCTCCAGACTCCAGACTTGACCAGAATTGAATCGAACCCTCCGCAAATGCCATTCTTAGCCATCTTCTGATTTCCAGATCTTGGTTGTCGTATCGGCTTATATTCTATTCGACTATTATAGTCAAAAGTGGATATACTGTCAACACAGAATAGGCAAGAGAAGTCTTGACGAGAAGTCACTACTTAATCGTTGGTCAAAGAAAGAAATGACAGAACAATTGAGAATGGACATCAAAATGCAAAATCTTCACCGCAGACTTCATAGTCAATCAGAGTTCAACTCTTTACTCATTACTGTTCGAACAGGCAAATTTGACTCATAGTCAATACCGGATTGGCAAAACCTTGATCACAAGCTAATTACCAAATGGCTTATCCACTTTATATAGCAGTTTTCTATAAAATTCATGCTCGTGGAACAAGATGACTCACCATCATCAGTCTGACATAAGAGGTTTAAAAAACGAGTCTCAACTGCTCAGATCTTACATTTCCATCCGACTACTTCTTGACATTTGAAATGGATTCGTACAACAAATGAGTCTTTACATTTAGAGCAGCACAAGTCCGCAGGAATTCGGGCTCTTCTTTTTGTTTCCGGTGCTTCGTATGTGATCTGGAGTGTCGGCTGCAGGCGTGGACGTCTCGACATTAGCGGCATCTTTAGGGTTGAAGAGGTTCGACTGGGAATCATCAAGCAGTAACGGCCTGCACAGCTTGTTTTGAGCGGGTATTCATGAGAACTGAAGTTTCATTTGTGAAAGATTTGAGATAATCAAGGCCTGGTCAATTAGTTAGGGAATTTTTCTGCCAAAGATTAACAATCGCGAGAGAGATCTTGAACTCCGAGATCATTAAGGGAGTGCTCTGGACGATTTCGACGTTCTCCTATATATCTCGACGCGAAAAAAGGTTTAACAGCCCCATTCCATACACAATTCGGAACAAAAACACTCCAATCCATTTTCATGAACGAATGGCACGGACTCTACGAATTTACTATTATATACTTTATTCCTGCGTGTTTTTGTTCCCAATAGGGCTGTCAAGCACTTTGTCACGTTTGAGGTACATGGACTTCGATATTCGGAGACATATACGATAACGTCGAAGTCGACCAGAGCACCTCTTTAAAGCCTGCGTTTGCACGATGAAACGATTCGAGGCGAGAATAGATGTAACCATCTTGAGGCTGCTCGAGACGAGAAGTTTTTATCTCGTAGCTGCAGCTCGTGAAGCTCCGACTCCCCTTGCCAACTAGGTAACTAATTCGGAGTTTAATATCTGGAGGCTGTGTAAGCGAGCGCGGAGCAGAGCTGCGCAGAGAGTAATAAACGCTTGTCGAGTAAATCAGGATAAAGAGCCATTGAGGTGCTACGTAATGGCCGCATTAAGAGAATAACACACCCTGAAGCCCGGACTCGAGGCGCGTGTGAGCTTGAAGACCGAAGGAACTTTGATCCGACGACTAAGAAACGGTCAAATTGGTTGACATTCTTCATCTTGGCACTTGGACGGAGTTTAGAACAAGTTGTTCAGAGTTGACACGATGCTTCGAATGTCGTGAAGAAAGAACTATTTTGATTGGCAGAATCCCAAACACAGCATAATGACCATCGAAAAACGTTCCCCAGGATCTCGAACATTTTCAATGATAATAAATATTATTTTTTTAAAACAGTTTAAAAAGTCTACGACATGTGGAAGAAGCTTTAACAGAGCTGGCACAAACACAAGTTCAGCTTAGCTTGACGTTCCGTTGGTGATTTTTTATAAGAATGGATCGGCTTGGCGAGGCAAGAAATTGGAAATCCCGCACTCGTGAAAAGGTTGACATTAAAGCGGTCTCGGGATGTCGTGAGACGGTGTATCGCAGATTGCTTGTTCTCCTTCCCCCATTCCGGCGCCGTTTTCGCCTTTCGGGAGGCCGGGAGCGCCCCAATAGCTGTTTATTAAAAGCGTACAACAGCACGGAGCTGGGAAGGAGAAGATAGTGGGAAAACAAGCATATAAGAATGTAGAACCGAGGAATATATTTATAGCCGGGTAGAGCTATTAAGATAATTTATCGGGGCCATTACTGAACAAACGAGGTCATTAATCTATTCTAGCTTCATATAAAGTGAACTTCAACGGTGATTTTGTTGCTCTGGGAGCGAAACGAGCACTTTCGAATAAGCTGATGGATACCTCCCACATCCACCCACCCCGTCGAGCGAGAGGAGGGAGAGAGAAGATCGAACCCACCGGCAAATTGCTCGTAAATTCTTATTTATCCGTCAGAAAAACCGGGCCTTCGACCTTCGCGATCACGGCATTAAAGTATCTTATACCGAAACGTTGTGCGCTCCGGAATTCCGTATGGATAAGATTCGGTTCGACCATTTCATCCGATCAAGGGTTGAGATCCAGGGTTTCAGAAGCTTTCGGAATTTCAGGATGCGGCCCTGAGGGCCCGCTGAGTGTAGGCGAGACACGAGGGGTGCGAGACCCAAGGAATCGCGTGGCTCGTGACGACCCGGCGTCTGCTAAATCACAGACGATCTTTATTGATCAAAGCGGCAATTACTGTCATCGTGCCTAATATTAACCCGGCGCTCTCAGGGCCGCACTTTGTGGAATTGTTGGACCGCGTGGTGAAAGCCACCGATTTCAATGTTGAAAAACTATCTGTCAACGACTTTCTGGTAGGAGATAATTACTGACAAGGAAAGTTCGCGAGTTTCTTTACTTTGCGATATGTTTTAGTAAATAAAACAATTGTAGACTCGTATTTTTTCACGTACAAATTTATCCTCTTTTTATCGTTCTTATTCTATTCAAAGTTGCGAACTCGAGGCGTCATTATTGTATTGGAGAGTTTCATAAATCCTGATAATAACCGCTATAAGATTCTCTCGCATTCTTTATCAAATATTGAATTTATATTTAATAGATTTGTTTTCGGATTAATTAGATGTTTTTAGTGTGATCCGTGAACACATTTCACAACTAAAATAGGAAATCGATGATGTCGTCCACATGAATATCCCCAACTGAAGCCTTCCAATACCTCTAAATCCAAGAGGAGAAGCCCAAAGTTGGCAATACTGATATTCCTGTTCCACATTCCTACTCCTATTCTATCGTTCCTCTCAATAGCTGCTCCACCATTCCTACAATGGTAGAAAAATTGAACTAAGCATAATGTTCCAACAGGTCCACTTTATATTTGTGTTATTTGTTACATATCTGTTGGTGAATAAGATACAATTTTTTTGAATCTTAACATTTCAACTGCCATCTCAACATATGGTAGTAATACATTAAAAAATGGTTAAATCAATCCAAAAAATCTATTGGATCTATGGGAAATTTTTTTTTACCCTGTACCAATCCACGTAAACCTGAATTGCAACACATGTTGAATGTTTTCGACTCTCGAGATGACGACGAGAGTCGAATACAGCGATCCACTCGCTTGGCACGCCTTTTCGATTTCAAACAAGCCAGTGCCCGGAACCTCTTGATCACTGAACACAGAGCGAGAAGGAGATGGATTGAGAATGCGGAGCGCAAAGGTCGCACCTCGTAATGGCCGCGTCAGTTAAAGTCAAACAGGTAAATAGGGGGGAAGATTTACGACGGCTAGTTCATGTCCGGCGAGGCTGCAGCGGGAGAACCGCATGCAGGGTGAACGGACAATGCCTGGTAATGGTGCAAATCGGCGTCTCCACCGGCTGCTCGTATTCCGAGTCGCTGCAGCCAGCCTTCCCGGTGTTGAACAATAATTCTTCGGAGATTTACGATCGCCGATTCAGCGAAGCGTGGCGTCATTGTTACCCGAAGTATTGCACAGCGGGCCACGCAACGCCACGAAACGAAACTAAACGAAACGAAACGCAACGCGAGGCGTTTCCGTCTGCAGACATCATCTAGGAGGTAAAACGTTCGTCCAAGTTGGCCATTGGCGAGAACCGAAAGGCGCACGAGACTCGTTAACGTCACAACGGATTTTGGTTGAAAAATGGCCGACGGATACGGACGCGATTTGGGCTAGGAAAAGCAGTCCTGACTCCATCCGCAACCGTTTTGTCTGCCACCAGCTGTCCCTTGTCTCTTTCGATCACTCCTCCACTTGTATCTGGTTAAGAAACTCGATACGATACTAGAGAAGCTCGGTAAAACCGATTCAATTGAATCGGCTGGTTACATAACCACATAACTAAGCTTCGAATGATTACTAATTAATTTCCGCAGGGTGAATAACAAGAGAAGAATGTCAAGCTGGCTCTGGATCATGGATTCTGATTGATTTAAACTTTTGGAATCGTTTCCTTGATCACCTAAGATGATAAGGGGTTTGTGATATGCGTTTCGTCCAATAGGCTTCTTTTCACTTCGATTCTAAATAATAATTATACGGACTATTAGATGACTGAAATGCCGTAGCAATATGAATCTCTGGTGTATTTTCATCTTGAATATTCATTTTTACCGTGCTCGGACGAAGTGGTAATGAAAGGATCTTATCAATTCAAGTGTAAACGGATTTTATAATTTTACGAAAGTAGTGAAATAACCAAGATTTTTAACTGATCCATCGTACATCAAACCAAGGAAAACCCATTAGGTGGAACTACAACTACAGACGATTATAATATGTGCAGGATTTTAAATCCTTAGAAGCTTCATCCCTTATTCCTGAGAAGTAAATATTAAAAGATGATTTGCACCCCTCAAAAAGTCGCATCAGTACATGAAAAAAATACATGTCCAAAATCTTTTCATGTACTTATAACTACAACACATAATCAAATGAAAAAAATCAGTGACGTAATACCAGGTACCGGGTACAACTTTTCTTGCGATTCTCAACATCTCAGCTTACACTGAAATAAATCTACCACTATCTATGAAAAATTCGAGTAACTTCCGGCGACTGCACGGAGATTTCTAATGATCGCCGATCGAATGCCGATCACTGATTCTCCGAACCCATTGGAATGTCGAGACTCCCAGAAGTCCAGGAGTTTGTTCTCGGGCGGCGGGGTGCCGGAGGTCCGGAGTCGACCTTCCGCGATTCCGGTGAAGGTGGCCACGCATTCCTGGTGGCCGTTCACCTGGCGGGTGGCGATGGTCGCGTGGGAGGTCGGCTCTTTATCTCCGACGCGGCGCAGCGTGCCGGGAATTGAGGGAAGACCGGGCATCGTCGGGGGTGAGCTATGGCGTCGCAGCATCCCCGGGTCCTCCAGGAGGGTTTCTGGAAACTCGACAATATGACCGAGGGCTCGTCGCGGCGGCCGCGCGTCTATTTCGGACCCCAAGAGCCGCGCAGAGTTACGAGCGCGAACCAACCGGATGATTTATGCCCGGCAAGTGCATCGCTGCACAGCTCGCTCTGCGGGAGAATCTCGCTTTCAACGCCCCACGGGGCACTTGCCGGGGCGGCGACCCCTGCCGCCCCGCTCTAGGTCACCGGAGTCGAAAGTGCCGCAGACGACACTTCGGGGCGTCCCGTTTTGTCGCCGTCGGGCGGCAGCAGCTTTGCCCCGGAATTTCGATTTCGGGGCGCTCGAGGAATCGCTGCAGCTTCGAATACTTTGGGATTTTTTTTTTTTTTTTTTGTTTTATCTTGTTTTTGACAGGGTCAGGGTAGGGTCGAGATTTCGGTTATGAAAGTGCTTGGAAATAGAATGGTAATGATTTCCAATTTTCAACGAAGCGAGAATCTATCTACTTATTTTATCTGGACTTTGAAATTTCTAATAAGTCGAAATATGGGAAAATCATAGGTATAGAATCCAAATTGTAGACTGTTTAGAGTGAACAAGAATGTATAAGGTTCCGGTAGAATGGTCAGAATACTTTACCTTTCTATATTTTGACATTCTTCAAAGTAGATTTTTGCTTTTTTGAACATTCGATACCGCGGTAATGTTATTTTTTAATACTTTTACATTTTTATACCGTCATGCGGTTGAAAGTACTCTGATGATGAATCTCGAAGTGTCTTATACAACAAAATCGTCATGTTTTTTTCTAGAAACGTAATGCTCAGACTAACAATTGGTGTTCATTAAAAACAGACCTTCGAACATCATTCCTCCATTATATGTCAAGAACAAAGTCAATCCAGTATGGTTTTATTGAATATTATATCATTTTATAAATTGTTTCAAATCTACGTGTAACATACATTTTTACACGACTCTTCCGGAAACAAAAACGTTTTTGGTTATGCGTGAAATATCCACTAACGATCGTCTGAATTATGCTCAAATTTTGGTCATTTCGAGTGTTGAATATGTTTGAATAGTGATTAAAAATTAGCAATTTTGGATTCAATACTACACCTGACGAAATTATGGATACAGTTCCTCATCCACGTGATTTGTTTCTTGGATAACGTAACGAAATTCACTGATCTTAATTACTCAAGTTGTGAATCTTGATAGCAAATTTAACGTTATTGGTTCCGTAATCAAACATCCGCAATGCACTTGAAGAAAAAATATCTCAATGACGTTACCTTGCCTCAGAAGACAGGCAAAATTTCCACTCGAATTACTAACGAAGAATATATATACATCTGTCAGAATAGCAAATACGTAATTAAAGATCACAGAGGCTTATATAGAGTGGAAAAAATCCACCATAAATATGCTTTCCAAAACTTGAATCTGTGCATATTTGTCAACACAATTGCATTTCCCCAGCTGCAAAGAATGATGAATTTTGTCGCAGAGTGAAAACAAATTTCCTCCGCTTGCATACGGTGGCAAAAATTTCGATGCAGGTAATTTTTTGCTCGTAGGTAGTACAAGTTTTTCGATGCAATAGAGAAAGCCGGGCTTTTTAGATCGGAGTATGATGCCCCAGAATCGCTCTAAATTACCTTCGATGAGTAGACGTGGCAACAAAAGGCATGTTTTGCTTCTTCACTCAGAGGCCATTTATCTTCGGGCGGGTTCACAATGCGGCCCCGGATTTGACACATCTATCAGCGCACAATGCGGCGGTCTGTTCGCCCCTCCGCGCCCCCATTCTTTGCTCTGTACCGCCCCGCCTCTTGGGGTTGATGCAGGAAAAAGGGGGCAGAAACCAACCCCGCATATAGTCTCGACGTAGGTACACGTGGAAAGGTGAAAACACACGCTTCGAGCGAGCCGGCAGCCTCCGTCTCTCCGTCTCTCTTCCTATGAGAAAACCGTGACTGATGTTCTCGGCGGCAGCTCTTCGGCCGGTAATTGCTGTTTTTCTACATCATTGTTATCCCCGGGATGTTGCTGCTGCTGCTGCTGCTGCTGCAGGCAGCGGGCCTTCCTCAAACCAACAATCGAATCACCGTGCCATCAATTTCAAAAACGCACGTCAACCTGACGCGCCGCCGTTATTAACGGGCGAATAATATTCGCAAGTCACTTTTGTCCGTTCTGTTCGAGCGCGCGGTTCGACCCGGAAACCCGGGTCCGAGTGCGCGAAAAAACTTCTCTTTGTTTCGCAACATTTTTCTCGACATTTTTTCCTTCACAGATTTCTTCTCCAATGATATGATATCATATGCGCGCATATGTGATAAACTTTTTTACTCAAGTTGTAGTAATTTGTTTCCGCATTAATAAGAAATACGTGAAATTACGTCGGATTAAGAATTATTATCGAAAGATTTAACGAGTCAGAGAGAAAAGTCCTAAGCATCTGACTGTTACACCCTTCCGTCCTTAAAAGATTATGAAAAAAAAAAATTTGTTTTGAAAGATCGTATTCAGCTAACTTTGCAGCCTTCTTGAGAGATGATTGAAAAACTTGAAAATAAAATGTCACATCTGCTTGACATACGACCTTTATACCTTCGGTTATTATTATTACAGTTTTTTTTTTTTTATTTGCTTTCATAATTTCAATATCTGAACGCTTCTCGAGTATTTTTATATAGAGTGCTACGAAAGAAAGAAAAAATTACAGAACCTAAAACAACAAATTCGCTCAAATTTTGGCACAAACGAACCTTTGATCATTAAAAATGCGATATATAAGTGAAATTTGATTGGAAGATGATGATTTTTCTTTAATGTCGAGATACTTCCTGAATCCATTATAAAAGGATGCATTCCCTGAGTTCTTTAGTCTGAATATTGCACCCTTAAAAATGATGCAAAAACAAAACAGTTGCCATTAAGACTTAAGATATAAATATAGCTGTACCTATTCTAGGACGTCAGTTTTATAATCTTCTAGTGTAAAATATCCATACTTAATAAAGATTTATACATGTGTTATTGGTTTTCTACTAACGCAGTGAAGTAACACTTTCACTTTTATGTATATACATGTATATAATGCTACATGTCATGCTTAATCCCCGCGTTTGTGAAAATTTCTACGAACGCGGTGTTTTTAGAAAAAAAAAGCAAAAAATTCAACTCAGGACTTATAAGGCATGCATAAATGTTTTTCAATTACGAAAATTTTTGATAGAACCTTGTCGAACTGCAGACATTTCAGAACGTGTATGAAACTATCAATCACCTTTACGTGAATAATTGTTTTCTTATACTCAGACTTGGATTTTCGAAGCTCGAATCTTTTGTTGTTTTCAGAATTGTTGTTGAATATTCCCGTGTCAACCAGGTGCAAGAATGTCCGACGGTTAATCAAGACGCTGCACATTACAGGGTGAGGTGAAATTTATTAAAGTTGTTAAACCACTCGCAGTTACGCAGTTAGTCACTTAGTCAGTTCGTTCAGCCAGCAGTTAGATACTCGGGACGGGTTAATGACGAGGCGTTAATTTCATGCCGTGGGAGAGAGAAAGGAAAGAGAGAGAGAGAGAGAGAGAGAGAAAGGGAGAAGAAGGTTATACATATCTGTGGGCAAGCGAGTCGCCCTCGGCGGCGATGGGCGCCCATGCATCAGGGTGATGAATGATGTCTCGTGGTCTCGGAAAAAGAACGATCAGAAGAGAGCGAAGGAGAAGGACAAAGAAAGAAAGAAAGAGAGAGAGAGAGAGAGACGAGAGCGAAACGGACAGGAGGCATCTGCACGCGATACCTGAATCAGTTCGATCCTTCAACGCCAGCCAGTTGAAAACCTCTCGTTTATTACAAATGTTGAAACCCTCGCTGGTCGTGCAGTGCGAAACCGACTGCTGACTCGTTTCACGTTCGAATAGTTCAAACAGTGGATTTTTTACCGCCTGAATCCCGATTCTCGGTGTTTTATCCTTACTTGCGTGAATCCAGCGGCGCGGTTAGCCAAAAGTCGAATGAAAAGCTCCGAGCTTTTGCGGTTCAAGTTTCCGCCACTCTACTGTATCTACTCTTTGAAAATTATATGTTCCGTCCTCTCGCTCGCCTCAGTTTTGTCCTGCAGGAGCTCCAAGTGCCAAATTTATATTCAAGTTTCACAGAATTCCGTATGGATCAATTATCGTCGAGAAAAACGAATATTGAAAGTTTTCCGTAGTTGGAATCGAGTTCGGATGAAATTAGTCGAATTATGTGTGAAAATAGCTGATGCTGAGATGACGTCTCGGTCGTTAAAATATGGAAGAAACGATATTTTGTGGTTAAGAGTAGAGAAAAGTTTTACTAATTAGAAAAGTCGTGGTTAACTGTATAGTCGTGGAATTAAGTTTATGAGAATTAGAAGCTGCGGGTGTTCAGAGATGGAGTTTACATCGAATAACGCAATCGACAAAATCAGCCTTTCGAAAAGGAAGATTTAGACCGTTACATGGATCAGATTATTACAAATACCCAGAAAGGTGATATTTAAATTTTTTTGATTCTCAAAAGATCTAGAGAATATCGTTTATTCGAGATTTTTAGTTTTGAAATTCTGATTGTGAATAAGAACACACTATTTCCAAATATCAATTATGAACAGAAAGAACAATCATTCCGGATAAATGAACCGGTTCATCTAACCTAACCATCTTAGGCCTTACTGAATAGAAAAAACTAGCTATTTTTCTAAGATCACGAAATCTCAAAAATTGTTTTTTGATTAATTGATTCAGCCGTTGATTTCAGAGTCAGTATAAAAACGTGTTTCATTTTTCAAAGTCTTCAGATCGCAGGAACGTTCCTATACATTCGCTTCCACTACTTCTTCTTCTTCTTCATCTTCTTCTTCTTCATCTTCTTTACAGCGCTTTCGACGAATAAGTCGCGCCAAGTGTCGTGGTATCGTGGCTGCTGGCTTACAGGTCTGGCTTAAGTACACGAACGGTAAATCAAGATAGGAAGCTCATCGGGAGCGTCTAGTGCGACAGTTATATGAGCAATCCGTCATCATTCCGCGGTGGCATCTGTCACCCATCAAACGTGAACGATAATGATGATTGAGTCCGGTTCTCGATTATTCTGACGTACGGGTTATCCGATTGTTTTTCGACCCCTGCGGCTCCTCCGGTAATTCATTATTTGTTCATTATCATAATTAAGTATAATTTATTACCGACTCACAATCAGAATGAAAATCATCCTGCAAGTAATAAATTTGCAGAGACATCTGTTCGGTCAAATGTACAATTCCATAATGATAAAAATAATTTTGAAAGAAATCCCGTCAAGTTTGAATCCGATCAAGATTAGAGAAATTCTAATTCTTGTGAGAAGAAAGACGAATCGAGGCACGTAGCTTGAACGTAATGATGGGATGAAATTGCCTGTCCATAACGCAAGATGTCACAAATCAATCATCGCTGGCCGAAATCTGATCGCAATCAGACTAATCAACTGAAGAAAAAATGAATAAATAAAACGAAGTAACAATGCATGTAAAAAACAGCTGATAGATACCACGCGGTTCGGTCATTTCTTGATTATATTTGGCGATGTTTATTTCTCTACCCTTCAGATCTCGCGGACCGATTTCCGATCAGTAAGAAATTGAATCGTTTTCACGTCTCTAACATAAGTCAATCTCCAAATCTGTGATACCTGCCGATCATTTGCTTTGTATCTGAGATCTAAACCACTTGTAATTAACGCCCACGTACGAAGACCGTGATTTTTCAGCATCGATCACGATTGATCTTCGAAATCATGCGCGAGGTTGACGCGTCAGTTCATGTCAACAATTTATTTTCTTTTACCACTTCTAATTTGGCCCTGGTGAGGTAGAATAATTGGACCGTGTCTGAAACGTATGGGTGATTTTTTCTGAACCGGATTAAATCGAAGTTTCGTGACTTTCATCGTGCCACCAACGAAACACACAATCGAAACTCTCCTAAGGCCTTATAAAACACCCGACACCTCTGTTATATATTTTGCCAAAAACTGCGGTGCAAGAAACTTCGAGAGTTGAAAAATGATTACACATTTGCTCAGTTTTCACATGTTTTTTTTTTACAATATGCGTATCTACAAATAACGAAGATGTCTTTAAGAATGCAAAATTTGAAAGTACTAGAATGGTAAAAGAATGTTCAGATATCGATGCTTGATTAGAAATCTCTAGAAAGGAAGGTAATCTAACTTAGTTAGATTTGTTTTATCTAATTCTACGATAACTCATTTTCCTTAGAAAACTATTTTCATCAAAGTCACAGAAACAGATTTTTCTTTTCAGTACTCAATTTAATACTCCTATCAGTTTATCAAAATCAAATATCAGAGCAATCTTGAAAATATGTATTGTACGATACTAACGTATTAAAAAATGAGTGTTTCCGTGAAAGATTGTTAAGATTACAGTGAATAATCGCAGAGTAAAATCGAACGAATAAACTAAAAATTTTTCCCACTCGTTTGAAACGATTAAAAAAAAAAATCGATGTATAACGATAACCTGTTGTTTACAATCCGCTTAAGTTTTCTCATTGATTTTGTAAAAAAAAATCGCAGCTTTTGCAAATATTTAATTGATAAATACTGAGTCAGGCAAGCTTATCTAGTAATGCAACGTAAAAAATTAATATCGATTCGTGACTCTCCAACCTATCAAATAACCCGAGAATAAAATTTGATGAAAAATAAAATTATGTCCAAATCTGCTCAAATCCTAGGACAAGATAATCGCTCTTCTCTGCCAAATTTCGTCACAGTGTTAGCGTAAATAAAGTCGAGTTCCGCGTTTCCGTTGCATACCTATAACGGGTAGGCAGTTGTGTGTTGGCGAAACGTTTCTGTTTACCGATTTATCGGGTTGGCTAATAATTTATTGCGGTCGCGGCAGCCCAGACAATTTAATGGCTCGTGATCGATCGAAACGTCGAGATAGCTGGAAGGGAAGGCGATATACCGAGATACGCGAAGATACGTCCGCCCCGGATTAGCCGGACGTCAAAACGGACTTTGCGCAACTTATCGCCGGCTCGGAACCCCGACTCGCCTGCCTTCCCATATGTCGCGATTTTTCACCGCCAGAGCTCTCTGATTAGACCCGACTAGACGGATGGCCGAACGATTTTCTCTCTGTTTTTCAGGCTCCCTGTTCACGCGGGCGTTGCAGTTCATGCAGTTTGACCAAAAAGGAGGGGAGTTGAATCTCATATCGATGCTCATCGATCACTCGAAATGATTCGTAGATCTGCATGATTTGAGATGGAGAGAGAAGGATTATGTTTTTCTTCTATAGTCATTATACAGCATGTAGATTGTTATTTTTTAATGTAACAGAAGAATAATTTTCTGCGTAGAAAATGGAAATCAGTTTATTAGCCCCAAATAGAAAATCTAGAATGTATATATTGTAGTGTTATTTTTTATTATCGGCACTCTTTTTTTATTTTCTTGTAACTGTTGTAATATTTTGACGTTGGTTGAGCAATAAATTAACTTTGAGGTCTTCGTCGACCGAAAAAAATGTCGTGAATTAAATAAGCATATTTAATATTACACATTTTTTCGTTCTTCCCATGATCAGTTGATGAACACAACAAAGTAATTGGCATTCTTTTTTATTACAGGGTGTAAAAAAAGTGATCCATAAAAATTTAACAAACAAGATGATCAATCTAATAAAATACAGAACAATGATAAGATTTTGCATAAACTGTCTTGATCTTAATCAATTTTTCTCCACGTTCAGGAGAAATTTTCTTTTAATAAAATCTAATACAACAATTGCAAATTGTCTAATACAAATCGTTGATAAATATATCTAACAGCAAATAATTTTTCAAGTAAATAATAATTCATGAAGAAGGTGTATTTTGTCACGACTTCCAGGTTTGCTTTTCATCTCTCATTCTCGCAACGAAATTTTATATTTCCGTAGCGTTTCGCTCGAGGGGGAGAAGAACGCATAACCTAACAGCGCGACAGGTTGTCGTCGCCGCGTTGACTTAGCCAACATTGCAGGAATGTTGTTCAAAGGCTCGACAGGATGTTATGATAACAAACGAGCGGGGAAGTGGGTATAGGTACTTCTATACCTCTGTCCCGCTGCTCCGGCTCACTCAACGAAATGATTTAGTACACCTTGTCGGCTCTTAGTTAAAAAACATTCGAGCGGTATTACGTAACCTCTTGAGCGACGCCCTTTGGCGGTCTCGTTTCACGTATTAGAAAAACTACGTCAAAGCGAAGCATGCGACTAGAAATAAGAATGGTCAGGCGTCCATCTCCCTGTTCTCTGTAATACGACGTGATTAGCTATTCGCGTCTTGATAAATTTAGTTTACTATCCATCGAGTGAGATCATCATCGTCATGTCTAACAGCAAATAATATTGGACATCTGGAACGAAATATGTATAGCTATTTAGGTGGCATGCCCGTAAACTGCCTGTTCTTTTGGCAAGGATAAAGGTTTCAGGACGAGCTGAAGGCGAGCCGGAAACGAGCCGGAAGCGAGTACTGAAATTATCCGAGCCAAAAAACGGTTTACGTCTGTTCGACGAAGCTACTTTATAAGGCAGTTTGGTATGCGCACTTCGAACTGCGCATAAAAACTGCGGAATAAAGACTTTATTCGGCAAGTTTGTTTGCTGCGGTATAAAGCGTCACTTTACGGAACGAAAACTGCCACAAAAAGTGGACTTTTCAATACTCATGCCGTAAAAATGAAATACTTGACGTCTCTGAATCGTCAATTTTTGCCTTATTGTCAGTCTTAGAAATATGTTCAAACCAATTTTCACGGTCTATCTGTGGCTATAGATTTTGCTACTGTAGTTGAAGTGTTAATACTACAAAAATTGAGTACCTTTTGGAAGATGATAATTTTCATCTAGCCTCCAAGTTGGGAGGGAATGAAATATGCAAGATCTAAGGTTTGATAGAAAATGCCAGAAAGTGTGGAGCGAGGAAAAGTTTCCAAGCTTTTCCCTAGCGGTAAACCAAAGTTTCACGACGAATGAAAGATTGATCTCAAAGTCGAAAATGCATGACTGCATAGTTTTCAGTTGTTTTATGAATATTTCAAAAGCGATGAGGATGACGTTAGTAACGTGTGCAGAGCGAAACATTGAAGAAAAAAATCATTATTTTGCAATTACAAAGTGACTTGGAAGTAGACAAATTTTCAAAATAAGAATATTGTTTTGCCTTGTGACGATTCCTTGCATTTCAGATGCTCCTAATATCGTAGAATAACGATTTTTTTACAACTTGAATCATTAGAATAACGTTACTAACTTGAACGTTATAAAACATGAACGTCCAATTCCTGGAATTTCGAAACGTACAGTCGGAGTTCTATATATTCTCTCCTATCCAAATTTCAAAATTTCAATTATTACGATTTCCTACGGTTTAAAATTCGCCATTGTGACCCTTTTTTTTAGCTATGCAACAGCTTCACCTCTACCAGTGCCAATATTCCAGATGAAGAGCGATCTTCAATTTGATTCCGATTCGGATATCGGCCGAGCTTGCACCCCTTCAGGTTAATGAGCGTCCGGTATCCAGCGGCATGGATAGGTGGAATGGCGGAGATGAAAGAGGGCAAGAGGAGCGGCCAACTATACAACCGCACGAACACGAGGAACATAATGAAACCATTAGGCGGCAACGTCACGTATGATACTGACTCTACCGCCGCCGCCGACGACAACGACGACAACGACGACAACGACGACGACGACGACGACGACGACGACGACGACAACGACGTGGAGGCAGCACGGTGTGTGTTTCTCGTTTCTCGACCGTGGCAACAAAGGCTGACATGTTTACGCACCGCTGCTACCCCCGTCCCTTCGTCCTTTCTGCATCTTCCTTTCTTTTAGCCCGCAACACGAAGATCATTCGAGCCTTCATCCCGGCCGAATAGTCCTGGCGCGCCGCAGCAAAGGTACAATGGTGAAATAATGTGGAAGCAGTGGAAGTAATCTGGATTTTTCAAGAGCGCGAAAAAATGCAGGGGTTTGTAGAATTTTAGTAACGTCGGTTGTATTTATCCAGTCAAAACTTGAAAGCAGGCAACTATCATTTTGATGTTGAAAAATGATGATGCAGATATGTTTAGATAAACAGAGTTGAGAATTTCACTGCAAATGTAATACAGAAAATTTTGTATCACCTGCAAAATTCAGATCGGCGGAAAGAGAAAATGTTTGCATTACAGACAATTAAAAATTAGGGCGAGAGCCGGATTATCAGAATTAAGGTTTAAAATGTGTAAAAGGCAAATTACTGAGTGACCAAAATGTTGGGGAAGATAAAACCGCGGCCGAACCTTGGAGCAACATAAATTTCATTGATGGTATTGATGGTTCCATGTTCCAACCACTCTGATATCTGGTTTTGATGATTCTAGAATTGATGCTTCTGCATCATGGTCCTTCTGATGGTCCAAATTTCTATTTTAGAACATGTGATACCTTTTCAATTAAACGTTTGATCAACTAACATTCTAAGGCTTGACTTTCTTAAATTCTAGCTACCCGAATATTTACGCATCATTCTATAATTCCACAATTCCCCTCGAGTAACAATTTTTTTTCATGTCACAATTCTTACACGCTATCTGAAAAGAGAGAAAACAAAAAGACTAGAGTACAAAGCAAAAAAACATAAGCCTCGGAACTTTAATTTCTTCCCGCTGACTGTTGTTGAGTCAATTTATCCACTTGAAAAGTTCTCCCGAATCTCTTGGACCCCATTACGTCGATGATGCTCCTATTTCGTGAGGTCTTCCCACATTTCTCCCCCCACCTCAAGCCATAGACGATCTACCGGGACGTGCGGCGTCGGTTCAGCTTGTATAGATGCACCTCAACCACGGAGTCGTATATAAATTAACGAGCGACTGTCCAGGCAATAAGTACCGGCCTTAAATAGTAAATAGAAAATTCCAGTAGCCGGGACGAGACGAGGCGGTGGATGCCGGACGACATCAAAGGAACCGACGGGCTCCGGGATCGCCGAGGAGCCTGAAGTCAGTCCTTCTTCGGTCCGCAGTCAGCAGAGCCTAGGATCGGGCGGCGAAGGAGAGGTAATAGATAGCCACCCATCCGGACTTTTATTATCCGAGAAGAAAAGAGGAAGAGGCACGATCGGGGCGGCGGAAAAACAACCAAAATCCAACCTGGACTCCCCGCCTAACTTCCTCCGCGCTAACTTCTCTTCGACCTGACCAAGGTGATTGCACTTGGTCCCGTTCTCCAGACGCGAGGAACCACGGTCCGCGACTTTGTCGGGCAGAATTACCATCAAAACTGCGGCGGGAACCGGCGAGAAGAACTCGATCCGGGAATTGGTCCCCGATGGGGAAAGGGGAGGTCGTAGATCTCCGCGGTCCGGTTGATGTGACGCGCTCACTCCGGACTCGGACGGACTCCGGACTCCTGGACTGCCGACTCTCGGTGCCAGTCAGTCAAGAGCCGTCATTAAGCGACCGCCAGATGCCTATCTAGTAGACTGACAACTCGGAGACTCGGAGCCGGCTTTGGCGCACGGCCAGCCGACGAACCCCTCCGCCAGGGTCAAGGCTTCGGCAGGCTCTCGTCTCTTACCTATCAATCAGTGTCCGGCCACAGCTCCAATACCAACGCGCTCGATCCGGCAAGAAATTGATCTTGACGTTCACGTAATTAGCTACCGCGTTTTTACATCTGAGCCAGATAATCATCGTCATCATCATCATCATCATCAGCATGATGACGAGACGTTGAAGGAAGGAGATCATCCTCGATGCTAGTTATGGAACGTTCAAACGTAGGTACTCTCTTAGCGAACAACGATCCTGCTTAGTCGTCTCTGGCAGGTCCAAATACTCTGGAGTTCTCCACTGCAACTCCTTCACTGGTATTCTCAAGATGTTGAAGGATATACGATTCGTCTGATGTTTGTGAACTCTATGGTTTTTGAAATTTTCTGATTTTTGCTAACTCTTCAGTTGTCCGCTGACTGGATTTGAAAACTAATGCTCAGGACTGTGCAATACTGAAATTAAGAACACTGGATGATGAAATAAACGCATGATAGTGAAACAAAGCTAGCTTATGACCTTTTTTTTTTTGCCATTTCGAAGATAGTGTTAAACGAACTCTACCATCGCTGATTGTACCACCTTCCAAACTCGATTCTCCTGATAGTGGAAGTGCGTTTGCTCTGGCGAGTAAAGTAAAAATGATAGATATAAAGTCTAAGGATCGTTGTAAAAAGGCAGGAGGTATGAGGGGATCGGTAGGCGGCTGTCTCGAGGATGAATGTCTCGGGGAATCGGTATAAACATGGTACGTGGACAGAGTTGACGTTGAGTTACGCGTCGCGGAGGTATAGCTGCCGGATCGAACAAGATGAAAGCGTCCGCGTCGAAGCCCGCCGTCGGACACGCTAAGACAATCGGTTGATTGCCGGCCGTCTATTCAGCAAACTCGACGAGATTTCAAGATATTCCATAAATGCAGTATCTCGGCGGATGGAGGAGGATGCGAGCGGCGGCCCCGCGAGACGAGCGCCATCAATCCTCTCAGGACGTAGACGAAGAGCCATCGGGACCGGCAAAGCGACCGGGACGCGAAGCCGGCACCCGACGTCGTTCCGTCGGCAGAAAACGTCCCCGGCGAGCTGCCTCGCAAGTAGGAGGCATGTGTCTGCGTCAGGGCGGCTATCAAAGGGCCGCTAAAGTCGGCCTGGAATTCCGAAGTTGTTAACATTTAACAATGACCATGCCCAGCTCAATTCGCTCGCCTTGGTTTTCTCCCTTCTTTTTCCCTCCGACTCCTTTATTTATCACCGCCTTCTCCGCTTCTTCGGACGAATTAAATAATTCAAAACCACAACGTTACGGGGCTCAAAAACTATCCAATATCTCTTAACCTGCAGCCGGCAGGGTGAAATTCGGGAATAGTATAAAGCACATCGACGTTTCGCAAGTAGAGCAAGCTTCCATCTCGACGTTTTTACGAGGTGAATCCGTCTCTATAAAACTGTCCATGTTTCCCCTGTGACCTTTGGGAGAGAGTTACGAGTCCTTACTGGTGCAGCCGATGTCTCTAGGTTTTCGGGCAATACGGTAGATCCTTCACCGGGCGCACGTAGGTGATGTCTTCTTCCAAACGAAGTCGAAGACCCAAACCATGAATAGCACAGTGTATAGACGTAGGAATTACCATGGGATTGTTAACGTATCCAAGACTTCGCACCTTGCGATTACGGTACCATTGAGTTCATAACTCCAGTCGGCTTGACATTTCAATTCCAGCATTCCAATGGTGCTGAATTCGCGAATATCTCCTGGCATTTCGAAAGCAAAAGGGTCGGAAGACACTAGAATGAAAAGTGAGGCTGACCCGACCGGTTTATGACGAAGATGCTAATGGCCAGCATTGAATGGTCTCGTTCCTCGACGCTGAGAGGACCGTTAGAAGACACATGTTGGCGGTCGCGAGCCGAGCTCGCGGGTCGCTTTCGAGCGGTAGCACGAGCTAAATATAACCGTATAGGACGTCGGTCGGTGCGCCATCTTGCATGGAAGAGTCATTTGCGTTAGTCCTGCCCACGGAGGGCAGTCGAGCTCCGCCTCCGCGGCGGTTGATGCCGCTGTACATAAGCAGAACCATCTTTATTACCCGCAGGCAGTAACCGTAAACCGAGTGAGAGGCTCTAGCCACGATTCATTCTAGGGAGAAACCGTGAGAGAGTGAGAGGGAAAGTGAGAACCGGGAGGGGCGGTGGACAGGCGGACAGCCGAAGAATTATGGCATAAAGTGGAGGGGAATGACGCTGCCTCAGGCATAGTTTGTCTTTATAACGTCTGCGGGGCCGCGGTTGAGTTCAAACGAGCCGCTGATGGCTCAAAGTGGCTGCTCAGGGTATAAATCCACGCCGAGGGGCCATTTTCGGACCCGAGCTCGAACCTGAAGCCCTTCGCTCCTCGATGTTGAACTCTTCAACGAAACATCCTTCTCCGGAACTAGCGACCTCTTTACGCTGCTGCTCAGGAAATTGCCGCGAATTTATAGTCAACTCATCCGTTTGTTTCAGGAACGGGGTGAGCCATACTCAAATCGAGGTTCACACCTCGTTTGAACACTTTTTTAGGCAGAAAAATTCACTGGAGTCGCTCGAGGACGTTGGAATTTATTTTGACTAAGGCAAAGTCAGTGCAGAATGTAATCTTATGAAGTGAGTTGCACTCTGAAGACCTCACGTGCTCATATGAATGTCACTTGTAGTCATAAATGGTCATTTAAATCAACTGTATCCTTCGGTTATAGAGTTCGGGTTCATACTTGGTAAAAAAAACGTTTTCAGTAAAAAAGAAAATCACTTGGAGTTGCTTGTAGGCATTTGAGTTGAGTTTGATTTACGTGAAATCAATTCATTGAAATGTAGTAACGTGAACTCAGTTTAAATATTGCGAATTGATATTGTTACATGAATTCCGAGATGAATTCACTCGAAGTGACATGAGCCCGTTGTAATCGACGTGAAGTAATTTCGCTGAATGAATGAATTATTTATTTTACTAAGTATAGCTTAAATTAAGCACAAAGTCGGAAACTCAACTGACTGAAATTCTCTTTAATTCATATCGAACATAACTTTAAACTACACATGAAGTAATTCGAGTTGAATTTTAAGTACCCTTGAGTCACTTGATGGGTTGACATTACGATGTTAAAACTAATTTTAAGGTTGTGATGAAGTCTTCAAGTCAAATATGAGAATTACGGGGACAATTCGCATCTTCGAATTGGTGAAAAATCTCGCAGATTCTTGTTCTGGAAGTTCAATCGAGGGTGGAAGAAAATATCTGAACTAGCGAGAGAAGTTGGGTACGAATCGCGGCGTATTCTTGTCAGTGTGAAAATAAGGGGAGGGTGACTCTGCAGGGGTTGACAAAGAAAGGGCGTTTATTCAGAGGCCACGAGGCGAAGAGCCGGGGTGAGCGCCTGGCAGTTTTGTAGCGGAAGACATCCGACAAATGGGGTTGTTCCGTGGACGGGCAGGTTATCGCGGGCAGTCGTCGAGTGGCCGGCCACCCCGCTAAATCACTCGCTTCTCACTTCCTACCCTTGGCTACCACGACGACCGCCTTTCCCTCTCACACTCCTGAACCGTTACACGTGTATCCGCTCTATACTCGATACTTCGTCTTCTTCGAGTGCAAGTTGATGCTGTTGCCACTGAAGACGCTTCGAAATCGCGGTTTCGAATTCCAAAGTTCGTTTTCAAAGTTTCCTTGCATTTTTAGTTTGGTAATTCCTGAAGGGTAGATATGATTTGCAGTCGAAATTTTAGTTTACTATATACTATAAGAAAAACTTAATCAAGATTCATAATTGCAACGGATATTTATTTGGCCTGGTTCAGAACAGACTGATTTGATCAATAAAAAAATCGTTGACAAATATTTGTCGTCAATTCATGTGAATTCGTTACTTGCAATTCCTTACTCTGACTTAGTGTTTTTGACGTTTCGATGATTATTAAGTATTAGTGCGTACGGATTTTTGCATTAGAATAAATAGTGCAAGATCAAAAATCTCTAACAACTCAATTCATGAATCAAACTATTAAACCAGACTGATTACGATTTGGATGAATATGGATTTTTGTTTTGGAATAGTAGAGATTCCGAATAAAATTCCTGATCACTCAATCACTGTGATATATACAACTTTCAGATCGGTTACGAGAAAATATGTTTCTCGAAGTATATCCAATTCTGGAGAAATTCTTGAACGAATAGATTTATTACTATATATTTCACACACATCTCAGGCAATGAAAAATCGATACGTGGTCAGAAATCGCAAGCAGCGAAGCAACAACTTTGAATTTATCATATCAAGATTCTATATATAACCGGAACACACGTAGGATCTCGCCCAGAATCAGCTTTGAGACACGTGAGTATAAAAAAATTCTTTAACCGACGATCAAATGGACTCTGAATTTGATGGGGATGAAACGATCAGAATCCCGATTCTTGTGGGAGAAGAATAATTCCAACCACCATAGGGGGCCCGGGATCCTGGAGGTCTGGGCAAAAGATACGCGTTTTGTGTGTGTGTAAACAGTGCAAAGAGGGTGCACGGAGTTTGGGGCTGTCAGACCGGCGCTGCAGTGACAAAAGCATCTTGTTTACCGCAGAGGGACGCTATTAGCTCTGGCTGCGACTCAGTTGGCCCCAGGCTGCAGAAGAGTCGAAAAGGAAGAAGGATATTGCCTCCCTTTGTGAGACGCGGCGCGCGTTTTCCTCGCTTATTTATCTTCGTCTGTGGCCCCTTTCCACGCTCCGAAAGTCTTCTCTCGCACTCTTCGTCAGTCTGCAGGGTATAACATGGCTTTATGATGTATTTGCGAAGGAAGCGAATGTTTGTTGTACCCTTTTTCCGGCGCCGTGGGTGAGTCGACGCTGCAGATTTCTGCGCTGCTCAAGTTTATTGAGAAAACTTTTGCCTTAACAACATTCATTTTTAAACCCATTTTCAAATATCAAAATTGATGAAAAAATTGCTTCGAGATTACAAGAAGGTTTTCGATTATTGTTAGGCGAATAAATTGTACACAAATTACCGTCAAACTTTTTTAAGGCAAAGCAATTTTGGGTTTCGAAATCAAATATTGTTTTCAACGCATCGGGTGAGGTCGCCTCCTTCGGCCCACGGACTTTTTCATCCCTCTGTTTTCCCCTCTTCTTCGGACCGCATAATGGATTGTGGGCCTCAAGGGTGCGCCTCGCGAATCGGGAAAGTGCGCTTTTCGCCCTCGGGACGCTCGCGCGGAACACCGAGCAAAGTGGTCCGGCGGTTATTCGCCCTCGAATATCCCGGACAAAGTGCCTTCTTCGTTCTCTTCACTCTTTATATCCGATCCCTGGTTCCCCCGTCCAGCCGACGACTACCGCTATTCGTCTCTGACGAAGAAAATCGAACGACCCTTTTTCTATCCGCATGACTTTCACGAATTTCAAACCTTTTCTCATCATCCCCGGATCCCTATAAATGTACGGAACGTTAGTGATTTTTGTCCTGGAATCGAGTCGAGGAAATAACGTGGCAAAGAGTTTCCGAAGCGTAGTTTAGAACAGCGTATTGTTTCGCATGTTTCTAACACTAGATAAAAGTGTTTGGAATCAATTAAACCGAATAAATTAGTTGACCACAAATTCTGTAAATCGAATTAATTTGACCCGCTAAATTGATCTATCGATTTAAGTTTTGGTTATTTTTCCAAATTCATTGAGTTTGGTGAAACGAGACTTTGAGAAAACCGATAAACGATGCTTTGACTTTGAAGTCCCGAAGAAACGATTTCACAAACATGCTCAAAGTAACAATGTAAACTTCTTTAACTTTTCGTTCACACGAGATATCAGGTGTGTCAACTTACCTAAAATATTACCTTACCGACTCCCATAATATCGAGGGGTTCTGTGAAAACAGACGTATTTCGCCAAGCAGCTTAGAACGGACGTATCTCAAAAGACTCTACAGTAAGTGTAAACACCTACACATCTTGTAGAGTCGACTGAGATACGTTTGTTCTAGCTTGCCGACGAAATCCGTCTGTTTTCATAGGACCCCTCGATATTTTTCTAATAAATTTTCTGTCTTTAAATGTGACGGTTGAATTCTTCTCGTCACCAAATATCTTCGTAAATTTTGTGCCATTATTTTCTATCAGTCAAGAGTGTCAAAACAGCTTCCATATTTCTGATTTAAAAATTACTACTCGTAATGGACTTGCTGCCTATGAACCCAGTAATCGAACAATTTGCTCAGGTAAAATAAATATCCAGCATTGAAAAAAATGTGCTTGATCTAACAAAATTCTTGTAATTTGGGTTGAACTTCTCTTCCCAGGGTATTTAAATCTGCTTGCAGTGATTAAACTTCTATCCATAGATGATTAAATCATTCTTCGAGGCAATAAGCCGTGTTTATACAAAACTTCAAATCTAACGTAGCCATGATCAGAATGGATAAGCCTGGTGCTAGCTAAATCGCCCCGTAATTTGCGTCTCGACGCGAAAAGCGACCGGACGAATGCAAAAGGGTCAAATCAGCAAAAGTCAAGGGTTCGCAGAGCGCGGAAGATCGCGTCAAGTTTCGCGGGCGGGATCCACGGAGACAAACGATGGTCCCCGCTAATTATCGTTATCTCTCGAGGGCGTCGGGATTCCCGGTTGAACGCCGAGCATTTATCACCGCACTGCTTCTGCTGCTGCTGCTGCGAACGGAAGCTGGATGAACATGGACGCGCGGTTGCCGGAGAAAGAAGGATCGCGAGTGCGGTGCGGATCGGCCGCGTGTTCCGGGCCGTCGGCTGGTGGATCGGTATCGCAGCGATATATCTCAGGATTGCCTCGATCCGCGCCACTCGCTCGGCGGATAGTCGAGCAAACGCGCGTGGTGCCGGGTTGATAAACGAGGCAATAAATAAGGGTAACGTCTCCACCGAAAACTGGAGCCAGCATCAGCGTCGACGCTCGACGTCGGCGTCGCGTCCCGCAGATCGATGCCGAAATCGATAGCGTGTATAACCCTCCTAGGATTCTTGAGAGAGGGGAAAACTGGCCCGAATCGCTGAGGTAATTTAAGATCCCGTTGAGATATTTATGGCATCATAAAGCGGAACTAGCTGAACCGCCGATAGAGACGCGCATGCACCTCCGACAGCTTGCGGAAACTCCCCCCATCCGCTGGATTGTTTATGGGACCGATATGCCCCGGCTTAGGTACTCTGCTCTCCAGATCGTCGCGAACGAGACTTATTGCTGCACCCCACCGAAACGTGGCCGGATCGCAATAATCAACCCAGATGTTGCGCTGATTACGATCGAAAATCCTGATCCCTGGTTCACGGTGTTGACTAAACGGTGTAGAATTAGTTTCAAGGTGTTTTTACTCATTTTATACTCATGCGGTATCTAATTTTTAAGAGAGAAATCATCTGGTTTTCCGTTTTATTTTTTTCATTCAGAAAAAAAGTTTAAGCAAATTTAACAGGTTGAATAAATGTATAACATATAGTGCGACGTCAGTCGATAAAATATTGTCGATTCTATAAATAAGAAAAGGAATGTATGACCTGATTGTTTAATTTAAATTAAATACAATAATAATAAGAAAAATTCGGAATACACAATTTCGTAGAAAAAATATTGTTCTCATAAAAATCAACGTTTTCTACCTTTGAGTCAGTGACAATAGCAACAATGTGGCGTCACTGTGTCCGAGCATCCGCATTCTTGCCAACTGTTGCAGCAGGTTTGTTACAGTCGTACTGAACAACTATATATTACATAGAGAGAGAGAGTAACCGGCAACAATGAGGAGATAAAATCGATCGATTGATCACTACTGGCCAAGAATTAGACCCTGTTAAATCAATCCGGTCGAGAGTAGTGTGGCAGGGCGGTCTTAACTAACAGCGGCACGTCTGTATCAGAGGCCTTAGAAGTGTTGTCGGTGGGTGATCTTGCCGGTCGTAAAGAGTGTCAAGCCGTCGGAGAGACACCTACTCATTAGCCACGGATTCATAGAGAGAAAAGGGCCCTCTAGGCCCGTAGGATGCAAGATCCCGAAGATCGAAGATGGTGAGCTGCAGAGTGAGACGACGAGTGGGATAGATAAGGGCCCGATGGCCCGGCGCTGAGGAGCAACTTGGGCCCAAGTTACGAGTTTAACTGGGCATAATTCTTCGCGCTCCTTCGAAGAAGAAACGTACGGGCCCATTTTCGACCGAAACGCATCCTGGGCCTGATTCAGCCGCGGTATACTCGTTAGGCTATCAGGCCCAGGACGATCAACGCGGTCTAATTGAAACCCCGTCTTGTGAACTCGAATTCTACCACCACACCGTGTTCCGGAGCAACGATATTTTAATTGAATAATCGATCTTGACTAAGTGATTCTTGAATATATTGTTTCAAGTCACGGCAATCAATGCAAAATTGTTCGCAAAATCGCGTTTCCGTAGCCGAAAATTCTTCCCTCGAGAATTTTTTGGATTATTTTTAATACACACGTTGTGCTTGTTTGTTTGGTGTGTATTACGGATAAGGATTGAATTTGATCTCATGATTACGTATCTCAATTTAAAAAAAAATGTATAATAATTAAATTGGGTTTAATGTGAATTGAAATTGAAAACGATAAAGACTGTGAATTTCGATTAAAAAAATTCAGCGTTTCTTAACTTGCCGAGGTTAATTACTAAGCACGTTTGTTGACGCAAAATCCGTATAATTTGTCTAATTTTAATAAAAAAATATATCATATTGTTCCTAAATGAATTTTTAACGAATTTTCTTCCGTAAGTCTTTGATGGAATGAGCGTATTTTAAAATAAATAAAAGATGTATTGCACGCCAACTGTATCAACTTCACAACAGTTGATTTTTAGATCGATTGAGGAGTTGAATAAAAATTCAAGTTGAGACAATTTTTCAATAATTAATCATTTTCAAACAAAATGAACTTTCGTCAATTAAAGTTGTATTGGTATTAGAAAATTTTAGATTTCTGAGCTATTTCCCTGCAAATCCATCGACATTGTTTCCTTTACCATAATTTTGAAGAATTTCAACTTGGTTAACCTCAGTTCCACTTGTTTAGTGTTTATATCCTAATTATTTCTCTCAGACGTCGTTTGCACTAGACTGTACAAATACACCCCCAAAAAAAAGATGTCAAAAAATTCTTTGCCCGGCAACATTAATTTCCGAGTGAATAATAACCTACTTGTTGAAGAATTTTTCTCGTTAAAGAATCTAAAATTTCCGGACCAACGCATCGGACGAATGAAAAATCCCGCAAATACTTTCATCGTGGATTCATCTTTCCTCACTGGTTCGTTTCATGTATCTCGCACGCTAATTGACACTGCAGTAGTGCCAAGAAGCATGCAACTCGCGAAGAGATCGGTCGGAGCCGCAGCGAGCCAACTCGGCTGTACAAACACGTAAGGATGTTGCACCGTGCTCGACAGCGATCGGCCGAGCTCTTTACCCTAATGCGAGGACGTCTACGAGGCGAGGCTAACACGTTTTTGCAACACCGTAGGCAGCCGCTCTAACCGCGTTGTCGGTTTACACACGATAGACATCTTCGCTGCTGGTAGACTCCCGCGCAGTACTACGTATGGAGCTAATTGGCTACTGAATTACTGGAAGACATGCTTGCCGCTTCGTTCGCTCGCATATTATAGCGGCTTGCACTGCACTGTGCCCTGTTTGCAGTGCGCGATGATTCATCCGCGTCTTTTATGCCCTCTGTGAACAACATGTGCACTGTGTGAAAAGGTACAAGATGCAGCTCCCGATAATCCCAATTCCACGTTTTTACATCCAGGATCACGATTGATCGTTGAACAGATAATGATTATGCCAACGGTGGAACAGTGCAAGGAACTCATCGTCAAGATTCCAGTCCTGGATGAGAGTTGAGTCACAAAACTATATCAGTAAGGAGAGAGATCAGTTTTGTAGCGCAAGAACAATGATGCACAGACTCGATTTTCACTTCTGTTAACAAGTTTTTTAGAGCGAATGGTATAAAGTGCTGGTCCAGATAGTCTTAATTCCATGTTTTCACCCTCAGGATCGCAATTGATCGTCAGGCAGATAACAATTATGTTGAGCTCGAAGTATTGCAAGGAGCTCATCATCAAGATTCTAGTCTAAGATGTCATTTGGGTTATAAGACTCGATCGACAAGGAGCACACCTTGGTGCACCAAAAACAGCGATGCTTAGATCCAATTTTGACTTGTATTACCGTATATTTTCTGGAATAATCAACTACGATGAACTCCAATTGTACAGTGACTCGACAATCTGTCAATTAAATCATTCGACGTCATTGATCTGAAAAAATCCTCTCAACAGAGTGAACTATGTTAGTGATTTCGCGTGCGTGGCGCAACGACATTAACTCTGAACGTGGTCCTAGCTGGTAGTGGTTGTACTGCTGGGTGGTTGGTGGTCCTGCGGTGATATACGGCTTAACGGACAACCGTGCGATATATGGACAGCGAGAGAGAAAGAGAGAGAAGTCGAGGCTGTAAAAGGCTTAACGAGCATCTTCGTAGGCCAGCAGACGTCGACGCTCGAAACGATCCGAGAGAGCCCCGCAGAGAGTAAACAGGACGTGGCTTATCTTGTCACGAAAAATCTGCACCCAACACCGTGCACGGCAGCCCATCTCGCCTCACGCCACTCGCTGAATTCTACCTTTTTCCTAATCTCTGCGCCAACACGTATCGCCACCCGCGGGTCTAACCTCCGCAATAAAAAAAGCACAAGGAAAAATACGACCCGAGTGACAATGAAACGCAAAAATAATCCGCCACCTCAGGATAATGTGAAAATAAAATGTGCGATCGGTGCAATGATGTCACCGGATGATGGGTGAGTTGAAAAATGTTATCTGATGATCTTCGAATGCACCGCGAGCTTTTTAACTCTGCCGCCACTAATCTGATATAATATTTCCATTCGGGTTAAAAAAACGTTAATTTATGGTTCTAGGATTATTTATTATGCTTTCGAAAAAGGAAATGTTCGTGGTCAATCGTCGTCTTTTCGTGATGGAGGAATAAATATACTTGAATTGAGGTACACGTAGACGATTGGAATTATCTACGATCTTACACTTCGATAAAAGTCTCTCCTTAAAGTCATATGAATTAACTTGAGACCACTGTAGGTCGTATGTTCAAGTTTAACTTGAAACTGTACAAGTTCAATCCATGTTAAAGTCATTAAGAATTATGGTTCCTTTGCAGATAATATAGAAGATACGGTTTATAGTGTATTTATGGTGTATGCACTGGTGAGTCATTCGAAGTTCAAAGTCATATTGGCGAATCTCTTGTACGCACAACCTATACGAGTTGATAATATATCGAAATCGTCGGCACGTTTACCGAGTTTGAGAAGCATTGAAACGCACATCTGAGGCTCTGTGGGTGGTTATATATGAGGGATGATCGAAGCGACATCTAAAGTAAAGTAAGATATAACGAACAAGATGTGTGAACGGTGTATAACGTCGGTATTAAGAGGAAGAAGGAGGCTCCGGCAATTAGCCAGAGTCGACGTCTTCATCGGAGCAAGTAGTCGGGACTTGGATCGCCTACTACTTATATCGATACGTGTTGGTTCATTAGGATATAATTAAGCCCCTACGGGGTGACCGTTTCCCGTAAAGATCGTTAATTGCCTTGCTCGTCTCTCTCCCCGCTCTCTCGCGACATGAAATAACGAGGCAAATGTTAATTGGGCTAGCAGTAAATAACCCCCCTCCCCCCTTCCTCGCTGCTTACAGCTTGGGAGGCTGAAACTTACCCAGAGAAACACCGCGTCACGTAAACCGAACGCGGTAAGCAGCCGCACACTTGTCTTTCGTGTTTGTCGAAGCTCTTTGTCCCTACTCTTCGGCTCTTTCCTGGCTCCGTTTTCTTTTTTCTTTTTTTTTTTTTTTCATATTTCATAGTTTTGATTAGGATGAGAATTACGGCACGTTTACCCCCCACAACCGAAACGCCAGCGTCGTGGTTGTTTCGTCAATTTGTATGCCTAGTCAGAGTGTTAACTGCGCCGTCGAGGCTCTAATTCCTACCCACATCGAGTGAACTGAGTACATATTTACCGAGAGCAAACCACTTCGGATAGTGCTGTGACACCATCTGCCTTTCACCTCCGGTCTACGTCGACCATGGCGCCAACTACATCTTGTTCCGTATAGCTGACGAATTTCAGATGGCGCTGCGATCGCCGTGTTTTGTGCTACATCGTAGTTAGAGACGGGTGAAAATCATTCTATTTCTCGAATTTTAATCCCGAAATTCAATGCGAATGTATCTTTTTTTCTTTATCGATAGTATGTAGATTATGATATTTGAGCCTAAATTTTTTACATCGGTACCAATTGATAAGAATCATTGTTATTAAGCACCGTGACATAAGATTTGTGGACAGTATTTTTGGATGATTTATTTTCTTTGCCACAGTCCTACTTTTTTGAAAGAAAACCTTATTTTCGCAGTTATCAAGAAAACAGATAAACAGCCAAGAAAAAATGAATATATTCTTAGAAATAACTTATCCAAAGACGAATTCATTCCCGAAAAATTTCTCAAAGCACAAAATCTGCAATATTGCTTAAAACTGTCGCAATAACGTTATTTCTTAAAACACACGTCATTTGCTCTTGGCATAACAATATATATTGTTCTTCTTGTAAAGCTAATTTCTTGCACAATATAAAATAACGTACAAGGATTTCGTTCGAAAATATGTATCGCATCAGCCTTCGTTCAAAGAGAAACACGGCTCGATCGTGTCATGCGCTTGAATTGCTCGTTTATGTTCACGCTTGCGGGTTAATTGGCAGACTGACAAGCAGGTGTGATACTCCGTCCATCTAGAGCACCTGTCCCATTATCCATCACCTCCGCTTCGACGCTAGCTTTATTTTTGGTCGAGCCAAACTCACCCGGATCCATTCCGCAGCTCGTCAACATGAGCGAACTTCACTCAGAATCAGCACACGCGGTGCTGAAGTTGAGACGATTTCCATTACTTCAAATGATTTTCATCGACATTGAACTTTATAGATTTGCCATTTTGGTTTTTTCTCTCCAAATCGAGAAAAAATTATTCGATCTTGACCCGATCCTCATGATTTATTAATTTTTTTTTTTGCTAAACTAGTGTGCGCCTCAATCACAAGCAGACAAATTCTCAAATTTTTTCTTTGTTTTTTTTTTTGGAAAAAAAGAGCAAAACCGCGAAGTGAACAAAACGGGGTAAAATGGAGAGCCACTGAATCCGTGCCACCTGTGTGCCAGAACAGCGTTTTCGAGGCGGTGGTATCCCTCCTATAAATCGGACAGATAATGACGACATGTTTATACCCTTCATTTGTATGCTAGGCGAGGTGGACTGTCGCTGATGGAAGCTCGGTTGGTTGCGTTCGCTCACTCCGAGGCCTCACATCGGCGTAGGACGTGATTTCGGCTCCCGATGGCAGTTCCGATCACGCATCCTCGAAAGACGACCAATTACGGAACTTGGGTTATTTTTTTTACTTTTTCTTTTTCTACGAAGCCCCGGGAATCAGGCCCAAGTACAGGAAAAAAAAATGAATAAATAAACTAGCAAGTAAGTAAAATTTGGCTATCGCAGTAAATTCATGTATAGTTATACGAGTATGTAACGTCAATAAAACGATGCAATTGCGTCAGATGCGAAGATCGGTGGCAACGATCGGTTGTAAAAAAATAAGTTTATTGGTTATATCCATCGAGTTCTAACGCTATTGAGTAATTGATCAGAATATTTATCGGGGAATAATTTCTAGTTTATATAATCCGTGTTTGATTTGAGACGCGATTTGGCTTGAATTGATCAGATGCTATCTGAAATTGAAAATATTTAAATCGTCGGTATACAGAAGGTATGCATCGAACCACCGAGAGTTTAGTTTCCGTCTATTCATTCGTTATTCATTTATACCATATTCAAACTAGCAAAACCAAGATAACGCGTAACCTATAAACAAAACGTTGTTACTTTTGTTTCACGATGCAGGCATTATTATTCATTCATTTTCTTTTGCTACATAATTTCTGCAGCTTGGTAACTAGGTATACATATGATGATTGTATAACAATTGAGAATATATATGCAGTTTATCGTGTTCTATAATGTGTTGGGACGAAGCAGAATAAAATAAAAGAAACAAGAGAAACAAAAAAAAAAAAAAAAAAAAGAGAGAGAGAAATATTTTTACAGCTAAGCTGTAGCAACGCTTACACGTTATATTCATTCGGTTAGATAAATATTTTTTCTCTTTCATCTTCAGCCTCTCCTTGGCTTCCTCATCATCGTCTCCGGCGAACAGCAATCCATTTTCGACCAAAAACCATTTTGTCTTTTTCAAACTAACAAGACAAAGGAAACCTTCGATCGTATGTATATATATATATAACGTCGACAAGTTTGGACAGATATATAGAGTCGCGAATAACTACAGATAATGGATTGACAAGAGCGTAAAAAAGGAGATCGATATCTGATTGATCGGTAATTAAGTATATATTCACGCACACAGAAAAAGATACCGCCGATCGAAGTTTCCCTTTAAAGCATTATCGTCGTCGTCATCATTATTATCTTCAAACGCGAGACAGCCAGCTATGGCAGCTGTTACTATTTCAATCCTCCAGTATAATATATAATACTCATAAGAGAGCGATTGCAATCGCTGTTAACGTCGGGTAAGTGGGCAGGTTTACGAGGCGTGTATTGTGATACACAGATATAAAGCTATATATATGCGTGTACAGTATGAGCGCTGGATTACTTTCGCCAAATCACACTACGGTATCGATTAATTGACCAATACACCTAGCGATTAGCAGATTATTATGCCTCCAATAGCATGCTTTCAAGTATATCTCTATCGGAATTACCATCGCACAATTAAGATCACAATTCCAATTCTCGATCTATCGTTCATCACCGATTAATTCTTTGTAATACAAATACGTGCTCGTAATTTTATTTTCATGACAATAGGTTGGAATAGATTATATATATATATATATCAAGGCTTTGACTTGCGAAATCAATCGTCGAGAAATTCCATCTTCGTTGACTCTGGAATATTCCTCAACCACTTTTTTAGACTTGACAGAATTTTAAAATCGTGTCTTTTGCTGACTTAAGGCTTCTTCAATTTTTTCAGATTCATGAATGACTGAAATTTGGAATTATCCATAAAACAACTAAATTGATTTTCTCAAAAGTTGTTGGAAACTTCGGTAAATTTATTCGTATTAGAAATGTTTTAATACTTTCGAGTGTTGCAGTTCGAAGTTTACGAAAACTCACGAGAATTCAGTAAAATCAATATATACAAATTTTACGACATTCATACAGCACGAAATATTTAAAGACAATTTTTATACCGTTGAAAAACTATGTCAATACACTTTTACTCCAAACATCTGTTCAAAAATTTGAAACAGATTTTTTCAGAGATACTTCGCCTGATATTTCGTTTATAAATTGTTTGAAATATTCAATTTAAAACGATCTTCAACAGACGGAATCGATTTAAAACTAATCAAGTGCAAAAAAATGAACATATTTCGAAGTAAATCACTCCTCCGAGTGTAAAATTTGAAATTTTCTTACATGCGGAGTAATAAAAATTTGTGTAAAAAAAAATGCATATAAATATATATCATATTGTAATTTACCAATCAAAGCGCAAAGTTGCGATATGTAGGTATATAAGCGTCGAACACGCTCACGCTCTCTAGGCAGGTAACACTGGCATAAAACAGCTTTATTATACAAAAACATATGCAAATTATGTTATTTACGATTATGGCTGCTAATTATATTGCCATGCTTATGTACAAAATGTCAACGGAGCAAAGCACCGATATAAAATATATCTCTTCGTGTAGACTTTTTACGAGGCAGGGCGTAGGCACACTGCTATGCGTGCCATGCTCTTCGAGCTTATGCATGTGGGTCGCGTCGCCACAAAGTCAGACTCACCTATTCCAAGGCACATGAATCGCACGCTTCGCTTCGCGGTGTCCAGGTGTGTTGCAACCAGTTTTCACGATCATCCAGGTCGCACTCTGCACACCCGCGCAGTCCTTGCCTTCTCCTTTCTTCGTCACTTTTTTTCCTCCTCCACATAACCTCCAAAGTCCAAACGACCGCGACGCATGTCTTACAACCGTGCCCTGGAGCTCGTGACAAAGATTCTCGTTCCGCGAAACTTTTTTAATACAGTACAATGATCGTTTCGCGAAACCGAGTCGCCTACGAGTTCGATGGAACGAGGGGAGGCTTGAATCGTAAATATCTCGATCGACGGCGTACATTCTGTCTATGTAAGTGTTGCGATGCCGGAACTTATAGCCGATTGAACGGCTTTTGTCGGATTTTCGTACAGGCTGGCCAACTCAAGTTGAGGTATGAAATTATTATCACGAACAATTGATGATTTAGTGATTCGGAAGGTTTGTCAAACTTTTATTGTTGATTGAGTGATTACTTATTATGACTGATACGGAGTTTCAATTCGCCATTTGACGTAACAGGGTTTCACATCAAATGACTCGTATAATAAATTGGCTTCCCTGTCTTACCGACAAGAATATTTCGTACTTGGACAGCAGGAATAGGAAGAATGGTACACAGTCAGTCGTTCAGTCTGAGAAGTTTGATCGTTTGACGAATTCTTCGAAAAATTGCTCTGCAATTCTATATAGGTACTGTACAGAAAACAGTTTTTGGTTCGATCTTGCAGTGAATTTATTTGGATTGATAAATTCCAAGTATTAAAATCTTTATCAAAATACGGAGTACCGCTAAACAGCAAATTGTCAATTTTTCACAGCAGACATAGTCGCATTTTTGAAATTGAAAACAATCGAGATTCCAACAGTTGATACGAAACAATTGATCAAAAACCCGAATTATAAAATTATTCAAATACCTTATTCCCGCCATCACGTTTAGACCTCGTAACGTGCCTCGGAAAAAGTGTCTAACACAGTATAGAAAAATAACTGTCCTCAAAACGAAACAGTAATGGGAATCGGAGAAAAAACCGGCCGCTTCGATTGGCAGCTGTTCGAGCCAATGTATCATGCAGGTTCGTAGCGTAGGAACGTTGGAATTCGGAGTACGTATACTAGGAATGCTGGAATAGAAATGACGTACGAATGTGGAACGTCGGAACGGAAACAGTGCACAAAAGTTGACTGAAAGATGAATTGATAAAATTATGACTTGATATTTGTTAATTAACAAAACTATAAAAAAGTAATTACCGATAGGAATTCCTTTTATCAATCGTCGAAGAAGGTTTGTATAACATTGTTGTGTCATTTTACTCTGTAATGCCTGCATAGTATTCGCAAGCGAGTCAAAAGTATTTCCCAGCGACGATAATCTGTAGAGTGCAAAATAAGGTTTATCAGCCGAGTGAGTGAGGCTGTCGGACCTTATCTATATGGCATGGCGTATATTTATAGAGCGATCATTTATTCCCGGTATTTTCTCTCCGCAATTATGTGGCTCGTATACGGCTATCGTAAGTGCGCTATACGAGATTGTGTGCGAGTATAATTTATTATATTTTTACAGAGAAATTACACGCGATTAGTCAGCCGGTTTAAATACTAAGACGATTACACGGACGTGTGAGTATATTCAACGTTTTAATCAAACGGCACTTAATTGCGTACGACGACCGATCGGTTCGCCGGAATTTAACCGTATTCAAGATTGAGAAATATTTTTTGCAATATAGAGAACAGTAAACAGGAATATAGTAAGAGGTGAAGGAATCGCGATAATGAGAAATGAAACCCGACACAGAGAAGTGATAATTCAATTTCATTGGCAGCAGAAAATTATCGAACCATGATTGAAGTTGATGGTCGTAGATTTTACCATATCTTTCACATACATCAGAGTTTTTATCTTATTTGTATGGATTGATAAAACTTATTAATTATGCATACTCGATTAATGAGTAACGATAGCGTACTTCAGTCTCCATAATTTTTCTCTATAACTCAAAATTAAGAACAAATATAACATTGCGAATAAAATTTATGAGAAACACATGATGTCTCACAATTAAGGGCAATAAATCTTTCTGTTATCCGAAATTCCTTACCTTATACGAATACCTACGTTATTATTACGTTGAATTATGCAAATTACGGTTGATTTTATATGATGTTAGTCGTATAATCATTACGAGACAAGTGAAGCATAATATAATATAATATAATATATGAGACGTGTAAAGTGAACTTTAAAAACGTGTTAATTCCAACGACGAGAGAGAGAGTAGCGGAATATTTTAATTGGAAGGAAATACACATATGTGACGAAGAAGAAGAAGAAGAAAAGAAAAAAAAAAATACAAACGTTTTTCACATTTGCATACAAATTATTATTTCCAACGGTTTACAGGTAGCTGACATCTTGAGTTTTGCCAGCGGGATACCGAGGACCATCAGACTGCCTGGAGTATTAATGTTCGGAGTTACGGGCAGCTTGTATACACAGATGCAGAGACGACGATCGGCTGCCGAAGGAATTCGCGTGTTAATTTCAACGAGGGAATAAATGACATCTGTTCCAAGATGTAGACGTTTATCCTGTAATTGTTTAACAAGTAAGGGTATTTCAGTTGCCTTTCCGATCATTTTTTCGTTCCATATTCTTATTCTCATTTCCATTTTCAAACAGTATACAATATGTATGTTACACGTATTCGAATTGTCCTCGTTTTGGCGCAGTTTTTTTTTTTCTTTTTCTTTTTTATCAATGTTTGTCTTTTATTTGACATTGTTATTCCGGCAGTCACAAGGTGACAGATTGTATAAATAATTCATTTCGATCTCCGGTATATGAGAACCGAATGCGTCATTCATTTTTCAATATTGATTCTTGGCCCTTGCCTGTGTGTGCAATATGCATGCGGTGGAAAAATATTTCGATCAGAAATATGAGCAGATAAACGATCCGGAGAATTTGTATATCATCGATGTAAGATTGTCAGCAGCACGAATATTTCCATGTATTTTTCATCGACATTTGGACATTCGGCGATACGCGAATTTTAATATCGCTGTCGTAATATTTCCGACGAATTCGAGGACGGCAATAACTATCGCACGAATGCCAGATCATCGAGCCATTTTGATATTCGAATGCTGTATGCGTAATGCATGAGTTATGTTATTGCCAAACACACGAATCATTCCTTAACACACGGAGATTCTATCTAGTCAAACTCAAAGGTCTCATTACCTCTTCAAATATTAAACGCTGAATGAAGAACGAGTCAAGAAAATATGTCAAGCGTTTTACAAAATCGGTTTTATCGATGTGAGAAACTGAAAAAATATTTTCCACGAACTAGCATAATTTCTACGGCTTGACAGAATTTTGTTCAAAATATTTCACTTGCGTCAATACGACCTTGAAAAACATACGATTACGGTGGTCAGTTGGAAGTTTCTTTAAAAAAAAAAAAATCAATTTTCCGTTCCCTTTACTTGCCCGAATTTAGGAGTAAAAATTTTCGAATTTTCGGCAAAGAGAACGAAGTTTTTATAAGATCCAGAAGGTGATTTTTTTTCAAGCCTTTTGACGTTCATGATTTTTTAGTAAATGATCACTGATAATGGATGGAATTCTTGATTTATTAATAAACCTTTAATCATTTGACTCAAAGCATTACATTCAAATCCCACCGAGATAATCGATCCTGGTAATCGGAATCAAGCTTGAACAGACAAGTAGAAACAAGTAGTAAAATTTGAAAATAAACAATCGAGGAATCAATAACAAGGAACGACACTTAAGACGTTTTCATAGAACCGATAACGAGCGGTCAAGTGCGTCAAAATACTTATAGATTGACGCTAAAACGGATCATCGTGACTGATATGGCGAGGCATCATTCCGGGGATTTATTTGAATGGCATGATAATCGTTCGACACGGCTCATTACCTTTCAGCAATTACTGGACAGTTATATCGAAAGCATTAACTCAAAAATTCCACTATCGAAATCACCTGACAGTACTCACAATTAACTTACGGTATGTGGTACGTATTACGGTGATTATGATCTTTTCGTTAAATGCAATTCTCCGATTCGTTCTGCTCGGAATTCCGACCATCGTTTGCTTGACCCCAAATCCATGTTTATCGTCAATGCTTCTTCAGTTGTGTAAACTTCTCTGTATACCTTATGAAGGACGATTTAAAGTCATACTTTCACCTTTAATGATGTAGTTACGCTGCAGAAAAAAATGATCGACGTTCACATTTCTTCTTTCAAAGAAAGCTCAGGATTCCTTTAACGATGCTCGGAAGAAACTGAATGAAACTCGAATTGGTTCCGGTGAATTTTAGTTTTTACTTCTTACTACAGGATCCTTTCCTGAAGATTCAACAATTCCTTGGCGAAACTTAGGTGTTAATCTAACACTATCCGATGTTCGATTTACGAAATGAACGTGAGAATTGTTCGACATTATTCCACACCGGCCAATTATGGATCATTTTAACTTTACAACTGTTTCCACACTGTGACCTCGTAAAATTTTTTAAACGCTTAAAACAATTCAAACAACAGGGGCCGACGAAACATCTGTTCAAAGATCTTGTCTCACTCAATTCAACCGTGCATTGTATTGATTACGTCATTTTTTTCTATATTCACGATTAATAATTCATTAACGAATCGAGTTAGCCAATCTCCGATGATAACGTTCTCAACTTTTTTAGTCTAGTCGAAGATTGTGTTCATGTTCGAACTAAAAGAGCAGCAAAAACGACTCGAGGAAGTGTGAAATGGACTGTTTCGAACGATTCGAGGATCTAAAAACGTGAAAAAGATATCAGACCGAGGTATCGACGAATGATGGAACATCGTGGGTCCCTAATCCTTGTCCCAGCTACTCAGCGTATGATGGGTATCAGATCGGGTCAAGTTGATGGTGGGTTAAACTGTTCCGGGCGTAATGAAGGAACGACTGTAAACGGGTTTTAGGAGCTAGGCGAGGTGGGGAACCACGATCGATCAATTGGTATCCTAATGACGCTTCAAATCCATGTTTGTGTCACTGAGTCATAACCGATGAGTCCCTGGATCGCATGCCCATGCAGCCCACCGCGATCCATGGACATGTGCCCGGCATCCAGTACCTCACAAGATAAGATTACAGTCCTTCTTTCTCTCTCTTTCTCACTCTTCTCTTCGACGGAATGACATTGACGAACTGACAGCTCCCTCCGGGGCTCGTCCGGAAGAAACGCACCTCAACAATACTCTTGTTTACCCGCTCGTCCCCAGCTCACCGACATCGACAGCCCGTAACCACTTTTATGTCGATTCAGCTGTTTCAGCCTCTTTTACTCCTCGCACGCACAACACCCCACTTTGAGTTTGACAACTTAATTTCCTACTTGATGTATCGTGTACGAAGGTTATGTGTGTGCTTGTGTGTACTTTGGTATGTGTACGCATGTGTGCGCTGCAGTCGGTCACACATGGAACAGTGGATTGACACACTGGAGGTCTTTCTAGTGTAACAGACTGTGTTTTCCGGAAAGAAATCAAACGTTTCTCAACTTCCCTGGTCCACTTTTTATTTTTTGATATCGTCATACTTTCAAGCCACAAGGTACGATTCAATTTCAATATTTCTGTCCTGAGAGAGGTTTTGTTTTGTTTGAATACTGCTTGTGTTGAAAGAAAATGCAGTACAAGTACAAATGTGTCTATGGTTACTAAATTTTCTGATTATTTTAAAATTATTCCTTTAATTCTGAACTTATTTTATAGGTAGGTACTGTTGTTATTATAACACGAGGAAGTTCCGAAACTACTAACTAATATACGGCTAGTTGTGTTTTAATTTCAAGCTTCGAAATTTGATAAATGATCTATGATTCTTCAAATGATGACACCTTCAGCAGATATTTGATAGAATTCTCGACGAGCCTACATTTTTGTTGGAACAAAAACATTCAAGTCTTTTCAGATTGAAGGCAGTTGTTATTCCATTTGTATACTATGAATAGCTAATCTCTCTAATCTCCATTTTCCCATCGGGGAACCAAAAACACATATTTGCCTAAAGACTTTAGTATCTGTCGCGGTGCTTCCCGTTTTTAGTACGTATTTCGGAATTCAATTGAATTTTGGCACATCTTCAATTTGTTAGAGATTTCATGAAAATCTTTCGAATTATTTTGAAGGTACCGTGCAAAGTTGCACAAGCTTAGACCGTTTGTAAAATTTCACAGTTGAAAATGATGATGGAATTAGTATCTTCCAGTCGCGTTAATGCAGTCCGTTATTTGCGAACTTTTTTACATCATTAGCAGCTGTTCGAAGTCAAATTAGAAATCAAGTGAAAAAGCGTCGAAACACTGCCCTTAACGACATTCTATTGTTGCAATAGCTTTAAATTACCACAATGGAAAGACCAGTGACACATAGTAGAATATTTTCTGATCACAAGTACAAACCTCAGCTGCATCATTCACCGGAACCGTATTTTAAAGTAACGGTAATAATCGAAAATACTTATAAAATGCACAGTTACAACAACAACAACAACTAAGAATTTTCCTGAGTGCAGATATTAGACTCGATCATTAACCCTACTTATTATTATGGTACGCAAAATCCGAACGGCGTGCAAATACGCTGAACAGTAATTAGAACACGTGGTATATGCAATACACGGACAAGGTGCAATAAACTAATATTGGCTCGTAAAAGTTTCTCGAACTAATTGCCGGAGTAATTATGCTGGCAGCGTGTATGGAAGCACGTCATTCGCCGAGGCAAAGTGGGTATGGACACGTGTGTTCGAGAAGTATGGCCGTTAAACGGTAAATCTAATTACATAATTGTTCCCTGGCTTCGAAGCATTATGGCCGGCTCTCGTTTTTCTCAATACTAATATATACGCGCATATATATAACTGGTATAACCCGCATTAACATGGATGCGTGGTTAACGTAGTCGTATAAAGTGAGTCGGAGTCGTTTGCGAGTGTCTTATTATACCTGGCAATTTTCCCGTTTGCGGGATCCAGAATTTTCCTTAGGTTTCGAGGTGCGGAATGATGCACAGGAATCGATACCGAAGTTTCGTCTGCCTGTATAGCTATATAAGCACGATTCATCCTCGGGTAATTTATAAGTCGAGAAGTGAAGTGATGGGTTTTTGAACCACTCGTTGACCGTGTGACCGAGTGAATGACTAGAGGTTTTTACTGCAGCTGGTCAACATTCGAGGAATAATACAAACCGAACATTACTAGTATACTCAAGCTGCACTTTTAAACGTCGCCTAATCAACTTTTATTGCCTTCGGTTATAAAGTCATTTATTTATCGACGGTTTGTCAGGGTAATTACCGCCACATGAAGCTGCAAATTTTACATTTTACTCAGGTATGACCTGAATAGTTTATTGGCTTCCTAGGCATTGTACAGAGTTTTCAAATTTCATGCTTTTCAGCGACGTTTCTTCGTGTGGTTAGTTTCCAGTTGCTGTAAAGGCATTCACCGATGCCTTGACACTTATTACTCAACTCTCGATATTTTCGGGAGAATATTCCGTAATGGAAAGTCACCCGAAAGAGAAACAAGAATCCCTGTTTTTCTAAAAAATTTACTCTTCTCTCGGATTAAAGTTTAATAAAAAAATTGTTGATACAGAACAAAAAAATAAAACAAAGATTTCCAAGCAATAATCGAAATCAACCAAGTTGAATTTGATCGATACATTGCGCTGAATTGTTTTTGCTTAAATTCGCAGTGTCGATTTTTTTCCACGTTAGGAAAAAAAAGTCTTACATCGAATTCGCCTCAAGAACCATCAGTTTTACTTTTGAAACTAAAGACTGATAATTTTTTTGCTTCAACGATTTGTTTACTCGCTTGATACTATCTTAACTAATGAACAAAACATAACTTGATTTCACTGGCCTTGCAAGAAAATCGTTCATACGACCAAATTTCAGTTCCAAACTGCTCAGAAGTTGGTTAGAATTTGCAAATGAAAACCAGTTAAATTTTTGTATGCTGAAAAAAATGTATAAATTGTGGTCTTAAGCAATTGATGGGTTTTTTGTAATTCCATTAATTATGACTATGCAATTCTAGAATAATTCGCAGTATTCAGAATGCGAAGAAAATTGAGATGACGAACGAGCTGAAAAATTCACTTTATAACGTATAAATTAATCCACAAACTATTAAAGTTGACCGAAAATCATGTGCGTATAGGTACAGAAATAACGAATTTCCTTAACCCAGCGAAAGGTGGTGTTAAAACAAATTTGAAGCAATCAGTAAAATCCGTGAGTAAAATTGTTGAATGTTAATTTGAATTTACGATTTGACGGTCGAGTTCGCCGTTCGTGAACCGAATCCGTATACGTTATAAGGCCGTGAGCCGAGGTTATAAAGGGCTGGAAGGTAACATACGAAGTTAATTAAACATCTCAATAGAAAGCGGTGCTTGTCCAGAGGTGATTAGACACGGAGGCTGGTGAAAAGGTGTGGCATTTGTGCTGGTGGCCATTGTGTTTTACCAGTCGCGAAGCGAAGGGCGCACAATACGCGTGACAGCCTCGGCACCCCGTGAGACCTCGCCCTGGAAGCCTTTTGTCCTTTCCCGGCGTGGAGTCGACGCGTCCTGCGGCGTCGTCGTCCGAATCGCCGCAGTGGAAACGCGCCGCGTCACCCTCGGAGAAGAGGTTTGAAGAAGACCCGGAGGAAATATTGCGGCGAGTGCGTGTGTAAGATGAAAATTAAGCTGGAAGAGGAAACGTGGAACGCAGCTTTGCCCGCCATCTTGAAAGAATTACAAGTCATTCCGCGCGCCCGAGGAGAGTCCGGCTCCGATTACCCGACTCGGGTAAGGGGTTAGGTAAACGATTATTGTCCACTTCCTGTCGGCGATTCCTTCAGGGAAAACGATCGTCCGCATGTAAATGCAGGCATGCGGGCTTCGGAGTTTTGAAAAACGCGCACGTAACCCGCTGCGCTCTTATATTGTTTAAGGGACTAAAAGCGCCACCGCGCCTACCTGATGAATAATTTCCGATGGCATAAAGCATCTGCAGAGAACGTTGTTGTCTGGAATCGTTTGCTTTTCAGATCAAAGAACAAGGAGCTGCCGGTGCAGGTATAGGGTTAGTCAAATGAAAGGCTGGAAGCAACCAATCCAGTATTCTGTACCGTAACGTTTACCTACCAAAATTTTTCATCACGGTAAATAAGTTTCATCGAACTTGAAGGAATTCTTTTTTTTTTAATTGAGGTAATACCTGTTTTTGCTGACGAAACATCAATTTATAACAAGTTCATACAGTAAATTAAATGGTTCAGTTGTTTCCGGTGTGGACGAGTTTTTTGATGTAAAGTATCAGGATCTTTACTACCTTTTCGCAAACATCAATGACAAATGATTTCATGAAAAGTATATTAAGTATGAAGTTGTAGTTGAAGCTACCAACAAAGCGTACCGATACAAATGATGAAACCGCAGCTTCTAATCCAATTAAAGAGAACTCTCAAATCAACCGAACGAAAGATACCGAAACTGAAAGAACGATATGAGTGAAAAAACAACTTGCACACAGTTATCGGTAAGAAATCGTCGAATCTCCGGGCAGTGCCGAAATCCTTTATGTAATGGCACTTTATGCGCGTATGCAGGAGTCGAGGCATGCGACTACAGCACATTTGCGCATATATACCTGATGTTGGCCGTGAGGTCGAGAAGGAGGATGAGGACGAGGATGAGGAGGTGGAGGTGGAGGTGGAGGTGTAGCAGGTATTCCTCGAATGAGTTGTGGTCCGGGCAGTGTAAGACGGGAGAAGCTGGTCATTAGCGATAAGGATCACACGCTCGGCGTTGACTCCGAGTCCCCGTCGCGCCGTCCGTGTTGCCCGCACCGCCGCGACCGGTGGAAGACAAATGGACCTCGGGGCTTGACAGCTCGCCCATTTGCCCGGGAAGTAGTAATTATAAGGTGCATGGCGGCGCAGGCGGGCGGGGAACCACCGACAGGAAATGGCCTCGCAATGGTCACGTCGGTGACCAGCCCTGCTCCCGCAATTAGCAACCGTTACCCTGCAACCCAAGGAAGAACAATGCGATTCATCTCGGACAGTGGGCTTCGGGGTTGGAATCGATGATCCTACTCTCGATCCAGATCTGTTACGAGCATCATCTCTCTCACGATGTGCCCTTTGACTTTGTGTTCAGGGTAATATTTAGCGGAAAAACAGTTTTCAGGAGACTTGTTCAATACTCCTGATACAGGTCGGTTATAGGGGTTATATTGGTGGATGTTTTTTGTTTTTGTTTTCATCCTCAAGACACGAGTAGAAATTTTCATCGGGCTAAGATAAGGCCATGGTCAGACTTTCCTTACTAGCTGGTCACATATACATGAGGCTTCCTGATCAAGGCCTGGCCAGAAACGTAACGTGCCATTCTAGAATGCATGAATCCAAAAATAATAAATTTCAAAATGATATTTTAAAACAATTTTGCAAGTAAACGGCACACTTTATTGCAAGTCATCTGATTCTTTTATCATGAGAACGCCCTGGACTTCCGTGTCGCCTGTTAGCTGCTCGGGCTACTTGCAATGTGTCAGGTTCAAGTCAGGATCAGATCAGGGACACCATAGTGGAGTTTACCTGACCTGAACCTGCTGAGGGCCAGACTAGGTATGCCATACTAAGACATGCCTGGTATTAACCTAACCAGGGCCGCATCAGGTGTGCCTTAACAGGGCCCGCCTGATTTCAACCTGATCAGGGCCTACTGGGACGTCAACCTGGTCTGATGAAGGTCTCTCAGAAGATTAACAATATCTTTCTAATATATTGTTTCGCTCAGTTTTGTTATAAGACTGTTGTATTATCACGTTTGAAATGAATCAAACCTTCTCAACATACCAGGATAACGACATGCTCTCTAGTTATATAATTCATCCAGCAAGTCAGTTGAAGTCAGTTGGAGAAAACGAGATAAGTAGTCCGACGACAGTAATTGGAGACTGGATTGAACAGCTTTTGACAAAATCAGGATACTGGTCTGGGTAACTGATTTTATCGTTCTCTGGCCAGACCCATCACATGAATCATATTCCAGTGACTATCGAATGTATAAGGTGATAAACATCAGTGTATCTTTACCGATTTCTACAAACTTGAGTAGCACCTATCACTGAGGATTTCACTGTAATCGAGATACACATCTTTAGTCTTTACCACGTCTCATCGTTGTTGTTGCATGGAGTCAACATGAGACATGACGCAGGTTGGCACGCGTCACTAGCATTCGTCAGAGGATTGCACTGTACGAAACCCAGACAAATACGTACCACCGATTATAAATACTCAAGTTTCGCAGTGCACGATAAAATGTTGCAGAAATTATGCTAATAAGAATTCTCTTGCTCAGGTCGTAAAAATCTTCCCCGAATTTAAACACACTGCTAGAGAAAAATAAGGTTTTCTCACAATCTCTCTGCTTGTTTACGTTCTTGATGTTCACTTCTGGTTTATTCGAATCTCAATGCAGTATTCTCGATTATTTTAGTTATTTTCAGAACATGGTTAAATGGCATAACCACCATAACCTATTTCGAGCGCATAATTTTTACCCGTTTTTAGATAACCTAGATATTTTGAAAGGGATGCAGGAGCTTCTGGTTAAATCTTTCTTTTAGCTATAACATGCCTTAAACCATGTTCCAAATGAGTAATAAGTGTATTTGAACTAATTTCTGGAGCCTTAGATCTTTGAAAGTATAAAAGAGTATCATAGTGTCATTATTTAACTGATTTGAAACCCTTGTGAGGTGATATTCTCATTCGAAAATTACATTTAGAACGATTATAACCTGTTTCTACAATCTAAATACTGAGAAGTGTCCATAAAAGATTATAAAAAGTGTACTTGTAGTTACGTCGTTTTCGGAATTAGCAGCCAATCGAGCATCAAGACGTCCTCAACAGCGCAAATAGTTAACAGACCTGCGGTTAGAGGATCGTTTAAAAAATCTTTCGAAGCACATGGATGTGTTTGGTATAATCAGTGGTCCCCATAGTACACACGTCAGCCTTGAGACGGTTTTTCCTTAGTATCTGCCTACTCTGTGTGATCCAAGTTATCAGTAAACGAATCAAAAAAAAAAAATTCCCGGAGTCTAAAACCTTTAGAAAATATAAAGACCTAAAATAGTGCGTGGCCATCGTTCTGATATCATAAGTTTTTGTGTTACCATCCAACTTGAAAATCATATATTACTAGCAATGATGACGTGTTTCCCGAGTCTGAATACTTTGAGTAGCACAAATTTCCGTTGAAAGTAAACACATGGATCACCTTCTTTCCAGAGTAAGCTAGCAGTTTCGTGCCTAGACACCATTTAAAAAATATTTTAAAAGCACGTGGATGCGTCTGGGTGTCAACGGTGAACCCGTGGTCCACGTCAGTGTTGAGACCGTCTTTTCCGAGTGTCTGCCTTTCTGACGGGAGGCGATGCAGGCAGGCAGACAGGCCTGTCCATCTCCCCGTCTCGCTGTCCGATCGAGTAAACAACGAACAACAAGGGACGAATGGACAGTCCCAAGTGCCCGGCAAACAGACTTGAGTTTTCTGATAGGATGACAGGGCCGGTGACAGTGACGCGGGGCGTCCGCCTGCCGCAGGCGGCCGCGGACTCATCCATGCCTACAGATGCGACGCGGCCGTCCGCGTCCACATCCGAAGCCAACGCCCCGTGCTCTCCGTAATCTCCGGGATTAAGCGGTCACCACGAGCTGACAGATTGGAATTCCGTTAGAGGGTATTAGTGTGTTTGTGCTGAGGCTGTCTTCCCGCAATTAAGCCTTCGCGTTCACGCGGCATGCATCCGTGTGCGGAATCTCGTGCTCTCTCAGGAAACTTCCTCGAAAAGCCGGTCGACGAGATGATAAGAGAGTATTTCGCCCACTGTTTTCCAGACTCTCCAAAACTCGGATTGTTATTCGTGATTTTGGACCGCCGTTAGAAGGCTTGGACTACAGCTTGGGATTATTTGGGAGGGGAAAAACACGAATGATTTTGTTTCTACGGTAGAACTGGTTTAGGTATGTTCGGAATTCTGTCCGGAGTAGATCGATGTGTTACATAGGGGAAATGGAAAAACTATAATAGCTTGGAACACGTTGTTGTTGCGATTGTTTTTTCACTTTTCACGTTTACGTCGATGGGTATATACGATCATGCAGATTTTTTTTGAAATTTGAAATGTACAGAGAGAAAGACTACTTGGGTATGAGTTGCATTTTGTATAAGAAATGAGTGAAATACAGAGATTTAATTACGCTGAAATTATTTTACCTATAAGATTTTACTCTAATTCTATTTTATCACAAAGCAATTTTTAGAATTTTTTATATCACTACAGTAACATGATCGAACAACAAACCGATGAGGAATCTTTCGATGTCGATGTTTCAACTTTAGCACGTCATGAGTTTAGTTGTAGTTTCTTCAAAAATTGATGTTTTCGTTTCGCACGAATTTAATCCCATAAAAAACAAAAGAAACAGGCAAAAATCAACTATTTGTTCACACAATGTGAGACTTCTTTTCAAACAACCCAGGTTTGACCGATCAATAACTAAAATCTGACTTTGATCAACTTGGAGAGTCGTACCATATCATAACCGATTCATTGTCCCAAGTTTAGTGATACGTCTATTTCTGTACACCTGTCCACAATCGCTGACGAACAAGAAACAAAACAAAAAAAAAAAAAACAGTTTCGTAATAAGGCCTAAACTTCCACTGATACGATCTGCAACGATTTTGATCATTGGAAAACATCCATTGTTTCAAAAATCGATTACAACTTTATCACAGCATCTATATTCCTGCCAATTATTTATAGGTTATTTATAAATACATATACCTACACAGATTACAAAAAATTCGGCTGTGAAATGCGGAACTAAAACAATCCACACATAATGTTTGAGTGATATCGTTTTATTTCCTTACTGAAAACAGGGCACAAGTTGAAAGGTGGTGGACACGCTGTTCACTCGAGGGTCAGGCACCGGCGGTGGTGAAAAAATTGAAGAAGCGATGAAAAGTACCCGGAGACCCGTGAGTCGAGGCTTCTTGGGTTGTATCGGGCACGTGACGATCGTCTCCGAGGGTTGCGTTGACGGTTATTGAGAGGGGCGTCTGCGCGGGGTCCGACAGTGATCAAGCCGGAGATGATCCGGTATCTTAAGGCAGGATGAGTGGCAGGCTCAGCGTCGAAAGCAGACGGGCGGGTGACGTTACGTCGCGACGCTCTTACCGAGGGAATGACGAGGCGTCGCTTTCGATTTCACGGCAATGTCGCCGCGTCGTTTCGACCTGACGTTTGTATATAAGAAGCTATAACGGAACAGGATTGAAGACACAATTTTTAATGATTTCTCGCTTGTTTTTTCCACTGAATTACAATTCAAAAATTCACTGCTTATACCGGGTGCCGTGTAATTAGCGGTATTCTTCAGCTTGGAGTCTACGCGTAATGACAGGGCACCAATACACTAATTGCGCTAGGAGGACGCCCGGTGAATTAGGATCGCTTAGGCAACTCAGCCTAAAAAAGATCAGCGACCTCCGAGATGGTTTCTAATCGCAGAAGACGGCGCGGCGCGACCCGCAGGTATAAAGGCTACTCGACGACGACGCCACAGAAAATCGGTATGGCGCCAGATAAGTGCCGGGGTAGTTCGAACCTTCAACCTTGACGGCGATATACCTGAGCGAAATTAAGAAAAAATTACTCTGAAGAAAACACTATTCTTCAATGGCCAGCTCGTTCCTTTTTTTTATTTCTTTTTTTTGTTCTGTTGTTCGACGTCTTCTTCTACTAATTTTTGTGCAAATCAGATTTCAAGTTTTCGAAATCATTGTATGATTTTTCGTGTTTTTGATTTATGAAAGATTTGAGCAGGATTCAAAGGACACGCTTTACGGAATTTCACAAATTGCAGTTTTATTCAGAGATTTTTAACCACTTCAGAAATTGACTAAATAATTTTTTTTTAAGAAAACTGTTTATTACTTTGAAATTATGTATTATAAAAAACACTTCTTCTAGCCATTCTGTAAGATAAATTTAATGCTCTACAAGAATTATCTGTTGCAAAATTTTCGTAAACCTAATATTTATAACATTATTAGAGAAAAAATGAATACAGTTCTTAGCTGATAACGCAACAAATATTTCATTTACGATAATTTTACAACAGATATTATTTCGCAGAGCGTTAAATTTCCTACAAAGTATCCGGAGGAATTTTTCGTTATGACGTGTAATTTCAAATCAATAAAATCTTTTGCACGACACCCAAAAATTGTCAGTGACGACCCGAAAGCGTATTAAAATAATTTTCTGCTTTTCTCAAATAGCGAAAAGAATGAAATAATAAAAGCAAAAAAAAAAAAAGAAAACTAAAGGAATAAAAAAATTTTAAAAAAGCAAGAAGAAAATCTGCACACGGAGATCTGACTCGTGGCCGTTCTCTTTATATGAGATAATATAAAAATGCGAGTCGTGAGCGCAGGCGCTTGCCTCTCGGCTAGTTTATGGCCGACAGGTTTGCGTGTTTCGTGGTAGGCATTTATTTTTCCTCCTAAACTCCGTTATACTATAGCACAGCAGAGGCAGCAGAGGCAGTGCAGGGTACCGGGAGGCAGGGAACAATGGAGAGATTAAAACGTGAAATACGAGCTTTGGGGCAGCGGCAGGGAGGAAAAGGGGAGGAAAGCAGAGGGCTGCGCGTGCCCCGGGCAAATTTTCGGACCCGGGCAACTTATTTTAACCGTGACAACTTTTTCCGGTGCTATACCTCGTCGGCATCCGGTCGGTCAGTGATTTCTCTTAATTAAAACTCCTCAACGTTTGCGTTACACACACACACGCACTCACTTACACCCCGGCATTCAGCGTGTGGGTGCAGCTATGCTTTATGCCTGATTCGTGTTTCCCCAATGACTGCACACCGCTGATCGTTCCATGCGAACCACTACCCTGTTCCACAATCTTTCTTCATTTTTTAGCCATCGTTTTATTTCCTCTTTTCCAACGTATTTCAATAAAATATTTCACCAACTCTGCCCTATACGTCGATTCAAATCTACCGAAGCTGATTAGGTAATTCATCAATCAGGTTCTCTCAATATTGTTATCCTTTCGTTTAAAATGATGCAATTTTAAAATCATCCAGGTTATCTCCTCTCAAGTTTTCCCATCTGTTTTGCTGTTCAAGGCTAAAAATATTATACACAAATTTTTAGTAGAAATAATTTTTTTTTACAATATTCTGGAAGAAGAAAAAAGACAAGAAAATTTTCGTTTCAGTGTTTTCTGGCGTTATATTAATATCGGTATCATCTGATATTCTGTTAATGAGCTCACTGTTCTGAAAGTCCATTCTGTAACAAGTTCTACAGTGTGGCAAGGTAACGATTGACGTCTCGATCAACATTTTGTATGCAATTGATCGACTGCAGCGGTATTCTTATTCTTATTCTTTTATTTTTTCATCACTTGATCAAGATCGTATATTTGTATGAAACTTTTCAACGGTGCCTATATAAGTGAACTCATATCTACGTTTATACATGTATTAATATTACATGAACGATACATTTCTCACTATGGAAAGAATCATTCGTCATTTTATGTATGTACAGTACTCGAGGATCGACACTGCACGCACTGTATATACCTACCTATTTATCTTCGAGCCGGTGATATCGATCTCTATATCCCATTGTCCACCTCGGCAGGCTCCCGACGCCCGATCGATCGTCGAATGATCGAATGATCGATCGATGTTTTTAATGATCCGGCCCCCAGCGGCCTCCCGGAATCCGATCGACCACACTTGATCGAAATATCTTTTAAACATTTTCGTAGTATAATTGTTTCTTAGATTTTTTAATGCAAATAAGAAAGAAGCAGTAAAAATTTGTAGCTATTCTAAAATTTTTTTATATAAAATGGAACAAGAATTATTCATTGCACGTATATTACGTATCGAATGAGACAATTTATGATAGAAATAAATTTGAGTACACGGTGAGAAGAAATTAAGGTAACATTTGCTTCAATTGTGATGAGATCTAATAATCCAGTTTCACTTTTTGATCCAATGGTTTACATCGTGTGATGAAAGATATTCCTCGCGCAATATTTATTACAATTTATGTAAAATGTACTAAAAACTAAATTCACCTTTTATCGTGTAAACAATAAGAAATTACCAGATATGACAAGAGAAGTGTTTTGTCTTCATTTTCTTACATTATTTTTTCATTCGAAGAAATGTCATTTTATCGTGAAAAAAAAATTGATCAGAACAACAATTGCTTGTTTTCTCAAGTGAAATCGCATTCATTTCAAGTAAAAAAAACATGTCTTTTGTTAAACGATATAAATTTATCAAATTATTACTCTCTACCTAATATAAGAATAAACCACCGTGTAATTTTCGGTTAAAAAAAAATATGTAAAAAAAGAATCTTTCAAAAATATGTCAACTTTAGAAAAAAAAAAAAAAAAAAAAAAAAAAAACGAGCTACGTCAAAAAATCTCTCAATTCTTTCGGTTCACCTTCCCTCATCTTCCATCTCCTCCCCCCCCCCCCCCCCTCCCTCCCTAATTCCTCCTTGCAAAAATGGTCAGACCCGCTCGCCGATGGAGAAAATGGGCAAAACGTGCGGCGGGGGAGGGGCGGGGCGGGGGGTAAAACGCGGGGTCAGTTCGCGGCGGTAAATCTTGACGCATGGCTGTTATTAAAATAATAACAGGTTAACACGGGCTGTGGCTGTCGGTGCAGCACGCCATATTCGTGGCGGAGGCCAGGTTCCACGTCAGTATTGAGGATGAGGTGCGTGTGTGTGTCGGCTATACGTGACGTAGGCAGCTAGGCGAGGACTTGACTGCCTCATGTTTAAATCAGCGATAAAGAGAAGCCCCGGTGACATATGTCACTGTCGCTGCCAGCCGGCTACGCAATCAATATATTCGCCCGCCTGCCTGCCTAGCTGACTGCCTGACTGCCTGACTGCCTGACTGCCTTGCCTGACTGCCACCCTGCCAGAGCCCGCCTTTCAAACCTCCACATGCGTATAACCCTGCGACACGTACACACCCACCCATCCGGTGTAGAGCATTCAATACGTGACTTCGTATTCAACAAACACGCCGAGCTGGGGAGCCGCTGATATTTCTGCGCTACACACACGCGCATATATTGTGCACGGTGATCCGTCAGATACAAATGCGAATTTTGCAACCGGAAAACGATTTAAAGATTGAAAAGGAACTTGGGTTGGGGATTGTGGAGGTTTGTTGACGGTGAATAGATACTTTTTATTCATTTCATCAAGACTTCTCCGGGCATCGGGTATTTGTGACATTTTTTAATTCGTTATCTGCTAAGATCTTGAAATAATTTGTCAGTTTCGAAATGGTTGAACATAGAGAGACTATGTATTCGATCAGTTTCACTCTGGGATGTCTGGTTTCATTCGAAACACTATTTTTTGTAAATTTAATCACTAGAATTACTTTTTTTTCAAGCCTATGTAATTAGTCACATCTCAACAGAATTGCGTAACGATCACACCGGGTGAAATTCAACGCAAACGTGATATTTTATTTGAAAAATGAGTTATAAGAGTATAAAAAAATATCTAGGTATTGCCTAAGGACCGCAAAAAAGCTGACTCAGTTTTTCTAACTATAATTGATTGTTTATGTATTGTAAAAGATCGCCAACGTCAAAGAGAGTGCCAAAAATTTCGAAAGAGGCCTTCATTTCGCACGAAAAATGGCACCAAGAGGCCCATTTCCACAACTAAGGGACTCTACGAGGATTTTGAATTATGTTCGGGGTGAAATTCATTCGGGGTTGATCATGGTTAGATATTTAATTTTACAGTATTGCACCGCTAATCAATTGCGATACATATATGACGATATTGAATTGATCGATGAAAGCAAGAAATCTGATTCAGCGACTTTGCAGTAAATAATAAAATTCGAGTCATATCGATCAAGTAAACCAATGCAGTTTTCTAAAAAATCGTTAGTTCACAAATCGGCTGTCTTAAGTTCAAGAAACCATAATAATACAAAATATGTCTAATATTTAAAAAACTTCGACGCTCAAAGTCATTCTAAAGTTTACAATCAGTGATTTAGTTTTCAAAATTTCGTCGCATTAACATTACCCACGTCAACTTCGTAGAAAATAGTCTTCAGGTTCTACTAGATCTTTAACCATTTTGAAACGATTTGAAATGAAGCATCGATCTAATATAATTAAATTCTAGTATTTTCAAAGATCGAAAGCTTTGTAATTGATTCTTCAATAAATGATCAACACCGATAGGTACTTGAAGGTTGTAGATGAACTCAATGGCCAAAAAATTGCTGAACCCTTGTCTAGTCTGCGTGCTGCGAATAAATATTGGCGAATTTAATATCGCGGAGTGTTGGTGCAGAAACATGGAAAGGTGTGTGGAAAAAGGGATTGAATGAATGCGATTTCCTTTATTAAAGAGCCGCGCAAATAGGAGCTCAACGCGCTGTGCCGCAAATTTGACATTCCATCTATTGCTCTCTTTATTCTTCCTCTTCATACATAATTTCAACTGTACATATAATCAAAGTAAGAAGTTGGAATAAATCCATTCAAGAAATCAAGACATAGAGAATAAGGATTTATTTACAGTTGAAATTATTTTCCTCTTTTATCTCCCTGGTAAATTGAATTACATCGAACGAATTGACAAATATATTTTCATCTTGAACGAAATTGCGAAGAGAAAAAACAGATTCTAAGGAAAAACAAATCAACGCGGGTAAAAAACTGAAATTATTTAGAGTCAGTCGAGGTTAAAATTTATCTGAATCAACTAGAAATTCCTCAAACAGTCAAGCACGCGGTAAAGTTCTGAAATATTAAATCCCAGTATTTTTTTCTCCTTTATTTCAATATTCCTCCTGCATAAAAATGGAAATTTGTTTGACATTGATATAAGTTTCTCCTATAAGGGGGTGAAATTTTTGGAAACGTATGATTCGACAGCACAGAGTATCAATCTATGCAAGGAATAAGAATAAGATCCTCATCGTCGAACGAAGTTCGCCACCAAGTCAGTCGTACATACATATGTATACGGATGAATAAAATTTATAGCCCGTCGGTTTATTTTATTGCTCGGCTTCAAGAAGCACATTATTACTCTATAACGTACAACATTAACACTGTTTATTTCTAGATAACGGCTCTGTTAAGAGACGAAACAGAGTAGAAACAAAATGACCAAAATTATAGGAATAAAGTATGATAATTTAAAAAACGACAACAAAAAAATAAACACACTTCTTACTTCACATCAAGAAATAAATATGGAAATATATTACCACCTTCAGTTTACACGTTAGTTAAAATTCTTTATTAGTAAAGAATAATGTATAAATCAGTTGCAAGATTGCACGACGATTATGTATATAATGTGTGTAATATATAGTCGAGGTGTTATAAAAATGTCCCGAACGAACCCGTGAAAGCGACGTCATATTTTATCCCTGAAATATATGCACACACACACACAAACAAACACACACACACACACACACACACACAAATGCACAGATTTAACTATACTTGAACTTGTACCGCGTATCCAGATATGTGCATTCATACGAAGAACATACACCTCCGCAGATTCTTTTGCACACTCGAAAGATACTAATGCGCACGCCTTCAGCCGTGTCATCGCGGGACCGACGCGCCTTTACAAATCCTGCAAGTATTTGGGTCAAGTTGGGTTTGGTTAGGTGGAGTGAGGAAAAGATACTGTCTTATCGGAGTGCCAGTGTTGTCTATCTGACAATTGATCAAATGAAAAAACTCGGCGGTTGAACCCGAAAAAAGAACTTACGTTAGATTTAGTGCAAAAGAAAGAATAAAATAAAAATTCAGAATAATGTTTTCACGATTTTCAGACCTATTTAAACTCGATTTCGATTCTCTTGGAGTTTTTCTTCTGTAATGGGTGGAATTTGCGACATCTATCCGTGCCATAGGGGTCAGTTCTGCTTAAATGCACTTCGTTGGGTTAAAAAACGTGGTGAAAATTATAAAAATCGGTAGAAATCGGTCGCAATCAAATATGATTGTAATTAATTGGCTCACTTCAGAGAGTATTAAACTGTTGATAAAAAATCGACAAAATTCACGATATCAATTTAGATTTTAACTAGCACTAGGTAGATCATAATAACATTGACGTAATCTTTGCTCATAAGAACCGATGAAATCGGCTATAAATTAGCCGAGTGTGCAACATTTTTATTTGCAAAGCAAGAAGGCCAAGTTAACTCAAAACGGGTCGTATAAGATGTCAAACTCACCCGCATGAAATCGCGATTTGAAAATATGCTGTTCATTTAACAAGAAAAATTCGACAAGCCTTTCCAAATCACAACTTCAACTACTTGAAATCTGCTTAACCTGCTTTAAAAAAAAAAAACAAAAAAAAAAAAATCGTATCACCTACGTAACTTCCATTATCCGCGTTTGGGAGTCGAAACCTAAGGTGGCCAGCTTGCACGAAAATCTGCGAAGATTCGCGCATGTGCAGTCTGACGCGCAGTCTGTTAAGTTTCACCGTTTTCTCTTACTTACTATCGGTACTTCGAGTATAAAGAAGCGCACGTTTCTTGGTATGAATTCGATTTTTTCGCCATAATGGCTAAGATGAAAATTGAGGGAAATGCGAGGTTTTGGAAACGTCGGTGTCGATTCGAGCGAGCGACTCGGCGGCTGAGTCAGGCTCGCTGAGGGAAAAGAAGGAAAGATTGAAGGCGAGGAACATGGAGGGTGTAGCATGTATATTTCAAGGAGAGACAGACAAAGAGGGAGAGAGAGGTGGAGGGAAAAGCCGGGTATGATTTATTAGGAGCCGCAAATTCTGGGCGCTCTCTCTTTTCTACAGGCTAACCGCGGCTCGGGTTCATCCATCTTTTGCCATCTTTTTACCTTTCACGGGTGAACGAGCAGCGCCGAGGCAGGCAGGCAGTCAGCCAGCCAACCCTGGCACCGTCCTGTTTCATGCCATCTCTCAAAGTGACTGACTGCTTCCTCTATTATTCGGTTGTCAGCATTTTTACACTTTTATACACGGTATACGCGTTTGTGTGTATATAATGTGTATGCACGTGCCCTCGCAACAGCATCCATCCACCCCCGGAGCTTACACCCCCTGCCGAAGGGGATAAAGGCGCGTGAAAAATTAACGAACCTTATTCTGTGTTCTATTTAGAATTGTCTGAAAATTTTTTTTTTTTTCTTCAGATACTTTACTCACGCCTATTTAATTCGATAATTACGTTCAACAATGATTTCGAGAAAAATTTCACCTCCAAATATCACAATAAATTCTTCACCACCTTCTCAAATAATGCATGTATTTTACACAATACATGCACAGTTAAGAAGGTCATATTATTTTCCGTTAATATTTTACCTGGAATTTTCGATCGGACGGTATATATATATAATAGAGTGAAATAAAATTAAGCCCTTTACGACGTCCAGTGGCGGTTTTACAATCACCGTTCCATGCCGCTTCGAACACAACAATAACAATCGTTGTACTTATTCGACCGATGCTTTGTGGTGTATACTCGTACACGTACAGTCTCTTCAAAAAATTTCTGCAATGAGCACACCTCAAACAGTTTTCGAAAGTACCAAGTGATCGAGTTAGCTCGATACACTCGAAATCGCTGGTTTACGAACCCTGAAAAAACGTCAGCAGAAAATTCATCGTGTGAATTATAATGTTCGTTGTGAACGTTTGAAATTCCTAGTGGAATCCTTCTCATTGCCAGGAAAATTGTGGGATCATCAACTATTCAAATTTTTTAAGGGATGGTTGCAGTTTTCGAATTCCTTTTCTGCGTCGTGTAAAAACACACTTTTCAATTTCGGGTCGATCATCCGTCCAACCTTCGTTCAACCCAACATGATCCCATGTTTGGACACCATTTCGAACAGACTGTACGCCGCCGATGTTTTGACCGGAATATCGAGGTCTGTTATCGGTATTTCTCACCAGGGATTGACAGGCATCGAGCAATCACGTTTAGGGCTGATTTCACGGGGCTATTCACTTGACGTGTAACCGTGCCGACTCAGGGGGGTAGGAACCCTTCATTAGGTTGTAATAACGCGACGGGTCGATCGGTGAAAAATTTTTATCGCCTTCCTGACTTCGGTGGACACAATTCGTGTACTTTGAGCGCGCCTTTATCGCATGTATAGAAAGTCTCTCCCTCTCTCTTTCCATTGTGCAAGAATATACGTACACGAGGTAATTAACGTCGGTACAATAACTTTACGGCTGACAGTCCATTGTCGTCCGCGTCGCCCAACAGAGAACAAAGTGTATCTCTCTTTGGTGTCCCCCGAGTCTTTCCAACCCCCGTCACTCGCTCTTTCTCTTTCTCTTTCTCTTTCTCACTCACCCTCTCGGCCGAAGGATCCCTGCACTTCAGGCAGCCGCTGGGTCCTTACTAATCCTGACTGACAATAGGGCCGCAAAATTATTACCTAGTCAAAACAAACTGAGTGTCCCAGCCAAGGACCGCACGCTGTGCTGCTGCAAAGAGGAGGGAGAAAAAGGTACGAAACAGTGCCGCAGACTGCATTTGTTAGACCTGTTTCACGAATTTTCTCAGCATATCGCATTGTTGGATACATACTTTTCCGTGACACGACTACCACGCGTTATACATTTCTCACGATTTATTTCAACTGACAGCTTTGACTAAATCGAAATGACTCGCATCACGGTGTTCAGATGATGGTTTGGAAGGGAGGCAGGGGGCGTCTTTCGCTGGAAACAAACTAGACTTTCCAAACATTTCATCATTGGCTTGTTCGGATGAGAAAAGAGTTTCAACCATTCGTTTTAAGCTTTGTCAAATCGTTGGCTTACCAATATTGTTCAACATGGCGTATTCCTACGTCCCTGAAACAAGTTACTTCTTTATTTAATTTGCAGTGACGGTGATCAAAATCCGTGGTTTCAATTGTTCTTCTATAAAAAAAAATGCAGACTCGATTTGATCTCGTTTTGCGGCACATCATTGAAGCACATAGAGACACACAAAAGTGCATCTAACCAACTCTCTTGGTTAGGGTACCTTGATTATAGAATCTGCCAAAGTTTTGTCGTTGGAAAACTTAGTTTAGGTCGTTTTTCACGATGTGGTAACAACAATTAGTCACACTTGCGACGTTCTACACGAGAGATTACAGTATAATTCATGATACAAAAATGATGTTGTAAAATTGTGTGTTTCTAGCATAAAGAATACCTAAATTGACGGTAATGTACGTCAGACGGTTGATCGGTGAGTTGATAAGATGAAATTTTTCTGTCTTAATTTTCATTACGTTCCATTAGTTACCCTTGGGAAAATCTAAGCGTGCGGAACAAGTGTAATTAATTTCACCCCGTACCCTGCTAGACACCTTGTTTACAGTCGTGTCGTTGTCAATAGCGACCGTGTGGCAGCCTTTGTCGGCGCAGGAAACTGACGTTTATAGCAGTCTTCTCAAAATCCCTGGTACCCCGCCATAGTGTGAGCGGCGAGATCAAAGGAGCGCTATATTAGCTGTAAACTCATCCGTCAGCGTCAGGGTGCCGAGAAGAAGGCGGTGTGTGATGGCGTCGGCCAGAATCCCGGCGCCGCGACCCACTGAGACCGGATTTTACTCTCGACCCTGCATCACCCAGCTTCTACACGGACTCCAGACGATCCCCAGACTACCCACAGGATCACTCGAGATCCGCTTCAAATTTATCATTGAGCAAAAAACTAGAAAACAAAAAAAAAAAAAGAAAAATAATAATAATAAACGAACTACGAGAAAAAAATTGCTCAGCACATTTTATCAAAAAACTAGTGAACAGGACTCTTTTTGATCACTGTGTTCCGCTCATGCAACGATGTCTTCTTGACATGTGACAATTCTGGCGAATCGTTCAACGCTAAAACTCCATAATGGAATCGGGTTTCAACTTAAAAATACTATTTAAATATCGTTAAAAATTCAGCATGGAAGTGTCACTTGCCCTTTTGCCAGTACATCTACAAACTATGGTTCTGGGTTTGTTTAGCCTGACTAATATGGTGGCTAATAAAGCTAGTCGTTTGCTACTGAAACTCGAGAATGTAGTCGAATTTTATCCAGGAAATATCAATTGAACATTGTTAAAAATCAAGGACGGTGGGCTGTTTGAGGGCTGAAAATCTCTGTAAACGTCAAGACGAAATTCTGGTATTCCGACATATCCAGTGTGTTTCGAGGACCGGCGAAACTGCTCACGATGCGGCACTAAACGTCAACGACTCGGTGTACTCGAAACATCTGTGAATTAGTAGCGACGCGAGGCAGGCAGGCAGGCAGGCAGGCAGAGAGCGAGTTGCGGTCGTTAGCGTGCCACCGCCGACGGTTGTGAGGCTCGAAATATCAATTATGTCATCAGAATGTAGACGACGAGTACCAGATGAGAAATAGAGCAATCTTGTTATCGGGTTTATACATAGTTACAGCAGCAATAGTGAAAAAGAGATTTCACACGGTGTGAATCAGACCGCGCGAGCGATGACGGAACGTGAACAAAACGGGTGCGTTGCGCCCTCGGGAGTCGTTGAATGCTCCAGGAGTAAGGCAACAAGGAGGGGGGGGGGAGGAAGGGGGAAGGGGGAACACGTCGAAGGGTAAGTGGCAACGAGTCCCGTCAGTCGATACTATCAATTAAAATGCTTTTCACGAAATTGTAGGCAAACAGCTCGTAAGTGGCTGTCATTCGTTATTCGACGCCAGGAGTCGTTCGGTCGCCCGGGTGAGCAATCAATCACTCGACATGTTCTACCCTCCGCCGTTTCCCCATCCCCCAACGCCATCCCCCACCGCGTCGCGTCACCCCATTACGTTTCTATTTTGAAAGCTGCTTATTAAGCTTGCGGGTAACAGGCGGAGAGAGGGAGATGCGGAGGGAGAATCCGAAGGGGCGAGAAAGAGAGAGAAATAGAAGACAGACAGGTTTCACGGTATAAAATATCGGGTTGCTGCGCGGCGCCGCAGCTCAGCAGCGCCCGTCGTGCGGGGGGCGGGGAGGCTGTAAAAGCGGTGAAATATCAAAGTCGGGATGGGAGCTGTCATCGTCGGGCTAACATCATGGGTGGCGTGTTGAATTAGAATGCCGCCTCCCCCTCCCGCCGCCGCTCCCCACCACGCGGCTCCCTCACTAGTGGGGGTTGAGGGGCGGCGGCGGCGGCATGGAGGGGGATCCAGCAGATGGCGCGAGCGTCGACCGCCACTCCAGAATCTCAGAAGGTCGCGGAAGCTCTTCACTTCTTCACCGGATCTCGAACAGTTCGCGTCGTCTCGTTGTTCGATGATAGTTGTTGGTCGATTTTTTTTCGTTTTTTCGTTGATTTATTTCGTTGCTATCGGCAAGTTTTCCTCATGTTGACCTGTTGTTGCAACACGTGTGGACAAGTATATAACAGCAGTTTATGAAACAGTTCATCGTGCTCACTGACTTATTGTGAGACAGTTAGATTCGATCAGGCGACCCTACAACGGTTGCCGACGATCATCGTCATCGTCGTCGACTTTCGGTCGGAACAGTGATCTGTGATCGTTTCGTAGAAACGCGAACATCGTTTGTGTTATTGTGGATATATACGGATCGCTATTACAGTGTGGACAAATGGTTGTGCTTGAAGAAGGCGGCATGTTGACCTCCGGACATAATCAGTATCTTCAACCGGATTACCTTTCTCCGCTACCGACAACGGTTAGTATTTCAAATTCGAGGAATCGTCAGCCCTCGCTCTTTTGAGTGATTTGAAAACGTCGCATTTCGTTTTCAAATTTTTCCAATCAGAATACTAAACTCCATTTTCCTTTTTCCAATTTACAGCTGGACGCCAAGAAAAGCCCGCTGGCTCTGCTGGCGCAGACGTGCAGTCAAATCGGTGCGGATTCACCGACGAAACCGATGATTTCTCCCCTGGACAAACCGTCGAAGGGAATCTCAGCGTCGAGCACGCGTTCACCACCGGCGGTTAAACTCGAACGAACGCGATGCAGCCCGCAGGAATCTAAGCCACTGGGCTTCAAGCCTTACGAGACAAACGTGGTGACAAAGAAGTCGTCCTCGTCCTCCTCTTCGTCCGAAGACGGTCGGCCAGGATCGAAGGCGAGTGTGCACAGTGCGAGTGGGCAGGATAACAGTGCGATAGTGTGTGAAAGTACGACGCCAAGCAGCGCGGACAAGAAGTCGTTGTCTTCCGGAAGCGGAACGCCGTTGAGCAGGAAATCAGCATCGCCAGCGACGGGCGGCGGGCGAAAGACTCCCGGCGACGCTCGCGACAAGACTAACTCTTCGCCGCACGGCCAGGCGGCCTCCGGGGCCAGTCCCATCATCCGATCCGGAATGGAAATGCTCTCCGGGCACCACCAGAAGGACTCTACCGCCGCGCTGAGCGCCTACAAGCACTCCGGCTTCGGGGGCAGCGCGCTGTGCTGCCCCCCGGGTCTCGCCGAGAACCCCGCCTTCCGGCCGCCCTTCGCGGGGGCCTCACCCTTCTCTCATCACCACGCCGCAGCCGCCGCGCTGCTCGGTTATCCGGGCCCAACGCCCGGTTCAGGGGCCGGAAGTCCTTACCTGAGTTACGCGAGGGTCAAGACGCCAGCCGGTGGTGAGGCGTTGGTCCCAGTCTGCAAGGACCCCTACTGCACTGGTTGCCAGTACAGCATGCACAACGCGCAGATGATGATGGGCGCCGGCTCGTGTCCGAGCGGCTGCACCCAGTGCGACCACCAGAAGTACGGCTTGGCCATGGCGCTCTCGAGTTTGGGCCCTATGCCGCCGCCTTCGCTGTCGTACCAGTCCTCGCTGGGGGGCGGAAGGCCTTACGTCTGCAACTGGGTAGCCGGTGAGTCCTACTGCGGCAAACGGTTCTCCGCCTCCGACGAGCTCCTCCAGCACCTCCGAAGCCACACCAGCCTCGGCAGCGGCGACCCCGCGACCTCCTCGGCCAGCCTCATGAGTGCTCCGCCCCACGCTCACCCGCTCCTCTCGCCCTCCGCCGCCCTTCATCGCGCGGCAGCCGCCGCCGCCGCCGCCTACCCAGCGCCATCCCTCAGCCCCCTCAGCGCGAGGTATCACCCCTACGGTAAGCCGCCGACGGGACCGTTGCCGGCTTCTCTCGCCGCATCGCCGTACAGCGCCTTCAACGCTCTGGGACCCTACTATTCACCTTATGCGATATACGGACAGAGGATCGGTGCCGCGGTTCATCAATGAATTTAAGCATCCCTTCTTCGTTACCAGTGGGTGGTGAATTGTAAATATCAACTTTTCGTTGTTGATTTTCCTTCTGTTTTTTCTCCTGTCATATCTCGCAAGCCAATCTAGCTGCTGTCTAGCCGTAGACGGAGTTCTGTTTTAGCGAAACGCTGAATCAAACGTTGTTCAAATACTTTGAGTTTATCATGTACTGTATATGTATGTATAATGTTTATATATATATATATATAGACACATGCATGCCTTATGGATACTTCGTGAATTCACAATATGTTACGTTGCGACGTTATATTGCATTATCAGCGCAACTGATCGTATAGTTATATTGATGGAACAAACTACCATCTGTGTGCGTGAGAATCTTACATTTGTATTATACGTTTATTATTATTATTATTATCATCATTATTATTGATTATTATTATTATTATTATTATTATTATTGAGTAATCTCGTTACGCCATTGATTGTATAGATATATGATACTGCGTGAGAACACTTGAACCATGCGACGGCTTCAGCACTATTGTTACTAGTACCATTACTAAATAATATTGTGTTACCCTCACTTTATTTTGACAAGTGAAACCAATCGGCTTGATAGCTTTGTGATTTACCGGATTGACGGCTGAGCTAGGGAACTGTGGAGTGAGTGTTCCGCTTCAATATCGCTGTGCGCTGTTCCTTTTCTTTTTTTTTTTTTCTTTTTTTATTTATACTTTGTTTCTCTTTCAAACAATCCATCAGCCCGTATAACGTTATTTGCTGAGCTTGACATGTTCTCTGGCAGTAAAGTGCGCGTGTGTTATATACTTTTCTTCGATATTTCGTTTTTGTATGTTGGTCATTTTCGTTGTAGAAAAAAAAATGCGTAATTATACATACATATTATTGAGATGCGTTGTGTATATAATGGAGAAAATATGGGGAAGAAATTTGAAATCTACTATTGCGCGACTGTGTTTACGTAATACACGTACACACATATGTGTATATATATATATATACTTCACGCGTATGTAATTCAATGTCCATAATATAAACTGTGATATTATATTATTCTTCGAGAGTTATTCATATTATAAATAAAATAATTATCACGTATGTGTATATACATATATATATATATAAATGCGTGCACAAACAGATTCATTTCATGTATGTAACATACATTCATAGACGTAATATTTAAAGGGAAAAAGAAATACAGTGAAAATCACAAAAAAAATATATATATATATGTACAATATATGTATATACATGCACGTATAAATATTAATATTGTAATGTTTTTCAAAGTTTATTATTATATACCTGTATAATTTTAATCATTTCTGGCCCGTTATCTCAATACATACTTACATATAAATACATTTATCCGTAAAATGCGTACGTATATAATACTACGTTTTACAGGTGTGTACCAATTCTGACTCGTCTGTATATTAATTATTATAATACGTAATGTTCGAAGAAGAAAAATTGGAAAAAAAAAAATCATGGATTTCATGATTCATGCGTGAGATATCACTAATTAAACGATATTGAAACTTATAATTTGTCTTGTTTATTTATCTCTTCATCATCCTCGAGACGGTGTTCGATTATTATTATTATTGTTTAAAAAAAATTTAGCATCACGATTCCACAGACAATATCACGCTTGTCGTCGCTTCAATCAAGTTAACAACAAATCTTATGCCTAGTAAGCATAGACCGACATGTTGTGCACGATCAGAAAACAAAAATTGAAAAAATGCGTCGCTGATATGTAATATTAGATGTATCGGATAATCTGATCAACCGTATATAACAATGGTGACAAAAATAATAGTATTCATGAAAACGATATAGTATTTGGAAAATGAAGTAGAAGATTGTAACAGGAACAGCAAGTGAGAAAACTAATCGCATCATTAACAATTAGAATAACAGTTTAAAAGACAACGATAATTAGTAGCTTCACATGTAAATGTGATTTGATTATTGAACGTATACATGCGTGTACATATACACAAAATTATAAATAAACGAAGCACGTGTAAATAATCGTCGAGCTTCCGTATTGCTTTAATAAACATGTTTGTAGAATGATACAATACTGGCCCTTCACCGTTTTCAGGGGTATTAATCAACCCCTCACTTAACATTATTACCCTGTCTCTGCACCCTTCGCGGTGTTGTAGCTATATAGCAACATATAATATATGCGTGGACATATATATGTATATAAGTCTCATATACTACACATCTACTCTCTCATATACAGAATATGTATGTGTGTAGGTGTAACTGTGTAAGCACGCAACGTGTCTTCCTCTATCTTTCTCTATAAGCCAAAGCAGAAACCGTCGTTAAGTTACCGCGCCTGGTGCACTCGCACGTATATGGCATAAAGGTTAACGGGGCTGTTTGCGTGTGGGTAATGGGACGAATCCGTCTTGCGTGATGAGCCGAGATAGGGGTGCCCTGGAACATAAAAGGCGAGTGAGCGAGCACTGTGCCCTGGAGCCGATGCCATCCTCCTCAAGCGGGGCTTTCGAGACCGAGAAAATTTATTTCTTTCATTACGAGAAGCGCGAAGCGCCCGCGGGGATTCATCTCGGGTATCAGCGACGAGCGTTGCGCCGCCGCGCTGCTGCACCATTATAACCGTCGAGCATAAATCTGGAGCCGAAACCGAACTTGCAGGAAGAAGCTACGACGCCGACACTTTAATACGAGCTTGAGAAATCCTCCCCTTTGCAGGAAAAAAAAAAAAAAACACCCTTCAACGATATATTATCTCCGCATATATTTTTAAACGTAAATTCTAATTCGTCCGATTGGTATGAATCTCATTTTCTGCCATAACTTTTACTCCGTTGAATACCGATTTCAAAAGGTTATATACAGATTCGGTAAAGATTATGCAGAAATTACTGGAACAAAAAAATGTCGACGATTTGTTTCGTGAATTTGATGAAGTTCGTTTGCCAGAAAATAATCCAAATCAAAACTCCTTTTCAAAACAACAATATAAGAAATATTTTGAACGTTTGATAGTTGAAATTAGTTGATGTAATTTTTTGGTCTGAAACAATTTGCTAAATTTTTTGTTTCAACGCGCATATTTTTTCGACGTCTAACGGTGTTTCGGCGAGTTGCTGACTCAATCGTCCGTAATAATCGACGGCTGAGTGTGTGGCCACTACACAACAGTCAAGTGACAGAAAGTATTTGCTCTCAGTCGTGTGTGAGCAGGTGCGAAAATTTCCGAGCTATTCCTGCGCCATCCACAGTGGTGAGGGCAGAGTCGGTGTACCGAGGCACATGGGGAACATGATAATTACCGTGGTACCGGACGTGTTCACCTGATGGGGTGCTTCCTCGACGTTGTTGTGTTGTACGGTAAACAGAGATAACCTCATACCCATCAGACGCACAAAGGTATCGACGCGCCGCGGTGGAAATAATGTGGGAAGACGTATGTTCGAAGAGCAGGAGGATGATGATGATGATGATGATGATGATGATGATGAAAAATGACGACTTGCGCGGTGGCATTGATGGAAATGATTATTAACGACTTCGTTTATTACGAGAAATTTAGCTCAATTCTTTGTGAGCGATTTATCATCGGTCCCAACTGCGTCGTCGTTCCCCTCTGCAGTCAGCTTATATATGTATTGTATGTATTATGTACGAGGGTTGGATTGTTCGACGTGCGTAACGGGGATAGAAACATATTTATATATCTGCTGTTCTGTAATGTGCAATTTTTCAAAGCGTCAAGACTCGAAACGCTGTTGAGCTGCAGCACCCTGATGCTGCTCGTCGAAATAAAAACTCAGACAAATGCAGTTTTTCAAATTTATTACCACTCTTGTATTATGTACAATGCGAACATTTCGAGAATAACAAAGAACGCTAGTTTCCTCGGGAGTTATGGCCTTTCATGGAAGGATGCGTCTCGTCCCCCAAGCAGTCGAAGCAATTCCAAGTATAACTTATATCTTGGCCCTAGGATTATGGGCGAAGAGGGTATACTTTTTCTTCTGAAAATTCGATCAGTCTTGAAACGATTTTTAAAGTGCGCTTACATCCTGGGGAAAAACTGATGCAAAACAGTTGGGCTGTTTGATAGACGTCACAAGCTGATGGGGCATTTTGAGGGAGACTTAACATTTTCATTTGACGTAGAGATAAAGAAATGGCATGAATTCTACAAATTTGCTATTGCGATTCCGCAGATTCCATCCCATCTCATTATTTCTTCGTCTTGGGAAAGTGAATTTCAGTTTTTGTTATTCAGAACTGAACATAGAATGGGGCTGTCGAGCGTTTTTTCGCATTTGCGACACATACGTGGCTTCGATATTTAAAGCTACATCCGTGACGTTGAAATCGACCAGGGCACCCCCTTAATGACGCTTATTATTTACGCCTCAGAGAGAAAGGCCGACGGAGAGGTCGTCGAGCGCGAGGATTATTGGCCGCCAAGCTACGGCGTTGTCCCGTCATACGGTGAACACAGGGAATGAAGGAACAACGAGCGGTCGGTCGAGTCTTGCGAGTCACTCTTCCGCGGACAATGTAGCACATCAATAACATCCCGGAGATAAAAGGCAGCCCATACATCGCCGGCTGACGTATCGTTTGTAATAAAACACAAAGACCCTTCAGTTCGCTCCTCATCCTCATCCTCATCCTCATCCTCATCCTCATCCTGAAACTTCGTTCCCCGTGTCTGCACGTTGGTAATACCCGGCAACCCGGGTCCGCGTGACTCAGTCTCTTGTTTTTGCGGCACAGTGGCGAGTCGTCGTCAGCCGTTCTTGGCGATTGCGAAGGGATCCGAATGCCCGTTTTACGCCGGTGACAAATCGGTGCGGATCACAGCTTAAGGCTGATCCATTTGCACGGACGCATCGGGGGTGCGACAGCTGGCCAGGTCAGAACTTCGGGGCATCCCGCGTCGTGACATATTACGCCTTCTCGTTACGGCCATTGAGGGAAGTAGCTCAGGCTTTCACCGGGACTCGCGTTATTCGAGCTGTGAGGTTGAAAGAGGCTCGAGTTGCAGACCCCGAAACCCCGGAACAGAGGAAGGGAGGCTGAGCTCTGTTTGCGCAATTTTCCCGAACGATCCTCGTCGGTCGTTCGCGGTGCGCCGGAACTGAGAGTTTCAAGGTGAAACGTTGCGGAGCAGCGTCGCGACGGTCTGGATGATGAATTGGCTCAAGTGACCTCTCGCACGAAATCTCTCTCTTACTCACAGCGGAGCCGCAGCCCCGGTCCCGGTGCCGCGGTGACGTCGACGCCGATGATGGATCGGCAACCGTCCCGGCGCCATTCATCACCTTCATCTATCACACACCCGTCACCCCTTCAGCTTGCTTTAGAAAGCAAGCCTTCGCCGGCTATCTACCCGCTTCGGAAAGTGATTAATGTCGAGGAAACCTCCCCCCCCCTTCCCCTCCCTTCCTACTGCTGCTGCTGCACCACCAGCGAGCCCTCTTATTTGCTCTCACTCCAGGCAGGCTCACCAGCTACCGGTCCCTCCATATCCGATCGCCACCACATGCAAATATTAGCCGGCTACCAGTCGAACACTCAACTTTAAATCACCGGTCACTCCTTGACTTTTCCCTTTCTCATTATCCTTACAAGTTTTTTTCCCATCTCTCCTTGAACATGGGTCACTTCAGTCCACAGCAGGTCAATCGAGGTATTCCAAATATTGGATCAGTTAGCTCTGACAAGTCGTACAATTTCCACAAGTTGAGTATCTTAAATGGATACACATGAACGATGTCGATTCTGAACCACCTTGTTCAAGTGGATCAAAAATTGTAAGGTTGGCTCTCGTAGTTTCTGACCAATGTTATTCAATAGACGTAGGGAAGTCGAAACGGTTGCAATGTAAGCTTGAATAGTTTGGCAAAAAACTTGAATACCCTGTGATGACAAGAAAAAAACGAGAGTACTGCTCATGAAGTAGAACACTCGGAGTGATAAAATGAGCGTTTTTGATATCTCGACGATTCGAAAAACACACAAGAATTTCTAAGGATATGCAGGTTACGGACGTTGAAGCTGCGGCAGTTGGACTTCACGCGTATAAGTTTCGAACCATATAGCGGATGTAGCTGCAGCGAAACGACCGCAATTTCGCAGGAGACCAGCGCCAAGGATGGAAATACAGGTTCCTCTGGTCCTTGGACAGTGTCGCTCAAAGCGAGGCGGCGTCGCCCTCGCTGGTTGACCCGGGACCGCGTCTCCGCGAGGTCAAAACGACATGGCGAGCACGGGGGCCGCGCGTTCACTTCTCGCGTTCAAAGATTAAGCGTATCGGGCCGGGTGCAGTGGCTCGTACCAGCATGCGGCTTGCTCTTAATTACGTTAAATTATTGGAGCGGGAACGAAGGAGCGTCGGGTTATCTCTCAATCTAGCTACAGGGGCACTACAAAGGAGCTTGCCGCCGGAGTAATTGTGATTGGTGTAACGGATCGAGTCAACGAGCCTGCACGACCGCGGACAGACGGACGAGATCTCGTCGTGCGATTCTCCCTGAGCCGCATATCTTCATACTCTTCTTGATCGCAGGATCCGCGGATGGTCGGAGCAGAAAAACAACCCGAGGATGGACCGCGTCTATTAATGATAATTAATGTTTTCAGGAGATTGATCTATGCCGGGGCAACCGCTTCTTGAACGCCGCCAACTCCTTGCCACCGCGCCGCTCCTGGAGGGAGGACTGATTTATTACCAACGCCTGTCTGGCACTTCGTTAGTCCAACATATCCGGGAGGTGGAAGAGAAATATTCATTTTTCGGTAAGTCAATTAGTACACTGGGCCGCAACGCCGCCTGGTATAATTACTCACGTTTAACGTGAGTGATGTGGGTATGGGCTACACTCTGCTCCCCGACCTCACGCACAAACACAAGCACGCGTGTTCATCGAAACTGGATATTCGCGGGAGATTCGAACCTGCGGAAAATAAGGTTTTCATCTTCTATGATCGATGCGTAGTCAATCAATAAAAGTCAGCACCGGACTGTCGGATAATTTCTTAACTTGAGGACGGAGGAGCCAAGATGGCCGCGACTATAGGGCGCGGTGCAAGTCGTTATCAGCGAGCTCGTCCCAACCTAATGCTCATGGTATCAGGAAGGATTTCTCGTCGGTCCTCTTAACGGGTCTTAAGCGACGTAGGTACTTACCAGATCTCATTTACCCAACGATATCCAGTGATTACGGAACGTGCGGAAAACTATCGAGCTCAAGATACGACGATCCAGTACACCTTGTAGCCATGCTCGTTCGTACGTACGACAAGCACATCCGGTTTTAAAGCTGCTGTGCCGTTCCGTTACAATTCAGGAAGTACTATTGCTTGTTGCTGTTATTCTTCGACGAAAGTTGTCGATGAAAAATTAAACGTCAGGGATGAGTGATGACGTAAATATTCTGCAGCCTGACGTGAGTTGGGTTCAAGTATTTGTCGCCCTGCGCGCTGATCATCATCGACACCCTGAAATTGAATCCAAGCACTCATTCATCAGTGTCCTGCTCGTTTGCCATCGTTCTACGATGAACGTCGTCACTAAGCTGTAGAATTTCAATTCTGAATAAAAAATTGAGTACTTTACACCACAAAATTGAATTGATCATTCGGCACTTTAAAATACGAAAAAATATATGAGACAAATAAAAGCTTCCGGTATGAAGAGATGATATCGAATTTGCGGCGCAAGTTTACGTCGCGATTCGTTTCGCAGCCGATGCACCGAAGCTGACGGTTTGCGAGAAATCGTTAAATGGAAGGGGTTCGATTCCTCTCTACCAGGTATCGACAAGGGTGACAATTGCCCGTCGCGTTTCCGGGAACCAATTTGAGGCCATTATTCGTCCACCTCCACTTTACATATCGCGCATCCGCGGCTGATGCAACGAGCGTAACGTGATTTGACGTTAATTGAATAACCGTCGACGTTCCTACGCTCCTCCAGGAGTCGATTACCGGTCGATCGATTCTACAGCATTTCTGAAATTGTTGGAACGCTGGAAGGCCTTCTCGACGACTCGGCTGCGTTGTGACATCCGAGACTCGGCGGGCCCCGCGGACCCAACGACTAGCAACGTGACCCGAGTCCAAAACAACCCGTCGTCGGGCCCCGCGGACGCGGACCCTTTCAAGTCCCCGACGCGTCCCCAACTCGCCAACTACGCTCGTTCAACTACGCTCGTTTACCGGACACCCTCTCGTACATACTGATATGAACTTATCGCGGCCTATTATTGTTCAATATATTTTATTGTTCTCACAATACGCATTCAATCCAACGGGCTTATATTTCCTTTCACCGAAAACCAGCGCGTGGGTATCACGTCTTAAGTGGAGGCGCACGTGGGTGGGCATATGCATTGATTATTCTCAGACGTGAGTCGTGGAACGATTATACAGACAGACGGTGAAAATTTCTACTCGTCATTCATCGCGGATAATGAAAAAGAAAGGAAAAAAGGAATAAAAATTATGAGAGAAAAATACTCTCGTGGGAACCGGTGATTCGTTCTCTTAATTCTTATACGTTGAATTATACAACGATTTTTAATCATCGATTTAATCATCCCCCTTGTGTGCAACAATGGACTTCAGAATATCTTCCTTCTATTTTTGTCCACAGTGTTGTATTAATCTATAATCGTATATCGTCAAATTTGAATTCCACAAATCCGTCTACGTGTAGATTGTATATCTGTGGATGTCTATCAACTTTCTTTATGAGACCTGATTTAATTAAATCTCGTTTAACCGAAGGAAGAACAGGGTCGGATAATTGTTTGAAAAAACGATTTCACTGATCGTTGTTAACAGAAGGTTTAATTGAATCAATTAAAATTGATTGCGGTTGAAGTAAATTTATTGGATCTTACAACACGTTGCACTTGAGTTAAATAAGATGCATTTCGATATCTTATCCTCTCTTTGAATTGGCACCCACAAAATACATATATATATATATATATATATATAACCATAAATTACAGCTAAATGCATCGTATTTGTTTCCCAAACAAGTAAAAAGAGTTATAGCAAAGAGAACAGTAACAATGTAGGTCAGATTCAAAGGTGTAATTCATTTCCAAACGATTTCAATTGTACACTATGTGTAACGAGAGAAGCAGCACATGTTTACAAACACCATACGATTGTGAATTACTATAGTACACAAATCCCTAGGGGATACAAACACTATCGCACACTCGGACGCGATTATGTTTGTGTGCTCAACCCGACGCTCGAACTTCAGTCTCACGCTTGACTCGACGATGAGTACACGTCGCGAAATTTTGTGTGCGTCATTCAAGTATGAATGAAATGTCGATGCTGTGATTCCTACAATTGGACTATAGGCTTCTGATTCGATTCAGCGAAACATCGCGAGGCTTCCTTTGAGGTGAAGTGAGTGGTGCAAGTGCGTGTCGAAAGGCCTGTATTGCGAGTTTTGTGTGTGTGTGTGTGTAGTGAAGTGAATGTGACCTGCATCCAACCCGAAGTTGATTGATGACGGCGGACGGAGAGTCCTGATCACCGCTGCCTTCGAGAAAGGTAATCAGATTACTCAAATAATCAGTTTTTATTACGATTTCGGGGCTAATTGCGAAGCTCGTAAAGTCCGCACGCAATCCGCTCGATCGGTGTGTTAAGAAGTTTCAAGTTCCAAAACGAGACCTAGAATGAAAGGCCGTGTATTCGATGCTATACCCTTTAAAACCTTTTCGATTTTCAAACTTTGGCAATTAATTCTTTGGATAATTTTCATAAAATAACAGCAGCTGGTCTACCAAGAGTATATTCTTGTGTTATATCCTTTCTCCGACGTAATTTAAGCTTATCAACGTCGTTTCAGCCGGTGTGTATAAAACAAAATGAACGTGTGGATTCAACGAAAGATTCTCGTCTAATCCATTAGATTATTTACTTAAATCAGCCGACTGTTTGGTTATTTCCAAACGGCGGCGATGATCAGGCTGTACAGCTACTCAACGACCTCATAGCGCCACTCGACACACCGAGAAAAATTTCTGGTTCTGGTCACTTTGATACACTCTTTAACTATTTTCCATCGTTATTTGCAGTAACGAAGTAGCACGGTTCTAGGTAAAAAAAATTAAGATAATTTTTGTAAGTGTAACGAGAAAATTGAGATATGTTACCATCTTTTTTGGATATTTAAGTCAATCGTGGTGTTATATTTTATTATGACTGCAAAATTGTGAGGATTCGACGATGGCATAACAATCAAGTCATGCAAGGGCATAAATAATCCGATTGCGGTCATAAAAAAATGCAGTTTTGGAAGTTTATGAAACCACAAGAAACAATATAACGTATACAGCGCAATAATTGTAAATAAACCCATAACTTTTCCATTACCTGTAAAAGACAAAAATTTCCTTTCACAACTCTCAGGTTCAAAAGCAAAAATTTGTAGATACACAAGAAGTATTCCGCTTAGATCTCGAACAACATTTTCAAAGTCAAAACAATTGTGATCCTAGATTCGGTTGAATGATATGAAAATATACTTTTACACAGGAGTGAGATACATGGTTAGAAAAAACAATGAACCAAGAGTAACTAACGACATACATACGTAGTCAGTGAAATAAATTGAGTTATTAACGGGACAGTGTCACGATAAATTATGATGAAGCAGCGGCAGAAAGGAGCGGTCAGCGATGCTGCGAGAGCGGCGGTCGCGTAAGGTCGCGTTGGGCTAACGGCGTTGATTGCTGCCCGCTCGTTTGTCTCCATGAGCTCTGACAGCTCCGCGCGGTTCTGGAGCAAGGCTCGACGCATGCTCGCGAAAGAGCTGAGAGCTTGCAGAGCTTCCAGAGCTTGCCGGTGAGCAGGATCGGGTGCACGCGGTACCGGGTAGGTAATTAGCAGGGCCAGGCTGTCCGTAGATTGAAACAAATGGTGGCGGGGGTCTTGGGGGGTTGGTGGAGGGGTTGGGGGGGGGGGGGCTGAGCTCGGTCCGAACGGGCTGATTCGAGGCCGCGCAACGCGGAGGGAACGCAGATGCGTCCACCTTCTCACGCAGCCCCGCCAAATCTGCCCCCCTCCCCTCTGACTGCCCCCTGCCACCTCTCTCTCTTCTCTCCTCTCTCCTCATGGACCGCGGGGGATGTGGGCGGCGGTGCGAAGACGACCGCTCGCTCGACTGACTGCTGACTGATGGACGCCGAGATCTGCTCGTTAACTGATTTATAAACCCTACGGCTGCGGAGCAGATGCCGCTGTCGTTTGTTACGCCGGTTTTCGACCGCTTGATGTTGATCCGGACTTCGAGTCTTGGGTTTGCGAAATCCTCCCCCCCCGACTCACACACATACACACACACACGCACATGCGTACACATCACCATCACACCACGCTTGGTACACGCCGTTGGAAATTTCTGAACCAACAAACATCCGCGTTCCGCCCGGAGGCTTTCATCTCGCTAGTTTGGCTTCAGAGCCTGCAGAGTTACAGAAAAAAAGGAACCGCCAATCAACGACTCACAGATCCCATCTGTCTCTGCACAACGCGATTTGACCAAATAAACGCGAACCGCCCGTCTGTCAAATCTGTCGGACAGGTATCACTGTCTGGATTGCTCTGCGAGGTTACGTACCAAGACGTTTGTTGCTGCTGCTGTGTGTAAGTTTTAAGGAGCGAACAAAGAGATCATCAGACCTTTTAAGTCATTGATTTGTTGACATGGTGGAAAGGTTACCTGTAATTCAACTTGTATTATTTATGCTGGTAGATATATGCTTGTGAAAGTTGTTATCAACGATCGTTTTTGGTCGGTTATTTTTAACATCAAAATTGTGATTGTGGATATGGAAATGATAAGTCAAATACCTTGCACGAAAGGCATTAGTCGATTTTTCAGAGTAAAGTTTCGTAATTTGAAACTGATCTGCCTTCTTGTGATAATAAAACTTGTTAATTCTAGTAATTTTCATGCTGTAATGAAGTGATTCGAACTCAGTTCAGGTTACTCAAAATTATTTAAACTCTCGTAAACTCCTCAAGTTTTATTCTTGTTCTCGTGAATTATTAAAGCAATTAAAGCTATTCAAATTCATTTTACAAACTCTGGTAAAGTTAGTTCGAACCAATTTAAGGTTCGAACGAAGAATCAACTTGGCTGCACAAATAGACGACATTTTGCGCATAAAAAAATGTCAGGGAATTCAGCGAGAAATCAAAGATCAGGCGATGAAGTCCACGAATAACGTCGTTTCCCCCAAAAGAATCGACTTCCGTCGTCGGTTGGTCTGTTTGCCTCGGGGTTCGGCCCACAAAAGGTTTTCACTCAACCGTGGCGGTTGAGAGTTTGCTCGAGTCATGCCCGGCCATTGTTTCCGGGAAGATTGGCTTCCTAGGGAGCGTTTGATCGAGCCGACAACCTGACTCGGTAAGATTGATTGCTCGTGATAGCGGTAGCTGCTCGGCTACGAGGACTCGGCACAGAAGCTCAATGAAGGTAATTAACGGCTTCTGGTAACTCGCGCAGCGTCTCGATCCCGGTGTACGTCGACCCTGCGGAAGAGGACGATCCGTCCAGTCATCGGGGTTCGGTCACCGTCGATAATTGCCACCGAATTCATGAATAAAATTCCACTCGAGTTGGCAAGGTTTCAAAACCTAAAATGACGACCCTTTTGTTACACACCTGCCGTGATGGGGAATTGGATGAGACAAGAAATGGTGATGCTCGTTGCTCGAAGGCGTTATTTTCCATGGAAAAAAGACAGTGAAAATTAAAAGCTACGCGAAGTCTAAAATTTCAGTTTCTTGTTTCGGAGGTAAAAAGTCAGCTTGAATATTTTTCTTCTTCTTACCGTTAATGTCCTCGTCTCATTCGGCAAAGGTTACCCAGCGTGCCTTTGTGGAGCAGGTTTCTAATCAAGTATAGAAAGCTATTACAGCCGCACGCTTGGTCGCCGATGATGACGGTTCTCGCAAAGTATCAAATTGCATACACGGCCGTGGAATTATTCAAAAGGTAATGAACCTGCTGCCACAGTCCCCGAGAGATACCTCCGATCTTTTTATTTCCTTAATCCTGATCCTGACCACTTATAACCCTCTCGACTCCAGGCCTCGAGCCATTGGTACCTGCGTGCTTGAATTTAATATCGATCATCAAGATAATCGATGCAATCGGGTCAGCCTTATATAATCGGTAATATCGTCGCAACGATAATCTTTATTACTCACGGATCATAATCGCGCCACCCAGGGATAATTTCGTAATCCTCGATGACGGAATCAGAGGAAACTTTTGCTGCTCGATAATTCCACTGAATTTCTGTAATCGTCTATACAAAAAACTCTATACAATGTTTCCTCATATATTCCAACGTCTAAAATTAAAAAAAAAAACAAAAAAAACGCTACCTTACACCTCAGCTAGTACTTCTGTCGTTGGACAAAACCGAAAGCGAAGATGTATGAATCGTAGATCCATTATTTCAAAAGTCATCGATAATTTCGATGAATCTTCTCATCCCGCAAGGAAGAGGTCCTGCAATTCGCAGCGTGCGAAACAGCTTAGCGTGATTTGCGACCGGGTGAGAAGTTCTGGAACGTTGATTCGCGTCCCCTTCTGTTTAACCACGGGTTCAATCACTTTCCCAAAGTGGCTGACCCCAGCTAATCGGGCACCGTGCATATTGAGTTAATCGATTCGTCGACAGGCATGAGGAGCTGCAGGATCAGGACAAGCAGTGGAAGGATCTGACGGGTGGGCTGGAGATAATATATAAGTTAGAGAGGATTGGATTATCCGGGTGTAGAATGGGCAGGAGTTTCGCCCTAAGGCGCACTCGGAGGATTAATGGTACAGACGTGGCCAGGAAGCGGAGGACGCGGGGCACGCTGGAGGGACACTCGCGGTCATAAATCGCCGCTTGCCCAGGAATTACCGGCTCGCAACTTGCGAAATATGACGGCCTCATAAATCGCGAGTCCGCACCGCCGCCGCGAGTTCGCCCCCCCCCCCCCCCCCCCCCCCGGTACGTAACCCTGTGTTCGCACTGTTCCTCTGTCCAGCAGCCGTAAGTACTCGTTATGTATTGTGGAGTGCGGTACTTTCCTCCATAGATTCGACCCACTGTAATGCGTCATGCAGTTCTGTATGAGAGCTTTGCTAGAATCGTTATGTGACTCCGATTCTGAGGGTAGGGTTGAAGCCTGAAGGAAAAGGGTTAGAGGGCTGTTGACAGTTGGATACACCGTGATTGGGAAGTCGAAGTAGTTCGTTTGGGTTGTCCAAAAATCATGCCGTTGATTTGGTAGACCAAAAAACCATGAGTAGCGAGTTAGCTTCGTCGTTTGACAAGAGAGGCAGATTTTTTTTTGTAGACGTGAAACGTAATCAGGTTTGCCTCGTGGATAACAAAAGTGGCAGCTACTTGGGTCACCTAAAAATCACGCAGTCGACTTTGTCGCTCTGAATAATGCACAAGCGTATTGAAAATTTTTTTTACCACAGTACCGTTCTTGACTATTTTCATTGTTTATAATAATCAACTAATATGGTTCTAGGTTTTAAAGAAAGAATGAGTCAATTGTCTATATTTTTTAAGACTTTTAGTATAATTTTGACATCATTTACTATAGCATAAACCGTATAATTTTTTTTAGTATCATAAACAAACCCACTTACGTTGTTACGAGCGACAAAAATATGACAAGTGTTTGTTTTTTTGATCGATCAAAGTAACTTCTCTCATTTTATGAGAAAGTATTGAACCCACGTCCGATTAAAATTCAGGCCCACTAACTAATCATAAGCGATCTCTCAGATCCGATATCTGTCAACCAGCTGAGCGAATATTCTAATAATATCTGTTTCTTGAATCTGCTGATGTAATTTTTTTTCTACTACTTAAAATCAATGTCAGCTTATTTCATCAAATACTTGATTGACTGGAAACAAATCTGTTTGATTCGACATCTTTGGATTTTTTCTACACTATATTATGTATATTCTGAATACTAGCTTTTAGATTAATTATCCAGTTGGCTAAATAAAATATTCAATCGCGTTAAACCACAAACAGGTTGATTTACATAAAAATATTAGTTTCGTGTAAACCCGTGTAACTGTATTGGGTACATCAATTGAATGGAATTAATAATTGCATAATACTCACATTCTTGTGCATTATTATTATTATTATTATTATTATTCCTTGGTGCAGTTATACATCCCATTTCTGTACGGTTGTGGTTCAATTCATCGGTGTCAGAGGTGAATTCAACTTTGGACGAATCGCTTAAAGCTGTTCAATAAAAAAAAAATCGTTCTATTCTCGCGTACGATTGTGGTCAGAATCATTGGAAAATAGAAATTCGACTATTTTCGACAAAGCATATAATATAGCGGTTTCAATCGGCCAATAGCGAAAACGATCTTTGTAAAAAATTTCCAATCTGCAATTCCCTTAAAATATTTTTCTATCATTTGTCTAGTCAATAGAAAAAAATAAAACTGTCCAATGAAATGAAAAATAATAAACAGCTAAAGGATTATAATTATAACTTGACTAACTAAATCAGCGCCCACAATCTCCCACTTGTCAGCGTTTCCCACACGCCAGTCACTCGCAGGATTGAACATATGCACGGCATCAGGCATGTATTCCCGGGTTGGTAATCTGAAATTACCCATGAAGATTAGCGGGACGGTGATTGACAGACGACAGTGGAAGCCTGCCAAACGCGCGTGAGAGGAAAAGAGCTTTTTGCGCATAATGTATACGCATGCATAATATAGAACATATCATCGGTTCGTCGGCTTAGTGTTTAGCCGTGTCTGCCACTTGTCACTCGGACGGATTTACTCTTTCCTTTTCATCATCTCCTACTTCTGGCGGTTTTTTTTTTTTTTTTTCAAATTTTTTGTTTCATTATTATTTTTGTATGATTTTTTTTTTTTTTTGTCTCTTCATCTGCGCAGCCTGAATCACCTCTCGAGGCGGACATGATTTTTCTCTCCTATTTAAACAGCATCAGCCTGTGGTAAGCAACGAGGCTGTTTCGTGCACTCGATATACTTACTCGCCGACTCTACATGCGCTGAGGCAATCGACGCGAACGATAAGGAAGCCGGGCGCAGCAGGTACGTCTAATTAGTGAGTTCCTGTCGGTGAATCGAGACGTGAAAAGATATAATAAATAACCGGGATCCGGTGATTGCGGACTCGCCGCCGCGAAACGGCCGCCCATTTTTGCAACGCCGCTGTCTATCTTCCTGCGCAGCGGCGATGTTTCTCTTCTGTTCTTCATGTCCTCCATGCATGCATGCCACGAGCTTCTTATTTCCTTGGACGTTACTTCGAGTGCGTGACTTACGCCGCTCTCGCCCAAGGCCCTGTTACACACGCGTTATGTTTATTACTTCCGTTATGACCATTCTCTTTAATTGCTCAATTATATACTAAGACGTAAAATATCAAATCTTCGTACAGATAAAGCCCTGCATAACTTCACCCGCCCCCTGATATCGCATCTTCCCTTGCCTCGTAACAACCGGCTGCTACTGAACTCTGGCGAACATCAAACCCCGTTACTGTGGAGTAGTTTTCTTTTTTCTTTTTTTCTTTGGGTTTCTTGTGATTACAGATTTTTTTATCGTGCCTACCTCCCGTTAAGTTTTACTTTTTATTAGCGACTTTCGAATCTGATTTTACGTTTCCAAAATTTTTCTTCACCTTTCATTCATGGGATTCAAAGTTTCGAAAATAGAGTAAATGGAGCCTCGCTGTTATGCTGTGATTGCCATTTCAACACATTTATTCCATCGACTCGTAAAAAAAGGAGCCTTGTAGAATAGGAAATTTTGAAACTTGATTTATTCGATTTAGTTCATTAGCGATCAATAATTATGGTTGAATAGAAATTGATTTGATTGAAAAAAACATTGCCAGGTTGATAAATTCGAGGTTTATCAACGATTGGATTCCATTGTTATCCGGTGTAGGTTCTGTAATTCATTGAAGAAGAAGCTTTTGTCGTTTGAAAAGAGAAAATATCACTTCAAATTTTATTCATTACGTATATTCTATTTCTGGTGGAATAATTGTTTTGAATGGTATTTTATTTTATTTTTTTGATGGAAATATCACTTGTAAAAGTGACTTGGAAAATTTTATTCCGACAAAAATAACTGCTTGCAGGATTGTTTATTACAGAGTTCCATAAAATATTCTTTTCCTTTCTGGCTTGATAATTTTTTTTAAAAATATTTATGGTAAGAATCTGACGATTCGAGAATCTACTGTACCTACAATCTGTAAACAACGTTTCTAAAATTCGATTTCAAATCATCGACTGTAAACACTGTAAGAAAGAAGAATATTTCAACAACATAAAAAATGTTCTTTGAAGAGCGTAGTTCTGCTCAAACGGTGGAACATATCTTTGGTTAATTCTCGAGCAAGTCAATGAAGATAACGATACAAAAGATATAAAAAATAAGAAAACGACGAAATTCAGGAGAAATGTGATAGTATAATCCACGCGGTGAAACCTTGCTAGACAGCCTACACACAACGACAAGCAAAAGAGAGACGGTGCGTATAAATTTCCAACGCGAGTGTGGGTGGGAATGGATCGGTGTGCGTATATATACGACTTCCTATTAAAAGCCTGTGAGCGCGATGCTGCAGGAGAGTTCAAAGGCGCTAATTTCTCCGGAGAGATTTAAGCGCCGTCGCAGCTGTTAGCTGTCCCACAACTTTGCCCCAACTTCAGGTCCGTCTCACGCCCAGCAGCGCCTGTCACAATCCCCAAACCAAATCGCTTCTCGAATTGAAAATAATGCGGTCAAAAGCGTTATACTTGGACACGAAATCATTCCAACAATTTATTCAATTATACAGTTATACACGCTGGTAAAAATTATCGAGTTTGAAAGAAAGATAGAAAAACAAATGATTTGTATGATATTTTCTTAGATATCAAAGAATTTTGTAAACTTTTTTTTTACTCTTTCTTTGGTAATATTAAATTCAATGACCGGAATTTACTATAATACGGATAATTTTCAACGATGCCAGAAAATAAGGGTTTTGATACAAGTTGTAAATGAAATTTATAGCTGTTACTGGAATATATTTATAGTACGTGTTCTACTGTTCATATATTAATTATTTGTGATTATAGTTACTTGGGCTATATTTTTTTGCAACTTTTTCGGTAATCTAATGATGATACAACAATAAATTGATGCTAAGGCCTTATGTAAACAAACAGATTTGATGTATAGCAAGTACGAGGTTTTCTTGTAATTCGACTTTTTGTAACGACTTGAAAAATCGAAATCTTCTTATTCCGCGGAGAAGAGTTTTCGGGATGCATCTGGTACGGCCCTGGGGGGCGAGGCGTGTGCCTGAGAATTGCTTTAGCTGGTATATCTCGAGGAGAGGGCAGGATAAACTGGGCGCCCACGCATCCGGGAAGAGTCGGGAGTCGTTCGCCCTGGGTTTTCTGTTCCGTTTGTTGCATAGGCAGTATATTGGGAAGAGGCGGGAAGCAAGTGAGCAAGTGAGGAACGAGCGCCCGCTGCTCGACCGCGCAGATCAAAGCAGCATCCCACAAACTGGTTCGCGACGCCGTCAAGTAGTCGGGACCGTTAATACCTATGGTCGTTGGTCGGCCGACCCTCTCGTTCTCGCACTTACAGCCTTTCATCTTGGGCTGATTTAACTGCCCATAAAAAGAAATCCAAAATTTAAACGCTCGAGGGGCTGAGCAGACTCGATCATCGTTGTAGAATTATTACACGCATCGTCACTCAACCCGCAGGCATCCAGGTTGCTGGAAATAGACGACTTCTTACGATCGCGAATGTGTGCTATGTAGACCTTATGCGAATATGAGAAAAGAGAAATGAAAAAACGTGAGTATTTAAAAAAGAAAAAGAATTGTTCAAACGGTTATGCGATTCTTTCACATATTGCGATCACTTTTTGTCCTCTTGAAATGCGATTTGAAGTGATCGAGGGATGGTATTCAGGGCCCGAGAAGAAATTTTTGTCCAAGAAATTATTTTTATTGCATTTATTTAGATATGTGGGTGAAAATAATCGAAAATTTTGTCTGATGCTTGAAAGAGTTATGAGAAAAAAAACAACAACTGGATACCAACGTTTAAAAACGCTACAACGTAGATCCCTTTTTTCGTCCGATATTGCAATTTAGAACGATCTTGTAGTAGTTCTAAAAACTGCAAGCGAAATATTATTTTCTCGATAAATTTTCAAGCTGTTTATCAGATATAAAATCTAATTTATAATAATTAAAAATCCGTTTAAGAGTTTGGAAGACAAAAGAGAAGAATCTAGTAATCTAATAAGAACACTATAACATTAATTTTTCTAACTCTTACAATATAAAACTAAATATTTTCATCCCATACACAGGGTTAAAAACGATCTAAGGAATATTTGAAATGCTGTACAAAATGAAAGAAGATCGCAAAGTCAGATACTGCTTGTTTTGCCGTTGAAAACGAGAACTTCTAGCAGCAGCTGTTGTCGAGCTTGCAGAGTGATGGGATGAGGAGGGATCCGGGGGCGTTGGCACCTCGCGTTAACACTTCGAAACGGGGTGAAGATAGACGTGGGGATTCAGGATCAAAGGGTTTTCAGATGAAATTTGGGTGACTCGATAATTAAGCAGCGGTGGTGACGTTCTACACGGGTATAAACAGCGAGAACGAGAGACGTACACGCGTCGATTGCCTGTTGGCGATTTAAGTTGTGTGCCTGTATATCATGATATATTGCGCGCCAATGCAAATAGTATCAAATGGTAATCAAACAGGATAGTCAAATAATAAAAAATGTGAAACGAGCCAAAACGGAAGAGGAAAATTTTAGCGCTTACTGAAATTTTTTATGTTCAATATTTGGATCGCCAGTACTTTTTGTTTAATCAATTGTGTGCTCTTTCATACGGCAATAATACCATCGCCGTTATCTATAATCCACGTAAACCGAATGCCAAGAAATCATACTGCTGTTACTTGTCAAGCGAGCTCTAAGAGAAAAGGCATCTGTTATTATTCCATGAAAGATGTTTTTTCCATCTTTTGGTACCGGAAAAATAAAATGTCGCAGCTCGGCTGTTTTTAACTGACAGAAAATATTACGGCGTGATAAAAGTTCCCAAAACTTAGGTTACGTTACAAAACAGATGTACAGTATTTATCAGACAAACTTAAACACGTAATCAAAATTGCTGCTCTTCACACTTTTACCATTTTATTTCACCTGCCAAATTGTTTTCATCGCTCGTATTTCGTCAATCGTTATTTCATACGAAACAAAATAATGGTAAGATGATGTCTAAAATCTATGACGTCATTTTAATTCAAAGAAGAAAGTTACTAAATAGTATTTGTCAATCTTGGACACTTGCACAAAATCAACATGGCCGCCCTTGACACTCTTGCCATTTTATTCCGGCTGCCAGATCGTTTCCACCGCTCGAATGACGTTAACGGTTGTTTCATACGCAACAAAACGGTGGCAAAAATGATTCACATATCTTCTCACATTCACAAGTCGCCTGAAAGTTAATGAATTAACCTAAATTCAACACAAGAGTACGGTTAAACAATATGGTAACGTGATTTGGTAACATGAACCGTGTTGAAATGATTTAAACGAAAAAAACGATGACGCTCAGATCGATTAACTACTTTCCAACTTACGTCGGACTTTACGTCGCGTAATTCCCTTCGGGATACGACTCGGCGTAATTTGAAGGGGGGTATAAGGGACGCGAAAGGGGGCAACGTATTGCTCGGCGGTTATAGCTCTTATCGAGTGGAGGCAGACAGGCGAACTAGTAGTTGAGACAGATTTACGAGGGCGGGTTGTACGCCGTACGGTATAGTATGATAAACGCGACTCGAGATAGCTTTATTTATTCGCACAGCGCCTCCGCCCCGCCTCTGCACACCCCAGCTATCCGTGACTTTCCGAGCCTCGCCTCGCACGCGTTGATAGATGCGCGATGCATCACGTCAGTACATAATTTATCGTCCTATATATCTTTCCCCCTTTCTTCCGTTTTTTATTTAGATTTTTTCACAACTTTTTCATACACGTCGAGAGAACTTCTCACTTTTCAAACAAATTCAATTTACAGACCTGTTTAATGGAAATATTTTTCGGTTGGACACAATCTTTCCTTGCGAATTCTAAAGTTAATATGATAATTGCTGTGAGATTACAAAAAAGGGGAGAAAAAACGATTGAATAAGATATTTATTTATAATTGAATAATTTTGGTTTTTATTTTGTTAATTTAATTAAATAAAGTACTTGTTTTGTAATATTGTTGAAATATTTTCGTGGCATCTGGTAGATTCAATTACATTCTTTTATACAGTTTACTAAATCTCTTCGGTCGATGATGTATTGTCAAATTTATCAATTCAGAGGAGTTGCCACAATCAAATAATATGTTACATCTTGAATGTACTAAACATTTTGTGCAAGCGGCAAAATATTCTCTGTGACGCTTCGAAAATCCTTTATCGCAAGAGAACTAAGATGAGCAGTTATTAGGATAGGATCTGGGCAAATATCTAGTAAAATCAGTAGAATTAGGTGAATCGTGATTAAATCCCATTACAAGACCCTGCATTAACAACGGCATATTGCTTTGTCGTTGTTTGATGTTGAACGTAACTCATGTAGCATAAACTAAATTGACAGGATATTTTTTTCAATTACATTGCAAACAATGAATCATTGCCTATAATCTTTAGGAAATGAGTTTATTGTGTAAATTTCGATTTAGTCACAGTAACAGGATATTTTGAATTTTGGTGCCTAACTTTTTCGTAGAGAGGACAGAAATATTCTAGTCTCGTCTGTAGAATACATCTAACAGTTTTTCTAGTGTGTCCAACACCAAATTCGCTGACTTCTATATTAGCCTAAAAATGTAGGTATTCATAGTAACACAATCATGGTTTTCGAAAGTGAATATTTTTCTTCTAAGTGTTCGTTTTCATTCTCATCAGAAACACCCGTCCAACTTCTAAAGGTTTAAAATGAAGCATGAATTTTTCGGGGTGGAGAAAGTGGGTGAAGAACTTTTTAAGAGAGATTCTTATCAGCTCGTTTTCTCAAGCCGGTTAATTTGTGGTTAAACACGAGCGTACGCGTGCTGCGAAATAAGCGGAGCGCGGATAAAAAAATCGAGACCAAGCTCTGAGCTCCGAGTAACGTAATTGATTAGATGCCAGGACACGGCCTGCAGCTTCTTCTTTGGCCCCTCCGACGAGAGCTGCGCTTGACGGCGTCTCACTTATATACCCTCGGCACTGATCCTTTGACACCGTTTCAATTAACTCGATGTGCACAGAGTGCTTCTCTGCTGCGGCACACCTTATTGCTTCAATCTTTTTCTCCCCTTATTTCTTTACTTCAATCTGGAATACGTAAGGCTCTGATCTCATTTTAACAGATTTCAGTCTCTTCTTCGCCAACGACTTTAATGGAAGATTCAGTTTTTCACATCGAAATTGACGCTGACGCTATTTTGAAATTATGAATATTGAAAAATTTATATTGACCAAATGTATTATACGATTCAGCTAGATTCGAAATGAATAATGAAATGTAATATTTTTTTATACTTCAAAGTCAATTTGATATATTATTATTTCTCACTTCATTTTGAAATGTGTTCAACTATGACTTTATTCCGATAACATTCAACCCATTTTTTGGTTTTCATTTATCAATTCGAATTTTACGAAGGTGATTTAAAAAAAAAACTGTATTGCTGGTTTCACAATGCCGAAGATTTTCATACGACAAGTCATTTTTATTTTTTATGTATTCATTGATCACATCAAATCCCACTAAATCAATTCACGTATGTGGCCTTAATCCCATTTCCAATGGTGGTGTCAATTCTGCTTTATAACATTTTTCTAGCAATAGTTAAAAACCCTTAAACTTTTCCCGACTTTTTTAGACTGTAATAATTTCCTGAAACATTTTCTTGGATTAAAATTCGTGAAGAACACATCGTTTTCCAACTTGAATTTGACATGATTACCGTTTGTGTCAAGTTAACTGTCAGATCTTCGCGAACTCAAACACGACATAAAAGTGTGAAAACAGAAATGCAAACAAAAATATGAGTTGTCTAATTAAAAACAAATCCTTAGCCATTTCCTACGGGATCTCGTTGTCTGGAAGGGTAGTGATAGTTGGTTGGTTAGAATACGTGCGAAAAAAAGACGAACACTCTGATGGAACAAGCTCCGTTCAGGAGGATACCTAGCCGATGGTTTAACACGAAGGTTCAGGAGCCCTCCTGCCAGGAGGCTGACAGCCTGAGTGAGGCGATGGCGGCTCGGTTGACGCTAAGAACGAGATTACGTCACTTTAGATCTCTGCCTTAGTGATGCCCAGATATATATTTAACTCCCGTATAACACAGTTTATATGTGCATATATGTGTGCATACGAATCGCACCTACTGTGTGGTGTTAACTTTTCATTTTCATCTGCAATACTGCGAAGGTAACTTAAATTTGCAATATTCTTGTTAGAAAAAAAAAAACTCAAATTTAAGGAATACTGCCTGCGAGATTTTCGTGTCTTGCATTGATGAATTGGTGATGAAGTGGTACCGCGAAAAAAGGAAGAAATAGTTTCATTCAGGAACTCTAATTCGAGAACCTCAAAATTCCATCGCGTTCGAGATTTATTCTATTTTGTTTTGTATTATCTCTCAAGGCTTGTTAATCGTTCCGCAATTCGACACTAAGCTGATTACGGTCTGAGGTCTGGTTTGGGCTTGATACAGTTCATTGCATTTTTGACACGATTATTATTAAATTGTTCAGCTCAGGTTTAGCCTTGATTTACGATCGATTTGGCTCCAAGTTATCAAAGCATAAAACAGATATTCGCATAATTTTATTTCACTTGGTTTTGTACAGTATACCGGGGGGTTCCAACATTAGATAACCATAGTTACATCTTACGTGCAGTAAATATCTCACATGTAATTTCAGTTACATTCCACTGGAATGAACCATCATGAAAATCTGCAAAACTTAGCATAGTTTCTCTAGTAAACCAGTTGGTGAAAATCAACATGGCCGCCATTGACACGCTTGCGGTTTAATTTCTGCCCTAAAATCGTTTAAGTCACTCGCAAGTTAACGAGTGATGATTAAAACGAATCAAACAAATGGTAAGAATCGTCCAATCATCTTTCAACCCCAAAACATGGATTTAACTAAAAAACATAACCTCGTGAGCGATTCAAGATCGCCTGAAATCGTCCGAAGTGAATGTTCACCGCGATTAACAAAGTGGAGAAAACTCAGCGAAACTCAATGAGCTTTCATCTCGTCGGATCAATTAGTTATCAGAGAGCAAAGAGCACGATGAAGCAACTTTCATAATAAAACACAACTCGCTGCTGCTCCCGATACACCTTATGCCCCAACTCTAAAAAACTGAGAACCACTGCGGCTGAGCCATGCCAGCCAAATGAAAAGTTAAGAAGGCAGGCGTGCAGCGGTGGTACATACATTGCCACAGCGGGGCCCTGGCATAACTGATTAGCAAGACCCGACGTGGCGGCTGCTCGTACGGCCCGTTCTTGGCCCGTTCTTGGCCCGTTCCGCTCGAGGCGGAGAGCAGAGCTCGTCTCGAGGCTCCGACCGCCTGCCTGCCGCTTGTCTCTTACTTGGTCCCTCGGACCCGACCGCCTGCCTTGTCGGCGGCGAGGCTCACGTTTGTGGACTGACAGTTCTCCCGGCTATCTCTCTGCGCGCGTACTCTACCCACGGGAATATATCCCTGCTCAAATCCCTTCACGTGCAACCCACTCGAGAGAGCGCACGCGAGTGTTTGTGCGCTTGACGAGTCCGATGACTAGCGGGCGTGACGTTACGTCTTCTCCGCGCCTCTAGGTGCTTTATTACAGCCCGCGAACGCCCGACGTGTTATTTTTATACCTATACGATTATTCACGTAGGTATACTGTGAGTATGTTCATGAGACCGCGCCATGCTCTCTATCCACTTGTTACACTCGTTGCTACGGAACCGTAAAATCCGTTAACTTATTCCTGATATCCTGTCATTTTCTACCCGATGTGTGTCAGAAATGACTCAAGTGTCTTTAAGCTTCCTATTCGTACGGTAAAGTTGCTCCGGATGTGGGTTGAAATGCAGAATTATCAAAGACAAGACTGACTGTTATGTTAAATGTCATTAGCTCGAATGGTCAGAATCCCGAATAGTAAGTAAATTGCAAATGGTAATGTCAGAAGTGTTCAAATTATGAATGATCGATGTTCAGAATGGTCAAAACCCGAATGGTCAAAATTGTGAATGGTACAAATTCCGTGTAGTGAAAGCACTAAACCGTCAAACTTCCGTATGGTGAAGACTACAGTCCATACAAGACAAGGCCCCAGTTGAAGAAAACCATAAACGGTCAAAGCCCCGGCTGATCAAGATTCCTAATAGGTCAAGGTTTCCTGGGGTATATACTTGACCATTGAGAATATCGACCATTCTGGGTTTCAACTATCCGCAATTCTGACCATTCAGCGTTTTGATAATTCTGAGTTGTGACCAATCGGAGATTCAACGATTCAGAGGTTTGACCGCCTGAAATAAATTACCTTGAATATTCACCAGTTTTCATTTAAAGCCATTTTTTACGCCTGACATTTCTGCATTTAACATTTCGGAATAACTTACTGTTCTGGAATTCGACCATTCAATGTAATGGCTAGTCTGAACTTCGACAGTTTAGAACTTTTATTCGTACCCTTGAAAGTACTCTTTAAGATTTCCGTAAATACAGTTGCCTAGCACTCCAGTACCGGCCTTTGTTTCAAGTACCACGATCCCATTTCGCATTTTCTTTCCTATTCCAGACCAAGTACACAAAGTCCTGACAATTCTCGTTCGAAAATGAAAACTGTATGTATGGGGTGAGCCCAAGTGGATATACTCAAGAGACGCGACGTGCAGCCGCCGGCGCGACGGCGCCGAGTCAAAACAGGCAATCCTTGGTCGGCTGGAGAGACATTCGCCACTTGCCATTCACCGTTAACCACTCACCATTCAGACAATTAAGGTCGAATTTGTGACAGCCACTTATACTGTAACAGCTTGTCTGTCGGAACTGACTCCAGTCCGGTTTCCGCTTTGCTGCTCAACCGGACTGACGTGACGACGGCACTCCATCCTCGAGTCCATTTTCATATTGGGACAAGCTATCGGTCAGTATTGAGCAAGGGGGACGCTTCGCGGGATGTTGCTTGTCCTCGGAGGTTTTAATGAATTGCCATTTGTGAAATTCTGATTCACTAACCTACTCCCAGCCTCATTTTCTTCCTCTGCGGTTCCAATCTCCTTATGATGCTTGGCCCGAGGCGGACGCAGAGTCACGGTCTGACGCGAAGAGGGCAACGGTTTGAGAGAAGACGAGAGAGCGGGTGCCGGGCAGCGTGCAGACGTGGAGTGACTCAAGTGAGCTGAAATTAAGTTGAGCGAAGGATGCGAGAGATCAAACGAACCGCGTGACTGACAGAACCCAGCTGGCGGAAGAAGACACGACGTGCAGGCTGGTGCAGTTTGAAGTGCTTGAAGATGGCCGGGATTCTAGTCTCCCCGCTTTCCGATCTCCTATCAATTCTTCTCCCTGCAGACTTCCATCGTTCCAATTCCAAGAGGTGACAGGACTCTGTCTTCTGGAGGCACAGGCCGTTTGGGACCAGAACGCACGACCCATTCGGGATACATAATGCAGTAGGCATTGTGCGGCCGCCATGCCTCTGCATTCGATGGATTCCATTGCGCAGGTATGTGTTTGAGATAAAATGAAGCTGCGGTGGCAGTCGAGGAGTCCCTTCAGGAACCCGCGGTTATGGCATGAATGTAACGTTATTGCTTCGCGTATCGCAAACGTCCGCGAGGATGCGAAACGCTGCGTTCATTCCAGGCGGCGGAGAAGAGGAAAAGGAGGAGGAGGAGGAGGAAGAGAAGGAAAAAGGAGAAATGGAAGGAAGGAAGGGGCATTCTTGACGCGATAATTTGTGCGGGCTCGCGAGTTCTCCCCCCTGTGCTCGTGCATAATTTAGTAATCAGCGGTAAGTTAAGGGTTGTTCCAACACGCGGACCGGCGGTTGGGCAAACTTCTGTAGGAGCAGGATGTAAGACGACACCGGCACGCCAAGCTCGCCGGTGTTTCCCTTCTACTTTACGACTCTGCGTTCCTCGTATAAACACGTCCCAGGATATATACTGCACGGTCCTTTCGGATCCTATACCCAACTCTTTTCGCATTTCTCTTTACGGGCACCAGGATTATATATCGTGGTGATAAAAGGATCGCGAGCTGCCAGATCTGCACGAGTCCCGTTCGCACTCCGCTTCGTGCCTGAATGGTCCGTTGGGATAAATAAACTTGAAAACGAATTTCAAAAGAGCTCGTGAACACGCCCCGAGTCTAATTTGTCCGTCATTTCTTCTGCCTCAAAGTCGCTGCGCCCCTGTGGCCTATTTTTGAACTCTTCAGTCCCCCACCTCTAGGGAATTATTTGAAGAAAGCTTTCTTGTCCCTGCGGCCAGAGCCAAGCATCCCGGCGAGAGGTGATTTTTCAAACGATTCGTTTCGAGGCGGGTGAAATCGCGACGGATAATGGAATCACTAATCTGAACGGCGGCGCGTGGATGAGAAACTGCGGGAAAACATCTCTTGTGCCTGTAATAACAGACCGAGAGAGAATGGTCAAACGATGCATTGGTTTTTGGGGGTGAAGGGAAGTTTAGGATGCTTCGTCATCACAGGACGTCTTTGCGCACTTGTACAACTAAAGCGTACGTTTCGTGACGGACGTTTATTCGGTGCGCACAACAAGGTTGTACTGGCTAATCCCTGACACCGAGTAAATGACGGGCGGTCTTCCTGCAGCGGGCGGAGTTGTCGTAAGTAAGTAGTCTCGGGGGACTTGTAATCCTGGATAAGCCACGATTTGTTTGTCTGTCGTTAGCGTCGCCTGCAGGCTCAGCCTAATCACCTGCATTGTTCGGTAATGGATCCATGGATCTGATTGACGGCTGACTCTTCCCGCTCGACCCACTGCTCCTCGTCATGGGCGGCCGCTTCTTCGAGGTGTCGATAGAGAGCTTATCGACGATTAGAAATACCCGGAATGCGATCCACTACCTGGACCCATTCGAATTCTCACACTGGATTCTTTCCAAAGCCGGTATAAACCGACGGAACGTGAAAACCAAAAGTAATACCAACTGAAAGCGATATACGAAAAGGTGCAGGTCGTCTGCAGTAAAGCCTAATGGCGCTGTCGATTCAGATGAGGCTTTGGGCATTCGGGCATCTGACATGTACTGATGTTCAGGGGGACTGAAAAGAAATACAAAGATGGACCGTGAACTAAAACATCAAAAACAACCTTCCGAACGTGATTATTCGTTACTGAGTACCTACCAACACGGTGCATACCTGTGCTGCTGGTCACTTCAGATGTATGATTAAAGGGTTGGTACAAGCTTGGGGTGTCTGTATTTTATCGGGTGTCGAAAGGTAGTTAAGAGCAGTATGCATGGAGCGCAAAGGCCAACCCAAAGATTGACTGTGAATGTGAAGTACAAAGTACGAACGTCGACAAGAACCTTCTGAGCGTGATCTGCATCCGCAACGGACCATAAACGCGATGCGTTTCTCTTCCGCTGGTCATTCGAGATGCATGATTGAACCGTTGTAACAGGCATGAGATGGTCGTCTTTCATCGAGTGTTGAAGGGTAGATTGCAGCAGAGTGCATGGAGAGCGATGTCGAAACTGCAGAGAATTTCCCGGGAAGTTTTATGGCGGTGCCGGTGTATCTTTGGTAGTGGATGTGGTGCTGGTGGTAGTGGTCGTGGTGGTCGGATAGAATGGGAACGAAATGGAACGAAATGGCACGAAATGGCAGGGAATGGCATGGGCGCTAGCGGTCGTAATTTATCGCGACCGCCTCCAGCGCGAAGGCGGCAACTTTGTGCCAGGGCTGCTGGGGCAGGCAGTCATGCCTGGGCGATACAGCCGCGCAGATATCATTTTATTATATACCAACCTACCTGCCTGCCTGCCTGCCTGCCTGCCTCGCGGAGTGTGTGGAGGGTAGTTTATCAGCGAGTCGGCGAGCCCCGCGCCCCGTCGCCTCCAGCACCAGGATAATATACAACCAACGCCAGTTCTAACAGCCGTAATGTATGGCACGGTGCCGGGATCCTCGACACAGGTAGGTGGGTACTGCCTACCGTGATCAGCCGGCAGTGGGCACCTACCTGGGGGGTGGCTAGGGTGGAAACACTCTGTCAGGTGGTGGTCCCTCTTATCTCTGGTACCACGTCCAGATTACACCGCTGATAATTGCTGCCTTGAAAACCGGCTGAATCAATCTATCCCGAGAAGCAGGGGGCTGCTCACCAGGTCTCCACGTGTCCGCCCACTCGATCAGACCAAGAAGCCTGAGGCTGCGTGGTCCCTCGATGGTTTGGGGATCATTTTGATTTTGCTAACAACTGCAGGGAATCGGAGGGGAAAACTTACTCGCTACGCATTGAAGAGTGTCTATGCACGAAGCGACTCATTTTGAAGTGCACGTTCACTCGTGCTGAGTCTAATGCAACTGATTGATAACGAAAAAAAATTACACGGAGCAATTATTCCATGAATTATCAATCATAAACCTCGCTGATCGTTGGCTGTATACTGTAAGTCGAACGAGAATTATGGCGGTTTGTGTAAGAATTTTGGAAAATTACGACGTGGTTGTTGGTTGAGGATTGCACGATGAACGTATAGATGAATTCGTGGATTTCAGCGTTGATCCGTAAATTTGAAGCGGCATCCGAGCAACTTGAACCGTTTTGTGTATCTTGTATCGAACGTTTTTGATATTTCCTTGCAGGTTGTAAGAGTACCAAAAATTTGACTCGACGAAGTTAAATAATTATCTATTCAGGTTTGCGAAAATTATTGTTCTACCAATATGAGTATAATTACGGACTAATATCATGAGCGAACAACAATAGCATCCGCTGTAAATTTTTGCATTTATTATACGCTTCATGTCTCATGAATCCATGTATAGAATATTCAACCTTCTTGAATATTTTATCCTGATAATGAATCAATAACTCTTTGGAAATAAACTTCGAGTCTTTACTTCGGGACATACAATTAGAAAACTGAAAAAATTACTTTTCATCGGAAGCAACTTGTAAAACTGTAGAAAGCAAAATAATGAAGCAAAGCGCTCAGCAATGTGAAATTGGTTCGACAGCTAACGCGGAAACCAAAATACGAGTACATCATCTTAACATCACAGACTGCCCTCTTGATGGGAAAAAATTTCACCAACTTGGTGCATCTCCACGGCATCTTTCGAATATAATTTAACTCAGCTTTTTGTGCATGAAATCTAAAGTGTCGAAATCTTGACCGCAAAGAAATTTGAAGTGTGGAACAGCCTGTGGTGGAAAAAGTGTTGAGTCCTGACATGATCGGATAGTATTGCAAGGCTGTAAATTGCGTTGATAATTAAGACGGCGGGGTCTCGAGCAGGAGGAGCTAACGACCGTAGTCATGATCTGGCGGCGTCAAAGAACTGGCATTAACTGGCTACACCTTGGGACAGGAGTTCCTTCAACGGAAGACACCGCTTGCACTATACAATCCTGAACGGCTGAGGGTTTTTGCCAGCAAAACACGCCGCGGCGTTCCCTGACGTGCCGGTACCGCTCCTCCGTCCAACCGACAACCGGTTCTGTGTCAAGATGGCCGACGTCGTCGCAGCCGCCGATGGTGCTCCCGACGTCGAGGGCGACGGGCACGACGACGACGTGAAAGTAGAAGGAGGGACAGCCGGAGGGGGTAGTGGGTTAGCCTCCAGAAGGCGCTCGTAACTCAGCCGCAGCCGCGGACAAGCCACGCTTGCTTCGTGCACCGGGAACACGGGACACACACGCTCGTTGATCACTTCTTGCACAAAATACACTCGCGAACTCGGTTTATTCATATGTAATAGGCAGCGTGCTATCTACAGGGTGTCCTGGTTGGGTGTCACAGAGGGTGTCAGGTTGGACCGTTTTCCTCGGAGGGTGCCAAGTGCCTCATACTTTATTTCCTGTGAAGTGAAATCACCCATCAAATCCTTGCCGATCGATCTCCATTGGTCAGCAAAGTTGCAAGCTTTTTCGAAATAATAGATGTAGTCAACGAGGCAAATGCTTATGATTCAGATTATGAAACAGCTAAATGATTTAGCTGGGTTATACACAGATCGTTCACGGCTTTTATAACCCGTTTCCGGGAAGTTTGTCATAACTCAGTCGTGTTGAAGCAGTTTACAAGTCTTTTGAAGTGCCTAGAATCAGATAAAAGTCAGGATCCGTGACATGTCGGCACTCGTATAGCTTGAGGCGGCCGTCGTCGTAGAGGAAATTCACAGAGACCCTTTATGAAAGTTCTTGGAAACGGTAC